>NW_021940773.1:1542104-2160855 GCF_001715985.3 Manacus vitellinus
TCTTGGCCACCTGGGCACACTGCTGGCTCATGTTCAGCTTCCTGTCAATCCAAACTGCCAGGTCCCTTTCTACCTGGCTGCTCTCCAGCCACTCTGTCCCCAGCCTGTAGCGCTGCAGGGGGTTGTTGTGGCCAAAGTGCAGGACCCGGCACTTGGCCTTGTTGAACCTCAGCCCGTTGGAATGAGCCCAACTCTCCAGTCTGTCCACGTCCCTCTGCAGAGCTCTCCTGCCTTCCAGTACATCAACGCTCCCCACCTACAATTTAGTGTCATCTGCAAATTTGCTGATGTTGGACTCAATCCCCTCATCTAAATCACTGATAAAGGTATTAACAGAACTGGGCCCAACACTGATCCCTGGGGGACAACCACTAGTGACCGGCCACCAACTGGATGCAGCATTATATAATCTCTCCCAGATTTTATTTTGTTGTTCACAGTATTTAACTGAAACTAATCAGTAAATAGGAATGATAATTCCACAACATTTCATAAAATTAGTGGCATTTCATTTATTGGTAAGAGATGCTAGCCACCAAATTCCAGTTGTCAAACTTTATAAGAATAAAGAGAGTTCCAAAATCATCCCTCCAGTACTGTATTTTTTTTTCCAGAGGAATAGCTATTCACTCCTCTTGGAAAACTTGAGAAGGTATACTTCAAAAAGTCTGAAAGACTTATGAATATCCCCTTGTACCAGCTTCTCATTCCTTTTGGTTTTTTTTTTTTGTTGTTTCCCCCAGCTTTTACGTAAGATGACAAAAAATTCCTTCTGTGCTTTTGAAAGTTTATAAAACAATTGCACAAACAGTGTTTATTCATCCAGCTCAACCACGTTTCAGTGGGTCTTTTCTGGTCTTAGGCAAACAACATCAGCAGATGTTTTTCATCACTGCTACAGTATGTGACCAGGAAAGAAAGTAGTGTGGCCAGAAAATTCCTACTCTTTGGTCACCCTGGGTGCTGCAGTGGCCCAGGGAATACATAGAGAGTTCCCTGGCAATATACAAAGGACTATATGATGGCACTAGAATTAGAGAGGAATTTAAGTGCCCTATCCTAGCTTTGCACACCCTCCCTTGCACTGGTCTGGGAGCATAAAAACCAGAACAAACAATCTGAGCCATTGTGTTGGGAAACTAAATCTCTTAGTAGGGATGTCCCTGGTTAGTCATTTTGTGGTTTGATAACAATTTTCTCCACTAATCCATCTTCCCTAAATAAACTGAACTGCTTTGTTGTTTGGATTGGGATAGCCCAGACTTGTTGTAATTTATTTTTTCAATTAAGACATCTTTATGATTTTCTACATTTGTTGACTGGGATATGAAAGCAACTTCCCCTAGAGCCTTTGAGTTCATGAGGAGGGAGAGCCAGAGATCGTTTCCTCCAGCATGCTGGTTTTGTTGTGATAAGTTTTTTGATTTTGGGTTCTGTCCTTTTGAGTGTTTTGTTTGTTTGTTGGATTGTCTATAAGGTGTGTTACAGAGATTCTCTTAGGTATCATACGTCCTTTTCTTCTTTCTAGCAGAAATCAGACAACTGGTATATAGTATCTTTGGTGTGCAGCTCTAATGGAATCACATGGTATAGGACATGCCTCTTCCAAAATTCTGCTGAAATTCTGCTTCTTTGTGCTCTGGACTGTCACAGCTACTGCTGGTGCTATCCAACCAGCCGTATTTGTTACTGCTCCTTACCTCAAAACTAATGCAAGATTATGTTCCGTATGTAAATGTTTTAAAGCCAAATCAGGTAGAATTAGCTTAAGTAACAGACAAAAGGACAGGAACCAGGATGGGCATGTGTTTAAAGTATCAGTCTGAGGCTTGGTATATCTGGTTCCAGTTTCTAAAACTGTCAAGGAATATTTGTATTATATCCAACAAGCTGCTAAATCTTTTGGGCATCAGTTCTCCAGCTATAAAGTGGGGGGATGATATCATCTTCCCTTGAAGAATAATTGTGGGGATGAAGTTGTCTGCTAGGGCTCCAAGGTAAGATGGCAAGGGCTGATCTCATAGAAATGATCTCATTGCTTAGTGGTTTAGGTTCCAAATCTGCCAAGTGGGAACAATAACTTTGCTACATCTTCAGGTCTGTTATGAAACTTACTTCAGGAATATTTGAAAAAAACACTTTCCTTTACATCCTACCTTTTCTCAAGGGACCAACTCCGCAGTAAACCAGCAGCTTCCTCACACTCACCAGAGTTTTATGCTAAAGGCGCTTGGCTCAAATATCTAAGCCAGCTAAGGCTTTCCAATGTAAACCCTCAAAGAAGGGATCATTTAATGATTACCATGTTCATTTAGATTCCTCTTAGTCTTTTGCCTTGTACATTGTAACTCTGGCTTGCAAGTTCCCCAAGCAATTTTCTCATGTTAAATTTGTTATTCCAAGTGAAGGAGAACTGTATTCATTAGTTAAACTCCTGTATAGCAGGAAGAATGATGCCAACAACAACCGATTGTCAGTGCTTTTCTCTTCAAGACTGTACTTAGTCTTTGCTGTCATTTGAGCACTAAATCACTTACAAAAGGAACAGAAAAGTGGTTCCCAATTAGAGAAGTAAAAAATAAAAAAGATTATGATATCTCTCCCGTTCTTTTCAAGCTAGAAGCTTGAAAATTAAGATGGTCTAGTAAATTTGAGAGATGCAAACAGATGTCTGATTGTTCCTCTCAATATAAATTACACATGCATGTGTTTATGCACCCTCCCTCTTTCTTGTCAAGCCTCGTTTTGTTGCATCTTTTGGATGTCCAGCAGTTCTTCCCAAAACCAATAGTAACTGGAGTGAGATCTGCATTCTGAAGCAAGATAGGAATCCTCACTTTAGAGTTTCCTGAAATTCTGAGGCCATTGATGGCAATATGCAAATGCAGCTTTGATGAAAAACTACCCCTGTACAAGGAAGATGTCATTTTTTACAAAAAGATCTATGGGTTTGCTTTTGTAACCAGAGTATGTTCCCTGAATACTAGATAAAGACAAGTTTGTTGTTCTATGACTACCCAAAATTTTATGAGCTGTTCTGGTAGCAACAAACACATGCATGTTATGTTTTTGTTAATCACTGTTTAGAAATTACCTGTGCTATGTTCAGCTAGAAAAATGCTGTGTCCCAAGCCCTCACATCCCTGTGCAGTGCCCAGCTGTGTTGTATTGACCGTTTCTTTCTCAGCAAAATTCCTACAGGGGGAAATGTTGTTATTCTAGAATGAGGGTTAACAGAACACACGTTTCTTTCAATTAATTTTTTCATATTTTCTAAGCTTTCTTATATTGGTACCTCTTTTCCTCTGTTTTTCAGTTTCTCCAATAAATAAATAAAGATCTGTCCATTGCTCTGGTCCATTAATCTGGTTCATGTGAGGGGTCTCCTAAACATGCAATTACTCTGCAGGGGAAGAGAGAACAAATGTCTTAAAGATTTTTGGAATGTGAGGATGTCAGCCAAATCTCTGAGAACTTTCTGGGGGTTAACAGCAGCCCTGTGTTTTCTGATATGATTTGTTTTAGAGGGATTTCCCTTCTAGAGACTTAAAGAGTTGCTCATTGATCAGGCCCTTCTTCACAGCACATCAGGAAAACAGAAGGAATTAACACTCCTCAGTCCCATCATAAGACTAAATAAATTTGCACAAACGTACAAAGGGAGTCCAGTGTGATGAACAAATGCCAGTGGTACACATGCTCACAATGCTTCAAGACTGAAAGATTAATGCAGAAGAAATATCAGTCCCAAAAGCAAGTTGTGAAAATCTTTTAAGTCTTCAAGAGAAATAAAAGCAAAAAGATAACAAGACGGAAATCTGATTTGGTTTAACATGAGCCAAGTAAGATAGAGATGCTTTTTTGCCCAACCATTTTTGAAAGGAGAACATAATGGAATCCCTGCCCCCTCCCCCCCCCAAACTACCATTTTGTATTAAATTTGGTTGAACTACACGTTTTTCAGAGGTAGATTTCTCTAGGAAATCGGCGCTTTAAATGTTAGGAACTGTCTAGGATTCTCACCTTTTTAAACAAAAATATTTACCTCAGCTTGTAAGTTAAATTCAAGTACAGAAATAGCCAGACTTGCAAGTCAGCAGAGATGTGAAAGTTGCTGAAAAAAAATATTTTTAAATATGAAAACAGATATGGAGCAGTCTCAGGTTTCTAAAAAATACTGACCAACTAAATTTTTTTTCTGCTACAGAGGAATCATGTATTTGTCAGTCCATGTGAAAAAAGACACAAAATGTAATGTGATTTCTGTCAGAGATGCATATGGTTTTGGCAGACAAACGGTCATGTACTATACAAATCTCTCTGGCAAATAATGAGAAGACAAAAAGTCCTCACATTGCATCCGCATTAAATTATTTCAGTTCTGGCAAAAGTTTACACTGAATTTAGATATTGCTTCTGGCTCCTCAGCGTGACGAGGTCAGAAGTACACAGAGAAGAAGATAACTTCCCTTTCCAGCATATAGCAATAATTCAGCATGGAGTAGAAGGAGCTGTTTTAAGTGGCTGGTCTTCATTATGCCTTATCCAAAGCTGACCTCACCAAGGCTCGTTTGTTTGAGGGATCTTAGCTATTCCTGCAATTATTAATTTATACTCCAGAGGTGTTAACGCCCAAGTTTGCTTAGACTTGTAGTCCATGTTGAGAGGAATTGGTGAGTCCCCAGCGCAGCTGCTCCCTACAAGCCCTTACTCCCTCCAGGCTGTCATCCCTTGTCATTCTGTGCTTGCAACCTTGTCCCACCACAGTTAGGAGCCAGAAAAATGTCTGGTGGGTACTCAGGAGCTGAGAAACATCCTGGGTCCTACAGCACTGTCGCTGTCCCCAGAGGCTCCAGCAACAGGATCATGCTGCAACAAAAACCCAGTGCCCTTGCTTGAAACCTCACTCTAAGACTGAAAACCAAACCCAGCCATTTGTATGAATGTTTGGTTTTCTCCTCAGAAAATACTGTATTGCAATCCTTTCCAACCCTGCTACTATGACAGAATGACAGAATTTTGGCCTAGTTTTAGTCTTACTAGTGTTAATCAAAGGGGTGTCTCTCCCTCTCTTTTCTTCTTAAAATAAATTTTCCTTGTAAGAACCAACACTCAACTTTATCCTAAATAACTCCTGTTGAAAATAATGCAGTATGAAGTATTTCAATATATCTTTTGAAGTAGTCAATTTAACCATAATGCCTCAGTCTTTGGTACGTAAATAAGATATCAGTAATATGGAAGCAGATATTTAAATAGCTTTCTGAAGAATTTTTTATTAACCAACCCTTCTCAAGGCTAGTATTGCAACTTGCAAGAAGAATATTGTCCTTACTTTTAAATAATTTCCACAAGACAAATGGCAAATTCTTTTTGTGCGGTTGTCACTTTTATGAATGCAGCCTTCTTCCTCAATTTCTTGTGTATTCCCCAGAGAAATCGACTTTTACCTCCCTTATTTTGGAAGCCCTGCTAGTACTGAGTGCCTAGTTTAGTCATACTCTGATCATACTAGTTGCTTGTTACTGTATTGGAAAGCTGGCAAGCAACAATTTAATGGATTACACAAGTGTTGCACTGTATGTTTTCCTTTCCTTATTTATACACATGTATTTATATTTCTTATGTATTCTTTGGAGTACTAAAAGCAACAATTTATTTTGGCATTGAAGTTGCCTGGGGCTGTGTTTGCTCCAGTCATCAAGGCCTGCAGACGACTCCCTATCTTAGTGTCTCACTTCTTTCTTTGATGTGCTTTAATATACATGACTTCATGGAGTATATGTAAGGATAAGATTTAAGTAGGCTCTCCTATTTAAGCAATAGGTTAAGGAATTAAATGAACAATTTCTGTGATTATGACTGACAGTGTGTTGAATTGCAATTCAGCTCCTCAGATGGAGGTTCCCATACCTCAGTGGTTTGTTGCCACTTCCTTGAGGTTGCCTTTACGATATATCAGTTATCTACAACATAATATTAATACAAAAGTCAAACCAACATAACTTCCAAAGTGTTCTCCCTATTCCCACTGGGGAGGCAACCTAAATAAGGGGGTTTGTGACTTTAGGTGGATTTAGAAAAGTTAAACTAGGAAGTGGATCAAATCCCCTTATGTCTCCTCCAAATTCCACTGAAGTCAACTAGGATAAAAAATTACCATGTGACTCCTGGGGGATAGCAGTTGTCAGCATTCAGAAGCAGTACTAACTAGACATTAGATTTAATGTCATGCCTGCTGGGTTTTAACCATTACTCCAAATGCCCTGTGAAAATCTTGGCTGCTTTTCTCAGCAAAGCCCTACTTGCCCTTCACCATTCCCTTTGAATTCCAATCCTGCATTCATACAGATGCCAGGGCAAAATCCTTTCCCCTTCAAATTACTACGATTACAGACTGAAATCTCTAGCTCCTCATTTATCTCCACAGATTATCTACGCTACATAATGCGTAAGTAAAATACTCTAATGATCATCTTTAGAAAAAGTCAGATTCATTTTTAGAAAAAAAAGATACAGCAATTATGAGGTGAAAGGGGGCACATTCAACAGATCTTTCAGCATTAAGGGTTTATTCACAATGCAAAGCCTGGGGACTTGCAAGGGCATGTTCTCACATGTGTGCTCAGCATTTCTTAAAATGAAAATGAGTTTGGACATAAAAAAATGGAACACATGGTCAGCAGCTGGAATTTATGAAGATCTCTATTTAATAAAACAGTAGTAACCGCCTTGTGCTGCTGCTGCATTCTTTTTTTGGTGACAAAATGGTGGCACACCAGAAAAAAGCTGTGGTCTCCAGTAAAAAAAGCATTTCCCAGAGGTTAAGGAGGTGGAGAGAACAATGTTGTAGCAAACATCTAATTTCCTGAAAATGCTCTGTAAGTTGTTGGATGAGTTTGTTTTCTTTTAAATTTGCTCTGGTTTTTTAAACTCTTGTGGATGATAGCTGCTGTCCCCACCGGTGGCTGTTCAGACTCACCTTCATCTGAGGTTTACAAAGCTTGCTTGGACAAAGACACATCTGACTCAGTTTAGGGTTGGTTTTAGTCCTGTTTAGGACAGGAGGTTGGAGTAGAGGATGCTCAGCAGTCCCTTCCAACCAATATTCCTATCATTTATTAATATAGTGCTAGGTTTTGTAAATTTGTATCAAGTAATAAACAGTTTCTCAATACAAAAATTTCAATCAGACCTTCTACCACAGAAGAAAAAAAGAAAACAAACCCCAAAAAATCTACGTATTCTCTGTTTCATGTAAAACTAGCTAACCAGTGTGCTCTTTCCCAGATGTTGGGACTGCCATCACAAACACTGTCTTTACAGCTCATTTCTTTGTGGAAAACCATTTGTTTCAAATTCTACTCCAGCTTGCACTCAGTACCAACCAAAAATATCCATTTGGAGCTCAGGAGTCAGGAATGCCATTGTGTGCAACAGGCATCCATAAACAGTTTGAAGGACATTTGTCATTCTTTCAGTATCGGCCTCATACTAAAGACCAATATACTTTAAAATAATGCAGTTATGTTGGCTGTGTTGTTCAGTAAGGCATTTCCTGACTGTGGCAGCAAAGAGGCAAAGGAGGTCTCTTCTCAAGCCTCACACAAATATTCATGTTTGAAGACTTTCAATAATTCATGTTTGAAATAACACAGATTTATATTGGAACCCAAGAGAGAAGGCAATATTGAAAAATCCCCAATTACCTAATCCCAATATTATTTTCAGCATACCACATTTGCTCTGTCTTCATGATAATGTACAACAGAACAAACATTGTATAAGTTTATAAACAGTAAAAGGAAAATGTAATGCCAGGTTCTCAAGATATAAACATGAACAACAGTGTAAGGAAACCAGTAAGAAAAATAACAAAAATTACTGGAGAGGGAAGTAATAATGTAGAGGCAACAGTAGTCAATCTGAAAACACCTTTGGAAATTAAAGATATAAAGGTAGGCTTTAAAAGTTAGAAGTGAATAAGTAAAATCAGTTTTTAGGGGGATTGTAGTGCCCCCCACAGTTAAAAATACTGTCACCTGCCAATTTCAGAAGTGATAGCAGATTCTTGAAAGAGCAGGTATTGTGTTACTACATGTCTAAAATTCAGCCAGGCCCAACACCTTCAAGGCTTTCAAAACTAACAATCCCAACTCAAAGCCAACCAGCCACGTTATAGCCAGTTGATGGAAAGAACATACGGGGAGCATAATGTGGTTACAATAGCTCGGAGCAGTACTTGTACAAACTGATTGCACTGTGGGCAAGGCCCAATCCCTCTCATACCTCCATCAAAGATTTGGAAAGAGGAAAAATTCTCTCAAACAGTACATTCACAATAAAAAAGCCAATAGAAACAGTAGGATTCAACAAACTTTCCTCAGTATGTTTCTTAAAATTTCCCTGTGTGGTGGCTACTGCTGACGTGTATTTTATCCCTCTTGCTTTGCGTGGGATGTTCTGATTTGTTGCTGCTTTTAGCTAAGAAGTTACAAATTTGCCTACCAGTGATGCAGCCTGTGCCAGCTGTTTGGTTGCTGTTAGTGAGAACTGACTGCTTTAACAACATTAAGTGGTATTTCTAATCTGTACCAACCAGGACTTCTGCTGGGAACAGCTTTCACTGGAAAAACCTTAATTGTGATTCAAATACATAGGGCAATTTACAGATAGGTTGGTTGACTAGAATTGTGTAAATACTGAACAAAAAATGTAATATTTATTTAGCATTTTACTTATGCTTGTTTTCCTTTACACGATTGTTTTCCATTAATACACTAAAGGAAGAATTTAGAGACAGAAATGATCACAGAAACAATTTTGCCAAATACTGTTGAATTCATATAAGACATAAGTTGCACATTTGTGAATCTGTCGTTTGAAGAGTATACCCACACTGCAATGGCAGAACTGACTTCCAGTAATGCAGATAGCAAGATAGATTACAACTAGCTAGTTTTGGAGCACGCTGATTTACCTGTTTCTTGGCTATCTAGTAGGGTTAAACTACACATCCCTGGAAGTGTTCAGTGACAGGCTGGATGGAGCTTTGAGCAACCTTCCACCTAGTCTAGTGGAAAGTGTTCCTGCCCATGGCAGGGGGACTAGATGTGTTTAAGGTCCCTTCCAACCCAAACCATTCTATGTTGTATCAGACAGTGACCAGACCTGCTCTATATCCTAACATATATTTCTATAAAAATAGATATGTATTTATGCAGAGTGTAAGTCGCATATATGCCTATAAATCTATAGATAATCTGTAAGGAAATGCAACCATGTCACAAGATGAAAGCCAGCAGAAGCAGGACTGCCTGTGATAGTTATGTTTGCCAGGCCCATGAACTGTTTGACATTTCTCCAAAGAAAAATGGCAACCACAGACACCACACCACCAGGGCACAGCATTAAAGGCCACCACCAAGTCAATTGTCCAATATGCATTGCTTCTTTTCAGTAATATGTCACAGCCTGTGCATTCTGTTTAAGATTTAACTGGTGAGTTAAATGGAAATGGTATTAATTATATGCTAGAACTATGTCAAGCTTCAAAACAGCTGTAGGCTTTTAGTCCAAGAGTAAAAAACCATAAAAGCATTCTAAGCTTTTTTCTAAAGGGATGGGGTTAAGATATGACCACAAGACCTTTCATTATCTCATGAGGAAAGCTTCCAATGAGTCCATCTTCATCCCTTTCTTCACCTCCCATGAGTCTCAGTTTCTCTCCCTCCAGAAGACAAAACTGCTCAGGCGCAGAAAGAAAAGGGAACACAGGGAGTGAGTCTGGGTCCACATCCTTTCCCCTGCCTGCCCTTTGATTTATTTTCATAGAAAAACTAGTAAAAACTGCCAAACTTCTTACTCTTTTCTTAATTCTGTCTGTTTGCTGCTATATGAGCTTCATCTGCTGGTAGACTTGGCTGTAGCACGGGTGCGTACCCTGACTAAAAAGAGGTCTGTATGGTCAGTGTTTAGGTTTTGTGTTCACTCTGGGGTTATCCTTATGATATAATGAGGCTTTTGAGGCCACTGGCACTGGCAGAACCCTGTTTTTCTAATAATCTTTCAATAGGGAAGGAAAGTGTTGACAGCCAGGGACACAACCACAAAGACACTGCATTTGAGGAATGGAAAGGGCTTTTTTCTCCTCTTTCCTTCTATTTTTTTATTTTGCTGGTGGGCTGCTTTTCCAAGTCAAGGCACATATTTTGATGATGACTGCGTGATAATGAAAAACTCGTAACTATTATACAGGCAACTGCTTTGCTTCAGAACAACACACTTGGTTTCTTGTCTGGTATTTTACTTTTTGAAGTCAGTGATATTGGGTCCAACATTCAGATATCACCCAGAGTTTAGCTCTGTCCTAACACTGTTTTGAGGAGACTCCTGTTAGCACTTGTCTTTTTATTAAGTTCACAGGCTTATCTGTTGTCACTGAGACATCATTAAAAGAGGAGTTATGCACTCACTGTGAGATGTAGGGATGTGAATGAGCTACCAACCCATTGAAGGTGGCAAACACAAACCCAGTGCAAGATCTAAGTCATCATCTAATCACATTTGACAGGTTCAATTGAGGGGCCTCTGCAGTAATAACCATGTATGTAATTCCTTACATTTCTCTCCCAGTCACTACTGGTGTTTCTTGTTCTGCTTTCTACCCGCATTCTCTACTTGTCTGAGTAGCTCGAAATGTGCAACTCTGGGTGTGCGTGGTACCTCTGACGTGGCACAAAGATGCTTTTGTGAATGTTCACTCCAACTAAATGTAAACAGCATGGTCAATCACACAGGCAACATCTGCTACAGATAATACATGGAAGTTTAGAGATGTATTTCCTGAAATATGAATCTATATTTTATATTTTACAGTAAGCAGGCATGGCTTGGTTCAGTCATCTATAAAGATACAGTGGTTTAAATTTTTAAAAATGCTGGAGTATTTTAGCCTAATTTCTTTATAAAAGTTTTATAAAATCCACAAATCTTAGTCACATGCTTGTTAACCCTTTTTGTGTGATATTTCTTCAAAATAATATTACTGTGTTTCCTACTGTTGGAGGATTTTAGTACTCTCCCAGATTTATGCATTTCACTTTTTATCATTTCATGACAAAAACCTGCATCAGCTTTACTGCATCTATGATTAAGCTTCTCAGATTTTCCACCAAAAATAATTCAAAGATCACTTCTGTTGCTTCTGTTACTAGAATTTTATAGTAATCTCTCAATTGACTCAAGCTTATTCAGAAGATGCTAAAATTCAGGAGGCCCTAGCTTCTATTTGGCATAAATTGTGGGAGGAAAAAAGTAACTTCCCTTTTATTTCCTTTATCTTGTAAATTTAACTTGTAATAAACAGGGAGATATACTAAAATTAATGTGTAATTAGGACTTGTTTTTGAGAAGGGGGGGAAGCCTTTTTAGAGAGAGTTTTTACCCCAGAAAAATTAATTTGCCCGTGGAATCAACCTGGAGTGTTGAATCTCAATGCTACGTCTTAAAGGAAAATTCAAAATCAATCACACCTTTCCACAAAACACCACCTAACATAAAATCATAGAATAGCCAAGGTTGGAAAGGACCTCAAAAGATCATCCACTCCAATCTTTTGTGGGAAAGGGAGCCTTTCTGGATGAGATTATCCAGCACCCTACCCAAAGGTGTCTTGAAAACCTCCAGTGATGGAGACTCAGGTCATGTTCCCTGATGTGTTCTTCCACTGAATGGTTGTTCTTATGGCAAAAAAAAAATCTGTCTTATGTTAAGATAAAATCTCTCCAAAAACTTGTACCTGTTGTCCCTTTTCTTTTACATGTGGCAACTTGTGGAGAGAAAAGTTCTGTCCTCTTTGTAGCCACAGACCTATATTAGTGATGTCTACCTTCTCGTGAAAAGCCTTTATGGAGTTTTCTAGCCATTCCTATGACTGGAATGAAACTGCACTTAGGAAAGAAAGTTTTTAACCACAAAAAATGTACATATGAAAAATGTGAGTAACTTATATCTGCAAAGCAACATTGAAATGTCCTCTCTTCTGTGATAGCAAGTTGGTATGGAATTTTAGGGAAGTAAATTCAAGTGTTGTCCTTTCTCTCTCACTGCATAGAAATGATTTACTAGAATGAACTGCTAAAGACACATTTAAAATCAATGGCATCTGACTAGGATCTTGCCTAGTTCTTCATTTTCAGAGATATTTCAAACATTTTTCCTGTACCCTCTCTGAAATCCTTATACTGATATGGACTTGATTTGGGTCTCATAGCCAGCTCAAAGTAACCACCTAATCCATACAGTTACATATTATGTAATAGATATAAAATGATTACTCCATTTTTCTTGCACATCTCAAGAATTATCAGCATCTGCAGATAAACACAGGTAGCAGGCCTTGTATTCCCATGTATTCAAAGTTAAAATCACTTCTAAGTAAACCACAATGACTTACTACTCTCTGTGCATTTAAAAACTTAAATTATTATGCAGATTTAAAGCCAGAAATCCTGGAAAGTATGTGTATGTATTTCCCTC
The DNA here is from genome assembly GCF_001715985.3 of Manacus vitellinus. Classification (NCBI taxonomy): domain Eukaryota; kingdom Metazoa; phylum Chordata; class Aves; order Passeriformes; family Pipridae; genus Manacus; species Manacus vitellinus. Next base: position 1,554,645 of record NW_021940773.1, read on the forward strand.
TTACTTCTCTGATCTGCTCTTTCTCATAGAAAAACTCCCAGGGGTGATGATTTCTATTCTCTTACTGTAATTCGTAGATATAGTTTGAAGTTGACAGATATGCAGCTTTTGATCATGGTTTGGAGATAAAACAAAAAGAGAGCATAAAATGAAAGAGCAGTTTTCTCCATGGAGAATAAAATGTCATTTGAGGCTTTAACTGATGGTAATTATAACATGACTTAGTTATGATATCAAATAATAGTTTTTTAATGCCCTCAGCATAGCATGAGTTATTTCTTTTTCTTTTCCCCAAGTTAATTATGTCCTTTTCCAAAGCTTCCCAAGCTTTCTTATTTTTTTATGCTTTTGAACCATGAACTGATGACTGTGTACCACTCTTACAGAAGTTTACAGCATACAAAAGCTTTGACAAAGAGCCATATTTGATGAATTGTTAAGATTCTTCAGTGCCTGGGTTTTTTCCCCTATTCTCTATTTTTTTCTTTATTCCTTCTTCTATTCTAAAGAAGCAGAGATTATCTTGTGAAGCTGATCTGGAGAGATTAAAAAAGAAGAATTTAAATCTGATGAGATACACTTCAGTAGATTACAGTGATACAAATGGCCTCTGTCTTTGAGACTTTATATTTGTACCAAGGCAATTTATATTTCTTTCTTTTCCTTTGAATGTACTGCCTTAAAAAACAACTGAACCAATCCAAACAGGGTCAAGAATTCCAGAACATGCAGTCTCAAAAAAAGGGGGTATCTGGTACTTTGTTATGTTTGGGCTTGTTGTTTGGGGATTTTTTTCACTACTCAGTAGAGATGAGCAAAAACCATAAGCTGTTTATCCTGTCTCCAGCTCTTGAAACTTGTGTTCAAATGAAACAAAACTCAGATTGAATTGCTCCTTGATCTGGATTCAAAACTTAAATCCAGCCAAAAAATGCTATATACTCTAGATTACTTCATTCCTATTGGGCTGCTGCTTTCCAAATACATATTGTACAGTCAACCTTTTTTTACATATGTGTCAGGCGTTAAGCAAACTGATTTGAGCCAGCAGTGTGCCTTTATGGCCAAAAAGACTAGTGGTATCCTGGGGTGCATTGGGAAGAGCTCAGCCAGCAGGTCGAGGGAGCTGACCCTCTACTCAGCTCTAGTGAGGTACATCTGGAGTGCTGTGTCCAGTTCTGGGCTCCTCAGTGCAAGAGAGACATGGAGCTCCTGGAGCAGTTCCAGAGGAGGATGACAAAGATGATGAAGGAACTCGAGCATCTCTCTTACGAGGACAGGCTGAGGGAGCTGGGACTCTCCAGCCTTGACAAGAGATGACTGATAGGGGATCTCATCAGTGTCTGTCAGTAGCTGAAGGGGAGGTGTATGTATAAGGGGTAATGAGCAGAAACTGATGCACAAGAAGTTCCACCCTTACGTGAAGAACTTCTTTACTGTGCAGGTACCTGTGTACTGGAACACAGTACACTAGATTGCCCAGAGAAGTTGTGGAGTTTCCCTCACTGGAAATATTAAAGAGCCATCTGGGCACAATCCTGTGCTATGTGCTCTAGGATGACCCTGTTTGACCAGGGAGGTTGGACCAGATGACCCACTGTGGCCCCTTTCAGCCTGACTCATTCTGTGATTTTGTGGTTAAGGCCAGAATCCAAATTTTGTGTGCTTTATTGACAGACTGATTATCAGCAGCTCTCAGATTAGTGACTGTCTAAGAGTCACAACAGTAAAATTGGAAAATTCAGTTTAAAATTGGGAAAAATGAATGCTTTTCATCTGTCCATATCTCTTCAGCTGTATCTAGATAGAGGAACTAATGAAATTACTTGGGAATATCCTGTATTAAGTAATTCCTGATATGGATGGAACCAGAAAGTTCTGTAGTGCTGTAGCTGAAATCCTTTTGTTTTATTGGTAAAGTAGATGGGAACTGAATTTTTCTTTATAACTTCTTAAAATGGAACTACCCTACAAATTAGGAAGAAAATCTGTAAGCCGTATGCCATTTACCTGAGTGTCCAGACAACTGAAGAACTATTTTAACCAAGGTATACAATTTCTATATCTGGTCAATGTAGCACAAATAGTTGGCAAAAGTGTATGCCCATTGTAATCAGCAAATACAAGAGGGAGAGAAGGAGCTGTAGAAGTTACATTCTCTCCGTTGTGCAAAACTATGTTCATCTGCTCTGGAGGAGGGGCAAAAAAATTCTTATAATTTCATGCTTCAAACTATTTTGATCTCAGTGACTTTGATATCTGCTAGAAAGTTGTTTTGTGCGTTTGAGTGCAACTACCAATAGCTGTTATATTTCATCATTTGTTCCATTTCTACACACATCAGATAGAAAAGGGAGGAAAGGGCAGAATGATTCAGCTGCCTGTGGCTCCATTTGATTCCCTTTATTTTGTGATGCTTGAGCAAGTAGGAATCGGGATATATGTACTTTGAGTGAAATTGTGGGGGAAAAACTGAGCTTTGATAGATATGGTATCAAATACTAACTGAAAGATCTCTCCCTTCAAGCAAAATAGTTTTAATTTTGGTAAGGTGATGTTCAGAAATTAAAACATACACCTGTGAACTGTGAGTTGCAGTAAAAGAATTTTACTCAGAATTAAAAAAAAAAATAAAAGAAGCAAAAAACATAGATCTAGATTCTGCTTGGATGTCACATCTATGAAAGTGAAATGAAAAGAGCAAAAGCTGATTTTCTAAAACTTCTCAGACACTTCTATGCATCATTTTTGCTTTTTCATTTTGTGAAAGGAAAACATGGAGAAATAATTATTTTTTTATTGATCAAAAGAAAAAAAAAACCACATAAAAAAAGTTTCCGAAATAATTTAAGCCTTGAAACTCAGGATCTGGGATCCTATGACAAAAATGTTCTAGTAAAGCTAAGAAGGCATAAGAAATATGACCAAAGACCAAAAATATCTTCCATAAAAGAAAGTCTTATAGGGAAAATAGATTCTAATCAAAATAAATGGAATTCAACTGAGAAAGAAGAAACAAAGCAGAGGTTTTTGATAGATGTCTATACATTAATGAATGCTATTAAGATGCTGAGTTTCTGGATATTAGCTGTTTTTCATAATCAAGTACGAAATCCTCTTGCTTTTGGAAAAGACTGAGAAGTAGTGTCTAGTTTTGAATGCTATATGAAGTTTTTTTTCCATTACCTGCTTTTCCATACCTGATCATCATCTGGTGAAGCAGAAGAAAGAATCCCTTCAGTGAAAAATGGTTGTATCTCTGCTAAGCTCTTCTCACTTGCAAGGGTTCTTTGCATATCTCACACACTTGGGAGGGAATTTGTTGTTTTCCATGAAAACTTCCTAATTTTTGCTGTGGTGATTCCCCAAAGTCACCATTAGTATAAAGGGAGCGTGGAAGGAGTGGCACTTTTCTTCAGCTTCATTTTGAAAATTAGGCACAATGGGAATTAATTTCTTTTTAATTTAACTAGAATATCAAATGCTAGAGGAGAAGAAAAATACATATTACATGTGGTATACCAAAACAACATTAGAAGAAAAAATAAAATGGAATAAGCCACCTCAGTTAAATCAGCCAAAATTCCTGCATATCATTAAAGTATGGTTAAAAGAGTGACTACAGTGGCTGCCCTGTGATGCCCAGAGAGAGCACAGCAGGAGAACTGGAACCTCTGTATTTCTTCAATTTACATTCCAAGCAATTATTAGTTAGCTATTCAGCCTTTCTGAGCAACTGTTAAAATCATCTTTTTTTTGCCACGGCCCGCGGGGAAAGGAATGGGACCGGGTACTGCAAATCACAGCCCTGACACCGTAGAGCTCTGTGGAGCAATGCCAACTTTATTGGGGGAGCACGAGACTTAAATAGGGTAGGATAAAGGGGTGGAACCAGGAGAGGGGAGGAGTCTGGGATTGGCAGCTCAGGGACACTTATGATAGGGCGACTGGGTAAGGAAGGGAGGAGCTTTGGGTGTAACCGGGGAAATGGGCCAATGGCAGCTCTCCCTGCACTGCAGCACTTATCGGCCAATCAGGTGCAGGGGAGCGGGAAAACAGGGTTTTGGAGGGAAAACTGTGAGGGGAAGAAGGAGACAATATGGAGGATAGGATTTTAAAACAACAACTGGGGGTATAAACAACCATATAACAATACAACAATAAACTGGGGAAAACTGGGGACAAAAAGGGAAACTGTCCAGTCCAGTGTGAAGTCATATCTGGTAGATAAATGTCCATTTCTGTGTGATTGTGTCTCATTCAGGATTGTATATTTGTCTCCAGGTTTGAAACTGCTTCCACTCATCTGCATGTTCCCCAACATTTTTTGTATCAAAAATGAAAGGCCATTAATATTTTTTGAGCATAATTTCACCTAATTATGTCAACAGTATGATGACTAAAAATCATAATGTTAGATTCCCTGAATGATTGGAACATTAAAAGACATGAGACAAAATACAATGAAATAAGATGCTATACCAAGAAATACATTTAAATCTGGTTTGGGTTGTTTTTGTTTGTTTTCTGAGTTTGTGATATGAGAAAATGAAGTTCTTGATTCTAAAGAAACACTCGAAAAGAAAAAAAAAAAACACACCACAGAAATAGAGAAATTTACCTGTGTCTCTTGGGAAAAAACTTTTATTTTCCATTACTTTTGTGTCCACAGCAGCATCATCTACCAATGAAGATGACAAGACTTATATTAACAGTAGCCAGAGGCATTGACACAAATACTAGTTGCACACTTACGGAGTTGTTAAGGCCCTCTAAAATCAATTCAAATCAGTGTGTTTTTGCCAAGCACATCAGTGGATTTGGGATTAATTCCATAATTGATAATATATCTGAGCTAATGGCCTACAGAGAACATAAAATGGGCAAAATGGTTAAAAATAATGACAAGAAATATGCCAAAGCCTGATGAGATATATTCCATATTGCTCTTTCTGTTTAGTCTGCAGCCTTAATGTTTGTTAGCTTCCACTAAAAATGAACACATATGTAGGAGGATCTCCTCATTTCAGCCTTGTTTCATGGGGAAATGAAGCTCATTGGAGCATCCTGTGTGTCTGCCTTGTCACTATCGCTTAATTTTAACCAAATGTGGTTAAATGTGATGGATGGTGCCCTCAAGGTATTTTCTTTCTGTGAATTTCAGTCACAGGCAGCTGAACAGAGGAGATGGATGCTTTGTTGAGAAAGTCTCCTCAAAAAGTAAGAATCCATGTGGGCAGCCACGTATTTGGTACCAGTGAACACACAGGGAGCTCACCCCCAAATACAAATCTCAAGCAGACTAAGTTCTCAGAGTGGTATGTTTCTGAGGGGCAAAATACGTTGATTTAGGTTTTCAGCACATCATCAAGCACATTGTTCACACTTTTGATCAACTTTAAACAGTATACACGATTTTATTTACAGTTTTATATGCTGAGATACTACTGGAACAGGCCTAAAATATCTAATATTTTCATACAGAAATAAAAGTTTTGGGGACAAGATAATTTCTACCCACAGTGAAGAAATGCAGAAAACAAAACATAGAGGAAGAAAAATATCATTTTTAAGGGTATCAGACTTGTTAAAGATTCCATACCTTGTGCTGTGTGTGCTCAGTAGGCATCAGCTGCCACAGGAACCCATAAAGTCAAGCCTGAGTCCTTTTTTTGTGAAAAGCAAATCTCCCTAGTGTTCTCCATGTAAAAAATAGGTCAAAGGCTTACGTACCAAATTCTTGGGTGGATACTCAAAAGTGTTTGAAAGTCTGCTGAAGTAAATGCATAGATTCTTTGAGTGTGATCTGAAATCCACACTTGCTTCATGGTCAGAGTGTTTGGATTACAGTTTTTAGATATAATCTAGGTTATGCCAGAGGAGAAAGTGTTGTTGTGGTGGCCCTCAGCGTGGTCCTTTGCATGTTTATTCCCTGTGGTGCCAGAAGCCAAAGAAATCAGTTCTTCACTCTGTCTCTCATTGCCATGAGGTGATGTCATTTGACCAACCTTCAGCAGACAAGTCAGCAAGATGCCTTCTCACCCTTCTATCCCAAGGCAGGAAAGCACAGGGGACCTGCTGCAGTAAACATGTTCCACAGCCACCTTTGTGCACGATACGCTGTGCTTCAGTTTGCTTCCACAGACAAAACCTCTGCTGTGTCTCTCTGCACACAGATTGATACAAGGCGCCCCACTGAAACCCAGTTGGAGATCAGATGCTGGGTTTTGTGGTCATGGACTGTAAACTGCAATATGATCTCTATCAGAGTCCTTTCTCTTCAAGTAATTTCTGCTGGCACTGCAGAGAAAGTAACCAGCAAACATCACCATGTACTGTAACAGTGCCATTACCAATCAGGCAATGAGATTAAAAAGATGCTTTAAAGAGCATTTTTGGTCAATTTAAAAGAAAAATACATATATATCAAGAAAAAACATATCTATCAATATATATTAACTACAAATAGACATTAACATTGTTTTAAACAGTTCTCTGAGACATTTAACCTAGATGGAACAGAGCAGCAGTGGTATGAATGGCAATTACGCTTCTGATTGTAGTACTTATTCATTGTTATCACAATTAATACCACATTTATTTAGATGGGCAACTGCAATTCTCACTGTACATTTCTATGAAAAGTGAAAACTGTCTCTGATTGTTTCACTTTCACACAATTTTTCAGGTTCCCTGTTGTTGCTCTTGCCTCTCAAGGCTCTTCAATTCTTCTATCCTTTAGTAATTATCTCATTTTTCATTTGTTACTTTGTGTGAGTACACTTTCGTCTCCTCTCCAACCTCTTTTTTCTCTTATTTCTTCTGTTATGCTTTAGAATCTCCTTCCTGCACTAAGTACTAGAGCTCTTTCCACTGCTTTTTCAAAATTTAACTCTTCAGTTAATCCAATCTCATAGAGCTATTCAGGACACTGGTGTAGTATTTGCCAATTACATGCATATTCATCCCTTTATCAGGGAACTTATCATTCAGGGAACTTGTATGGCTTATACCATCCTTTACTGTAGGATAAACACATCAGCCTTGGAAAAGGCTGCTAGTGCATGGTGACGGCATTTTAACTCAATAAAATGCTGCTAATCTTGAAGTAAGTGAACTTTTTATAAGAGGATATATTCACGAAAACTCCGCACAGCTGTAATAACCATGAAAAATAGGGGGTTGGGGGCTGTTCCCTCTTCTTGCTTGGGATAAAATAAGGATAGCCAACATTTGGGAAAAAAAATAGACAAAGACCCAAATTACTAAGTATATTGGACAATTTCTTTTATCACTACCTTTTCAAACCATTTCATAGAAATTTATGGTAGACATTTAGCAAGAGAATTGTTATGAAAAATATAGGGTAATTTTTTCTAATATTATTTCCAGTGGGCTTTCAAAGTTCATATGAAGGGGTGATGAATTTAATTGTCTCAGAAGACTATCTTCTCTTATCCACATCATCTGGGTTGCTAAACTTGATTTGCTTAAAGTTTTAGCAGGTTAAAAGTACCATTTTGAAACTTCGAAGAGACTTTTCACTTACTATTCACCTGCAATACACTTGAAATGTAAGATTTTGTTTATGGATCAAAAGGAAGCAAAACTGTAGGTTTTATGACAAAGAAAATTCCTACAGGAGTTCACATAGAAAAAAATAATTAGTGAGATGATTGAATTAATAATGAACTATATAATATGAGTTTAATGCATGTGCAAGAAAAATGTGCTAAGTTCTAAAACGAACATGTTCTGTGGTCTTCAGGAATTTTGCTAAATTTCTGTACTTCCATGTATGTCCTATTCCTTTTCCCAAGAGAGTTTCTGTCAACATTTCTGTTGATGTCAGCAGGAAGTAATCAAAACAAATTTGCAAAGCTGATGATTTGTGTCTCCTTTAATTGGCAGCTTTTAAAATCTATGGGCTTGTAATATCGCCAGCTTCCTGTTTTTCTCCTCAAAATTATATTTCACATGTAATTTAATGAATACAAGTAACATAAAAACAGGGCTTATATTTCAATGATCATCTTTTCTGTAATTTTCATTCTGAAGTCTTTAAAGCTTTTTCTTTATTTCACTACTGTGATTTACATTTTAAAAGGATTCAGCCTTGCCCTTTATTTTTCCATGGAAAGTTTCTCTCAAATTCCAACTGCAGTGAAGACTATTCAGGGAAATGCTCATTCCAAAGAGTTATTTTGGCTGTTTTGCCAGCACTATTGTAGAACAGCAGAGAGCAAACACTACAAATATACAGGTAAAATTGAAACGCTCTGCTGCTGCTTCAAGAACAAGTGTGTGATTCTTTCTGTTGCTAGATGGGTACATCTTTTCAAGTTCTAATAAACACATTTTAATCTCCAAAATATTTCTGGTTCTGATGACGGGAATTTAATTTTTCTCCATATGTATCTTTTCCTTGTACTTCATTCAGGTGTTGCACATTTTCTCCTCTACTTCTGAAAATAAGCATAAGATATCTGTCAGCTTTTGGTTATGTGAGTAACTCCACTATGAAATGAAACAATACTTTTAAAATATAAAATGAAAATGGCTTAAGTTAAAACATATTTTTCTTTGAACAGCTTGGAAATAGTCCAAGGTTCAGAGGGGCTATTTTGAGTGGCACCAGGCACATAAGGCTGGTTATCACATTGACACTTTTACCCGTGATTAGTAACTCATGTGTGAGTGCATACTCCAACAAATATAGAGAGTGTATTATATACTCCACTGATTTCATTCCTAGAAAAATAAACCTAGACCTTTGTTTTCATTTGCATGTTTTTTCCCTAGCTCTTTTTTTGTCTTACATGATCTCCAAAAAGTCCATGCAGATGGGAGGTGCATGCTCCTGCTGCTTTACAGCAAGGCTTCCCACCGGCATAGACAGCAGTAATTAGCCAGAGAAACAATGGTCACATTATAACACAGACATTTTTGCAAGCAGGGATTTTTTTTTGGTATAAAAGCTCAGCTAGAGCTGTTTGTTACATACACTACTTTATCAGTCTATTCAGTTTCTGCAATCCATTTTCATTTTAAACAGTTATTTAGAGCACTTGGGAAATTCTGTATGTTTGATAAATAGTATTGTTTTATGCATTATTATTATATGAGTAATGGTCTCCAACCCTTAAAAAACCCCTTGAAATAGAAAGAATTTGTGACATTAATAACCCAATTCAGTCTCATGTTTTACCATGGGTTGAGCTCACCCTTCAAATAATGAGCAAATTAACCTATGCAAGCCATAAAACTTCTCCAAACTTAACATTACCCGTCAAAATTCTTCCAGTTCAGACATTCATGACTTGTATTTTAATGGATTTCAAAGTCTGTTTAATGTTAGGCTTCTTTTCTCCTTTCGTCTCTCTTTTGTTCTTTTTGTCCCCTCTCCTCTCTTCCCTCCTCTTTCTATTGTCAATGCAAATACTTCTTAATTTTTGTTGACCTAATTTATGTTTATTAGTATGTAGAAGAGCTTAGCAAAGATTTAAATTTTTAAATTTCTGCTTTCCTTAAATTAGTCAAAATGCTCATAAAGCCATAGGTGCCTAAAATTTACTTCCTTTCCCTCAAACTTTGAGTAAAACAGATTAAATTGATTATGATGATGACAAACTACTGACTTTTATTAAACTCTCTTTCTGAGTGGATGTATATATCAGAGCTGTTTCAAGTTTTGGCAGTTTCATTTTGCTGAGGTTTGTGCCAATATTTCCTTCAGTTTTAGTCCAGATGGGTTCATACCCCTAAATTTAACTCTGACTTTCAGAATTGAGCAAACTCAGAGTCTCAACTGAAATTTAAGGAAAATGACCTGCACTTGAGAGACATATGAAACCACTTAAATCCAAAGCTTGAGCTGCCTCAGATTTGTTTGAAATGTAGGCCAAAGTTACGTATTAAAGCCACAAAGATTACCTGTCTTTTGTCAGATTGACCCAAGTTTCAACTAAAATCTTGATCCATTTCCTTTGCAAGTACTGAAAATGGCGCCTGTAGTAACATCGCAGTTTATACCCATTTTTTAGCACCATGATGGAGAAATTCAAATCCCTTGTTTGCTCCATAGTCAAAGGAATAATGCTGGGGGCAGGTTGCTTTCAGCTTTCTGTTGCAAATTATGAAATGAAAACCCAGCCCAAATCAGAAATATTTAACTGAAACAATAAGCTTAAGCCATGCTGAACAAAAAATCATGAGATATTTTTTACCAGCTTGTTGCTTTAATTCTGAATGGTCAGCTGACTCCTTTGGAATGAAATATGGATTAGGAAAATATATATTGAATTTACAATCTCAATGAGAACGAATCTCATTATTAAGCACTTACCCTGTGGTATCTCTTGCCTTTCCCAAGTTTGGCTATAGGCAGACTTATACACACGCTTTCTCCACTTTAGTTGAGTAGAAGGACTGATCGGTACATCTGGCATTATGACACTGTGAGTTTCGTTCTGTAATAGGTATTCCTTCCCAGAAGAGTCATATGTTATCTTGAGTAAGTGTTGGACAAACCCTTTGGAACCTATTATGAGATTTGGGTTAATACCTTTTTTTTCAGCAGTGGATTCAGTAGTAGCGTGTGTACACCTTAAGAAAGATGAGTTTGTCTTGAGATGCTCTGACACAAAATGTCTCCAGGTAGGGATTAGCTAACTTCTCCACATTTATCTTGCAGAAATCCCCAGAAGTGAACTGTGAGGCACTTTGGAAAGTTGCTTTGTGAGAGGTATGAACTTGCCTGCTTTCCTCAAGGTACGGGTCTTGACTTAGAAAACTAGATGAATTAAAAGAATAAATTATAGTTAAGAATTGCTCTCTTCCTTTCAACAAATAATTCTCATTTCTTTCTTTCACTACGGGTACTTGGGAGCCCTGCAGATCAAGTTTGTGTTTCCTTAACTCCATGCTCAATTCCTAACATTATTTCCTTTGTCTATGCTTCCATTCTTAACTACCAGCTCAGAAAAATAAAGCTTCCCAAAAGTGCACACTGAGCAGACAGAAATATAGTGAATTCATGTTCCTCTGGAGAACAGAGCCCTACAGATACACATAAATCTTGGAGTACACCCACTCACTAAAGGAGAAAGTCGAACCATTGGGAGAAATAAGAAACTTCTCACTGCTGTGCTCACTGATCCCATCACATGCACAAGAGAGGAGAGAGTGGGTTTCCCTGTCTCTAATTATCTCACATATCCCCCTCCCACTGCACATGCTGCAGCCTATGTGTCACATCCTCTATGTGTCCAAGAATATCCTGGAAATTTGTATTCTGTCAATCAAATGAAATCAAGGCTAGGTGTCTGTAAAAATAGGATTTTCTAGTGGATGCTTGGATAATACTCAGAGAATCAGTGCATAAATCAAGCATGAGACTGTGTAGGACTGACAGATTAGGTACACTTAAATTTTCTTCTGCAGATGCTTTTGCATGGCTGTTTTGCCATGTGTCTGATTGCCCTGTTGACTGAAGTTTCCTAAGAAGGCAGAGGAGCACGGGGAACTGGGGGGTGAGTAGAGTTAGTTTTTTTTTTTATTAAGTGCTGTTTAAGAGCTGCTCCCAGACTGACTACCATGAGCGTTCAAGCAGTTTGATATATTTACGCTCATGCTGGAGAACTGAAGTAACAAATAGATCACAAGTTTCCACAGATATCAAGGGACACCTGTGTTGTGGAACAATTTGCTCTAAAATTCTAAGCTGATGAATGAAGTATGCCAGTCAGTGTTAAAGTAGGGAACTCCACAGAGTTAACTGAAAATACTTTGAAAATCTGAAGTGCCAAGGAGGAAATAAGGGTTGTGTTCTCCTTTTTATTTACTTATCTGTTCATATCTAAGGGTTGGACTTGATGATCTCAGAGGTCTTTTCCAACCTGGTTGGTTCTATGATTCTGTGATTTATATATTATTTATAAGAGGGAAGGAAAAGAATTGTGAATTATGATTTGATACCTTTAGAGTAAAAGAAGGAAAACCAAAAGAGTGCCCTTCTTTAGAGAAGGTATGAGGTATAGAGAAGTATGAGATGTCCCTGTCCATGGCAGGGGGTTGGAACAAGATGATCTTTAAAGTCCCTTCCAACCCAAACCATTCTATGATTCTATGAAAGAGAAACTGTGGCATCCCTCACTCATTCTCCTTTTGAGCTGCATCTGTGCAGATGCATCATTATTATGAATGTTCTCTTCACAACAATAAAAAGATGAGAAATATGGCTCATCCTCTACCTGGTAAAAAAATGGATTTTTATGCCCATTACCAGATCAGTTATTGATGTGACAGCTATTTGTAGCTACTTTTTGATGGAGTTTCAGGCTGTTTCAGTGTGTCTAAAGGGGCAGTTACTTCAAAAGAGCTATTCATGCTAAAGCTAGGGAATGTTTACTGTACCATCTGGCCCCAGAGAACACACTGGGAAGTGCTGTTTCTAGAAAATGTTTTCAAGATCTGGGGTGAGACAAAGCAATGGCAAATTTCCCAGTGCATCTTTGGGGCCAGGCCTCCAGAACATTCAGACCTGCTCGTGTCAGATGTGAACAGTGCTTAAACTGAAATAAGATCTGCCTGTAGCAGCTTCATGCATATAATGTCATAGTAACTTGCTGCTTAATTCTGGTTGTTGCGTAAATGTTGTGGACAGACAATCTTCAGCCTCTAAATTCAGTGTTCCTTTTTGGTTTGGTACACACTGGGACTTGTTTAGTGAGTGGAATTGGTTGTGCTGGGACAGAGAAATCCTGACTTGTACCTGCATGTGCTGTGTGCTAATTAGATAGAGATGTAATTAGCAGAATTCATGTGCATACCTTCCTGGTAATTCCTTTAACTGTTGAAAAAATTGACTTTGTGTCACCAGAAAACCGCAGAAGAGTTCTGAAAACTGTTATCTCATGAGAGGCTGAATGGGTTTTAGGCCACTTTAAAGATGAGTTGGCTTCAAGCCCTTGAACAACTACAGTAATTCTTTGAAGCTCTTCACTGTTTTTTTGCTTTCTTAGAAAGCCTGAAAACAGATTTAGCCCAAAAGTACATTCTCAGCTCTAGATGCACATCAGTTATGTTTATATGGGCAAACTGTGCTGTTCCTGAACTCCTCTTTGTTTTTCAAATGGCTTTCATGTACATATCACTGTGTATGAAGTACAGGAGATTTTCAAGTGCTGACAGTAATTTTGTGCCCTAGTTGACACACACACTATAACGCTGCTGCTTCCTTTGAGAACGCACACAGGATCACTCTCGAGGAGAAAAGACAACACAGAAAGAACCGTGTCTTGCAGAATAAACCACCTAAGGAGTCTTTCTGTTGTGCCTTTTGCAGTCGGACATGTCTATCTTGTATTGGCCTCATTAGCCACCAGCGTGCTTGTAACAAATGTGGATTGAGCCTTTCCCAAATCCTTGTTCGCAAAGCCCAGCCATGATGATGATGATTGACATGCACACGAGTCCTTTACAATGTGTCCATCAAGAAGTTTGTTATGAGGATTTGTTTGTTTGTTTGCTTGTAGTTGATATAAAGTGAACTTTAAATCTTTTTTTTCCTCTTTTTTTTTTTTTTTACCATTTTAAGGTTAGTTCTTGTAGCAGAGTTCATTATAAGAAACTGGCAGAATTTCTGCCAGCAACTGGAAGATTTTTTCCCTAACCTTTTTAGCTGTCTAACAAAATTGAATGGTAAATTTTTATTCTTGATTGAAGACCTTATACTTTTGTACAGGGGAAATAAAGGTTTAGTAGCTGGTAAATATAAAGTGAGGGCACAGCCTCTGCACTCAGTTTCCTAGTGACTCTTTCCATTATTGTAAGGTTGTTAAAGGCACTTTTTCAAGTTTGAAAGTAAGCCATCAAAGCTCTAGTTAGTGATACACAGAGAGTAGTGACAGCTCCAGTGGCTAAAAGAGCTAACAGAGGCAATAAACTAAAAATTGGTTTTCAAGAGCATTGGAGTACAAGATATTAGCTTCAGAAATAAATGTTATCAACATTATTTGATAGGATTACCCAAATATGTCTATTTTACCTGTATGCCCCCAGTTGCTGCAGTCTCACAATCTCAGTTTGTTTATGTATGACACACACATGAGAAAGGAGAAAGAGGCTCAGAAACAAAACAGCTTATGGGAGCTCAGAGCTGAGTACTTGGTTGTTTTAACCCACTTATATGAGGCCAAATTTACCGGTGCTGAAGAACTTAGCTAAATGTTCCGACCTATTTTATCTGTTGACCTTCTTAGGGTAGCAAGTCATCAAAGAGCAAGACAAATCAGATTTGGGTTCAATTCCTTGCTCTGCTAACAAGCCCTACCCTTGGGATAAGTCTTCACTGTGTAACTCATAGATATGAAAAGGTCATTTTCCAGTCCTGAAGACACATCACATATGTCTTATGGCAGAGTCTCTTGTGTCCTGAGGCAGCATGACCACTTGTTCTCTGTGAAGTTTGATTTCCAAGTGGTGTGATGCTAATTTCTTTCAGCTTTGTAATCCAGAACGTTAGTAAACTCTAAAACCATGCTCATCGTCATGCTCAGTGTTCGTTAACATATTCTTCCGACAGCAGTTTTCTCCAAAAGCCTCCACGGGTGGTCTGTACAGCGGCGGTCAATGGCAAATAAAAATCCAAATGCTGTAAGCACACATTTATTCCTGCTGAGTGGTTTGAGTACCTGTAGGCTTAGTTGGGAGCCAGTTCCTAATGGCTTCAAGGTTTATCTAAAATTTTTGGAACTGCACTTACGACAGTTTAAAAAAATGTTCAGTGTTTTTGCAAAGTGCGTTGGTCATTCATCACCCCAATCCTCCAGCTCATCCAATGAGCAAAAGTACTACATTGTAAGATTTTCTGCATTATTTTTTCCCCAAAGATTAGAAAGTTTATTGAGTGCAAAAAAGTTTGGGAAGGGCTATTTTATATAATAGCTGTGTAGTCAAATTCTTATTGATGCAGAAGACACTTTCCCTCTATGTCATCCAAGAGGAACAAAATAATTTTACAGCCGTATGAGAGAAGAAATATGATTTGAAAGACTTTTCTGAGTATTACAAGAACTTCTGGAGAAGTTAGAAAAAGACCTAGAGAAATGTGTCTTAAGGGTCCTTCACATAAATATTTTCCCTTAAATTTCAGTTCCAAGATTAATTGTCTCCAGTCTCCAGCCTTACTTCCAGTGCATGAGAGAACAGTCCAGAAGCAAGCTCAGCATTTTTTTCACTTCTTAGTGGAGCATTAATCTGTAATTTTTGTGATTTAATAACATACTTAAAGAAGTTTTCTTGGATAAAATCTGATACATAGTGCTGGTGACCTCCAATGCCCTTCCTTTCTCTGAACCAAAGGCTTTAATTGTTCATCCTCTAATACGTACAGAGAGGCCACTCAAAAGGATGAAATCCAATATAAATAAATGACATTTGCTGATGAGGTCAACTTTCAATTTGAGATTTATTTTACCCAGATGCCTAAAATGAGTGGCTAGACTATGTTCAAGGTTCAGGGAAAACTGAATAGGTGTTTATGGGTGAATTGAAGGAGTGACATGTGGCAAGCATCTGTGCTACATTACATTTTAGGGAGGCTACTCTATCTTCAGCCTCTTCAGGCCTTATGATGCCGTCTTTCATGGTGAGAGCGTCAAGTCTGAGAAAACGGAGAGTTGGTAACCAAAGAGAAAAATTGTTTATGAGAAACAGGATCCAAGCTGTATATTTGGATTCTTCAAGATGCTGGGGCTACCAGGTCTCTTGTCTGCTCCTACTAATGTCAAAGGGATATATGCTGACAGTTTTGTGGGAATGGACTCAGGTTCCCACTAAACCTACCCTTAAGTGAACTCATTTAACATGAAGATCACATTCATTCCAAAATGGCTTCAAATCCTCCTCCCTCCCACCCGTACACAGCATTCAACTAAATAACATTCAGATGTCCTGAAGATCTAAGCCCAAATGTAAAACGAACTGACCATCCAGCTGTGTGAGAGCTAAATGCCAGTCAAACTGTATTTGTATAGCAACTGCAGGTTTTGGTCTTCATTTTGTCATTAGTTTTCCTTGTATTTCTGGTAAACATAAAAAAAATTCTCTCTTGTTCATAAACTATATCAGTAATCCTATTATAATCTAATTTACTTCATGCTACTTATGACATGTTTATTTTCTGTAATTCACTTGGCTTTAGTACTCAGTAAAGTACTTTAATAAAGTTCATTTTGTTTCATTTTCAGATCTTGCTGTAGATCTTTCATTCCAAAACTTCAGTGAAATGTTTATAGAAAATTTTAAAAACCCCACAACTTTGTATTTAAATGTTAAATGTATCACATTATATGTGAAATACCATAGGGGCAATACCCCTTTACAAATCCATCTTTTCTTTCTGGTCCTACGTTAGAACCTGAGAGCATCCTTTTCAGGTGTCTGGGATGCTACATATTCACAAATGGTGTATTTAAACGTTGGAACACCCTCAGGACGCTGTGCTTACACAGAACTGTCCTTCCCCATTAGCATTCTAGCTGACCTCTCTGACCTCTCCCAAGGCAAACGGAACGTTTTTGTTGCCATCTCCATATCCCAGTTTGCTTGAGGAGGAACTGCCAATGCTCAGATATCTATCACATATCTAGCCAATGCCATGTTTTGTATTTATCAAGCAGAACATCTTGATGAATGAATGGGTAAGTGAAACACATTTTAATTGTTAGAGAGGCACTCTAAAGAGCCAGAACATTTCCACAAGAGGAAAAATGAGTCATAAGAATTACTGAGAACCTTGAGGTTTCTTTCTGTAATACTAGTGCTTCATTCTTCCTAAAGAATTACTGTCTCTATAACAACATATTTACAAGGTGTCTGATACTATAGATCAGTTTGCACAAAACTTACATTTCTACCACTTCACTCAGAGGACAGATTGTTATATTAATTAAGAATAACACAGAAGCTACTGAACTCTATCATACTCTGACAAACTGGCTTCTAGTATGATATTAATTATTTCAGCTGAGCTCAGATATATTGCACATAATGTACACTATCAGGGACCCTATTCACGTCTGAAGTCACTGAACCTTTTAAGTGAGAGTTATTTTTTTTGCCATATGGTGTTGAACTCTAATAACTATGGTCTTGGTATTTTGGAATAGGTATTTCAGAGCCTACACCCTAAATTATCCCCCGTGATGTTCCTACTTCTAAACGTCCAGCGCTGAGAGCAAATTGAGAATAATGGGTCTTGTGAGAATAAATACACTGAAAAAATTACTAGTGCCATGATATAAATTCTGAGGAAATAAATAGTTCTCTTAACTGTGTTTAAATAGCATTAGGGATGGGAGGGACATATTAAAGTCCACACAGTGAAATACTGAACAACTCACTATTCTATCAGAGTTGCTGTGATTCACTAGGGTCTGAGGGAAAACAAAAAAGTCTCAGTAACCAACAGGTCTGATTACCAAAGCACACAAGGGGCTGAAATTAGGTTGTATGGAGAATCTGCCTTCTGGCATTTCCCATATTCCGAGTACTAGACTTAGACTGCTATTGTTCTTCTAACTTTGTTTAAAAAAGTAGTGTATCCACACATCCTGTGTATAAAATATTACTGCTCATGGAGGGCTGGTTTAGTCGGGCTTTCTCATGAGAACAACTTCTCTTATTGCTGTATGGAGATCTAGATGAGAAATCCCAAGGCTCTTAAAGTCATTTCAGGTTTGCTACTGATTTCCACAGTGGATCAGAATTTCACCTTTAATATTGCTCAGGGTCAAAACACAACTAAAGGAAAAGAAAGCAAACAGTAGTAAAACATCAGCAGTAAAGCTGTCTCACAAATTTCTTGTGGTTTTACAAGGATGTAGTTAATACATTAAGTTGTTGTTACCTAATTAGGTGACTTTTATTGTGCCATCAAATGGAAAGCTGATACCAAATGGCATGTGTGCATGAATAAATGAGAGAATGGAGACTGTTATCAGAGCAGAAAATAGTCTTCATCTGAAGCGTAGGAGCAGAGCCTTTCTGAAGGAGACAACATATTTATATTTATATAATACATATTTATATATTATATAGAAGTAATAATTAGTGAATGCTAGTTATTAAGAAGTTATTGGGCTTTTGACTTTATAGAAATGGATGAAACTGATCACAAACCCATACTTGCAACACTAAGTAATACCTCCATCAGTACCACAGCTGATGTCTCCTCTTTCTCCTAGAGTCACATCATAACACCCTTTGAGACTTCTGTGTCCCTTACTCATTTTCATAGAGCATAAATCAGCTGACTGTGTTGGGGTGGGGGGAAATGTCCTCACATTGTCCTTGTTCCCTTTCCCATTAGAGTCACCAGGACTTTAGCTGAAAAAGGATTTGACACAGCAGTAAAGAAAAATATTAATCAGTTTAGTGAAGACAGCAGAACTGGGAGGCAAACACTAAGCAGACTTTTAATGCAGCAAGCGCTACTTTTAATACTCTCTGCTTCATTATTAAAAGTTCTTACTTTCATTGAAAAACGTACCTCTATAAAACCAGACACACACAAATATAGAATCATAGAATTATTAAGGTCGGAAAAACCACTAAGATCATCTACTCCAACTGTTTACCCAGCACGGTTCTGTTCACCTCTGTCCCTGTCCTGAAGTGCCACACCCACAGGATCTTTGAACACTTCCAGGGATGGTAATTCTACCACTTCCCTGGGCGGCTTATTCCAATGCCTGACTTAGTCTTTGACAGTGCAGGGACACATTAGACCCACTGATGAATGTCTGCAACAGGCAGCAGGAACTCAATTGGACAACAGACGCAAGGAGAGGCTCAGGAAAGCCAGGCCTCAATACCCACTTCTCTGCCTCTCTGCCTGCTCCCAGGAGCCTGGTCTCAGGAAAGTAGAGTTGCATTTCCAGGCATGGCTGCAGCAACTGCAGCCTCAAGGAGACTCAGGCTGATGTGGCACCTGAAACAGCTGCTGATCTAACTTTTAGGTACCTAAACTCTTCCTTGTGCCCAGTTTCTCAGCTGAACACCATTCTCCTCCCACAGTAGCCCTGCTTCTGTCCGAGTTGTCCCTTTCAGCGCCATGAAACCTGAGACTGGCTGTGAGCTGCCAGACATCCCTGTGTGGCCAGAGAGCCTCTTTATACTGATGAGCTGTCACAGGAGAAGGCTCAGCTTTGTGCCTCAGCACATTAACTCAACTCATAGGTGGCTACAACAAATCACGGAAGGGGATTTTAATGTCATAACAACCCTGGAAGTAGCTGCTATTTTCTGCTGGCGGCATGGCTGCATGGATGAGATGGGATGGGATGGGGAAGTACAGTTGTGGCAGGAGAGCCTCCTGAACCAGTATTTTCAAGCCTTGCTGATGGTTTTAGCAAAGCCCTCTTTAAGGTGAATTTTTTTTTCCCCAATATTGCTTAACATTGTTATTCACAAACGACCTAGAAATGCTATGAAGGGGGTGTTGCTCAAGTGGTTTATTTACACAGAAAATTTTTACAAGACCTTTGTTCTTTTCTTTCGAAGCTAAGCATTTCCCACAGTGGAGAAAAAGCTTGGTAGTTACCTTCTGTTGACTTTCTACTGTAACAGCAGAAAAGACAAAAAAAAAATGGCCAATTGCTTTTTCAGCAAAAATCAGTGGAAAACATCAAAGGAAGATTTCCATACAGAGGTTACTTAAAAGTTGACTCACAAGTCTTCATTCTGCATTGTAGGTTATAAGAATCAGATATAAACTACTTATTCTACGGTGATCTTCCTAGGAGACATTTACAAGGAGGAATAAAACCAAACTCTCAAATAAAAAAAATGTACTTACGGCAATTTATTAATCTTTAATAACTATCCTGCTATTTAGTATCATGTTTGAGGAGACTTACTGTGGTTTTATGGAAAAACATTTGTTAAATACAGTCTGCTTCTTCTTTCAAACAATCAGGTTTCAAATACAGCCAGAGTGTGTCATTTGCAAAGAAGCATTTCCATTTGTTTGTACAATGATTCACTTCTCTATCCTATTTCTGTATATTTTTGAATAAAACACTTTTTTCCTTTTCTTTCCTTTTTCCTAGTTATGGGAATAACATTATGGAGAATAGAACAGTGTTAACAATTTATCTCTGACTGTGGTACTGCACATGCTTCACCCTCTCATTTCTTAATTTCTAATGATGGACCCCAAGCATTATGTCATACATGTAAGTAATATGGCCAGAATAGTCAATTGAAAGTTTGGGTGAGACATTTTTTAATGAATTAGTGCTAGTTATGGGCTCTTGTTTTAAATAACAATAATTTAAAAATACTTGTATAAAGAAAATAGCAGTAGCATATTTTAATCATATTGTTCAGAGAAGTGCAAAAGAACTTAGATGGGGAAAGCGAGTAGCTGTTGTTAGATGAATTAAAATACATTTGAAAAAAGCGACAAGCAGCTGGTTGGATGAGTCTGATATTGGTCTTGACATACAGAAATATATTATCAATTTTATTTAAAAAATTTTAACATAATCTTGAACTAGATCATGAAGAAAGACCCTTTACTCCTCAATTAAGATGTAGATGTAGTGTTGAATATACTCATTAATAGGAAGGAGTGAACAGTGAACATGAAGAAAGCTGCTGTTGAAAAAGGGACTAAGTCTTGTGGTACATGTTTATTTCTGAATTTCCTTGAGCACAGCTGAAACTCTTTCTCAAAGCAAAATAATCCGTAATTCCTATTGGACATGGGATTTCTGTTAGGGGCTACATAAAGGGCAAGTGCATTAGTTTGTAAATGTCACACTGCCGCAGACTTGGAAAAAGAGAATTAAACTCTGAGAACAAAGCTTTCCTAATGCCACATGACACAAAGCTCAACAAAGAATATCTTGACAGGTAGGGGGTGGAGGAGGAAAAAATCCCATAGCCTGTCTGTCTCAGCAGGAGCACGTAAGTGATGTGGAGTGAGGCTTACAGGGAAAAGTCTGAAAGTCTGAAAAATGTGCACCACACAAACTACACCACTTTTACACATTGTTTGTGTAAATTCCTCGGTTCCTTCAGTACAGTATCTTGCATAAATGATACCCTGAGAAATATTTCCTAGTTTACAGCAGTATCTGACATGCAGAAGTGTGAGACTGCACAAAGATAATTCAATCTGTCAGCAAATACTTTTGTCTCTCAGTAAATTCAAGCAATAATTCTTCATTCATCTAATGTCAATCTGTAGCAAAAGGTACAAATTAAGGATTACAGGAGTGGAACTTAGTCTGTGAGAAGAGAGAGAAGGAACTTTGATTAGCAAAGACATCCTCCAGAGTTGTGTTTGGGGAAAAAAATATACATTAGCTGCTCCTTCGTATCAGTTTTGAAAATACAATTTTTGTGTGTTTCAAGTAATGCTAATGTAGACTTAGCAACAACGCTTGCTTTACAGAGTGTTTTCTTTCTGTCATCTCAGACTGCATAAAGCTGCAGTGATACAACCAAAGATTATATATGCTCTGTGTTATCTATTCCAACTGCTCAGACATTTCAAGCCTTGTTATATCCGAATAATCAGTTTTAAAATTGTACAAGAGAAGCCACATAGCACAGACTGATCGAATCTATTGAATTTCAACTACTCTAAGTACTAACATAAAGAAACTTAAAAGTTATGATTTTTGGATTAGTTCAAATGGTAAAGAATTTGTCTACTTTTTTCTTCATCTGTCAGTATCTTTCTATCACTGCAGAATTAGGCATCTTTTTGTTGTGATTATAAAATGCCACTGGCATGGTTAGAACATCTTTAAAAAAAAAAAAAATATTTATCAGTACTTTACTTTGTGTGCATGAGTAAAACTTTTAATGCCAAAAACTCCCAGGCATGAATGTTTTCTTTCCTTCCCCTGTATTCCTGGCTGTGCTCCATAAACATAACCTGGAGCTTTAGTCTCTTTGCTACAAACAAAGAATGGCTGTCAAACTGGCTAGTGTAAATGTGCAGAGAAAGTTTGGGAAAGTGAGGGAGTTGCTATGCAGTTTATCATGAGCTTCAGTGACTAGGAGCTGGAAGAACCACAGCACTTCAGATGTTTTTCACACTTATTGAGAGAAACCACTGGAAAACGTGATAATGAACAGATAATCAGCTGCAGCTTCACAAAACTTTCCTCTTTTTCGAATATTCCCTATTTCTCTTCCTTGTAGAAGTAGTCTAACTTCACAGTCTATAAAAATATTTCTGTTTGTTTGAGCAACCTCTATTAGTCTGTGCAGCAGGCAGGGTGATAGAAGACTTGGGTTATTACAAAGGTGTTTTTGAGTCTCAGGGGAGCAGTTCACAGCTTTCCAAGCTTTCTCTGCTCCTACTGTCACACTGCAGTGACTGACGGCCAAGACAGCTCCACGGGTGGGATCTACCTCCCACTAGACAGTCTGTTTTACTACAATTCATCCCTCGTGTGAAGCCCAAGGCAGTAGATAGCCCAAGGGCAGAGACCAGGCAATACTCTTCTGGAAGTACCACAGGGAAAGCAACCAACAGGATGTACACATGCTGAGGGGCAGTGCATGGCCGCATGGATTAGAGGAGGTTGACATAATGAGGCCTTTTTCAGTTTTTGATGTCTAATAAGAATATTGCTAGGAAACTGCTAACTTCGTCCACAACAAGAAAACATCAGTTTTTCAACACAAATTTCATTTGATCTGAGGATTTAGAGATCATCAAATTTTCCTTCTGAAAATGTGAAAATAAAGGCATTTCAATCCTCTGTTGCTCTCTAACCCTCAGTTTCTTCCACTAGTGTGGCAACAACTATTATAATTATTTACAGAAAGCTATTGTTTGATTTATGAATGATATGGAATAGCATCACCCTTTCATGTTCATGAAAGCAATTCTGGTTGCCAGTGTGTTACACTGCTCCAATTAAATGGTTCTCTGTGCTTTGTAGTGAATAACTTAGGAATAGAATATAAACAGTAAGAAAGAAGATTAAATTTAGCATGGTTCTCCTGCAAATATACACTGACAACTTGTCTATCACACTTTATTTACTTGGAATTGCCACTATGGGATATGACAATCTGTTGCTCTACAATCCCATTGGAAACTTTGTATTCTCCACATGTGTAGCATTCACTCTCACCATCTTTTCTCCCCGAAACCTGGATTTGGTACATTTAGAAAAGAATACTGTATAGAATAAACAAAGGAATATATTCTACAGGTTTAGCATTTTCTAATTGTCTCTGGGCAACTTCCAGAGCACAACTCCTTCAAAACACAGGAGTGACAGGTAGGATTTAACTGAGGGGTTTTAACAAGTGAGCGTACTTTGAACGAAAGTGGATGTTCATGGTCTTGACACTTATAAACCAGGGGAAACATTATCTGCTTTTAAACTGTTTATGGTGAAATATTGCCCATCTTTTTGTGTGTTCATGTGTGCATGCACACACCAAATTAATCTGCTGTGTTTGGATTAGTGGATAACCCCAATTATCTGGTATCCAGGTAGTGACCGGCGTTGTGCACACGTGTTATCAAAAGTCAGGGTTGCAGTTATCTTAAGCAGACATATTTCCTGACAAAGCACTTCCCTTCAGTGGAGTTCCTCGTGGCTGAAGGACTTTTCCAAATGAGTCAGGCACTGTAAAATAAGGTCTATTTAATGAGAATCATTTTGACCTCCATACTTTCTGGTTATGTTTTGCCAGCTTAGTTTAT
Organism: Manacus vitellinus; assembly: GCF_001715985.3. Lineage (NCBI taxonomy): Eukaryota > Metazoa > Chordata > Aves > Passeriformes > Pipridae > Manacus > Manacus vitellinus. The sequence continues at coordinate 1,578,394 of NW_021940773.1, forward strand.
TCTGGTTCATACTCTACTCTTGAATTAGTCAATTTTGTGCCAGCTTTTTTTTTTCTTTTATTTCAGCATAAAGAGAATGGCAGAGTCAAACCCTAGAAATAAACAAGAATATGATTGTTTTAAACTAATTTTCTGAACCTTACCATTCAATTGTAAGAGGGACTTCAGGAAGTGAACTAGATGGGCAGTTTTATTGGAGTTTTTTGAATATTCCATAACACCAGGTAAGGAAAGGAGTAACTTGTAGATCTTCACAATATCATATGGTGTAATCAGGGAAATAAATACACCTGAATCCAATGCTATGAACAGCACCACTCTGATTAATCCTAGACGGATTTGTCACATCAAAGCAATAGAAACTAACTTATTAAAAATGTAAGTAGAGTTTTTAAGAGCTCTGTTGAAAGTAATTAAGGAAAATCATGTTTTTCAAATATGAAAAAAAATGGAAACCTTACACTGTTGTTTTGGCATAAAATATATTTCTAGATAGTAGTTTGTGAGTTTTTTTTCATTTCTTTCAAAGATTTTATTGAAAAACAAAGTGATCCATTGATTATCAGGGGAGGTTCTTCTCTCATGCTCATACAATATCTGCCTAAATTGAGCTCCTACATCCTTATTGGTGTTGTCAGTGGCACTGATTTGTTCTAACTCATCCCATCAGTTTATCACTTCTGTTGTATTTAAAAAGCTCTTGTTTGTTATTGCAATCTACACATTCTCAGAACCCATAAAAAAGAGGAACATTTGGTGATGTTGGGTTTATTCAGAAAACAGATATGATCTAAAAAAGCATGACTGGTTTTAGGAGAAAAACAACCCAAGAGTGAACAAAAGCAAATTGTTCATAAACGAATGCGTAACTGAGAAGACCATTTGATGACCTTGAGCTTACTTACGAAATAGTGTTACAGTCTGTTTTGAACTCAATATCCAAATGGCTACTGCCTTTATACAAAAGCAGAGTTATTAGATATTGACAGCAAACTATTCTATTTATTTACGTTTGTTGCTTTTCACCTTGCTTTTAAGGTGTTCTTAGATTCAGAAGGCTGACTGAAGGTAGCAAAGGCTTCAAAATAATAACTACTGAATGTATTAAGTATCTAGCTGAGGTCATCTAAGTAACTTCAAAGTGACAGCCAAAAAATAATGATTCAAATCACATTAGTTTTACACAAAATCTTACTTAATAGCAAGCACTGTGCGTTTCTGAGAATATAAGTATTTTCCATTAATTAAGAGTTCTCCAAAAGTGTATAATGAAATACAAAACACAGGCCACTAATATTCACTTGGGGCTAAAGAACAACTCTGATAATATCTGTGCTCATTAAACTTTTCATTCCAAGTACTGTTTATCATACAGATCTCTTGCATCATGAGATTGCTTGTTTCAGATGAGTATATAGAAAATTCCTTCTCCAAGGACAAACTCTCCAACTATTACCCTTTTTTTCATGCAGCAGAGAGATAAAATGGAGAAACAAGATTCCCCAGGCTTGAAAAAAGTTTCTAACGTGTTAGGATGCCAGAAGAAAATGCACCTTTTTGAGGAAATAATATGAAGTGCAAATGTCTACAGAGGACAATATGTGAAGAATAGCTATTTCATCTTGTAGCTCATCTCTAAGAGTAATAGGTTCTACACTCAACTAATCTTTTACATTGTATGCTACTTTAAAGCTTTAAACAAAGGAATACTGCTCATACGATAAATGAAAATCAATATTTTTTACAATAAACCTTTCCTGTACTACCTCTGTTTTCTCCTAGAAGTCAGTTGCAATGAACAGATGGTGAGTCCACAATAAGGCTTTCATGACTATTGCTTGTGTATTTTCTCTAATCTCCTAAAACAAACAAGATCCAGTACAAATCCTCAAGGTAATGCATACAAACACACATAAACATATTTATAAACAAACACATATAAATACATGCATAAATATATATATAAAGCATATATCCATTATTAAAGAAGTTTTTATAGAATGTAATGGGAACAAAGTCTGCAAAATTAGATAGAAACCTTATAAACTGTGCAAATAGTAGTAATGGTGAATAATTTTTCTGTGGTTATTTTAATCGTTCTTTAGACTCTTACTATAGATATTCAGCAGCTTATTACATTCCATGTGAGGGTCAACAAAAGAAGAGGAAAAAAAGTAATTTATTTATAATTTATTTGTAATATATTCTATATTTGTAATTTATTCTTCATATGGTTCATTTTTAAAATATTTTTTACAATTATTTTTAAATTTTAAAATACTTTTAAGAAACATGTAGGACTTTCTTATATATATTTGCTTTTTAATTCTCCTCTGCTATGACATAATGATATTTTTTGCTAGCATACACAGAATTGGTATTAAAATGGATATTTAAATATAGCCTGTAGCACTATTAAAGTCATAAATTTTGAGCAACATGAGAGGCTGGAACTGTCATGACTATAGTTGAGCAAATAATTGGATATATTAGTCACGAATTATTGTTTCAATAGATCCTTGAGTGAGCCATTATGACAGCCATACTTGTAATCACCCACGCTAATTCAATTTGTTTGCATGAACTCTGGAAAGTGACTATTTTTCAGACAAATCATTCATGTACATGGATCATTTCAGCTCCAACTAAACTCATACTTCATTTCAGGTATTTTTGTAATTCCTTTTGGAACTGCTGGTCCTCTGCTTTTAAGGTTTTAGATACCACAATTGCGTTATTGCTAGCTATTAATTAAATTAATGTTAAGAGAAGAGCTATATGAATTTCTGCATTCACAAGCCAACTGTGACTTCAGATTTCAACATCACTTCCCTGATGCCAAGACTTAAAACAGGTTTCTCCTTAAAACAGGTTTTAAAACGCCTGATATAAATTCCATCACTGTGAAACTTATCTACTTTTTAAAGGATTCAGAATGGTTTGGGTTGGGAGGGACTTAAAGACGATCCAGTTCCAGCCCCCCTGCCTTGGGCAGGGACACCTTCCACTAGACCAGGTTGCTCCAAGCCTTGTCCAACCTGGACTTGAACACTTCCAGGGATGAGGCATCTTTTGTTTTGCTCTGTTTCTGTTTCAAAAAATTACAAAGGATATTATTCAGGGTGCAGTTTTATGAAACAAAAGTGTTGCATTAAATATAGAAAAAGATACAAGTTTCAAACAATCTAATCTTCAAAACCATTCCACCATCTTTTGTGTTAAACTCATCACATAAAGGGTTTGAGTAAACATGTTCTGCTTGAAAAGTGGTATTGTTTTTAACCTAAAAATATTTTATGGCTACTTTTCTAAGAGCAATTATTAATAGTTCTGCTTCCTATCCCCTTAAACAGGAATGAAAGGAGAAAGCAGGAGTCAAAAGCTGTGGAAAAACAACATTGTCTGAGCATGAAAAATGTAGAGGCTCCCTGTTTTATTGACTGATCTGTATTACAACTATGTACATATTGATATGTTAAACCTGTTCACAGGCATTGCAGAAGTAGTTATTATTTATAGAGTTTTACTCCTTTATTAAAGATGATCTAGTTCAAAATTGTCTTATAAAACTCTATATTATGGACTCATAAAATAGCAGTAAAAATATTCTTCTCAATATAACTTGTTGACTGTAAAAAGTTTTATAGTGAGGTAATTTTTAAGGTTTGGGATGGCTGTCTTACTGAAATAAACCCACAGAAAAATTTTATGTATAGGACTATGCTAGAACATTCTATGATATTTCCAAGATATAAATATATTCCAGGAAGTCTTACCCAAAGACTAAGCAACACTGAAGATGTACTGTTGTTAATAATTCAAAGAAGACAAGTCAAGACATAATAACATAATTTAATATTCTCAAAGACATTCTTAATCTCTTTTTTTCCTAGCTTATTACTCATTAGCATGTCACAAAATAAATTATACTCTATCTTTGCCCCGATTTGGGGTTGTTGTTTGACAGTATAATTCCACGACTCTCTCTTTTTTTTTCTTTAAAAGAAAAAAGACATTTCCTGCCAAAGGATTTTCCTAATTCCTCCCTTTTCCACATAAATCCTGTTCTTACCGATGCAGGAATTATTATCGGTACATACTCACATCTGAATAGAGACACTGATTATAGAAGTAATAGCAAGAATTACGAGACTAATGAGAGAAAGAATCACTACTGAGAGAATATTTTACAGTTCGGAAATATTGTTCAGATATTAAACTAGTTTCACCTCTGGAATAACTTTTCCTTTTTCACTGTTATTACATCAGGAAGCTTTATCCCCGATGCAATATTTTTACGTCTTAGTTAATAAAGCTTCATGACTTTCCTGCTAGGTATCTGTAGTAACTTTTCCTTCCCACAGACATAAATCATCTCCCGCTTTATCTCCCCTTTTGTTTACATCACCAGGAACACTTGTTTTGCAAATTTGCAGTGTCACTTTAAATGTTGTATTGTGGCTTTAAATGAGCAAGTAGCAATGAAACCCTCAAATTCTGCATCTTAGATGCGAAGTTGTTCATACAAAGAACTTGCATTTTTTATCTTGACTCTCCCCTACTGCTGGTTTCTTGGGAACAGTGGAGAAGCAACAAGCAGACACATAAGGGGGTGTTTTGGAGTTTTAGGTGTAACTTAAGACCACAATGCTGGAGCAACCACAGTTTCTGAAAGGACCCCAGATTTTGACAGACCTATATCACCTTCACTGGGATGTTGAGCCTTCCCTTCTGCTCAGTCCTAGAGAGACACATCAGGAGTGCTGGGTCCACTGCTGGGCTCCCCAGGAGAAAGAAGGACACACGGAAGCAAATCCTGCACAGGGCCAAAGAGTTGATGAAGGGACTGGAGCATTTTCCCCATGAGAGATCGGGAGAGCTGGAACTGATGAGTTCTGGAGGAGAGAAGGCACAGGGGATTTTATCAATACCTAATGGAGACAGATGCAGACTCTTCTCACTGGTGACCAGTGACCAGCCAAGAGGCAAAGGGCACAAACTGAAACACAGAAGGTTCCCTCTGAACATAAGAAAAAAATGTTCTACCTCGAGGGTCACCGAACAGTGACTCAGGTTTTCCAGCGTGTTGGTAGGGTCTCCATCCTTAGAGATATTCAAACCCCAACTGGACATGGTCCCCAGCAATCAGCTTTAGCTGATCCTGCTTAAGTAAAAGGTTGGACTAGACAATCTCCAGCGGTATCCACCAACCTCAGCTACTCTGTGATTATGCTATTCTGTGAAAGAAAACACTGCCCAAGCCACAAACATTTTGCGGAGCTGCCCCACAGACCTTTTGGCTTCATCAGTTCTTCTCAGTGCTGATGGGATGGGAGCAGGGGGTGGAAGTCTCTTTTCTTCCCTGATCACAGTGTCTTGGCTATTTCCCCTCAGAGATAAGTAACTGAATCTTCATCCTGCCAGTTCTTATGCCTGCAACAGACTATTAGAGGATATATTTCATTAAAGCCAGCAATGCTATTGATGTGGTTAGAACTCAAACATATACAAACATGTCTGGAACATAAGGTCTCTAAATAGGTTTTTCTTTGAGTTGTGTTGGTGTTTTTGATGGTAGAAACTTTCCACCACTGGAATGCAGAAATTACCATCTCATTTCACTGTTCAGCAGCCATCAGATGATAACACTCACTCCAGTGAATCCAGCACCATTTCAAGCTTCTGTAACTTCAGCTGTTTGGAAGCTTTGAGTTTCAGGTCATCTGTAAATCTCCAGTCAAACAATCATCATCAGGTGTTGAAGAAACAGGAGAAGGTTTCAAAGGCCCTCTGGAGCAAGGGCATCCGGCATACTGAAAGGAAAGGAGAACATAGAAAAGCCCTGGACTTCCTGCCATTATTTAAAAAAGCCCTTCAAATGTCAAGTATGAAAGAAGTAAGCTATTGTAAAAGCCAGCACTCTCACCTCCCAGGGGAAGAAATACTTCAGAGTTTCATTACATCTCCAGATATACCATTAGCTGAGCCCACACTAAAATCCCTGCCATTCTTCATTTAGTCCCTCGAAGCAATCAAAACTGAAAATGATGCCAATGTTCCTTTAAAAAAAAAACAGGAAAAAAATCTTAGTCCCTTCTTCATCTATAAAATCATTGATTGCTTCTTTCTGGTTATTAAATAGAGAGTAATATAAAATATTGTATGATAAATATTTTTGGGTATTCATTATAAATGAACTTTCATGAGAGAACCAGATAACTTCATGACCACCGGATGCCTAAGCAGAGGCTGGAAGCAGTTAAACCATCCTACCTATTGCAGTATTTCAGTACTTTCATGTGCTTCAAATAGGAAGTGGATCTGATATTTCATATACCTTACATATTCATATCTCAGTTACTGAGCTATATGGTAAAGGAAACCTAAGGAAATTCTTTATAATGTCAGTTTGGGAACAAGGAAGACTTCTCCAACCACAGTCATTTGAATGGTAATAGCTTCGCTTAGATATTGCTCATAGGTTTAGTTTCCTTTTTAGTGGCAGGGAAAGCTATATTGCAGCCTTTTCCAATACACCATAAAAACTGCATATTAAAAAATAGGATTTGGGTGCTTGCCAAGATCAGACATTAAATTATGGGCAAAACTAAATATAGTGCCCAAATACAACCCATTTTTGTTACTGGTTCACAAAGAAAGGCTGGATGGAGGCATGCAGAATTCCCCTTATTAGATCACTGAATAATTCTTGGTCTTTTGTGCCATTTCTGGGCAAGATTTATGTAGATAACAGGAAGTGAAGTCAATATTTAACCCGTTTAGCCTTTTATGTAGCTGGATATAATTATCTCATTATTATGTCACTTCTCTTATTTCCACTGTTGTCATATCTGGTCACTTCACAACAGTGGAAGCTAAACTTAAAGGGTGAAAGTATTTTAATTAGCTTTTTCCAACCTAAAGATTTATTCTTTACAGAAAACTAATAACGTGTAAAAAGGGTCATGCCAATTATCAACACAAAAATGTCTTACAGAAGATTTATTTTTCCTATGCAGTTGCAAATTCTAGCTGAATTTCTTGCACTATGAAATGTGTCAATTTAAGTTCCAGAGCAAGAAAAAAATTACTGATTTGGTCCATATCCTTCAGAGATCATTGATCTCCTGCTGTAAGAGATCTTCGGAAACAAAAACAAACTTGAGGCTGCAAATAAGGCAGTAAAGGTACCTGAATGGAAGCTGTTATTTGAGAATTTAAAGGATGCACCAGCTAAATTGTTTTATTTGCAGTTGTTCAGCTTTCCTTCAGCCACTTGCTGCTAGTAATCCTGTAAACATTTGGCATATGTTTGCAATGTTTTGTCAGTTCTTTTTCCTAAGGAACTCCTCCACTGAAATTTTGCTGTTTAATGGTTCATGGATTATTCATGTGTTACATTGTGACACCTATATTTAACTGCAAATCCTGAATTAACTAGAAAAATTCCACAACAGTGTTTGATATTCTGCTGTGCAGCTTAGCAGTGACGCTAAGCTAACTCAAGAGCTCCTTTAAAATGGTCGTGGCATGTTTCCAATTAAAAAAAAGGGAGTCAAAGAAAAGCAGTATGATATTAAGAGTTAAGCCACTGTTAAACAGACTCACAATCATGGAATCCATATCTACAAGCAATCACACACATGTTTGACTTTAAACGTGCCAGTAGTTGTATTGACTTCAGTGAGTCTCCTCACATCACTTAGAGGTACTGAAATATTGTATAAAGGCTTGAGAGAAATTCTTACTGAGCCTTTTCCTTAAGAACACATCCAGCTGTTTCTGCTGATTTCCATGGATCAAAATCTGGGCCATTAATGATGGGAGGCATTGCTAAAAATCCTTGCTTCCAGCTGAAAGCAAGGAACAGCCATTTTGAAACTCCAACAGAAATTCTGCTATAGTAGATAGGAGCATCTGCTTTCAAAACAAGCTTTCCTGCCCAGAAGGCTACAGAGCTGAGCAAGGAATATCCCAGTCTTCTCGTTCCGCATACGCTTTCTATTATTTATGATCCTAATTTGTTGTGATGTTTCATGTTAATGAAGTGTATTACTTTCGCCATAAATAGGATCATAAATATTTGTATATAAATTTATAGATATTAAACATCTTGTAGGTAGAGACTTACATTTTCCTATGTTAAAAGGGCACACACATGTCCTCCTCTATTTTTTTTCAAGGTAACATGAAAATATTGGGCAATTTAAGAGACTGAAACAATTTCAGGCATGTCTGATTGAATAGCTGCCCACCTCCTCATGTGGAAATAAAAGGTTTTGTTAAAGTACAAATTAATTACTTCACTCAACCCCCTGGAAAAAAAAAAAAAATTTTGGTTGTGCATTTGTTCATTATATCCAGATGTACATTATTAGCTGTCCATAGCTGGTTTTACTAATAAATCAGGCCTGAAGGATTTTCTTGTGCAAGATGGCGAGAGAAGAGTGCTCTTGTTTGTTTTGTTGTTGCTTTTTTTTATCATAGCTGATTTATTTGTTATGTTTTGTTTTGTTTTCTACTTAGGACCTCCTGGCAGCAATTGTACAATCTTCAAATGGCTTTCAGAACAGAAGTGTATGTTGTACCAAGAGTCACGGCTCAAACGTCAACATCTTACAGAACAGAATGTGCAGACCTTGTGGATGGGAAATTAAAAAGAGAAAAAAACCAATTCCATACACTGTTCAGCTGTTTTGTTAACACCTACCTAGTAACCCAGAGAAAAATGTACATATGTATTTTTTTAATGGACATGCAAAAGCATTTGTTTTCCAGCCAGCCTGCAACTGCATTTGGTAGAAAACCCAAATGTCATCTCCTTCTTCCTCTTATCTCCTATGTAACATGAGGCAGAGGGAGCCCTTCCATAATTTTACAGTTTTTCAAGGTTTCCTTTAGTGGGAACTCATCTATCCTGCTGTCCCACATAAATCCCAAACATCATTAGCTATGTTGTCAGAGCCATTTGTCCATGGAAATACACACTTATTTCTCTTTCTAAAAATGTTCAGGATGCAAGGAACACTTATCTCTGAACAATTTGCAGGGAAATTTGCAATCCTAATGACAGCAAGAGAGAAAGCTCTGTGACATCTTGCAGAACTGGACTTTATGTCGTTCTACTGTAACCTATCTTGTCTTTTCAATGATAAACTTTCTCAGAGGATGGAGTGGATTTCTCACAGAGGATACTATACACAAATCCCCTTATGTTTACAACATTTTATTCATGTATAGTAACATTCCACATACATTATGTGGTTATACAGTGCATTTATTACCCTAGCTTATTAAATAAAACCTGCCATTTGAGACACTTAGAAGATATTGGACAGAATTATTCCTATTTTGCAACAGACAACACTGATTTTTTCCTAATATACACAGTTTTTATGACAACCACTTGTGCTCTAACTGAATTACTTTCCAGAGCTAAAGTCATAATTTTAATGAAACTTTCTTCTCCCCTGAAAACACTTTTTTGAACCTTTTGTGACATATTTACAGCTTTGGAGGTGTTTATTTTCCTCCTCTTTGATGCCTTTTCAGACAGACTTAATTTTTCGCTCTCTTGACTGTGTTACACTGGCATCAACAATTAACAGACCACTTAATGAACTCCATATATATGGAAGAAAATGACCATGACAACTGTTTTTACTGCCCTCCATTTCTCAGCTCCCAAGATCCTTCCTGTACACAAGCTGCCTAGACCCTGTTAGTATAGAAGTAGAATCTGAGCAAAGGTGCTTAGTTTCCCATTTTCCTTTTTGAAGGACCTTATATTTTGACACAACTAATTCCATAGCATCAAAGTGGTCCTTACCAGCAGAGTTTGGCTGCATTGCTGTCATGACATAATGTGAAGCCCTGCTCCTGGAGATGAAATTTGTCATCATAGTCACATGTAAAATCTAAGCAGCATCAGCAATGCTGAAGATCGATGATGTCCTCACTTGAATCAGCTAGCTTAACACTTCCTCCATGCTTACACTGTAAAAAGACAAAAACTGCTGTCACACACAGTGTTTGATGGATAGAACAGTTGAGGGTAGCATGTTGGTGAGAAAGATGAGTTTTCAGTAACAGTGGTTCCTCCTTTTTAATGAGAAACGTTAAAGAGAACCTAAGAGGATAGAACTGCTTTAGATGCAATTTAAAAGCTTTGATATGGCATAAATTATGGCAAATTCAAGTAGTCCAAAGAGTAAAGCTTTAATCCAGAATTGCCAAAGGACCATATGCTCCAGCCTTACTCCTCTCCGTGCCTTTCCTGACAATAGGATGATACATATCCTAAGGAGAAAGGGCTCTTCTGAAAACAGCCTTACAAAAGTAAAATCTCCTTCCCAGAGGGTCCTCTCATGACATCTGCACTGTCACTTTTACAAAACCCATCATGCTGGGGATTAACGGTAAGCAAAGTCTTTGCACGCAAGCAGCTCTGAGAGAAAGGGAGCTGAGCAGGTTAAGCTACAAGTACAACTTGCAGAAAGTGGGCAGGATGAACCTAGCCTGCCTTTTTATTAAAGAAAAAGGCAAAACCCCATAAAACTTAAAAAACATTATTGTATACTGGTCTATGGGAAATTAAAAATATTACAAAAAGGAAAACAGTCTGCTTTGCATAAGTTGGCTAAGGGTGGAGATAATTTCTGATAGAAAATTCTTCAGTTTTATCTTTTCCTGAACACTTTGATTGCAACAGCTAAAAGAAATGAATGTATGTCAGCTCACTGAGATAATCGGAAAACAACTATTTTTCCTGAGAACTGTAACATACTCTTAGTAAGAATTTATAGTCTATATTTTAGTACTGTTTCACTGTCTTTTGTAAAAATAACAGGTGGTGATTACTCCTGCAGTCTGTGTGAAATACTCAGATAGGTATAAGCCGTTAACAGTTTCCCAGGTTGTTCAGGGATCATGGTTGATATGTCAAACAAGAATTATTGGTTTCACTCTTCAGAAGTAAAAAACATTAGGCAGGGCAAATAAAAGTGAGACATGCTAGAGATCATGTTTGACCCCAACCTTGATTTTCAGAGCTTTTGACAGGTCATTGTTTATCACCCTACTTTAAGCAGCAAGGAAACATATTTACAGCCTCCCGACCTTTTGCATCATGTCTCTAAGCATAACATATAAATTTACACGCATTCCAGGAATCCCTATGCATCTAGTGAAATCCACATGTGACTTTCCGTGCCCATATTCCATCGTATTTTTACATGAACACATGGCTTTTAGAACAGATCCTGCTCATAATTTGGGGCCCAACTTTTTCTGTGATCCAGCCAAGGGATGGATTTTTCATTAATAGGGCCCTAAGACTTTACACTTGACTTTGGAAAAACAGCAGGCACTGGTGCCAAGTTTTGAACTCTGCACTCATTACAATGCAGTCTGTTGTGTTACACACAATCAAAAAGTAATTCTGGGAGAAACCAGAGTCCAGATCCAAAAATGGGCCTCAGTGTGCAGCAGGTTTTACTGAATATGTGGCAGCACCAGTCCTGGGCATGTTGCTGTGCATAAATGATGGCTCAGGGCTGATCTGTCAGTGTGCTGGAAGTAGATCTGGGGGATTTCTTCACCCAAATAAGTAGTGGACTATGATACATGCATGCCTTGGCAAAGTGCCTTAGTTTCAACCATTTAGCACAAAAAAACCCTTCTTTTTTGTCTAAGTTTTCATTCATCTGTCTTCTAGGTCCCTTTATGGTAACAGATTCCTGCCCTAGTAGAACATCTCTTATCAGAAGTGTCCATATTTTTAATTTTAAATAGACCTGCATTTGCTGTAATTCAAAGACACCAGGAAAATGGGGAATACTGACAAGTGACAATCACTAATACCTCAAACTATCATTACACCTTCCGTCACAGGACGTTTGGACCACAGGAGAAACATCAACAAAGTCTATGATCAAGCGCATCATGTGTTCACGAAGCACTTGTGTTCATCTTCAACATTAAGTAGGTACTGGTACACCTCTGTGGAAACCCTGTCATCTCTAGTTTCAGAGTAAGTAACAGACAAATTTTCTTACAGAAGAAACTTGAAATATGGAGAGTTAAGAGACAGGAAATCCTTTGGCACAGCCACGATAATTTCAACCCTACAGTTGCCTTGCATTTCTGTTGTTTAAAACTAAAGTCTTTTATGTAACTGAATAGAGTTGAATTCAATAGAGTTAAATAGCTTTCTCCAGGGAAGATGCACCACTTAACGTAGAGGTTGGTCTGTGCAGTGCCTGAGATGTGGAACATCATGAGTTAAATAAACACACTGATGATAAATTAGGAGGATGGCCTTTATCTCCTTTTAGGTATCTAAGAACGTGAGCTACCTATAGAGCTGTGCCTGGATTTTGTGCTGGAACTGGCCATCCATCTGCAATTATTTTGTGAGAAAACCATTCAAAAAACACTTCTCTACGTTTTGGAAAAAGGGTTGAATTGACACCCACCAAAGCTGAAACACTCAAATAATAAAAAGTTTGGGCATTACACATTAAGAATTGTACCAACCTGTCAGTGCTTTGAATGCTGCCCAGAAGGATCATTCCCAGAACTGAGGAAGTCAACATCTCGAATCTCCTTGGAGATGGCAGAGCCCCAACCAATGCTAATTGTACACTCCAGAACTGCCAGGCAGCAGAAAGGCCAAAACCATTGACTTGTTTAATTCAACCTTTATTATCCATTTATCATTACATGCATTTACAAGTTATGCATCATTGCAGCATCTGGACACACTTTGCAATTACATGGACCAGAACTGCATCCACTGGCACTGTTAATATTGCAAGCATTTCTTATATTCCCACATTGTTGTCTTGTACACAGCTGTCTTGTACATAGTCTGAAATTGCTGGAAAGACATACTTTGTCACAGAGATCTTGAAGTATGGACATTCGAATTTTTCTGAGGAGCACAACAAAGTATTATGGAGTTTGGTCCTGCCTATTTTTTTCTGACTTTTAGTATCAATAAAAGCACAATTCAAACTAATTAATTTACTCTGTGAAGACGAAGGCAAAAAAAAAAATAAGACTGCCTTTGCAAAGAATGGAACAATATTTTTCATATTTACAAAGCACTGATTCACCCAAAGAAAACCATATCAGGAGTATCTGTAATATATGTTCTTTTAGAGAAGACAAATTTTGATGTACGCAACTAATGGATATTTCACTTCACCTCCAGGAATTGCAGTTTATGTTTCTGAGTAACTCCCAAGTTACACATATTCTGAGAACTATGAAATTATGCTGCCTGTAGTCATGGGTGTTATGGAGCTCTGAAATCAAATGTGCACTGTTCCTAGCTCACTAGGATCTAATTTCATTATTTTATTGAAAACTTGCATCAGGACTTGCATGGATTTCTAGTATTTCCCAGTGAATATGGGGGACACTTTACATGAAGCATTTCACATTGTTGGTACGGCTGATGCAGGGCTGGGAAGGCAAAGCCAAGATGTTCTGTGTGGTAGAAAGAGGAGTAAAAGAGAAGTGACTGACTGTCAGATTTAAGATTTCAAGGCTGAAGTCAGGCAGCAGAGATGAGAAAAGGTCTTTCTGAACATATTTTAAAACTGCTGTTGAAGTGAACAAGCCTTATTAGATTTCATTGTTTCATGGTGTGTGATGTCACTAGAAATTTCGGATGTGAGAATAAACAGATTCCTTTAAATTTCTAGAATAACCTTTTCCTTATGCATTAGCCATTTTTGACTGGATTTCATCTTGGATTACATGCATTTGGACATGTAACTAATTTTACACCCCTACTCTTACATCCCAGTAAAGCACTCTTACATTGCAATTTTAGAGCCTCCCATACAGCAGGATTTCGCTGCTAAGGTTCACTTGCTGTTCTCAGAAAGCACTTAAATGTGTTCTCTTTAAGTGTATTGGTATTTCTCACAATTCCCTTTAAGCCAAAACAAATAGTATCTTTAGATTAAAAAGGAAAACAAAATTCAAACCTGCTGAGGTTTTCCTTAACTTAAAAGAATCTAAAATAAGGATAGTGGAATTAAGCCAATCCATAAGATCTGCTTTTGTCCTGTGAATTTTCCAGCTAAAATAATGAATGGAAAAAGGGGAAGCTGATATTTGAGGCATCCTGAAAGAGACAACTAGCAATAAATTGGAAAAGTCAAGAATATCTGCGCAAATACTGTGTCCAGATTTCCAGGACTGCGAGTCTGTGGATGTTCAGCGGGGCTGGTGTGTCCACCACAGGTTAACTGTGCCTGTGGGTACAAGGAGTGCGAGTCAGAGCCCCAGCACCCAGACATCTCCCACTGCCAGGAAAGGCTCTGGTGGCAACTTGGATCATGACAAAAAGCAGGTCCCACCACTGACCTTTCAAGCTCTGAAGCTGCATTTTTCCCAAGTCTAAATTACTAGCTTGGATACAAGAGATGCACAGAAGTGAATCTGGCAGTCATTGAGCCCCAAGTTTCCTCTATCCCTTACACTGGGCTGCGTTGTGAAAGTAGTGTAGCAAGTCAAAAAATCAGAGGTTTGGGGCTTCTTCTTCTGTTAGGTGCAGAAGAAGCTCCCATTTATCTCCTATTGAAATCAATTTTCTAAACATGTGTGGAAGTGTTGGAGACACATGGATTATCTCACCTGTTGTAGAACTTATTCACTGCAGGGCTTGGGTTCTTGACTTACTTTTAAAAATGGTAACAAATAGCTGTGTTTTTCCTTATTTTCATTGTCACTTTAATCAGAGAAAATAATTTGTAAAGAAGGTGAGAAGATTGTTCCTTTCTGTACAGCTCTTTCTCATGCCAAAAACATGTGGCTGAACTTCTTCAAACTCTGCTTAAAAAAAAGATGTATATCAGTTACATAAAACTGATGTCCATGATAGAAGACCTTATATATGCTTAGGATAAATATATATGTTAGCAATAATGTCTACCAGAGAATAACAGGAAGAAAAGTGAAATGGATGTGCAAGTCCAAGTACTTTATATCATATAATATCAATATCACGCAGGTACACATACACACACATATCCACAAACATTTATGACCACATAAGACTTTCAAAGTCTCAGTTAAACAAGCATAATTCTGCATAACCTAAGCAAAATTTCTGGATGCATTCTGCTTTCCAGAAATCCAGCTGAGTCTGGTATTTTGTTAGTGGGAAGTGACTGCAAGTAGGGGATTTGAATAAATATTTATTTATGTATAATTATGTCATCTGCTGGAGGCTTTATTATTTTTTTGGTAAAAGGACTGATTAAATGGAAAGAGTAAAACACATGAATGAATGTATGACCTGTCACTATTTTGTTTTTCTTATGGTGAAACAAGAAGGCCGCGACATAGAAACTGTCACCCACATCATGTGTGTCCCACAGTGGTCTTACCATTGCCAGTATATCTCCAAAGTTAACATTTTCCTCAAAAATTGATTAAGCTGAACTAGCTCATTTACATAAATATATGATTTTTTTTTTGTAATTACAATCTTTTCATATTAAACGTACTCTAAGAACTGGAGAAAATGTGTTGCATTAAAGCCATGTTTTACTAATAGCATTTTGCAAGAGTTCAGATTACATAGTTCACTTTACTTCTTTTTAAGGAGGTGTAATTTTGGGAAACAACATAGGCCCCATTTGAAGCCTGGGTTGCTATGGCAAACTCACATTTTGATTCAATCATATTATAAATAACAACATGAAATTTTATGCAAATGGCTAGAATGAAGGTTAAATAAGCCTCTCAAATACCCTTAACTTTGGGGAAGATGCTTTTTTTTCTGTCAAGCCTGACAATTCCTGAGACCTCTTCCTGTACAGCACTCATTTGTATCCCTTTTAACTGCATTTTCATACTCTTGGTTGTTTTGAATTTCTTGGCTCATGGAAAGTTTTTTTATAAATTACAAAGGAAGATTCTTTGGCCTTGATAAAGATGAGTTTTACAAAGAGGCAGACTCCAGACACCATCCAAATCAGCTGAATACAACACAGTCAGCCTGACCCACCTCTTCATGGATTTACAACTCAGGATAGGTACCTGGCTCTTGGTCCTGCCCTAAGTCTAATGTAACACTGGAGGGATCTTTGTCTTCCACAACTGAGAGAAGACTTGTGGTGTTTAAAAAACAATTAGGAATAATAAAAGAAATCTCCCAGGACATTCCTTTATTTACTCGTCTTGTACCAGAGGTCAGCTTGTTTCAACACGCATTTTTGTTTGTTTCTTTGACAATATTTAGCACATATCAGAGAGAACAACGATGGTTTGCTGATAGTGTCATAGTAATAGAATAGTGAAAAGATGTGTGTTATTGCAGAGCAAATACAAATGTACTCTAAAGAGGAAAGAGATCATACTAATCACTATTACCCTGCCCCAGATGAGAGAGCAGAAATTTGACGGAAAAAATTTGGCTCTGGGTCTCCAGTGTATTCACCCCTGTGGGATTTTGTGCTCCTTCCATAAATGGTAGGGATTTTTATACTAACAGCTCAAAAGTAGAAAAGGAGGAAATATTTTTTTCTAAAACATAAAGGAATTAAGTTATCGGCAGATTACAGGACTAAAAACAGCAACTCAAACATAAGCAAAAATTATTCTAAATTGGAAGAAAAATTAATTAGTTTATCTAATTTATCGATTTCCAAAGCTGAGATCATCTCATACCCTTCTGTGAAGAAGAATATTGAGACTGAAAGGCTTTTTGCAGGAGGCAGTGCCAGTAACCACTAGGTTACATTCCTTGCTCTGTCTGCTTCTCTTTCTCTCTATTGCACTTTTTCTCTGTCTTTTGGGTTCCTATTCCCAACAGGGACCCAGAGCTGCAGGAACTTTTTCATCAGCTGCCAGGCAGAAGAGCAACCCCCCAGGGAAAGCCAGGAGGGAGGAGCCGAGGGCAAGGCTCGACCTCACATCTCCTTTCATCTGGCCCCATCTGAGTTACCCTGTGATCCTGCTCCTTCACAGAGGTTTCCCAGGATAAATAAATAATGTAGATATTGGTCACAGAGCTGCAGAGGTGGTGGTAGCCCAGAATTTCTGTCTTTTGGGAATGATGATATTTTTAGACCTGTGTTTAAGGTGTGCTGGAATTAAACATTTATTTAACTTCCATACATCTTGAATCATGCTCTGAAATGTGCATTTCTAGAATTAAATGTTAAATCAAAATTAAGCTATCATTATATTATCTTCCCAGAGTTTCCATTTTCTCTTGTATTTTACTCTGCCATTGCTCGTATTATCAAGAATAAAAAGATACAATTATTCAAATAATTGCAATTATTTTAATAGTTTCAATTCATTCAAATAATTTTAGATACCATGTGGCACGTGATTTAAAATAACATACCTTATAATTCTCTATCTGTTTTTTTTAATCAAATTACAGTTAGAACACTACTTAATGAAGACTGAAATATGAGTTGTTTCCAGCCCTTGTTGTAATAGTTCAAATATTAAGAAAATAAACAGCAATGAGAAAAACAAGTTATAATAATGTAGCGGATCTTCACAGTACAGATTGCTCTTCAGTCTCGTTTTCCTCCTGATTTTTTCACAGAAACTTCAGTAGTTTTTTTGGAGTTTATTTTTTTGCTGTCCTTCCCAATTACCAAACAATCCAGCATCAGTTATACTGGGGGTGTTTCCCCATCAAAAATTACAGACTACTACTTTCCCTATCCTTCCTGCCCCGTACTTTTGACAACGGAGAAAAACTGTGTCTGATCTGAGCATCGCCTCGAGAAAAGAGAATAAAATGTTGGGTCTTTGCCAGTTCTACTGTTTTGGAACAACCTTCACTATTATTGCTACAAAAAATTCCCTTCTTAATATTGTCAAGACCTTTTCTCAAATCTTACCGATTTCAGGCCAACTGTCTTTTCTTTAGCAACAAAGGGTTTTAAATCTCTGCAGGTTTGACCACCTGCAGAAGCCGCTAGCTGTTGAAGCTTGGAAAAATAACAACAAGTAGACTATTTCCCATGATTTAATTCCCAAAATCTTGCACATGTGCTTAATTTAAAGTATGTGTGTATTCTCAATGGAATCAGTGGGAATACGCAGATGACTAAAGGTAAGCAGATGTGTAAGTTGTAGGATCTGGGTCTGAAATTAAGACAAGCTTCAAGAAGTGAAAGCTGCCACAGAAGGGGAAATCAAAGATGACAGAAGCAATAAACAGTAATAATATTGTGGAGTCAACCTAAGACACATGTATATCATGACCATCATCACACTGTACTTGAAATTTAAAAAAGAAAAAATTAATTCCCAATCACAAATCATTTTCTCTTCTAGAACAAGATACCTAGAGGCACAGGAGCTAAGTCAGAAGGATGGAGTCAAATGAGGAAAAAGCAGGTTTTCAGAAGGACTGTTGACAAACAACATTTCAAATAGCATGTTCACTATACCATAAAAAAAACCAACAAACCCAAAATGTTAAGAGAAATGCAGTTCTACAGCAAAGATGTTATGAAAGCAAAGAGCTCTTGTTTGGGAGATAAACAAAAAAAAAAATCAAGAAAAGGTGAATTCGAATTTGTCTTTTGAAACTGAGGACAAACAGCAAGCTCCTCTAGGGCTGCAAATGAAAAGTCAGTGGGAGGATTCAGTGGAGAGGTGACCTTAACCATAGTGGTGTGGAAGGAAGATCATCTATGGCAGCTCTGTCTGAATGAGCATTAAATAAGACAGAGAAGAGAAGGTGACCATTGTCAAAGCCAGAGACGATAAGGGCATTGGTGAAAGTATTCAGCTTTCTGAGTAGGGAAGCATCAGACTCAAGAATACTTTAAAAAAAAATAAGTAGTGTATGACTGAGGATAAATATAATAGGAAAACACCAAACCCTTTTCTTTCACTGACTGATTTGAAAATTCTTCCTTGCCACTCATCTACTCAGCAGTTTCAATCAACATATAATATATAATCTGAACAGATGAAACAAAAAAAAAGGAAAGAAAACAAGAAGAACTGAAAATGATATTACAACATCCCCTGATTCACAGTTTCATTTTGGATTATGATACTGGCTTCAGTGTTTTACATAAGCATCCCTGGTACCATGCTGGTATTTCAGAGCTTATGCTGTACCCCCTGTTGATTTCTTTACAGCAAGAATTCCTCCCCTCAAATGTCCAATCTCCATATCTCTGTGGAGTCATTCCTTTGTTGTCACATACATATTCAAGATCCAGGCATTTAGTAGGAAGTAAACACTTAGGTGTTTATACTAATATTCATTCTAATAATAATCTAATTATATGAATTGCATCTTTGACATTAAGCACCTGTTTAAAGTGATTTTTCTGGCTTAGCACCTATGCTCTTAGAATTAAGATAGTGAGAATGACAGATGACCTCTAAAGACCATGGGGCCTGTGGGTGGTATCTGTGGGTGGTCTTGAAGGGGAAGGAGATAGGAGCTTAGCAAGATTTTCAAAGGAAAAACACTTAAAAGAGAAATTCTCAGCTCAAATTTATGATGTACATTACCTGTGTCTTGAAAATTTTATGCTAACAGAATCAGGGTCATTTCTTATATCTGGCACTCAGTGGGAGCTCACAGTACAACTCAGAAAGGGGCTTTTGTCTTTAATATTCATTTTGACATTCACTCCAGCACAGAGATGGATCTGACTCACAGCTTTTGGAGTCGCAGCCACATCAGAAAATCCCTACAGTTTGAGGGCACTTGAACTGATAGTTTTGGCTCAAATCATCTCTGATCTACTTGTAAACAACCTGGCATCCTTCCTATTTGTACATACTCAATGAATGATGTGAACTAGGAAAGAAAACAAGTATGCTAAAATAATCCTTTCCCCCCTGTTGTGCATGTGAATGAATCTGAGTCTGTCAGAAAGGTGGATATCTGCCAGTATCAGCAGGGAGGGTATTATCTTTGCATATGTTTTTTCCTCAGAAAATCCCATTAAAGGATCATTGCGGAGATACGTAGAGTTGTGTAAGGATGCATTTGCACTATACCCATTGGCATCCATCTCACTTTTTAATTTCCTGGGTGTCTAAACCCCTCCTACATGAACAGCGTGACACCCCTAAAGAGATTACCTTGAACTGCACTCTGCTTCATCAGTATGGGACAGTATTCCTGCAAGAAACAACACCGCCAAGCACTTCCCAGCTTAATACACCCATGAGCAGGACCTATGTGAAATGGTTGCTGCTGATAGTGAAGGTAACCAAAGCTGGAGGACTCAGGAAGGTCCTTTCCATCTGCCTTTTTTAAGTCCCCGTGTTGCATCTGCCTTCCCTTTCCACAAACCTCCAACTATAAAAAAGGTAAAAAACTCAAAGAGGAGTGTTTTCTAAACTGCCTTATGTCTTAAATTTATCAGAGGTTAGCAACTGGCCAGCAGGTGAGAAAAAGGGAGGGAGAGAGATGACATCATGTATTTGTGTCTGTGCCTGTTTGGTTGCATCTGTTCCCAAACTCTTGCTTTTGACTTCATATGAGCACAAACCACAAGCAACTGCTGAAGGCTAGAGGAGGAGCAGCACGAAATTAGGGCACGTGAAATCAAGAACAGTCCTTAATATGGAACAGAGCAGAAGGATTCCCCAAATCACAAGAAACAGCTTGCAAAGGAGTAAGAAAAAGTCAATAACTACTTTTTTTTTTTTTTTTTTTTTTTTTTTTTTTTAGAAAAAACAGGATCCCAGAATAAAAAACACACCATTGGTGGTCACTAGTGCTGTGCTTAAGCTGTCATCTGTTGAATCTGGCAGTCTGCACGTCATTCAACAGATAAATGCCTTTACCAGACCCCTCTGGACATCGAGAATGTACAGCACACACATTTAAACCAGACTGCTAGGGCTGAGGGAAACTCTGTTGGTGGTCACAGACACTGAAGAATCAGGTATAGGAAACTCTGAATAAAGCAGATGGATGCTCAGAGGAAAAAATAATGAGAAGCAAACCATTTTTTCCCCCTTCTTATCCCACATTTCAGTAATCCAGACTAATTGCAAGGTAATGCAGCCACTCATAAATCTAAGAATACACACGGATTACGTCTGTGTGGGTAAACTGGAAGTGGTCTTTCCTTTCAGGTGGCCACAGAGCCATACAATATGCTTTGGGAAAGCAGGACATATTTTATCTTCTCTCATCCCAGTTGCTCTAAGGAACCACATACTGCCTACTCTGCAACCTATTAAACATGCCACAGCAAAGTGTTTTCAACTGTGTGCCATGTGGTGAGCCTCAGCAAAGCAAAAAATGGTGGGATCTTTTTGCAGATTATTACATGGACTCAGAAATCCTGAGCCTGGGCAAACATTAAAAAATACTCAAAATATTTGAACTGGAATACATGCTCATTTGCTGTAATGCCTATGGATTTCTTAGAAAAATAGAGGATCTTCTTTCTCAGTCATCCCCTCAAATATGAAGTGGGATAATGAAGAATTCTAAACAATTTTATTGTAGCATGTTTTCATAGGCTGTTTACAGCCATTCCAGTTTATTCATTTATGTACATTTTGTCTCAGTTTTCAAACAAAACCAAAGCTTTCCTGGGGGTAGCTTCATCCAAGTTTTGTCTTCTGCTCCATTGTTCTTCAGTGTACTCCATGGAAACAGGCATATTGCTGGAATCTCCTCCATTCACATCAGCATTGGCATGAAGTTTCAAGGGCCAGCAATTGTGCCTGGGGCTTTTAAAGGGTATTTCTGGGGCACTGCAGCCCCTGACACTCTAGGAAGAATGCTAAGTTTTGGAACAAACCCACCAAGTGTGCTATTTTCTGAAGACATTTCTGCGTGACGCAGTGCAGCTTGAGCACTCTGTCTCCTGTGCATTTGCTGCCATCGCTGTGCCAGTGTATATTTGAGTATATTATTCAGATTTATAACTTAAGTCTCACTCTTTTTCCTTCCCTCTCATCAGGGATTAGCATTTTCTATGTTATCTGTTGCGTACACATGTAAGGGGACAAGGGAATGAACCTTTTTATAGTCAAGGGCAGAGAATCCTCTGCACACTATTCACTTTTCACAAGATATTTTCCATCATGTAATGCGGAAGCAAAGTAATTAAAATGTTACTTCTACAGAATTTTCCAGTTCCTTTTGTTTATTCCTAATCTACAGTATCCGGGCCTCCTGCCCTTTTGGGCGAGTAGTTGGTTTGTAGTCCGACATATGAATTATCTTCACATGCCAAAGAAAGCTTAGGAATTGCCCAGTATATTTCAAAACCTTGAAAAAGTAGGAGGTTGTATCTGGCAGCAGCAATAAGCATTAAACATTCTCAAAGAAAGCTTTGTTATTAAAGAGAGGTAACCCGTTTGGATCAAGCAGGAACAACATAAATCTTTATTCAGGGCTTTAAGCATACCAAGAGCTATACCAAAACTAAATAAGTCTTTTTCTTTCTTCTTTTTCTTCCCCCCAAAAATGTTTTGTTTGAGGGTTTTTTTCTGTATTTCCTAGGTCTCTACATTTCTAAATTTTAACCTCTTAGGAAACAAAAGACCCCTCTGATTATCGTTTGGATTGTATGTTTTGAATAAAGCATAATCAAAGGAAAACCCATTTTAGTTATGCATGATATTGTTCCTAAAAACACCACACGAGGGTTACTTTGGGCTGACTTGTGAAGCAGACAACCTCTACACCCCTGCAGGCAAAGGTAGCAGCACAATTTCTGTTCTCATAGAATATCCTGAGTCAGAAGGGACCTTGTGGGTCCCTTCAAGTCCAACTCCTGACCCTACACAGGACACCCCAAGAATCACACCATGTGCCTGAGAGCATTGTCCAAACACTTCTTGAACTCTGTCAGGCTTGGGGCCATGACCATTTCCCCGGAGTGCCTGTTCCAGTGCCCAACCACCCTCTCTCTGGGCAAAGAAACTCCCGTAATATCCAACCTAACCACCCCGACACAGCTTCATGCAGTTTCCTTGGGTCCTATCACTACACTAATCTATAGAACTTGAGGCCATTAGCATCTCTCAAACTACCTGTATACAGAACTGAGCCCTCAGCCACCTTCCCTCTGCCAAATGTCATGCACATGACTACAAACCATAGCAGTGAGTCAGACCAGACCTGACCAGACCTTCTTTGAGACATGAAATGAGATTGTGCAATTGTTCCCCTCATTGTTTCTCCACCTCTGTTTACATCCATTCCTTTCTCTACTTGCTGTGCTGGAGGTTTGGATGCTGCACTGGAAAGCTCAGACCTACTAGGTATTGTCAAAAACTCTCTGGCTAGCTGTGCAAGAAGCTGCCCATCACGAAGTCTTCCTCCCAGAGAGAAGAGATACAATGGTTTCACAGAAAGCTCTTGTTCCCAGAGGAGAAAACATAAACAATCCAGATGAACATGTCAAAGAGCTGCCAATTCTTCTGACCCAACCTGGAGCCTCCCAGAATTTTGGTGGTGGTGTTATGGTCTGACTCTCAGAATCCTATCTGACATAGAAAACTCAGTTTTCATTTATTTATAAATAATTCACTTGTAACTCTTGGGGTCACAGAGAAAAAAAAAATAAACAAGGACTAGAATAGCACAGCAAAGGGGCAAGCAAATTCCGTCCCCCTCCAAATTCTATACCAGTCACATGATTTTTAAACGGTGTAACTTATTAAGGAGTTTCTGGCTCAAGATCTTTAACTGCACAGTACTGGCAGTGTTCATGGTACAGCGATTTCCCCAGATAAAGCGAGTGTCCTACGTGCCCTCAGCCAGGCTTGGGAAGAGCAAGACCACCTTCCACAGCCCCATGCTGGGAAGGGAACCACAGCTGGCTGATGTTGCTCAGCCACATGGTTGACTAACCTATACCCTTGAAGATCATGCATTAAGAGAGGAAGTTCTGCTTAGGGGCGGGTCTGGAGGGGTTTTAATTTTATTTTAATTTTTTTGTACTTAATTTTAATTTTATATTGTAATTTATTTTTACTACAAGTTAATTTTTTATTTTATTTTTGTTTACTTCATTTTATTTTGGGGCAGAATCTGAATAGCAGCAGTGCCATATTAAAAAAAAAAAAAAAAAAAATCCATTATCTTGTCTTCCATCTGTATCAGTTTGGCCCAATAAATGCCAATACTCCTCTGAGACGGTAACAGCACAACCACAGGGAAAGACCATAGTGAATAATGAACTCTCCTTCCCAAAGGGTCGATCCTGAAAATATTTTGAGTAGCAATCTGCTGCTTTGTTGGCTGCATGGACAGGAACAGTAAGGTAAGGAAGTGTGGTTTTGGAGATGGTGCCTCACATCAGCCTAAGAATCTGAAATCTATGGAATATTTGGAACCTCTGCGGTTGCAAGGCTCTGGAACATGGTTAAAATAATATGCAAATTAAAAAATAAAAATCCTGCTGAAACGTTTGAGTGAATGTACCTTCACTGAGCTGAGGCCAGCTGGGAATTTGCTTAAGCCCCAGAATGAAGTAAGGTTTCTGATGCAGATAGCCCACAGTGGAGCAACAACGTTCCATGGATTTTATGAGTTTCAATAACTCTGCTTTAATCAGAAAATTAGAAGTAACCAAGAAACCCCCCTAAGGCCTGATTTGCAACTCTATTAAACCAGTATAGCACCAGAGTAATAGCAAGGTTTCCAATGGAGTTACACTGGCATAAAATTGATGTCAGAGGCGGGTGAATCAAGCCCCAAGACAGCTGTGAATTATTTTCTTTCTATCTGACATTTTAATGTTTAAGTGAAAAAACATGGTGGAGTTGGGAATGAATCCCAAACGCTCTCAACCTGAAAGCTTGATAAAGAAAGATGTGATTTTAGTGCTAGTTAATTCACTCAAATACACAGAATATAAGTTTTCTCAACAGAAAGCACTCTTTACACAACCAGGCTGCCACAGTTCTTAATAAATTAACAACTCACATTTATACACTGACATTAGTAAAACTTTGTAAGGTATTGCAATGGACAAATCCAAATATTTGTATAAGATTTACTAATTATTATTTCATTTTTCTGAAAACAAAGTTAAAATATTTACCCTATGGTATTAGGAATAATCTTGTAAACTGTAGTGTAAGGAAAGAATTTAGCAGTGCTTTTTCTGTGTCATTTATCTGCAGTAAAATACATAATTGCATTAAATTGAAGAACATTATGCTAATTAAAAACAACAAGAAAGAATAGACTTTATAGTGCAGTAAGATTTTAACTTAAGTGAGCCAGTTAAGTTTTGCACCACTTGAAAAATCCCAGCATTGCAATGTTTACTAAATGTTTGCAAAATTACACATAATCACTTAAAAATTGAAATCTGCTAAATAAGCAAAAAGAAAACATCTGTAAGCAATCTAACATCTGAACACAAAAATATTAACCAGGAGACAAATGTTGCCAAACATACACATAATTATTTTAGTTCATTAGACCCAAGTCTGATGAATCTCAGGGAAATTATTATTATATTATTATATTATTATAAATATTGCAAATATATTTGAGATTCAATCCATTCTCACACCACTTTTACATCAATGGAATCCTATTAACTAAAATTCAGTGGAGACCTTCTGGTAGTGTATGAAAAAAGGGAATTCAGGCCCTTGGCTTATAGTTTTCCAGGAGAGACAAAACCACTTATGATTTCAGTTTCTTAAGTAGAATGAATACAAAAAAACCCAAAAGTGCAAATTTCACCGCCAGGAATTGTACAACTGAAGCGTGCAAAATGAAGCAATATGGTATTTTAGTGCCAAAGTAAGTTCACTGAAAATTTCTGAAAAACTACAGTTTGCTAACTCAATGTCTGCTGCATACAACCAGGCAGTAATGAAGGACAAACACAGGAAGGTAAATGGCCAGCTTCCTGTACAAATACTTGACTTCATCTAAAATATTCAGCCGAAATCCCCTTACAACCTTAGTTCAAAACTGAATCTATCGCTTTTATGCCCTATGCTTATGCGGGGTTTTAGCATTTGTGCAACAGTTGGCATCACAGAAGGAGCCAAAGTTAGAACTGATCCTCAGTGAGCACCAGCATGCCTTAAGCAAGCCCAAAATGGTGGGCCTTCTGTCCTTTTTCTGCTCCATACCACTGTCAGAACAGCTCAAGCTCTTCTGCCTAATTTAGGTTTAGAGTTACTTATTTAGAGCTACATTCATCTGCCAGTGCACACTTCACACATTTTTCCTAGAGTAGTCCAAAAGGACCACCTGAGGTCCCAATTCTGTTCCATATTACATTTACTGTACCGTACAGGTCAGTATACTACCAACAAATTTTGGTGGTTTGTTCCCAGCTCAGTCTCACACATTCAGGAGCTAAGACTAAACTGCAATCTTTTCAAAATTCTGAAAGTAGTTACTTAAAGAGAAAGCAGAAAGCTTCAAGCATCAGTCACCTTATATCTACACTCCTAAACTCTGTCTTTAGAGGTAGGCAACGAACTTCTGTGAAGAAATGAAGCAATGCGGGATGAGAAACTGCAGGAACAGAATTCCACTGAACAGATCATGCACTAGTACCTTTGCAAGAAATAGTTCAAATAACTGGGGAGGGCAGCATTTGAAAGAAAGAGAAGCAGCATAAAAATTCTACATTACTTAATAATGACAATAAACACTAGATTCATGTTAAAATACATCTAGCAACATTTCATTTATAATACTACAGCCATGTAGAAAAGATACTATTACATCAATAGAAGAGATGCTAAAATTTTTATTAATTGTTTCAGAAACCAGCATGGCTGCCTTCTTAAAATAGCTATTTAAACTGGCTACTTAAATATAAGTTTGGAGTTTCCTTGTAGTTCTTTATTAAAAATAGTCTTGCTCAATTAAGATCTTTTCACTGGAAAAAAGATAATAAACTGTAAATTGCTTTATTTTACTTTGATCAGCATAGATTAAGAATGAATGTTTCATTGTTAAAAGCAAAGTTTATAATCAACTGTGCCATCTCCCTGAGTACAGTCCTGGTATCTTACAGAATAAGGTTTTCACAACAATTTTCAGTGTCATAGGAAACGATGTCTCATTCTTAATCTGGTTGCTACTGAGCAGATAATTTTTAAAATGTCCATGTCCACTTCTTTGATTTAGTCATTGAGCCTTCTGGGCCAACTTCTCCAGTTAAACCTTGGGTACATAATTATAAAAGAAAGTTATACTTGTCTTTTTTAGAGCATCCTTTATGTCCTTTGTTCAGATGACATTTTCAAAGAAAACAGGGGGATCAAAGGTATTTGAGCTTTCTTTTCCTTAATCACCTGCAAAATTCTACAGCTTTACTGACCTGTGTAGACAAAACGATGTTACTAAGCTTTGCTATACCCTGTTCACCATCACTATTACTTGAACACGGGAAGCTCTTGGCTGGTGAGAGGAAACCACCCTTTGCCTGCCCTTTGTGTTCAAGTGTCCAAAAAGGAAAGATATGTTCCTTTTACAGCCTTATGAGCCACTAAACACATAAGTCTTGATTAATAAGACATAAACTCAGTGGTTCATATTTTGGGATTGGATTGAGAAGGCCAAGTGATCCTGTTAGGCCAGATACCTAAATTGGAAAGAAAATATCTTTTAACAATTTCAATCCACAGGTCTTTCATTACAAAAACATTTTTCAAGTTGTCCAGAAAATTCATGTTCAGTTCTCTGGAAACCATTTCCCATGCTTCAGTCTTGTTTATAGTAAATAAATCATGTGCTGGATTAACAGAAAACCCTAGTCAGGCTTTAGTTTGAGTCTTTAAGCTTGAGAGTTTACAGAGAGATTCAGCTAATTTTTTTTCTTTTTCTTCATTGCTGCCCAAGACCGAGAGAAATCCAGCAAAGACATGATGGATAATTTGATTTTGTCACATGATGAATATTCCCCAAAAGATGATTTAATCGATTATACTACAGACATGAGACCTCTATTTTTCTTACTTCAGCTCTAATTCAGCAAGAGATATTTCTTATCCCCCTAATTTCAATTATCCTTGAATACGATTTTCAGCATAGTCATAGTATTACTTCAAAAATATACTGACAGAAACTCTTTTTTCACAGCACCATATCATACATACATAGGATGCTGAAAGAAATATTTTTCTCAGTAACAACAACCCTTCCTCCCCAAGAGCTTTAACACCTTGTCTAATAACAATATGAAGACTTCTCATGAAGAATAGTCTCATGAGTTCCCTGGGTCTAGAGTTTGTTGAGCATGTTTTAGCCGACCTGGTAGTAAGTATTCATGAAAACAATATCTTTATAGCACATGTAATTGTGATAACAATTACCCCCCATTTCCAGTTTCTTCCAATTTAGTAGGATCAGTTTTGTTTGAAATCTGGCAGCTCCTCATATTGCCGAGTTTTCCAGTTATTGAAGTAGCACACATTTACCATAGATTCATCACCAGATCCATTAGAAAATACACTGAAGATAGTATATAATATGCGCTAATTAAAAAAAATCTAAGTACATACTAACTTTATCAGGATCTATTTTGACTTTCAATTTTCAGCCATTAAAAAAAATTCAAATGTCAAGGTATTGAAATTCTTAACATTAGCTAGGGTAACTAAATTAAACTTCCATTCCACACAATAAAATTGAAGCAACACTTTTAAAATTTCAAAATAAAGTCTAATATATATGTTACCATTTCTCATTCTATTTCCTCAAATAAAATTACTTTTTTTTTTTAAATAGAGAAAGAGCCAGATGTATTCATCCAAGTGAAACTACAGGACTATAACTGCCTAGCAAAAAATAAAGGCTTTCCCACAATGCAATGTGCACATAGCACAAAGTTTTAGGAAAGACAGAGCTCCCCTACAATCTCCTTTGTGTTCCCAAGAGTCACAACAGGTGATCTGGCTCAAGGGTCTCACTCTTGAGTGCATAACCAACTCTGTTTATTATGTTTGAAAGCTACGGTACCTAACACAGAATTGCCACTTTCAGCAGAGTACCTAAAATTTTAGCACTGTGATATAATTCTGATGGCCAAAGACATGAATTTAGGATCAATGACTTGCTATTATTGTGTCCAAATCAGTAAACAGATGGGAATATCTAAAATGAAGCCTGACTTCACTAAATAGTCACAATAACAGCAAGTTATGGTACATGTTTTCTTTTCCCTGCTGTAGAAACTTCAGTCTTGCCCTGACATCCAGAGCAATACCAAAGAGGTCAGCACAAACCCTTGCCCCTTCTGAGCTGCTGAGTGCATCCCTACTTGTGTCTGGGCATCCATACAAATCGTTTTCCCATATTTTGTGCACATTTAGACTGGAGAGTATATTTATTGCAGTAGAGGGCAGTAGTATTCATTCAGAAGCCAGACAGAGCTGTGTACAGTACATATAAACACAAGAGAAGTTGTCAGACAATTTAGGCAAACAGAGTGTGTTGAAGGAAAAACAGTTCTTCCTTGGAAGGGAATTGTATTTTTAATACCTTGATCAGAGACCATAATGAACTCACATCACACTTTTTACGGATAAAGACAGGTAATCAGATTGTGTAATCCCAATATTAAAATCATGCTACACATGTTAAAATTAGTAACCTCTTAGGAAATCAGTCCAAATTTATGAGTGAACACAGTCTGCAACCACTTGCGCTTCACACAACAATATGTGTAATTTAAAAATCTGCAATATTGAACTTGGAGCCATCCCTACCCCGTTAAAAAGAAAAGACTCCTCCAAGCCAGTGGAAACTGGCAATCTTCACCGAGAAGCAACAGCTTACAGAAATATATCTCCATTTGTAATCATTTGAGCATATGGATGATGACATTTGGAAACATCTGGATCTGATGATGTCCACAGGAGATTCCAAAATGGTAGTGTCTAAATGTGATGATACAATAAATACAAGATGTTTTATTTTAGATTGAAATAGCAGAATAAAGACAAGGGCAGATTTAGATAAAGCATTCAAGCCTGGGACTTCAGGTGGCAGCGTGCATGCCTCCTAACTCTGGAGAACACCTCCAGCTACAGCCACCTCCTGAGAGCTCAGAGCAGCCCTGCAGCTGCTCTCCAGCCAAAATTCTTAACAGCTCTGTGCTCACCAAACTATGTGGCTGTAATTCAAACCATTCACTGCTCGACATAATTAAGAACCAATCTCTGAGTCCAGAACAATAGTCTGCTCAAGCACTAGCACATGGGAGCAAAATGAGACTTTATGTCTTGGCTCATGTTTGCTTTCGTCATTTTTTTTTCTCCTCCAAACCTTAGTTTCCCCTCTCCTCCCTGCAGCACATCCGTGGGCAGCTTTCAGATCACCGTAGACTCCTTCAGGCTTTCTTTGACACCGAAACAGAGGCACAGAATGACCCCAAACATATTGTCACACGGGAGCGCTAAAGCAGTAAATTCTGGATCTCTGCAAACCGATCGGGCACCCTTACTTCTGGTCCACTACAGCTACTTTCGATGTGGAACAGAGGGGAAAAGGTGGGCTTTACACAATCTTTGCTGTTTCTCAAACCCTGGATGACTCAAGAACTACTTTATGCCTCAGCCTGACCAAGGGCAGCCACAGGGAGATCTCTGACAGCCAAGAATAGCTCGTATGGAGCAGCCCTAGGCAATTTCTGGTTTCCCACTACATTCCCTGCTCCACACAAAGGCTGAGACGGATGAGAGAAATAAAATCTGTTTTATGACGCAGTTTTCCTCTGTCAGGAAAATTTTTTTCTAGACTGGGAGGGCACTGACGGCTCTGCATTCAGGAGATTTCCAGTGGCCAGAAGAAGGCGTGGAGGTGGGTCTTCCTCATCCCTGAGGTGTTTGACACCACTAACCACACCTGCACAAAGTTTTTGTCATGGGTTATGTGCGGTCACTGCTAACAAGATGCAACTTCAACACAGGTTAAAGGTTTAAACAAAGAAATAGAAAAATGAAGAAAAACAATTAACACTGACAAACGTGTAAGACTTTCTGGGCCACAAGCCGAGTGAAGAGCTACCCTGTCATGGAAAATAATCAGAAATGAGCTCCTCTTCCTACATGCACTGGGCTTTATGAAAAGATCTTTCCCTACTTCAAGCTACTGACAAGACATAAACTCAGGAAATATTTTCTGTTTTGCATAACAAAGTCCTGCAAAGGAGGCCAGGGAAGGAAGAAAAAATATATTTTGAAAATCTGAAATCAAAACCATGTGGAGACTCATGGAAACACACAGAAGACAGGGGTTAACAAAGAGTAAATCTAAGTAAGGTTCATGTCAAACTTTTTCACTATTTATTCCTTACAACTGAACCAATGTCTTTCCCCATGGAAAGGCCACAACTAGTCTCCGTAGGCCTGGAATTTGCACAGATTAGAGGGATCAGCTGAAAAATCCAAAGAGGGTCCCTACACTGCTAATGCTGGTTCTAGTTTTCAAAGAAATATAAGGGGTAAGCAGCTCAGGTGGAGTCCCTGTCTACTTAAAGGTGACTTTCCATGGGGCTGGAATGCCTGAGGTTTTAGGGGTGGGAGGGGAAGAGGGCTGGCTGAATTGGTCTCTGGTATACTTCCACTGGTAAAGACCATGGACCCATAAAAGCCCTCCAAACTCAGTGAAAGAAGGATATTGCTGCCAACTTCTTTAATCTGGTGCATTTTGTGAGTGGGAAGGGAAGAACCACCAGAAGGGCTGCTCAGCATGCTCCAGCTGGACATGCTATGGGAACCACCATTTGGAGGAGCCAAAAAAAACTGTATTTGCAGATCAAAATCCTCTACCCTCACCATGGGGCATTGCTCATTGTACTATCTCTCTATCTCCAGCTGACTAAATTAGCGTTACTGAAACACAGAATAATAGGTTGATTAAGTTGAAGCAGGGCCTTTCTATCCCTAATTAACCTTTGCTATCATTAAATTAGAAGTTTCTGAGATTGTCTTAAGAAATACCCACCGAAGTTGAGAAGTAACTGTGTCTGTTTACTTACCTAATCAAAAATGAGGTATGGCACAGTTTATGTCATCTTTCCATGAAAACATGGAAGGATTGGAAGCCAGAAGGAGTTGGAGTCATCTACTTGCCATCCATTAGCTCATTTCCATTTAAGAAGTAAGGATTTGTTGCCAGGAGTGTATTTACGTGCTTAGATACTATTGTCATTTCATTAAAATTGTTCTTAGACTTCCCAAATGCTCTGTGGATGGGATGTGCACCGCTGCTCACCTCTGCACATAGCGTATTCAGGCTTCTGAATACAGCTCTACATATGAAGAGGAGAAAATCACCAGTGTCAACGTGAGTCCTGTTTGCTAATGGCACCATAACTACTCTTTTTAAAGTTAACATTTGGTATTAGAACTAGTTCTCCTTAAAGTTAGCATTTGTCTGCTGAAGGTATCTATACTACTTTTTTACTAGAATAAAGAACAGCATTTCAAAGCCCAGAACCATCAAGGCAGTCTTTTTTTCACACCTTGAAATCAATTGCCTGATGCTTCTGCATATTTGAGCCAGAGGAACTACTTCAAAAACTTCTTAGGTCTTAGAACACAGAGCTCTTTGTTCACATGTCCCCTCCTGTCTTCAGAATACTTGTTACATAAATTTATCATTCTCCCCCCTTCTTTACTTCAGAATCCTAAAAATCACTTGTTTGCTCCCAGTTCCACACGATTATGTATGTTTTTGCACACACGGTCTGAGTGACAAAGCTGGAGTATCACATCAGTTTATCCTACAGCAATTCATCTTTCTGTATGAGCCATGTGATAAACTATGGAAGAAAGAGAGGCCTTCTTTCCAGTCCTCTTATCTATGGACTGTTGTAAATATTATCAGAAAAATGGTGACCCATTTCCTTCAGTTTCCCACGATAACTTTACTGGATTTGTTTAAACAAACTTGTGTCCCAGTCCTCTGAAACACTAACATGTTTGTTGTAGAATCACTGCAGTTGTTGATAAATCACATATTTTACAAGACTACTATCAAATTTTTTAGATCAGATTTGGCTCTGTGTCCCTGTCAGATTGAACAATGATCACACTGCTATGTTAATGAAGGAGGGCAAAATTCGGAGTAGGGAACAAAGCTCTTTGCAATAGAAGGGAAAAGAGGGAGAGAAATTACAACAGGATTTTCACTAAAACACACCTGAGTTTAGTCACAATGGAGTTATGTTGTTTTTATCAACATACAAAGAAGTAATCCCTTTTCTATTATCTTAACTTATATATACAGCCATGGCTCTTTTATTATAGGTATATTGCTTTATGCTCCCGCATTTTGAAATTAAGCAGTTTAAAATAGTATATATAATACTGCTCAAGTGCTTCAGGTCAACACACTGGCTTAAAGCTATTTCAGATGTTCACTCTTTCAGTTGTTTTCCACGATAGATCTCAAAACTTTAAAGAGTTGTGTATCTAAATGGTATGTCTCATGCTCTTTAACCAAAAATCCCCTACTGCAGTAAGTACCCCCCCTGTTTGATAAAACTCTTCACTCCAAACCAGCGTTCGGGCTTTGAAACCATGCTCTTTAATTCTCAGTCATCTAAAACCAGGAGGAGTATGCTGTGAGGAGTATGGAAAAACTTTTAGAACATTCTCATCTAACGAAAAAAGCCTCGCAGCACCCTGCTGGGACAGAATCCATACACATAACATCAGGAATGACAAATCAGCCAGGGGTGCTGCTGCAGGGCTTTGAGAAGGACAAGAGCAGCTTTATGTGCCAGGAACAGGGTGTACCAACAGCCTCTATCCAGCATGGAAAGAGAGACACTACCCCTGACTGACCCCACTGATAAGCCTAGGAAAAGGGATTTTTGCTTTTCTCCTTTCCTGGTCCAATGCAACCTCAACACACTGTTTTTTGAAGGTGAAAGCCACCAATACTGCCCCTCCTCTCCCTTTTCCTCTCCAGACTCTGGAGGTTGTTTTTCCCTTGCTGGTCTTATCAGTTCTCCGGCCCCACCCTGCTGAGATGGAGGGACACTTTTCTTAAGAGAGCCTTTTCAACATGAACATTTCCTTGCAGCTTCCCGTGACTCACAGACTGTGCCTCCTTGGTGCTGAGGCCTGACATCTCCATGAAGGCTGATGGAAATATTCTTTTACACAACACAGCTCCTTTTAGAACTTCACTTATGTTACTTGTGTGACATTTCCTGGGAGAAAGAAGCCATACTTTTTTCTCATGTGATTTGCTAAGAAGTATGAACTATGTTAAAAACTAAAACCCTGCAAATACCTGAAAAGCCTTTGTTTGGGCATTCTTGACCTAAATTATTTCATTGGAAGTGGATCATGTTAATGAAGCAATAAATGGAAACTTAAAGAAAACAAGAAATTTGGAAAAAGCAAAACTGAATATGAATTAGCTGGCAGTCAAGTAAATGTTGTAAGTTTCTTTTCTACTCACAGGCAATTTTGATCCCAATTTTTGCACTTAGTCAAACACTAAATCTAGATACCCTGTCAATCTAGTTTTTAAAATTCTGGCTAATTTACATTTTCTTACCGAACATTTTATAAATAATATACGCTGATTTGTTTTTATAAAGCTGTTGAAAGCTAATGTCTGCCTCTATTTTGGTATTCAGTGTGGAAACTGAGAGGAGGGAGGAGCAGTGAAATGAGTACAGAAAATAAAAAATAACCAACGTAACGCCCTTCCTCTCACGACAACAAACTGGAATTGGAGAGCCCTTTTCACTATCTTAACTCTGGAGCTAGGAAATACTCAGATAGCTGTAACCTTTTGCAGAAATTGTTCTCAGACCTTTCCCAGGGTGAATCGAGCTGGATTTACAGCCTCAGCCTCTTACGAAACACCAGGGCTGTATCTGCTTCTTGTGCAGAGATTTATTTCTCTGTGGGCCTTGGCTTGATGGTGTTGGAGATGAGCCTGTTGGGTTGACTCCCACTGCCCTTTTAACCTGTGACACGATGCAGCACCTCCCTCCACAGGTAATTGGAGAAGAGACAATCTTTGCTCATCAGCTAAAACTGGCCACTTCTTCCAATGCAAGAGAAGGTGACATCTTGCCTGATACTGGTTTAAAATATACACTCCCTGCCAACACTGAAGCTATGAAAAATGGACAATGCCTGAAACCTGTGAGGCTTTGATTTTTATTTTATTGATTGTGTCTGCTGTACACCTGTGACATAATGTAACTTTCTACTGGAAATGAAATACATGCGTATGAATTCCCACAAACAGAGTAGCATATAACAAAATTAAGACTCTCCTGGGCTTTTGCCAAAATAATTGGAGATCTCAATTTTTAAGAGTTTTAAAACCCAGTACCAGCTGGCAGCTACTGTTTGTAGGCGATTCATTTTGATTATGGTAACAAATAACTACTTTTTTTTAAGGTAATAACAAACTCTAGTTTCAAGTTGAAATCCAATATAGTGAAACAACCTTGCTCCAAAATACCTGTTACTATAGTATCCTGGGAAGAAAGATAACTATTCCTATACAGTTGTTCCTAAGCTGACACCATGGAAGGGACTAGCATGCCTGGAGTTTGCAACTTTTCCACCTAACTGTCGTTAAGTGAAATTATCTTTTAAACACAGCAGAGCCTTAGGTGTGCTCTGTCAGAGCTTTGTATTTAAAATGAAACTTTAATCCTTGTCCATCGATGCCCGTGGCAGAGATTAATATTCTGTACAGAAGGAGATTTGCATAAAGGAAATATTGTCCCAAGATCACTGGATATGCCAGAAATAAGAGTGTGAAAGCATGGAATAAAGAACTAAGACTATGGGATCTAACATAAAATGCCACATCAGCATTTTTCAGAGAAAGCCCCTTATCCTTTGCCTGATTGAAATCTCCTCTCTGCTGTTTGAGTCATTTGGTCCTTACTCTCCCCCTCACCCTGCCCCCATCTAAGAATATATGTGAGGAACTGTGGTATGAAGAGAAACCACTGTCAGGTTGGCCAGCATAAAACCCTCAGCAGACTTATGTCACCAGGAAACCTTCTTGAGTCACTAAGAAATTTTTCCTTGTGGGTTTGCATCACTTGCAAAGAATAACCTGGGAGAGATCTGAAATAGTACCTTGTTTTCTCCAGAGTCAGCAATTCTGAGAACAAGTAAACTGTATGAATCACTGTACGAAAGCATTTCACTCCTCTCTGAACATCAGGTCAACTAATGAGTCCGACTGATGAACGAACAGAGAAGTATTTCAAAGTGAACAAGAGGCAGGCATGCTCAGCAGTCCCAGCAGAAAAACCATTTTACTCAGATGGTGAAGTAAGCATCCAGCTTTAAATGCTTTTACCAATTTCTCCTAGGCTTGCTTCTTCATATTTCCATCTTTCACACACAACCATTTTCTTACTTGTATGTAGAAAGCATGGAAGCACTTAGGAATGAAAGCAGTAAATGTAAAGATTAGTTTGGTGAAGGGGCTATGGATAGAACAGGAAGAAGACTTTGGATACATTCAGGAAATACAATGGGTGTAAATACAAGGAAAATAGCGAGTTCCAGGTTCCAGTTGGATTGGGACAATAAGGATTCATACATGTCCAGAATAAGCAATCCTGTGGCTATTCAGTTGTAACCATTTCAATCAAACTACTTTCTGTTTTCTCAATAGGACAATATTTCAAAATTTGCCAGATAATTACAGTAACTACAGTCTGAAAGAAAACCTGGTATTATCTGTTTCAATGATTTTGATGTAGAATAGCTAACACTTGGTTTTTCAAAGTTTTCATATTTTCCTGACATACCAACCAATACAGATTTATAGGCTTACAGAAAGAGCTGGAAAATAATGACTTGTTCTCAGCTTCCTCTTATTCCTGAGAAGTTTGGAGGTAGAGGGATTCAGGAGGCCCAATAAGGTAAAATACTGGAATGCAGATCACCTGCCTTTTGTTATGAGGGCTGGATGTGAGCTTGATGAGAAAACGAGGAGATAAGCTCCAACATCCTTTGAATGGATGGCTGCAAAAGATGTCATTCCTAGAAACTGGGGGGACTGAATACACATGACATGAATTACGTTAGCTGGAAGAGTATGGAGGAATAGCAATAAAGTACCTGTGCTTCGAATTTTGACTAAGAGATGGGAAGGGGAAGAGGAGAAGGACACAGAAGGCACAGCTGCCACAGTGCCAACTACTGGTCAGGGAAGTAGGGAACTGTGAAGCTCTTCTGTGAGGACCATCAATCCAGGAGCACGGGAACAAGTGGTGGGAGCTCCTGGAGTGCAGCAGTTCAACTGGGTCTCTGCCTCCTGGATGGATGCACTAACCATTTGGTAGATCATCCAGCACAGTGTCACTCAGTTCAAGTTCTTAAGAAGGAAGAATCTATATGCTACTGAGGTTTTGTAAAGAGGAGTTTAAGATCAAAAACCAGTTTTGGGATGCAGTATAGGGAACCTAAGTTCCAGAATGGAATCATATTAAAAAGTTATCACCCTCATTGGCTTAATATCCTCTGCATCATGTAGGCAATCTCTTGCTGGCCATGAAGGGCTTTTTGTGATCCCAGTTTAAATTAACTGCTATGGTAGCTTTTATACACTAATTTAGGGCCATAATTAATCATTTTCTTGGACTAAATTCTTGATGTTTCACTAAAAATATGCCATGGAACTTGGAAACAATATCACTAATAACTTTGGGCAACCCAAGGTTTAAAAGTCTGTAAGCAAGGGACCTCACAACCACCAAAGAAACTCTTTACTTCACCTCTTTGTGAAGGAGTAGATATTTTTCACATGAGAAAGGATCATGAGCCACCATAATGCATAGGAAATCTGGGAAACAGGTTGCAGGGAAAACTTTCCTGGGCTTGCACAGAGGCGACTGAATGTTCAGCTGAGTGTTGTCTCCCTGAGATTCCGCAATCACAACATCAAACCTTTCAACTTTTGTTGCAGTAAATGGGCT
Organism: Manacus vitellinus; assembly: GCF_001715985.3. NCBI lineage: Eukaryota > Metazoa > Chordata > Aves > Passeriformes > Pipridae > Manacus > Manacus vitellinus. Next base: position 1,616,307 of record NW_021940773.1, read on the forward strand.
ACACCTGCCAGGCAAAATGAATTCTGACAAGGAGAAGAGGTGATTTGGGGAAAAGCATATTTCATTGTCATTGATGTTTTAATAAAATCAGTTTTGTCCACTTTACAAACACCGTGTGTTGAAATAGAGACAATACATCATGATAAGACCCCGAAGCTATTGTTTATTATCTCTCCGTACTAAAACAAAGTTTTCAGTGCTCCTCAAGCTGTTTCTGTCTTTTCCTTGTTTGGTTTTGGTTTTTTGAGTGCCTTGTCTGAGAGTTTCCTTTTAAGTTTCCTGAGGAAAATAAATCTTGTAGAGTAGAGCTTTCAAAAATTCTTGCAACTGTGAACTTGAAATCTTTAACCAAGCTTCTACATGAAATTTTAAACTGAAAGCATGGGAAGAAGCTAACACTCCTGCAACATTTTATGAATCATAGGAATCCTACAATCACTAAAAACGTGCCTGGCACCAAGGACACCAAGCAAACCTGAAAGAATTAACAGGTCTCTGGTGGTGGGTTAATACTGGGCAGAGCTGTATGCCCGGGAGGAGACAAAGAAACAGAACAATGAAAGAGGAATGAGCCTCTCTGACTGAAGCACAGTGAAGATCCTTGGCTCTTTTTCTTTTTCTCTGTATTTCATTTACATCAGTCTCATGCTATCATGGACATATAATCACATGTTTTTAAAAGCAAAAGACTGGTCTGTGACCTCCATCCTGGCAGTAAATGCTCTTTACTTGATGATTTGAAGACTCTTCACAAGAAGAAGCAGCACACACATCAGCATTGTTGGGATAACTTACTTGTGGGCAGCACTCAGAGTCACTTCTCATGGGGTCCTGGTACTGGTAAATGTACATGAGTGTGGGGCAGAGATTTCAGCCAAGTCTTTTTCTCAGATTTGAAGAACAAAACAGATTTTTGGTATCCCAGGGATGTGACCAAAAAAATTATTGTTTTTCCTTTTATTTCTGTATTATTGTTTTAATTAGGAAACCACAAAAGTTATTGTAATGAACTGAACATCTAAAAGAGAAAGGTAAAATTAAATCTGAATGTCCTTGATAGGAGCGCTTTGATGTAATGTTTAGTTTAGCTGAGAGATAGAAGTGTAGAAAAGAGGGGTAGGATGGCTTATATCTGTCAAGTCTCCTACCAGAGCTGAAAAGAATGATCTGAACAGTCTGTTGTTAAAATGTCTGAGGCAGATGTTACTTTTACCACCACAGTCAAAGCAAGGGTCTTCAGTGTTTGACTTTCGAAATCCCCTCTAAGTTCCTTACAGAGACATAAAATGGTTTGTTTATTAAATCTGTAATTTTACAGAACTTGTGAGGTCCAGAATGAAATGCCTGGTTCTCTGCAATCTCTGGAGTGACAGAGATTTCCTTAATCTCTTTAAGAACATACCTCCTTCACTTCACACCAAGTGCCATATTTATAACCTAAGAAGACCCTGTTCTTTTCATTATCATTTCAGCTATATTCAGCTTTAATACTTACCAATTTAGTAATTTTACTCTTGTGAATATATAGCAAAACTCCACGTCATGTCTCCTTTCAAATGCCTGAATATACTCATAGTTACTCGCTGCTTTTTGTCTCAAAAGATTTCAAAACCTCATATACAAAAGACTCAATTTACCAGACACAAAAGATGGATCATTACTCAGCAGCAGAATGCAGTAATACTAAACAATGAGGAAGAGTTCATGTCAAGAAATACAAGTAGAATCTGTCCTGAAATACATGTTCAATTAGTATATTTTTGTTTCCACAACAATCTGATCAGGTAGTTGCATCTTTAAGTACCAGAAATCAAAAATGGAATAACAGCCCAGCGGTAACACTGGGAAACAATGCAGCTAAATGCATCTATTGTCTGTATTTAGACTTATCAGTAGTTAGATAATACTGATTAATCCACATCAAAATCTGAATGACAGAATAGAGCCAGACCAAGCAGGGAAAGGAAGTAGCACTCCAAAAGCATGTAGGATGTATCTCCTAATGTGAAGCAGCATTTAAGCCATGGAGGAGACCCTAAACTCACTGAAGCTAGATAGACATTAAGCTTTTTTTTTCTGGCTGCATTACATTCACTCACTGTTCCATGTCAAATGACCAACAGGAGTTTAAAGGCACGCACAGCAGCCCCACAAGACCCCAGCATTTACCCAGGAGCTGCTCCCATCTCTGATACCACAGTAATCATCAGCCAGCTCCAAATGTTTAGAATTGCTGCGACTAATTGAGATGAGGACCTAAGCTCTGCAGCGGGGTCTGAAAGGACCAACAGATGAGAAACACATTACCACAGCCTTAGCCAGTCACCATCAATCCACAGACACCACCGGAATGTCACATGCTGATTGCCCAAATCTGACACTGGGCTGACATAAACCAAACTGCCCATGGGACGAAAGTGTGGCAGCCTGTCCTGTGATGGAGAGTGAGCTGGTGAGCTAGGAAGGGCAGGGAAGGGAAATGGGGGGCATAAATAAGGGATGAAGAATTATCTCGCCTAGTCAGGATCTTGCCTAGGTCTGGTATTCTCCCCAAAAAGGGAAACAGAAAGCACAAGTAAAATAAAGCAAAGGTCATAAGATGCAGAAAAGAGAGAAAAATCTGATTGAGTAAACATCAAAATTCTGTCACTCAGGTCTACATGACCCTGAGACGCTGATTACAACTTAAAGAAAGACTTGGAGTTTTCTCTGCTGTTACTGTTGCAAAAAGGAAACAGTAACAGACCTCTCCAGGATGGGAATTTTCTTTCTTTCCAAGTACTCTACACATTTTTATATGTCTTGGTACAATTTGTACACAAGTGTGCAAAGAAATCAGAAACAGATGCATCAGCTCTTTAATATGTTTATACAGCAACAATCAGGTTCAGACATAGAAAGAGTGGCTCTCCAGTATCTAGGCTTCCCCAGAAATATTCTTTCCCTGATTATTTGCTACAATATATAAGTATAAATGTATATATATATGTAAAAATATATAAATAGGAATACCTGTCATGCAGTACACTGTACATCCATCTACTTCTTAGAACCAATACAGAAGGAAAGCTTCTCCACTAATTTTAGGAATAAAAAAAAAATTGTTAAAAACACTTTAAACAAGAACAGAAATTCTGTTCTAAGTAAAAACTAAATTTAAAGATCTGTAATTCTTTGCATACATACTGTGTGACTAAATGACGAAAAGTGTAAGAAAATGTACATCCCTCATTCAGTGCACCAGTTGGAACAAGCACAACCTCAGGTGGCATAAACTATTCCTGAACACCTTTAAGGAGTGAATTCAATCCTTTAATGTGTCCCCTGAAATCAGTGAAATGAGCTCTGTTACATTCAGTCACACCTTGTGGACTTTGTGAATGGAACAGAAAGCTGTGTTACAGCAAAGCCAGAGAATCAAATGCACACTCAAAATAAAGTGAAATGTCTCTTTGATAAATACTATTATTTTTTACTCAAGGAACCCTGAGGTCTTATAATACTGTATGATACTTTATTTTGACTTGAGCATATTTTTCCAGAATTCTTTCCAGATTATTTTTTCAATTTTTATTACATTTCAAAATTGAGACATAATTTCTAGATTTTTCAGGGTTTGTTTTCTTTTAATTCTGTATTATTATCAGAGAAAAATGCCTCATGTCTGCTGTCTATTTTATTTGGAATCAAACAGTCAGAAATAGTTTGGGGCTGGGGTAACCAGTCAGAGCCATTTAATTATAACTAACTCACAAGACTAGCAGAGATAAGAGGGAAGTTTTGTAAACAACAATAGTTTCCAAAACAGCCATCCTGCAATTCCATCACCCACACAAGAAGCTGGGTCCTGGTGTACAGTGAGTTTATCAGGAGCAGCCTGCAGCAGAAAGCAGAGCTGAAGTCAAAGACGAGTTTTAAAGCAAGGCAGCTCAGGCCTTCTGCCACATCATCCATCCCTGGGGTGATTGGAAAGAAAGGAAATAAAGAAAGGAAAGAAAGGAAAGGGAAGGGAAAGTAAAAGGGAAAATGGAAAAGGGAAATGCTTTTTTTGAACCAGTTCTTATAGCCTCTAGTCAAATTAAAAGTGTTAAATTTTCAAAAGCCCACTAGGTGAATTCAACTGTGGTTTTAGCAGGGTATCATGAAGTCCTTCGGAAGGCTCATCCTGTGCAAGTGCCAGCAGAAGCACAGAGAAGTTTTGCTGCTGGTACCTCTTTGAATTTTATCCAATGCTCCTTCTAGCTCCCCAAGATTCTGCTTTCTGCTGGTCTCCCAGTGCTGCTGCTGGAGACCTTCTCCAGGAAGCTGATGTGGTGGGAGCAAGGATGGCAGCACTAAGGTCCTCGCTTTGTCTGTTGTGGGGAACCATCCTGAGGGCTCTGATGAGTCATTAACGCTATGTTACTTGGCAAAACAAAGCACATTCCCAAAAATCTGGTCTTTGGAGTTACTAGTACCTTATCTGTTTCTGTCACTATCTCTGAAGAATATCAGTGCTTGAAAGCACTTGCCAATGTGTTGTTCTCTCTGTACAGTTCTTATTAACATCTGGTCACAAAATATACTTCCACTGGTTGATATTAATTCACTCTTCATAAAATGTATTTGTTCAGGGTTGTATGAAAAGTGCAACTACTCCCTGGTAATGCCCAATACCAAATGATTAAGAAAGAGTATCTGGACAAGCCAAGTGTGCAGTGGCAGTTCCTCAGAAAGCCCACTTTGTTTCCTGTCCTCTAGTTCTTTATCTGTTGTATTCTGCAGGGAGAAATGTCACTGTCTTGATGGTGAGCTCCAAACAGTCATAGGGACGAAGAGATAACACCAGTAAAGGTAATTCTTTGAAACACAGCTTTAGGGCTCAATGTTAAGATGTGCTCTGACACACTACAGTGTTTGCTCTCTCCCACTGGCAGAATTTCAGCAGAAGCCTAACAGATTATCCCATTAAGCAACAAGAACCCTCAAAACTCTGTATTTCTGTGTACCTCTGAAAAGCATTTGAAACCTGAAAGGAGACCTGGGGCTTTGAAAAAGAACATAACTTTACAATAGTTGTGATCTCTTTCAGTTGACTATAAGCAAAACATATTTTAAAAATCTTTACATTGAGGTCTAACCACAACAACTTTTGGTCCCGTTTCAAATTAATTCTACTTTTTTAGATGTAAAAAACTTTATTTCTACTAGTTTCAGCAAACAGAGGAGTTCAGAAAACATCACAGAGGAACCTACTGTTGACGGAATCACAGTAATTTTTATGGCTGAGCTTACATTTACAAGCAGAAGTGTCACTGGGGTCACAGCCCTGCTTCATGTCATGTGACAACTGAACAAAGTTGAACACACACAGTCAGACATTTAGGTGGCCAGCTGGCACAGGAGGTAAGCACTGCAGTATCACTTTGCCCACCCACATAGACAGTGTTTTAAAACCAGTAAATAGAACTACAACAGTAGTTTTATAGAAAGGCCACACCATAAATAATTAATCCATTGAATAAATATGCTTACATCAGACAGAAAGGCAGAGATCACCAGCCAAACTTTACCTTGTATAAAATTTTCTGGAGCACGTATTGTTGCCAAATGTCATTAATAGAAGAAATACAGCTCTGAAATTATCCAAACTTTTTGTTGCTTCATGCAACCACCTACACTAGTAAAAGCCTTTCTCAGGGGACTTGCTATATTTGCATCATGGAAACAGCTCTGATATCTGTCATATAGACAGTTTCTCTCAGAACTCAACTCATTCTGCAGTTATCATTAATGTGATGAGAAATGTATTAGTAAATATGAAAGCTTCCTGTGTTATAAGGTCAACTCTGGTAACTGTATTTAAGTATTTAAGGGAATTTAGAGTACAATACAGGTAGGTAATAGGAAATGTGCTCTTCTCTCTTTTATTCTCGAGAATTTATCTCTGTAACTGTATCAGTTGGAGAAAGCCATACAATTCTTCCTTATTAAAAGAAAAATAACTTTAATTTTATCCTTTAAAAGTAATATACATTTACCATTTGCATTAACCTAACTGTGAGCTAGGCAAGCACCCTTAGGACTATCAGAGCTCTAAGTTTAAAAAAAAAAGTTAAAAAAAATTATATTGAAAGTGGGTTTTGCCACTTCATTATAAAAATAATGTTGCAGTTTAATATTATTGAGGACAATTCTGTGAGGTTTAGTTCTTAAAAATATAGGAAAGCTACTCAATATCACATTCATTTTTTTGAAAGAGAAAACATAATTTCAATAATTCAAAATTTATTGTATGTACAAGGGACAACTCCCTTTCCTACCTAACTGCTGTTTTCACTACACTGGCGGTAAAGGTAAAGAAGAGGCTAAGAAGAGCTGATCTTCCTCTTATACTGATCTACTCTGAGTTGAAACACCAAAAAGTAGAACTAAATTGTTCCCCATAAACTGGAGTCAGGTAATGAAACCTCTGGTCTTTTAATCCCAGCCCAGGGAAGCTACATGGTTCACAAATCGTGTTCTGGGCTACCAGGAGCCCCAGGAGGAGATAAAAAAAGAAATACTAGAATTAGAGTTTCAAATATCAACACCTACCAATAAATCGGGGGGGGGGGGGTGTGTTTCTGTGTTTTGAGATTGATACATTAAAAATATGGTTCATGGTATAAAATTTCCTAAGCAATTCCCCTATGTGCTCCCATAACGTTTTTCTTACCTATTTTTCTACAGATTGTAAAAGAGCAAAATCAACCAAAAACCCAATAACTTTTTTTTTAAATCAAGTTATTTTGAAAATAGAACTTTATTAGCCTGCCATTATTATGTAGTTTTACAGACAAAAGTAAACACTTACCAATGCAGCGCAGAACTAGCCTTTCTTTGCAGCAAGATAGCATCAAAGCTAAGAATTTATTAGCATTCCAGAAAAGGCTGGACAGTTGTAAGATATCAAGAAGAGTCACCATCACATTGAGTGAGAAAACCATATTTTGCTAGACTTATAAAAGAAGCTATAAGTCTCAGAACATGATCCAACCTGTACTGTGTCAGGGAATTAGGGAAATCTTAGTCTCATGTGAGAACTACTATTGAGTTTTACGGAACATTGTTTTTCCCACTGACACAAAGCAATGGGCAGGGTTTGGTCCTGGCCAGATCGATGCTCCAAGTACCCACACAACTTATCCAAGTATAAAATGAGGTCTACATTTTGTGTGTGTGAGGATACTAGGCTCACCAAGCCTGCAGTGTGGTTTTCCGCAGCTGCTCCATGAATCCTGCTCATCAGATTTTCCTTACCCAGAGCCTTATGGGATTTTAAAATAACTCTGCAACAAGAATCAAAGTTTAACCCTCCCCATTCCCAGGTTGAATCAGGAAGACTAACACTTACTTGTAAGTTTGATTAGAAAATAACAGAGCTAATAAGAGGGGGGGGTAAGAGGACTGCTCCACATACCTCTTTTTGAGAGAGAGAACAAATATATTTTCAGGTTCTGTTTGAGGTTTAGGCAAAATTTCACATTAATTCTAGCTTCATCTTTGCTTTGTTTTCACCTGGTTTTACTAGAATTCCTAAAGTTTGACTTCAGACATTTGCTCAGTTACACTTTATCTCTTTCAGATCGCAGGTAGGGTTTCACTCCTGGCACGCTCCACGCAGCTGCTAGAGCATGTTAGCAATTAGAGAAGCTCACTGTTTGGCTGAAAGAAGTAGGAGTTGCAGATCTCAGATGAAAACAGATCACTGTTGTTGCTAACACTTGGTTCTCCAGTACCATTTTCCCAATGGGTGTTTTGTCATGCCACATTGCTACAGAAGAAAATCTTCTACAGAACACAAGACTGTCATTGATCTCAGCCATCAGTCCATGAAAAATCACCAGTAGCTTCAAAAAGGGCTTTGAAGTAAAAGGACACATATACCAATAATAATCAGATAACAGTTTTCACTTTCCCTTCCTGAGCTCTCTCCTGGGCCTTTTCCCTTACCTTTTTTCTCTATCTGTCACTCCATTCCTCATCGAAGCCTCAGATTTATGGTTGGACTCGATCTTAGAGGTCTTTTCCAACCTTAATGATTCTGTGCTTCTCTGGTTTTCATCACTGCACCCTATCCTCTCTATTTTGTGCCACACACGTAAAAAACCTACCGCTCCACCTGCTTTACCATTTAGAATATGTGTTTCTTTCTCATTAGTACATATTAGATATAATTACAGTTTTCAACAGAACAGGAAAATAATGTGAGTGGGATCCATATGTTCAAAGTAAAGCTCAGTGTTTTATTTACCTATTTAAATAATTAAGGCATCCTTTTTTTCCTTACCTGCTAGCAGGCTATCTTGATAATCATCATGCACGATAACTACTATTTTTTGTTTTATTTTATTGAATTATCACATGTGCAATCAAGTTGGTGGTTTTATCTGCAAGAGATAAACACAGGAAAAGAATATGTAATAAAAGTCTCTTTCCTTTTTCATGGTGGCAATAACAGTATCTGACTATAATTCTATCTGTAATGCTAATGAATTGAAAATGAAAAATGAAAAAACTGAATCATCTACCAGTGATATGGTTTCCAATACTCCTCTCTTCAAAGAAACATGTTAGGTTGAGTAACACAAGAAGACCATTAGGAATAAAAAATCTTGAGAGAAGATGTTCAAAGAGGGATTTTTACAATTCATATTTCAACATGAGTTAAAACTTCACCAAATAACATTCATTACTATACCAGAGTATCCATTTTTTTTCTTCAAATCTGTAAGTTTGATGTTTAAAATAAATCCCTGTTTATTACCTACTTAATGAAATATCTGAAGAGTCAAAAAGACTATTAGATCATACAATTAAATTAGTGAGGAAAACTATCTTGCTTTATGTCTATAGAATTCTTCATTAAAATAAATTTTGCCAGTTTTTTGCCCTGATAGTGAAATACATTTTGAATTAGGCATCTGATATCAAGTAAGGGCTAATACAACACAACTAGTTGAAAATGTTTTTTGGTGAAAACTTGTTTTAGTAGTTAAAAAACCCCTTTATATCTGGGTTGCCTTGTACTTTATGTCATACAAAATTATTTCAAGTTCAACGTCTTCATTGTTTGCAGTAATCCTTTTAATATTTGGCATGGAGAGAGTCAACAAGTCACAAAAGTGACTTTCCCTTCTACTGTGAAATTTGATTTGGACTGAAAAAAAAAAAGGCCCAAGCTCTTGGGGCTGTGACCTCTGTCAGGAAGTCCACAATTTCTAGTGTTCATCAGCAGGAGGGAAACAAACTACTCCATCTCACAACCAACCTCAAAAACAGCCACATCCCTTGAGACCGAGCTTTAGAAAGGGCAGCTTTGCAGCTCAGATGGTTGACAACTATGTAAAAATTCTTCATGGTCAAATCCCTCAGAGTATTGTACAGTGAAATTGCTACATTTGCAGAGAATGGCATTTTGTTCAGAGTGAGTTGCTTTTTTTCTACTAAAAACAGCTACCTCCAAACAAAAACTGTTTCATCCCAAGGAATGAAGATCAATCCTGAATTTAGGATACTCTGCCCTCTAAGCCTCTTTTTTTCTTCTTTTCTTTTTAAATTAGGTTAAATCTACCTTGATATCATTAAACCCCTCTTTCCCTCTCTTATAGTTCTCTCTCTATAAGATGGAAATAGCAGCCCTGTGTGTCAAAAGGAGATAAACGCCTTAATATTCTCCAGGTACTTTGCTGGTACATTGATGAATGTCCTAAATAAGGCCAAAATTAAATGTATAATTCCACATTTAATTCAAGCATTAAAGACAGAAAGGACTCTGCAGTGAATAATGAAAAGAAAGAAGAAATAGTAGGAAACTGCCTAGAGTACGTGTGAACATGCAATTGAAGACTGTACCTTAATGCAAAAGGCAGATGAATTAGAACTGCAAATCCACTTAGTGTGTTAGCACTCTTTGCTTCACAGAACTTCATAGATTAATGTTCTTTTAATGCATTTATGAGTAAGGTTGTGCAAACCTACATATATTTAAGCACTGAATGAGCAATGGCTCAAGTCTGATTCAGGAGAGATTAACTGTGTAACAACTAAAGGAAATAAAATCTGGATAAGAAATGTCATTTATTCTGAAAATTAATTTCAAAAGCTCTAATAAAAAGGATAGATTTTGTTTTCCAAGTTAAAATTAGCACAGTCATTATAAAAAAACCAAAACCACACCATTACCTTAAACCTGTTTTAACCAACTCAGTCAAAAACTCCATTTATTACAAACTGTAACTTTGCTGTCATACTCCTATCATTATTTCCCTACCATTGTGATGTTTTATGCTGCTGCCACCCCTCACATCTGGGTTCATCTTCCCTGCCCTCTTGGTGATCTCCTGATGGCACAGTTCAGATCTGATCTATTCATTAACCATCCTGCAGACGCAGTGGTGTCCATTTGAGTCCTGCCTTCATGCTTGGTGCAGAAAGGGTTTAGGACAGGCTGGAAAACAAAAGGGGAGGGGAAAGACCCTTGATTTCTGTATTTTTATGTAGTGTGGATATGACTACACCATCCCTGCTGATAACTTATTTGATGGTTCATTTACCTTCCTCAAATGTCTGGTGCCCTTGTGCAGCCCTCTCTACCCACACCAGCAAAGCCTCCTTTACTGGGGTGACTTGTATAGGGGAAAAAAAGAAAAGGAGAAAAAAACAGACCAAACATGAGAGTAGGCGTAATTATAGCCTACATAGATGGTGATTCCTCTCTCAAAGGCCTCCTCAGAAGCTTCCCACTCTGCCCCTTCTTACTCTGTACAGATACATAACAGGATGCACATTAGAACTGCTCTTCAGCTGATGTTAATTCAGCTCGCTTAACTCAAAGCTCCAACAACAGGAGGGAACAAAGGGTAAAATAAATAAAAATAATGAAGCAATTGCTCAGTGAGTGTAATTGCACAGGCTTCAATAGAACTACGCTAATTTCCAGCAGCTGGAGTTCTGCCTCTATATTTTTATTTATTTTACCTCCTGTTCTTAATTTCCTACCCTCCCATTTGTTTGTTATTTTCATGTCCTATGGTAGCTTCATTTGGAGTGTAAATTTCTCGAGGAACCATGGGGGGGTTTTTTGTTGTTTTTTTTTTTTTTTTTTTTTAAACAACCACCCAAGTCTGACATAAAGTAAATGCATTCCATCATAGGATAGGTAGGAGAGATGTGATAGGTATAGAGACAGTATAAAACTGGAACAAAAAATTATATCCATATCCAGCTCCACAAATATTTTTTACTTGGGACAAGATCTTATTTCATACACAATATTCATTGTTCCATTTTACAATTCATAACTTAGGAATAATTTTTTCTTGGTCAGATTTTGTATGAAACAGCCTCCATATATTTCTGGGCAGACTTGTGTTGGTTTCTTGAAAATATGGTAACTTAACAGACACATTTCTTAATGACCATCTTTTAAATTGACTGTACAATCCACTTCCACACCAACTGTTTGAGTAAGATTGGGGTGAATGACATGCAAAGGGTTGTTTGGAAAGTATCACAGGACTCTCTTTGCCTAAGCTACTGCTGGTGGGCGGTCATACTTAAAAGCACAACAATTTGACATATATTTCACTTTCTGAGTTGTTTTCTACTTCTCAAAAGAAGGACCTTTGAGAGAATTGATAGCTATTTTTCAGCTGGGGTATTTTTTTATGATCTTTTCTTCTTGCATTTGTATCCCTAGCAAGGCAACCAATGGTCCAAATCAGCCAAGTTGTTTGATTTGCTGAGAACTTTTTACAAAGAACACCCTAATTTGAGCTCTCAAAAGTTTAAATCTGTTGAACCACAAACCAATCAAAATACAGTGAGATTAATAACACAAACATATACAGAGATGAACTAAAATACAGCATAGTACCCTCACTTCTGTAATAGATCCCTGGAGGCCTTGTTACTTGTTGACAACCGAAAAATTTATTGCTGACAATTATTATGACCAACCTGTGACAAAGGTCCTCCAAATTCTTAAGTTAATAAATTGAACTCTGGTTGCAAGTTCCTTCTGAATAGCCAAGATAGGTTGGTGATATATTTTATTTGTGTTCTCATTTTTATCTTAGTAATTGTAATGCCATGGACATATGAGACTTAGTTATCATTAAGTATTGTATAACTATCACTGCAAATTACCAGTTAACTTAATACTTATTTAATATTTAATAAATTATGTGGAATCAGTTTTATCAGTTTGTGGGGGGAAAAAATCCATAAAGCAGTAACAATTCCTAGTCAAACAGTTCTCTCAGTACCCGTTGCACAAAATGCTTAGGACTAGGACTGAAAGGACGTAAAACATACAATCTTGTAATGAAAATGTGATTAGACCTTGACTGTTCCCAAGGGGAGGAAGGGCTTTTCTAATACAAAGCATGCCTGTAGACATGCAGCAGGGGGCTGGGAGTCAGCATGTGCCATTACTGCACAGATGTATAAAGTTTAATTTTTTTTCCTCTAAACCACTCCAAATTATATTTACACAGATAGAGACATAGGTTACAAAACCAGTTCTTGCTTATTACTCTCATTCCTTCTGGCAATTTTTCAATTATATTCCTCAGATCTACCTATCAGCAGCTAATACTGACATATGTTAATGTATAACATAAACCAGTGTTTTACTTACCCCTTGTTCCACCCTCTCTGTACAGTGCTTCCACAGGTAAAGCAGAAACTTCAGGTCACAGTCTGTGAAGATATTTTTGAGATGTAAGTTTTAACCTTGGAGTTGTACTATGTAGCCAACTTAATGATAAAATGCCATTTAGATATTTATGGGTAGGGATGATGTCTTGAACAACAATTCAGGTCAAAATAATCTTGTTTCATGGTTTCTGTAGCAAAAGTTACAACAATCTTCTACAAAGATGGTTGTAGTCCATCATCAGATTTATGTTATTTAGTATTAACAATGAAATTTTAAATTCTAAAATAACAAAGCATTTCTACATTTTAGTCCTAAAGTTAGATTAGTTAGGCAAACTGGCTCATAATTTTCACATAACTTTCAAAATAATGTATTTTCAGTTAAATGAAAATATCAATGCATCCATTTACCAAAAAAAAAATCATTTAAATTGAGTCTAAATCATTCTGTCACCCACATTCAAAGTTTTTCCTTATTTTTGCAGACCACTTTCATATAAATATGCCATAAATATTTTCCCACTAGGTTTCCATTCCCTTATGTACAAATGCCATTCTGAGATAAAATTTACAAAATATCATCATGATAATTTATACTGGTGTGGCAGGATAGGTGGAGGCAAGTGTGAAAGAAATTGGTTTGTGGGACAAAGACTGATTGCCAAGGAATCATGAACTACAGTGTTTTAATAAGAGAATTCTTCTGTCAGAAATCAGATTATTTAAATGGTAAGAATGAATTAGATTTGCAACAGAGGAGCACTACTGTTATTTTCCCAGGAGTCTCTTGTTTCTAAGGTTTTGCATGTAAGACTCATAAAATAATGCAAAACTCACCCCATCTTCCCCAGATCAAAGGCCCCAGTATTCCCTCTGAAATTAAGCTGGCACTCATGTAAGGATTTAACAAGGACAGCGGGTCACAGACTGAGCTGAAGAACGGAAGTCAAAATGGAAGTTGTAAAATTTGGTCTAAGGACTATTGCAGAGCCAGTAGTTAATGAGTTTAGTCCAGCAGTAAATCAGGAAAGGTCTAACAGCAAAGGGACTAAAAAGCTCAATGGTGTCTATAGTGTTTTTCTTATATTTCAAGAGATTTCACTCTCAGTCATTACAGTAGATGAATTTGTTCAATTAAAGCCTCAAGGGATTTGCTCCTTTAGTAACAGACAGGAAGAGACTAATTTCTTTAGTACAGACTTTATCCAGTTTATGATTCCTCCAAAATGTCTTTGCATACACATATTTATATCTGTTTACTGTGAGAACCCTTTCCACAAAAAAAATATAAACAGCTTTTACCAATAATTCATTGCAATTTACAACAGCCTCATACTGTAAATATCTGTATCAAATGGTTCTTAAAAATAGCTGAGTTTATACTGGCATAAAAATCACTATCAGTTTTTGAAATTTATTTCTCTTATCTCAGTTATTTCGTGTTGTCTGCATAAACTTCTAAGGCCAGCACTCGTTATCATCTTAGTCTTAAAATCCCTTGTGAGACAGACTTTTTTCCTGGGATGAAGCCCACCTAAATGAGAACAGAGAGATCTGTCGAAGCAGGAGACAGGGAACCTAGAAGTTAAGGGGTTTGTTAGGTTTGTTGTGCTCATCTTCTGCTTTTGTGTTAAACCTTTCAAAAAATTGCATCCTACTGATCATCAGAAAAAGCTCTTTTATAAGTTCATCTTGGTACATCCTACACAAGACCTCTAAATGATGTTTATTGTATGGAAAATACAAGCTTTAACATATTTAATAACTATTCTTAACTTTCCATCAGACAAAATACAAATCACAAAGAAACCTGAAAAGCCTATTAAATACCAAAATGTGCAATTTTTTTTTCTTTTCAAATTAAGAGCTTGGCTTTTACATCGATAACAAACTGAACTGTATTGAGCAATATTTATAGATTACTCCTCAGATTAAGTACAGGTTGCATAGTGTTTATTCCATTTTTAGTTTAAAATACATACATATTAATATTCCATTATAGTTAAATTCAAAACCAGTCCAATTTAACTAGAGGATAAAGAGTTTATTCATAAGTTATTAATCCCATTGTCAGCAGCATTTATCCTATACTGCACTTATTTTACTGTTCCTGACTGCACTTATTTTTACTGTTCCTGAAATCTGTGAAGTAAAAAGAGAATAAATTTTTTAAAAAAAATCCCTAGGTAATTTATCATGCTATAAATTTGTATCACATGTATAAACCCCTGGAAGTATCATTTAAAATGTGTATTTCCCAATTATTGATTGTTGCTGTCATCATGAATTATTTGGTACTGTCAGGTAAGAACTCAAGTTATCAATTAAAGTCAAATGAGAAATCCCATTTGATTCAATCTGGTCACATAATTAGCACTCATTTATAGACTCTCTCATTCATAGTGTCACTCCATTTACAAACTACCATAGTCAGGAGAAATAAATGTCCCAAATTGGTTTAGGCTGATATAAAGAGAAAATTGCAATTCCAGGTGTAGCAATAATGCCATTTATAGCACAATTCTGTGGAAAATAAAAATCTTGTAAGTATGCCATATATTTTTATAACCTTTCTACTGCTATCTAATGAGATATCGATAAGCCCATGAATCTTTAACAGTCAAGGCAGGAGTCTTCAGATATTGAAGGTTTTCCAATTTTGGGAAATAATTATTTTCCTGTAATGATAAAATCAGGGGAACCCAGAGTGCACCTTTAGAACCAGTCAAATATGTTCTAAGTGCCACAAAATATAGACTGTAAAGTAAATGTTATGTTGCTGTAGCCCATACCATTTTCCTTGTCCTGCTAAAAGTTGAAAATAGATCCCTCACAAGTAGAGGGTTTTTTATGTGTAAATTCTTACTGCTCAGTGACACCAAAAGACATAAATGCTAAAATTTTTAGGTCTCTTTTTTGCCTTTCCCAAAAGTAAAGCCCTTTTCCGTGACACATATAACTTTCTCACTCAGCATTGCATGAATTTTGGTCCATTGTAGAGGCTGAGGATGGTATAAATGTATATAACTAACATTTTGCCTTTGATGTTTTTGGCCCAGACTGCATTATTTGTAGTAAAAAGCAGTACCTGCAAGTCGCCACTGTGCAACAACTACAGACACTTAAATTCCTTTTAGTTTTCTCAGAGAGTAAAAAAGGGATAGATTGCTGAACTTCAAGGGGTACATCTTGTCATATGTTAGCATTCCAAGAAATTAATTAAAATACATTCTACTAAAAGACTCATCTGAAGAAATACTTAGAACTACAGGATTTTGAAACTCAAGCCCACAGTCCTTATGTTTATAGATTACATGGAACATTCTGTAACAAACGTGGATAGTGCCCTCCTAAGTCTTCATTCGCGAAGCCTAGCCGTGATGATGACATGTACAACAACAACATTGGTTGCATTAAATAAATTTACATTTGAACAGGGATAAATGAAGTAAATGAAAAAGAAAGGAAGGGAAAAATATATCAATTTTATTTTTTTTTAAAGTTCAGAGTTTTAACTGTGAGACTATTATACAATTTTTAAAAACAAACAGTGAAACATGAAAATACTCATTTTTCTTCTCCTTCAGATGGTACAGGAAAACCCTTCAACAAATACGCATGTGCATTTGTTCAACAGTTTCAAATTACAAACTGCATTCTCTAGCTATTACAGAAAACCATTGTTTTTGGTGGCAGTATTAAATTATTTTTTTATTGGCCTAGGATATGTACTAGTTAAGCAGAACTATTTAGTCAACCACACATACAGGACTGTTTACCCACAACTAATGCAGCACAAATTAATCACGTGTGAGCAGTATGTGTAGACAGATAATGGGGCTGACTGCAAGCCCCAAGTTTACCTCCATGATCTGTAAATTGTGTCCAGTCAACCACTCAAACATTTTCTCTAAGCACAAAGAGGTGGAAGGACAAATCAACTCTGAATACTAAAGAAGTGGTTTTTGAAAGAAGCTCCACAGATTTTAAGCTACTGGAAATAGTACCAGTTACATTTCATTCTAAATCAATAGACCTTCAAAATTATTATTGAAAGCATATGAAAAACCACAAAATGGGAAATATCTGGGAAACTGGAAAAAAAGGTGGGCAGAAGCATTACAAACCCAAATACCCTTTTTCTTCTCCTGTCATCATATGCCACAGAGTCAGGAGCTGGATGGAAGTGAGTCTACAGCGCTAGAGAAAGAAACCCTCTGCTAACTGAAGTAACTGCTGCAAAGTGGACAGGGACAAGATATGCATGAGCCTGGGAACACATCTCCACCCTGTTTTGCAGGCACTGTTGTTTTCTTGCTGCTATTGTTCTCCATGGAAAAAGAATGCAAAGGCTTTCAATGTCCAACATGCCCTTATACGAAATTTATAAATATGTAAATGCTTGTGCTTGGGTTCTTTCAGACAGTAATTCTTAATTTAAGGGTCATGTTCAGAGATAAAATACTATAAATAGCAGCAGTGACAAGAGTTTGCATTACCACAGTCCTTGTTGGTTTTAAGATAAAACAGAATCTGTGACACAAGATACTCTAAATCCTGAAATTGGTGTAGTCATAAAATAATGCAAACCAAGGGAAATACTGGATCTGCTGTGTTATCTGACAGCAAATTAAAGAATGTGTGAATGTATCCTAAAAGGCTACCTCCCATAAGGCTGCCTGGAGCACTTTCAGTGTGTTAATCCTACATGAAATCCTAGTTTGCATTTCTGACATGAATATTCACGACATCTTAGAAAACCTTTTTTTTCTGTTTGGAAACTTTGCTCTAGTGGCAGATTGTAAGGGACAAGCAAATTTTTCTAAGCACCATGAATGCTAAATTCTAGATGTGGTACTTTGAAATAGCTCTATAAAAGCCATTTTATTCCAAATTCAAGATTCAAAAGCGTTATGCTTTCATTTCTGCAATGTCTGGGAAACTCTCCAAATAAAACCCAGGGTTGTACTATCCAAATTTTGCAAACATTTCCCAATGTTCTATGCTTTTTTCCACAAGTATGGCAGCCAAATAATTTCTATCAGAATTAGCAACAGCCAATCAACCAGAAAACAAACAAACAAACAAACAAACAAAAAAACAAACAAAAAAATTAAAATAAAATAAAATAAAATTAAAAAAATAAAATAAAAAAAAATTTTGACATGTCAAAGGCTTGGAGAAGAGGGTAAGGAAAAGGGAAAGCTCTCTGTCAAACGCAGACTCGTCTTATGGATGATGCAGACACACTGATTCCATCAGCTCACAGTTGAAGCTCCACTGCCACTGTGATAATAATACACTGTGCTTTTGTGCACCTTTAAGTAGGTGAGACAATAAATAGAGAATTATACACCTTCCTTGTAAGTCATGTGAAACTGTTCGACTATAAAACATGAACAGTCCCTCTTTTGCCCTAAACATAATGGCTTCTCTGCAGTGTGATGGTTGGATAATTCCTGATTTTTTTTTATGCCAGTTCCTTGTCCTCTAAGGTACCACCCAGGCAGGGTTTTGGGCAACGCTGTGTGTATTTGAGTCACAGAAAAAGAAAATTAGACCCTCTACTTTTCATCTTATTGAGAGTTTGGGAGTGCAGTCCATGCTGTTAATATTGACATTCCAGGACATACAACTATTTTTCTCCTTTGAATTTTTCTTATTTCTAGCCAAGACAACTGGTATTTGGATTTCTCCATGGACTTTAGAAAGAGAATAATCCCAGGCTCATTCCCATTCTTGTTTAAACTAATGAAACATTTGCCATTACTTCAGTAGAGTGCCAGGCCTTCAAGGAGGACTTTCACAATATTCATCTTCAGCTTTTGAACTTCCACATGGTTCAACTCAAAAGTTGAGTCATTTGGGAAGAGCAATTTTTTGACTTCTTCTTTGCACACCAAATGTCACATTCCAAAAATAGTAGAGGCCAGTTTAAAATAGAAATAATTTCACCAAACATGCCTCACTTTTCCCTCCACTTTTCCATAGTACCTGCTGTTTAATGTCACCTTGGCAAGTCCACGTGTGACTTGCTGTTATTACAAGAGGACACAGTCTTTGTAAGAGCAAGCCAGTAACAATGTCTTCTGTGACACTGAGTAGTAGTTAATTTGTACAGATTTAGCTACAGATTTAGCTATAAAAAATACAGGAGTTGAGAGCCTTACTAAAAAGCCGCACTATACTCTGCCTACAAATATTATCTGAAAGTGGGCTCCTTCCAGAACAAAATACTCACATTTGACTGGACCACCTTCTGTGTGCATCACCTCCCCACAAGCTGTATCCTGCTAGTGGAAAGCTCTTCTATTTAACCACCAAAACATACTGTCACTACATCTTTGCTCTAGAATGATCATGTGCATCACCTTCTTGTGACCCACACCTCCAACTCACAAGGAACAGACTAATATCATGCATTTAAAGAAGCAGGGACGGGGATTTATGCTGTCTGAAGAAGTCACTTTCAGACGAAAGTCGGTTGTGCAACCATTTCCACTTCAGTGCAGGAACAGGATGATGTTCTCCCATCCAAGGAAAATAGTATGGTTGCTGCAGCAAGGGTGAAACAGCTTTAATGGGGGAAGCTGACATACTATTTTTTTCGCAAAAATCTTCAGAACTTTCTGAAAAGGGACTCAGTATTTGGTGAAGCATTAAGGACTGTTTGGAAAATGTGCTTTGATTCGTAACAAGTTACTTAGAATGTGATTCAAAATGTGTTTTTCTAACTAAAGAGAAACGTGTGGTGCAAAAGAAAAAATGTAGAAACTCTTGAAAGATATCTTTGTTAAATGTCAGTGATATGTGCCTGTTATTTTTCTGTCTTGCAAGCTAATAAACTTAAGACCAGTTGCTTTACAGACAGGGTAGTTATTAGCTCTCGGTAGAAAATAATATACCACAGGGAATTTATAGTATAAGAAAAATGCTCTTAAATATTTGGGACCATCTGAGCCACCCAGGTTAAGTGTTTTCTGGCAGTAGAGGTGTTATTGTTGTCATAGCCCTGCCACATGATGTTATTCTCCTAAGTAAAATGTAGTTTTTCCTCTTAAAGAGCTCTGCTTAGGTCCAGTGGCAAGTAGCCATGATTTCCTTCTCATACCTGGGATGGAAGAGAGGTTTTTGAGGGTTGTGCAAAAAACCAGAAAGAACAAAATTGCAATCGATATTTTAAATAAAGTAGGTGGGCTCCAAAAGAAATGCATTTCATTTTTGACAGTGGTCTTAGAAAATAGAACAGTTGAAGGACCATATTATTGCGTACAGTAACTGTGAACTTGTTGTTTCTCTCTTTCATGAAGAACAAAAGACACCTAATCCCAAAAATAAGACACTACAAAAACAGCTCTATGAGGACATATGTAATCCTAATGGTTTTGTTTTCATGGAACCTTCTTTTTGCTATTAGACATTTTCTGGTTTTTCTTAATTGCAACTTGAATCTAGTAATTGAAGCTCTAGATCAGCCATAATAACAGCTACTGTTGCAAGCCCAACAGCTGACTGATTGGCGGGATTATCAACCACGTTCCAGACAGAAAAATAAACATGAAATTGTGTTTTCAAACCCCTCAAACAATGTCTGTCTATACACATTCTTGGCCTTATACTCCGCTTTTAATAATGTAAATATAAAATCATTCTTCATTAAAACTTGACAAAATTGCTTCATCCCTTATTCCAAGGCACCCATAGTGAAGTTGAGGTTTTATGAGTATAAGTAGATTAGACCTGCAATGTTATTTTTAGTCATGTAGTTATTCATGAGCGAAGGGCTTTTTAGATACAAACCAGGTGCAGACCAGCTGCTTTGTGTATCTGTGAAAGTGGCCCCAAACTGAACAAAAACATTGCAGATACCTATCTTTGAATAATAGCATTTCTGTGTCATACAATTCCTTCATGTTATTCTTGTGCAACATTTTTCCATAACTAAATAATTGGTGGGCTCCTCAGCTGAGGTCAAAGCCATGCGATGTGATCTGCCTGAGCATGTTTGACAGTCTCCAAAGGGCACCCTCATGGCCACACCAAGATGGCAGTGGGTGCAGACTGCTCCTTCCCAGGTCCATAGAGCATTCTGGGGTCAAGTGAGCTGCCCTCCCAGCCCCTGCTACACTCACACACAGTCGGTACATGCTGAAAGAGCCACACAATAGCAGCACAGATAGAAAAACAGCACATTGTGCCAAACAAAACAGGCTGTTTGAGACAAGGACTGTAAATCCCAGTGGAGGTCAGCATCTCCTTGACCATAAACAAATGATAATGATTAATATTAGCACATAAATTTGTATGGGGAAAGGAAGAGATGCCTTAAGGAAAGCTACAATACTTAGTAATAACCTAAACTTCGTTTCATATATCTCACAGTGATTTGCACTCAGCTTCTGAATAAAGGCCGGAAGCAACATTTGATTGGAAAAATATTATGCAGCCAGAAAGCAAGAGCTGAGAAAGGGGAGCCTACAGCACTTGAGACTAGGGGCTGAAAGTTTCATCTGATAGAAAAATGAATGCCTGTTGATCTGGAGAAAACATAATGGGAAACATGTTTGCTGAGTGAGAAAAATGTTGGTTGGGCAATATCAAAAGCAGCTGTGGTGTGACAGTCAAAAACCAATTAACTAAATGTGACATGGCAGCAAAATAGTCTGTGTGGATTAGGGTCTGTGACGTTACCAGAGGGGACAGTGATGTAGAAGTCACTCACTAAGCTGTAACTGTGATGACAGCATAGGGGACCTGCCAAGGGTGAGGGGCACTGTGTGTATTACTCAATGTTTCTATATATCTTACTTTCATAATTATTATAATTATTCATTACATCTTCCAGTTTTCCAGTTGATCAGACACATCCCATGCTATGGTGAAGGTAAGTCACCAACACATGTAGCCATGCTCACCTGACATTTACCTGAGAGTTTCCATTGCCTGGATTTCTCTTTGTTCTTCTTTATACCAATCTTGAAAAATCAAACCACATAACCAAAAAAAACCAAAAATCCTGATATGCAATTTATTCTTCAAAAAAAAAAAGAAAAGCGTTAGACTCACTGTGCTGTGACTTTCAACTCTGTAAGAGTATAATAAAATATCTATACATTTTTAGTATTCAGATCAGATCTTCTGTAAGCTGCCAATCTTCTCCTTCGAAGGAATATGCAGTGTCTGTAAAAGGATGGGGTTCGTTGCTCTTTGAGGTATTACTACTAGAAAAAAATCACTGTTTTGTCTCTAAAGACCAAATATTGATCACAGGCTGGATAGGTGAAATACACTATCTATCAATGTTTTGTAAAGTGGCATGGGATAAGAAACTTCTTTTTGAACTTGAAAATACTAGAAAGTCAAAATTCAAACACAGAGAAGAAGGTTTATGTCCTTTTCATCTTTTTTTTTTTTTGTGGGTTTCTTCATGAACAAAGAAACCAGTATTTGATTTTTCTGTTTATTTGAATCACTTAAAATATTTTGCCAGTGAGTCACTGTCAAGAGACTAGATGAAAAGACTTTATCATCAACAGATAATGTGACAAAACAATGCAAGTTCATGTTCCAGACTATTATGTAGTCATTTCAGCTTAATGCTAGACTTCTTATTTTCAACGTATGCTTGCAACAGTTCAGTCAAACATGAGCTAACACCCAAAAGGTGTTAGCAGTTCTGGTTCCTGAAGCTTTCTACACTCCCGTAGAATGGGAGCAACTTTCTTTCAAGCTTCCCCAACAGACTCCCACCTTTTCCTTAAGGGACTACTTCAGGATGAATGGATGGTTTAGTGTCCATGACCCACGCACTTGCTGGTGCCACTGTGACTGCCAAGAAGTGACTGACATTAGATTCAACTGCCAGGCGAAGACCGGGAGTAGTTAGACAGACACCAGCAATTCATCCTTTACATATGCATATTTCTGCTACTGTTAATCTGCCTAAATCAGTGACCTACAGCTAATGGATTCAATAGGTTTTTTGCTTAAGTCTGATCAAGCCATTACTAACACAGCTGGGAAAAAAACCCAAACAAAAATTACTTTGAATTTGAATATGATCTTTTAATTACATTCCCTAT
Source organism: Manacus vitellinus (assembly GCF_001715985.3). Lineage (NCBI taxonomy): Eukaryota > Metazoa > Chordata > Aves > Passeriformes > Pipridae > Manacus > Manacus vitellinus. Next base: position 1,639,073 of record NW_021940773.1, read on the forward strand.
TCCTAACTCCTTCAGCCCACTTGTTTCCAGGTCAGACTAATGTCTAAAGCAATCATCCCAAGAAGCAATGGGCTATCTTTTGTGCCTACAAACCATTCCACTTGGTGAGCTTTCCTTTTCTTTTTTTAACAGCAGCTGGGAAAGTAATTGCTTGTGGAAACACATGGACACAGTGAGCTTCAGCATCGCCAGGACTGCACTAGACCATGTGGTTAACTTGAGCTGCATGAGTTTGGATTCCCTGTCTTAATTCTGAACCCACAACATAAGGGGAGCATATTTCCCTGCTCCCACATCATTAATTGCAATCACAGTTACCCAAATAATCTGGTTCATAGATAAAAATTGGAGAGAGACAATACATCAGTTAACAATAGACTGGCTAATCATTTAGGAAAACTAATAAAAATATAATGACATATTAATAAACCGTTCTGACTCCTGGCTCGTCAAGTTGTTGGTCTATGAAGTACAACAAATCCAAAATCCATCTGCTAAATTCTACTGACACTGACATCCATAGGAACTCTGATTCTTGTGTAGTGTGATGGGTCAGTTCAGTGAGTTCAGCCAAGCACTAAGGCCTGAATTTGGCTTCAGAAGTTCTGACATGCCTCCACCTCTGAGTGATAGCAAAGGCTTACCAAGTGCTGTAAATAGCCTAGGCACAAGGCTCCGAGTGAGCAAACAACCCAAGAAGCAGCTGCCTTAGGTTTTAGCAATAAAAATGTTGTTACCTTCTACCTTACACAGATTTCCTACGTGACAAACATCAGAATTAAACAGTTGCAATATTCAGCACATTTTTATCCAGATAAATATTGAAAACATATTTAATGCAATATTGAAGGGATTACAGAATTCTGAAAAGGAAAGTCTGACTAATGCTGCAGCTGTGCAGCATTCCAGTGAATCCAAGCCATTGCCAGCATTTATTAGCCACTCAGCCTTTGACAATAAACAATCTTCAGCTCATGATCATATATCCAGACAGATAGATGTACAGAATTGCCTGCACAGACGCATTAACACTGTCCTGACTATGCATCATGAATACCCCAATATTAGCTTTAGTTCACTGAGCCTGTTACAAAAGGTGCAGTTCAATGATGATTTTATTTTCTTTAATAATAAGAGTGTAGATAATTACACTATATCTTGGTTTTTTTTATTTACTTTTGTTTTCTGGGAGAATTACTGTGGCCTGAAGTACGTGTAGACTGCTTACTGCTGACAATAAAATGAAGACTTCAGCCATTTCACAAAATCAAATTTTAGATTGGAAAGGATGTTTTTCCCTATAACATTTGGAATCAAACTACTTGAAGTTATGGTAGTAACTGCAATATAGAGCAGATTTTCATCCATGGGAGTAAGTGTACTTTGAAAAAGAAAACACCAGTGGAAATGTCTAGGCTTGCACTTCTCCAGAGAAATGTACAGGATTAGAATAATCAAAGAAATCATTATGATCCTATGCCATTAGATCAGACAAAGAAAAAACTCTAGGATTGTTTTAAACCATTTTGTGGAACAAGTAACACAAGTTTTGTTAAATCTCTTCCATTTCAGCATGCACTCCACACTGCATCCAGATCACCAGGCACACGCGGGATGGACTCAAAGCCTCAAAGCTGCCTCTCTTATCTTTGACCACCACCACATTATAAATTTCAGTTAAGAGTTTTATTTATACTTGGTGTCTACTGAAGGTTCAGAAAAGGAAGCAAAGGGAGAATTGTCATTAACTAAAAAGAACTTTGCAGCATGAAAGTGCTTTGGTGTCTTGAAATACCTGGTTTCACAAGGTTTATATCATGCAAGTCGACACACTTGCCTTGACATACAGCATTAAAACTGGCCTAATACCAGCTAAGATGAATCTCCAATCAGCCATTCAAGAATGGCCTAAACAAGAAAACAAGAATGCCTTGTAAAGAAAAGTCAGGGGAGCGATTCAGTACTTCTGACAATACAAAGCAGAAAGTCAAACATGAGAGGCTCTCGTGTAAAAATATGTATTTTTTCAATACACACGATAAAATAATTACTTGGCCCCCTTTCTCTTCTGTTTCTTTTTCTAAATGAAGAACGAAATGTCACAAGTATTATCCAAATACAGTGTTGTCAAAGTTCAACATATCAGAGAAAAATCTCTAATAATAATGAGAAAGAGATTGTTGTCAGCTGGAAAGTGTTTTATTATGGTACCTTGCTATAAGAGTTTTATAAATAAAATCCAAGAACAAGTGGAAAAAGGAACAGAATCCTTGTAATATATGGAAGGATTAGAGTAAGAATAATATATCTATTTTCATTTTCACTCCAGTGTTGAATGTTCCAATATGAAATACAATGGGAAAGTATTTTAAAAGCATATTTTTCATTACTATAAAATTTTCCCTTCAGTGCAACCATTTCTGGGGCATCCAGACTTCTTAAAATGATGATTCTCAAGGTAGCCTTGGGTGGTGAGGCTGCAAACGAGCAGTAGTGGGATCAAGCACCCAAATGGGGGTCCAACTAACATCAACTCATTCCTGACCCCATCACACTGGTATCTAAGCTGCCAGACATGCAGATTCCTGAATAGCTGCAGTTCGTAGTGCATTTTAAGTTGAATATTTGGAGGCAAAAAAAACTGGATTCCAACTTGTGGTTGGAACAGACAAGCAGCTCAAACAGGTATTAATGCATGATGGGCAAGTCTAGCTAATACTTTCATCAGTCATCCCAAATTGCCTGTACTTGTTAGTCACTACATTTCAAAACATCTCTCAAAGAGGCATTTTTGGGAAAAAAATAGACCCATATATACGCCCATATGCAGGATTTACAAAGAACTGCAGCTGAATGGACTTTGATCCTTTGACCACTCAGCCAGCAGAGCAGGGATGTCAGCAAACAGCCCCAGGGAGGCGAGAGACAACTCTGATCACATCGAGCCATTGCTGAGCCCCACTTGAAGTTCAGCTATGGAGCATGAGTTCTGAGATCGGAACTGGATACAACTGGCATGGGACAATTAAACACTGTAGCTGCTGCACTGTTCTCAGATATTTTTAGTAAAACAAGCATTGCTAAGATAGCACTTCAGCCCAAAACTGCTCAGTGGCACAGAGTTCTCAGGCAGTAATCAAAAATATTCAATGTTATAGAGTCATAACAAATTGGACCATTGATAGCATTTGCATCCTCTGTCAATAATGACTGAAGAATGCAGGAAAATTACTGAACATTAGTTCTGAAAGTCCCAACATAGTTAATAATTCACATTTACTGGAATTTCACTATTTCAAATAGAATTCCACCTCGAAGAAGAAGGATATCACCCCTGAGTTCACATCAAGTTCAACTTGAAAAGCACCACAGTACAGTATGTGCTGCTGGATATAACAAAATAAAGAGAATGACTACAGCTAAACTGAGATTATTGAACCTGAGAGACTTACTGGAATCAATGATCTCCAACTGAAAGCCTACCTCGGTGGTCTGATCCAGAGAACATTTTTTACTGTATAAGGAGCCCAAGGGACCAGACAAAACTCAATAAATACATTTTTCATTTATGAGTGCAGTGATAACCTGGACAGTCAACTAAGATCCTTTAACAAAAAAAAAAAAAATCATTCATTTCTTTGGCCTTTTGTTAAATCTTTTTGATGCTTCACAGAGGTTTAGTAGAAGCTGTGGTCAGGGATCAGGAGCTCAGATGCAACTGCCTGCAGGTGATAGTTATATAAAAGATAAAAGGGCCATAATACCATACGGCACCCAAGCAATCAGAAAGAACATTGGCAGAGAAGTAGGGAAAGAAAAGCCTGAAGTACACAACTCAAGTTGTATGCTTCCTTTAAAAAGAGATACAGACTAAATACAACTTCTTTTCCATTATAAATTACTCTTCCTTTTAAATAACATGTTAAGTTATGCTAATCAAGGTGACATCTATATGTCAAAGTAAAACACCACCAGCTTCCAGAAAAAAAATAATATTTGCAACTAAGACTTTCAGTATTATCTGCCTATAAAAGTTGTGTTCTAAACAAATGCTATTATTTTTCAATCATGCAACACTACTGCATTATTTCCACTCTTGAAATCAAGCCAAATATTTAAGCACATCGTACGGTTTTATTAGCCATTCTAAAAATCTAATTCTTTCTATTAGGCCTGTGTTAATGAAAGACTGCTGAGATTCTCAGCTTGATCTTCTAATTATTTGATTATGAGCAGAGTTCATTGTGGTTTTGAAGATCAATTTTAGTTTAAATTAAAATGCCATCATATTTTTAGGATAATCCTTAATTACTGAATGAAGGAACTAAAGATAAGGATGAACATGACTTGTAAGGAGACGATATTTCGTCATATAGTACTCAGTGATTATTTCAACTCTTTTTTGCATCTACAGAATATCACACTTTGGTAACGCCATGATGATAAATTATTTGAAGACTCATGCTGCATTTCTATATAATATCAGGCAAAGTTTGCACAGGTTTTATCTCTCATTCTTCCCACCTCACTTTAGGCATCCACATTGGAAGATGTGCTATTGCAAGCACCCTCTTATGGTGAATCAGACAACTTGTATTTCAAAGCCTTTTAGAGACTCCTACATTTTTCCACTTCATAGACTCCCAAGTGTTAGATCCCATTTGGAGCCTAAAAAATGGATGTCAAATTGAAGTAATCTGTAATTTTCCTGATTTATCCATTAATTTCCTTATTAAGTAAACGCTGAGGAGGCCTCACACTTCTATAAACATTCCATTAGAAAAAACTTTCTGGAATTCCATTTTGATTGTAATGATGCAGATTCTTGAAGTGACTCTACCTGTTCTTTGTCAGCTACCACAGCTAACATCTTTCCTTCACGTTTACCTCTGATTGGCATTTCCATGGCATTCATACATAATAATCTGCTTGGGAAAGCAGTATTAAGAATTATTTAAAGTTATTCATTTAATATACCTTTATATGACTTAAAAACTGGCAATTAGAAGGAAAAATAGCATTATAGATAACCAGCTGGCTTTCCATGATCCACTAACAGACCATCTGTGAGGGTGACCACAGTATTTTGACCCTTTATCCACTAGCACTCTAACCCCAGTCAGTACCCCTGGGAAGTCTGGCTTGAGAATATGTGTTGGCTGTGAGCAGAAATATCCCAAATGCCTTGGAGCAAGAGCTACATTCACAAGTCTGAAGACATAATCACCTCTTAAATCCAGAAATACTGCCCCTCTGTATTCTGCTGCTCTGGAGAATTTCTCCATAGGTTAAGTGGCTGAGTACCCAGCAAGCTGTTGTCTCAACATAGTGTGGGAATCTCTGAACTAAATCATGTCTGAGATATTAATTCTTTAGGAAAAAATAACTACTCTACAAAGTAAAGTGCTGAACCATGCTGAAGGGTTGCATCAAATACAAGTGATTTCTGTCAAGTTGAACACTGCTGGAGACATTTCCAAAGCCTCATAAGGACCACTGATAACCCCTTCCCGTTAATGGGCTATGAGGCATCCAGGCCCCACATTAGCTTTGAAAATTTTAGAGCTGATGAGGGATATTTGTTCAAATTCCTATTTCATGTTTGGAGGGTCTATTCTGCTACAGTTGAGTAAAACCAGGTTTCATGTTCACTTCAGTAGGATTAGTCTCCTTCATGAGAGGGGACTAACCAGGATTCATGTCTTCCTATTGTTCTCTGTTCGAACTTAATCAAAAAGTGTAACCCCAGAGTGCCAACACCTGATGTATTCAAAACAGGGAGATGTACTGTGCTCCTCTGACCTCGTCACATCCCGCTGAGAACCACCAGGTTAATCCAGGCTAAGTGAGACTCTGATGTTTAGAGCAGGTCTGGTTTACAGCAGAATATTCAACTCTAAAAGGAGATGGGAAGAAGTGTTCAGAAGCATTATTTATAAATGAAGATAAGTGCTGGCTAACTTTCCTGCCTTATGCTTATATCATCTAATTACTTTGGCACAGTGTTTCACTCTTTCATGTTCCAAGTCTGGTTTGTGCTCTAGCAATTCACATCATTCTCCTTCCTATCTCTTAAATTTTCTTTCCCCTCCCTTTAGACACACCATTACCAGTCCTAAGTAAACTGATCTTCAGGGGTTTATATATGCTCAGTGTAACATAATTTCTGCTCCCAGTTTCCAACCAACACTAATTATTTTTTTGGCTGCAAGACATTACACTATGATGGGCACACTTTCAGTGGGATCTCCCAGACCCACATGTCAATCTCGAAGCACCCCAAACCCAGCAAGGGCTATAAATCTCAACAGCTATGTTCTATATTTTGGGGAGAGGGAAGTCTAGAACTATGAAATTCTTTAAACAACAATGAAAACTAAGTGAGGCGAATAAGGCCTAAGATACAAAACCTACCTAGCATGTCTGAGTGTTCTCTTTTTACAGCACATTAAGTTAAATGTTCAAACTGCAACATGGTTTATGGTTTGCATGTGCCATTAAAAAGGTTTGTATGTGACACAACTCTTTCGGTCTCAACATCTTTGAATCCCTGAAGCCAAACAGGATTTTTAAATTTTTCATCTCTTTGATCTTCCTAACACTAACAAACAATCCTTTTAATCTCACTACCTATATCCCCTTCTTTTTGGGTTAGCTCTGAGTTTTAAGAGCCTGTTAAAGTTTCATAAATGTATCTTATGTAAAGGACATTTCTTAATCCCAAATTGAGATAATGAGATATAATTCCTCACTCAAATTGTCTAATTATAGAGTGTTAGGAAATGACAAATCACTCTCTTCAAGAATAAAAAAAAATTGGCAGGTAGCTGGTAGAATAGATTATGTTTAATTATAAATATTTGCATTCCACTTTTAATACATGATTTAGGAAAAAGATTAAAAATGTAATGTAAATCTTTTTTTGCATCCATTTTTTAACAAATCTTTTGTTCTTCTATACACAGTTGTGTATCTGGCTCTAGCATTAATTTGTAGAAACTAGTTCAGTATCAGGGGAATCTTTGATCTGCACAATTATCAATTACATAATTAAAATAAGAAGAGTGAAGATGCTTTGAAGATTTATTAGTAACTTAATTTATTCTCAGTTATTAATTTTCATTGCCTAAAATTGAAAAACATGAAACAACAAAGTGTGCATGCTGGCTCAGTAGTGGTCTTTGAATTAACAAGTCTCCTATGAGTTCTAGGAAGGATATTTTGGGTTATCTAATAATAATGTATTCGTAAGAAAATATAGGCAGAGTCTATGAGGAGTAGATTTGTAATGAGTATTGTAGCAAATACTTATATTTATGGTTTTATGAAAAAATAGGTTAGTTTTGAAGATTTTAACTACATTTCGTCTTTCATTTAAATTTACTCTAAAAATGCTTTCTCCCTGAAGAAAGAACAGGGTGGATGTTATCATTCCAGTCCAATCTCTTTTCTTCACTACTATCTAATGCATTGAGGGGAATTAAACATAAAACATCAGGCAAATCAGATCATCTTATGACTTCACACAATAGCCTGCTGCTTAAAATGAAATCATGGCACCTCAACCCTTCTTGCATGGATTAAAGGATTTTGAACTTACGCACTCTATTTATACTTACCAAAGATGTTACACAGTGACATTGTACTCTCATGAGCAAAGGTAAATCATGCCACGCAATTTTCTTCCAGTTAGGTGAAGTGATTACTCTAGAATTACTCTTTCTGTGAAGCTGAGTAATATTAACTATCCAACTGGTTACTTGGAAGCTTAAAGATATAAAGAAATCTCTGGACTAGTTGACACAGTGGAATTGGTAAAAAAATATATTGTTTATGGAACACTTGAAACAGCTACAAGCCAAAACAAAAAAAGGCTTAGCCTACTTTATACACTCAGATACATGAAAGACACATTGGGTATGAATACTACCAAAAAAACCACGGGGTTTTGAGGGTAACAAGTTTTTTAAAAACATAAGTGTACAAGTCAAAGCAATGGAAATGGATGCTGCATCTGCAGACTATAAAAGTTAGGAGGAAGTAAAACGTTTTCAGTTCAGAAGTAATGTTTTGGATTTTAGAAGAAACCAACTTATTTGAGGGAGTTTGAGGAAAAAAAACGAAGGAAGCACGTCCGAGCATTTCAGCAGCAAGCCCCCAGCCTGATACCATCAGACTGATTTTTATTATTTAAATATCATGGAAAAGTACCAGAAACAAAGCTGTGGCATTGTAACAGTCACATAAATCTACCTCCTTAAGAAACAATTAAGAGAGTTCTGTCATTCAAGATCTGTTTGCGAACCTGAGTTTGAAGGTTCATGTCAAGTATTCTGCTCGTTCACATCATGTACTCAAACAGGGATATGTTTTTGTAACTATTATGTACAAAGAAAACAAGAAAAAAGTAATGAAGTTCAGAGAACGGGCCTTCTGTATGCCAGCCCATAGTCTTCATGTAGTTTTTCTACAGGTGTATAATATTTCTCTGTGTATAAAGGGTGAGTAACTGAAGATGAAATCCCAAAAGTTACTCTATTCAGTCATATACATCTATGGTGATTTGTTCTAGGAATCAGGCTTTCCAACGCCACCTCATACATGTGCTAGTTTTATTATTTCCTGCTTTCAATTAGGAGAGAAATCACAAAAACATACCTTTTAAAATGTATTTTCCCTTGTCTTTCTATTGCCATTGTACCTTAGAACTAAACCAGCAGAGAAACAGAGCACAGCAGGATAATGAGCATATGGACCATAAACAAGGATGAGTTACTTCTTCCATTCCAATGAGTATTTATGCAAATGTTACTTTAATCAGACATGATCAACACGGGGTTTTTTAAGCTAAATGCAAAAACCCAGTCCAGTGAACTGTTATTGCAAATGTGAAATAGCATCAGCTCTCTCAGAATCTCTTTTTAAAGTCATGGAGCTGAGTAAAAACAGAGCTACAATTTCTACTTAAAGCTAGAAAATAGAATGGCACAATCTGTGGCAATCACGAGACAAAAACAACGCACATTATGATACATTAATTAAATGTTTTTTACCACAATATGGTTCACTTATTGTTCAGAGGGGTCAGACGTGCCAAGCAAGCAGCATCATAAGCTATCCCTCTCCACCCTAATTTGTTCCAACAAAGCCTACAGCATCCACCTTTCTATTTCGTAATTAACATTTTGAAAGCATGCGTGTACCACTGTGTCTTTCCTTGGAATGGAGCTGCAGAAGACCCTGGCAGTTCTTATTCCATGGTTGGCAACTGGCTTGGCCCCCACTGCAGACTGGGCAAAAAGCAGAGCTTTGTCTCATGTTCACATCCTACACAGTGTATATCTCACATTGCTTCTGGGCAGTAATAGAGCCAGAAAGTTCTCAACAAAGGAATTTTTATAATAAATGAAATTTCACTGCTTTAAACCTAGGTAAAATAGTTTTAATTTCATCAAGTGTTTGCTTGAGACCTCATTGTTTCTCTGTAACATATCTTTCTCATTCAGAACATAGTCTGATAATTTTAAAAAAATGCTGGAAATGTACCTCAAATTTGAACATACTCGGAATTGCTTTCCAAAGATTCAGAATACAAAGCAACATTTCCAGTGATTTGTGCCATGGTGATAACCTGGAATTGTCAGGAAGAGAGTTCATGGCTGCTTTGCATTCCCAAAGTGACACAAAATGAATGGGTTTACTAGAGAATTCATCCTTTCTTAAGTACACTTCTCCCTTCTTTTTCCAATGTTATATCAAATAACTAATCCATCAAAAGAAAAAAAAAAATCCCAACTTTTACTGAAGAAATAAGACAGTCATACATAAGAGTTGCAATATTGCTTCACTGAAATTTTTCATCTTCATTTTTCCTTTCTTCAGAAACTCTCTCTGATAATCCATAACAAATCCATTTAGCCATGAATGACATGCTTGATGCTCTGTAATGCACACTGCATGAAAACTATGGAGCATCTTTTCCAGGTACACACCCTGTACAGACATACACACACATGCAGGGGTTGAGCAGTCAGATAGTAGGTATAAAACAGGCAGTAAGCATATGACCCACCAGTGAGTTGGCAGGACACTCCCTTTTGGTGCAAAAACCAAGCAAGAAGAAAGGAGGCTGTAGTTTGTTCCACACACTGTCCACAACAGGCAGAGGAAAACAACATGTTTCAGCCAAAACCAACACACATGTTGCTCCTCTCCTCTGCCTCCCAGGTCCTCTGGGGCAGAGAGGTTCAGAAGAGCATCCCATAAGTCAGAGCTGTAAAAACCACTGTGAAGCTGCACACGAGTCCTATGCTAGCCATAAACACATGGTAAGGATCTGTGTATAGTGCATTTTTCTTCACATGTCTGAGTTCTTGCAGGACCAGGGAGAAAATCCACTTACACAGAAGCTCAGCAGAGAGGGAAGAGCTCTGAGTAGTAGGAGAAAATGGGAGTACCAGTTTCCTGAGGACCACTAAGGCAACACATTATTAAATGTACCGTCTAACATTGTTCTATTCTTCCTCTTTTGCAGCTACCACATGTGATGGACAAAATCCAAGTTAAACACTCTCACCAGAGCATGCTCCAAGATAGACGACTGGGTCTTGCCAAAACAATGCAGTTCTATTCTCTATTTATTTTTGTAGTTCAAAGACCTGGCAGTAGCCCATTTGATGCCTGCCATAAGGACCAGTGCACCCTTGATTACTGCCATGAGATTTCCAAACCCACAGACGGCATGTATTCCAGCCTATGCCAGTCACCAAGCAGTACAAACAGCAGTAGGATTCTCTGAAAGAAAGAAAAAAGCCAGCTCCCATTTCCACTTTGAATCCACCCATGATAGGCTGCCAACTTGAGGACCTTGCTTTAATCACAGCAACCACATGAAAGAGTTTATTATGTTTATCTTGGTTCATTTAGGAAACCAGTGATAAGTCTGCCATGAAAAAAATTCCATCTTCTGGAAGCTGGCATACTTGTGCCAAGATACAGGCTTTGATTTCATTTTAAGTGTGGTTATTTACAGTCACATCACAGAATGCACAAGTTTTCTCATTCTACCGGATGACTTCTCTTCCCCAATAAGCAATCTTGTGAATGTTTCAAAATCCCTCTCAAATACAATGGTATCTCAGAGTGGAAGTGATGGGAGAAGGGTAGCAGATCGTCCTAAAGCCTCTAGTGTGCAGGCTGCATCCTTGATGTGTGCAGCCAGCCAGGAGGCAAGGGGTGCTGGAAGAAGGGCTGTGGCCCACACATGGGAGGGAGTGAGACATGCAATGAGACCAACCTTTCTTTCTTGCACTGGACTTTCTTAAGCAAATAGGACAAATGCAGCTTCAAATAAAGATATGAGACTGAAGATGGAGTATTACCTTGCCATGGAATAGCAATAACAGGAAAAAACAACAGACATGCAGACTAATTGCAGACAAAGTCAAATAGGCCTCTCTGCCTCTCATGAGGTAGATGTGTGTTTCTTGGCTGTGGAGTATTCAGGATAATCACACAGGTCCTCCATAAAACAGAAGTGTATATAGTCCAACATTAACATCTACAGAGTGCTGGCTGTCCCCAGCACTGTTGGTGCTGTAGCCAGATGCTGTTGCATTAGTTTTCTGGGCACACCCAGTACCTCACAGGGTTTAAGGGTCAATGAACATGATTCTCTGTTAATGAGAAGGATTAGAAGGTGTAGAATAACCAACAGGTTCTTTTGAACCCAATTATGGAAGGCAAGTGGCTGTGGGGATAGGAGTACACCCCGGAGACTATCTAGGCACAGGTTGCTATAGGACTCCAGCGCAGATGGTAGCAGCCTGCTGTAACCAACTGAAAGACATTTATGGACATATTGTATTCCTGGAAGCTACATGAAGCCTCAACTTCTGGCAAAGACATAAATCGGAATGTACAGGAAAACTCTTCTCATATTTGCAGAAAGGTGCATAATTTTCACATTCTGAAGGATCATTATCTTCAGCACAACCATTTTTCCTCTTGAAATGTAGGTTATATTCCTACATTTACTTCTGACTTCTCAGCCCTTGGCACCCATAATTCAATTTTCCCATTTAAAAAAATTGCTGAGGTCTCTCTGCTGATATCTCAGCAAACACAATATTTCATTTCTAACTGTAGCCTGTTTAGTCTGGATTCGTTCATGTTCACAAGCAGTAGATTTGAAATACAGCCTTGCAGAATAATCAGTAATAAACACACAACGGTGACAGGCAATAATTTCATAGTTTTCATGGGAGATAACATATGATATTTTGCAAAACTTTGCTGTATTGTGTGATTGTGCCAATTTACCTCTCACAGTAAGACAGAGTTATTCCTATTGCAATATACTAGGAGATGCTACCATAAATCTTACAGTATCTTGCAAAAGTGCAATTACTCTTCACAAGTGCCCAGATGGGGATTATATCTCATTATATCAAATGCTATGCAAAAAACAAATGTCTGGCTGTAATTGATGGGGTTGGAAACTTCAAGAAGATTTGATGATGAAAAAAACCAAAAACGTTCAGAGTTTCGGCTTGAATAACAACTCAAGTGACTGGATGTTTATGTTAACCTTGTCCAAAGTACGTAATCATCCTGAGAATGCAAAACTGGATCGAATCACAGGAGTGACCTTCCCTGTAAGCTTTCCACTAAGTCCTTTATCTGTGCGTCTATGTGTTAGAAGTTTGTCCAAAAATTTTCCTTTCTGATGCTACAGTAGCATTTAGATTTCTGATTATTTTTTTTTTTTTAGAAGCAGAAATAACAGATCCCTGAATGAAAACAAAACAAAACAGTTTTATACAGCATTAAAGTTAGAAAAAGGTCAATTTTGGTGAAAGCCGATTCACTCAAACACCTAGACCTGTGGTTTGCTCGCAGAAGTGTAACACAGTGTTGCCAAATTCCCAATTATAATCCCTAACCAAATTTTCCAGCACAAAACATTCCCATTCCCCCTGCCTGGAACCGCAAAATGTGTCACTGAATATTCAGTTCCCTTCATGTAACATCTGCGAACAGAAATCATCCCTGGATTGTCCTGCTCAAGAACTGCTTGTGGCCAATCCTCACACTTTGCAGGATTTCAGTTTCATTTATCCCCCCAATAACAGATTTCCCCAAAGAAACATCTTTGGATGATCTCATGTGCAAGTCAGAGACAGTCAGTTATACTGGGTCAGCCTTGGGATTTTCCCTGAAGTTTTCTGTAACATTATTAGCTGACCTGGCTCCACTGAGTATGTATTCAGATATGCTTCTAGTAAATTTGACTTTTAATATTAGTCATGAGTAGATCTTCATATTTGGCACATTTTTTCCCTTAGTGCCAACATACTTAAAGAAAATTGCATCTGAATAAAGTTATTCTCATTGTCTAATTAACATTTTGATTAAACACACCAAGTATGGCTCCATCTCTAAAATATTTTTAAATGTTTTGAAATGTGAATTTTCAGTTTTCTCTAAAAATAACATATTACATCTATTCCAAAGGAAGTACGGGACAAGTCAGATTAGATTTTTAAGGTGTAAAGTGAAAACAGCTGAAATTTTTCATTCAAGAAAAATAACTTTTCTGAAAAGAAGGCTTCAAATTTACAGTTCTAAGAAACAAAACTGAAAGCAATTCCTTTTCCTTGCTATTGTGAAAGGAGTCAAAATGCAGAGATGGGTGAGTTTCACTTACCTGCCTTTAATTTCACCCCAGTAGTGTCATTTGTCAGTCGGAACCAATGAGAGGTTGGCATACTTATCAAATGAGCTCCTTTTACTGAGTCCTTGCAACTCTTACTACTGTGCAAGCCATGAAGCATGAAAGTCCACATTCATTTTCAGTCCAGTTTGCAGAACAAGTAATCACGAAAACCATCACAATGCTTCTCTTTCCCTTTAGCTCCCAAAACCTGCCTTGACAATGTTTAATGACCCTAACCCTGCAAAACCACAGTGCAAATGGATGCCACTTCCTAACAGCATCCTTAAACAGACTGTCATAAACCATGATGAACAAGGGGAGCTGTAATGGCTGTTTTCAGATGGATGGCACCAGTTTCAGAGAAACTCATTTTTTAAGAAAGGTTTTTGGCTCACCCTTTCTTATATGCAGCTACATCAATTTACCTCAGTTTCCTCTACAACAAAAAAAAAAGGAGTAAGGGATGTCCAGTATCATGCCTGGGTTTTCTGTTAGATGGAGAGGAAATGTTCTGCCCGTTCCATGGACCAGCAGCTCTCACTTAGCAAGGACTTGGCTGACTGTGGTAAACTCCAACCCACACGTTTATTCTCCTGGTCTATTAGTTTACTCTTCTGACTTCTCCTTGCAGTTTCTTCCATCCAGTCTGTGCATAATCAGCTTTTTTCTCAGTACTTAGAATGTGAACTTCAGGTTTTCTTCTTGCTAGAATTCCTGCTTATTTAATCCCACTCACTGTAATTTTGTACTTGTTGTATCTGTCTGACACTATGTTCTTGCTAGAGAACCAGTGTGTTTGCAATAATTGGCTCTAATGGTTGCCCTTGAAGAACCACTGCTGGTTTATGTTCGGGAATACCTACCCTGACAAGATATGTCAACACTTAATTTGTACTTGAACCATTTAGTAGGTGAATTGACTTTGATCACGGTAACACTTAAATGAAGCCAAAAAACCAACCTAACAAAAATCATATACAATGTGAATAAAGATGCTGAAATATCTCTGCATTCTTGAACTCTCTGTCTCTTCTTCTGATCTGTGCAACTCCGAACAGGATAAGAGGTATTTTGTGCTACTTATATGCAGCTTGTTCAGGAGAATCTCCCTGCAGCTGGAAGAATATGACAGTGTGTTCCTACGACAAAATACACAACACTGAAACACTGCTCTGAATTTTTTATGGGCGGGGAGTTAATGATACAGAGCTCTGCCTACAGATTAACTAAGAAAGTAGTACCTGGATGTAATGATATGCTCTTGCTTTCACTAAAATAAGATAATGCAAACCAGAATAAAACTCTAAATATAAATATAATTTTTTCCACCAGAAACTAGAATGCTTTAATGTGTTGATTTTTACATCCTGCTACTGTCCTTTAATAAAATCATCCTGGAGTTTGGAGTGTTCAGGTATTGTATTTAAAATGCATTATTGTCCTGATTGCAAAGTTGACCATTTCTCCCTCTCTCCTGCCCTTAACAATATTCCAAAAGAAAGGAAAGAACTAAACTGCGCTTGTGACATACTTAATTTTCATCCTAATAAATTCATGAGTTTATATGTTCTACTAACTTTTCTAACAAAGTCAGAAGAATATATTTCTAGGAGTTAACTGAGGCTTCTAATCCAGAAAATACCAAAGAGCAGAACTGGTTAGAAACAGTAATTATAGAATCATAGACTGGTTTGGTTGGAAGGGACCTTCAAAGATCATCTAATCCAAACCTCCTGCCATGAACAGGGACATCATCAGCTAGATCAGGTTACTCAGAGCCCCGTCCAACTTGACCTCAAGTGTTTCCAGGGATGGGGTATCTACTCCCTGCCTGAAAAAAAAACCCAAAACCCACCAACACCCAAGAGAACATGTTTCCACCTAGCTAAAAAAAAATTAATTAAGAAATTAATCCCAAATCTGTATTCCCAGAAACCCCTAAAAATATTTATTTTTTCATAAAAATTAGAAACAAACAGAAAGTTCTGGCCTCCTGAATGTGTGCCAGGAAAGCTCCTGTCATCTGCCAGAAAGTGAACTTACAGCAGGGAAAAAGGTGGCTTCAATAAGCCCAAGAAAGGAGCAATAAAAGCAACAAAATTATTATAAACAGCTTGGTAGGTAGTAATTGCAGCCATAAAACCATTGCTATTTACTCCCTTGTTCTTTTACAGTTATCATGGCAAAAAAATAGGAAAATGTTGATGAGATGGTTTCGAGAAGTTTTAACAGTTGGAGAAGCTCATCGCATTCAAGAGCTGTTAAGAGTTAAAGTACAAAAAGGTTCACCAGGAAATTTGATTAATGTGATTTTTGAGCAAATCTGATAAAAACAACTTTATGTGCTATTTGAGGGGGAGGAAAAGTCAGTGTAATGTTTTCAGGGTAATGAATTTAGAGATACTTCTTGAATGAATAAAACCATCAGTAACTATGGGAGAGTTACATAACTGAACTCAATATTTGCATTAACACTTCAGACATAACATTGTTAATTCCTGATAATCACTTTGCTATAAGTAGTTTTTATGCAGAGGTGCTGGGAAAAAGAAGTATTAACATTTTACAAAGGAAGCTAAAGTAATATGCGGAAATCATAAGCATTTGTAATGCATGCGGTTGAAAAAGTAATTGAAGTTTCAAGGTTTAAAAAAAAAATTAAAGCAAAATTCATTCCTATCTGATTTGGTACAAATAATCCATACATTCTTCTTGTTGTAATGTCACTTCAGAGTTCAATGCCACAAAAGAGAATTAGTAAGAGCCGTATCCACAGCCAGGAGCTTTCCACACCATAGAAGGAGATTGGGTTGTCCTTGAATTCCTTGCCAGTGGGAGTAAAGATGAAGAGGAGATCAAGGAATATGGTGCCTTCGAAGTCTATGGTGAAGACTTCTTTTACTATTTTTCCTATATTTTTGCTCATCACCAGCTAGATATTGACAAGAGAAACTATTCCTAATCAGTTTAACTGTGAATTAGCCTAGAAACCAAAGTCAGCCTAGTTTAGCAGTGACATTAATATCGAATAACTAGGTCACATTACCCATAATTACTATAGAGACTATGGAGCTCCTCATGGAAAACAGCTTCCTATAGTATCACAGGACATGAATAAAATCCAAGATACATCTATTTCAGTAATGAATTCAGTCAAGCAGAAAATTAACCAATGCACAGTCCAACCATTAATCCTGTAACTCTAAAATTCCTGCAGGATTTCAGGTATCTGTTTCAATCAAACCAGTGGGGAGAAAAAATCCAGAGAGTTGTCTCATAGAATGATTGAAGAGAAGAGAATTTCATTCAGAAATTAAAGACTAGATGATTTCACCTGCTGAGCAGTGCTCAGTGCAGCAGGCAGGCAAGAAGGATATCAGGGACACTCAGTTCTAATGATCCTTCAGGTAAGAGTGGATTTGCTATGTGTGCCTCATGCCCATTTGTTGGGCATGTCCTCCAACATAGTTCCTCAACCTGGTATGGGAAGTCTTGGCAATTAGCAGAGGAGCTCTCACTGGCAATGAATTCTACATGTGGGCTAAGCAAACTTTAAAAAATCCAGATCAAGGAATGCCTTATTATTTCAAATGTCTTCCAGCTGTTTTCTGTCAATCACAGGACTTTTCTATGCCATGAAAGTACCATCTTGCTGAGAATGTCTGATGATGCAAAATCTTGGCAGATCATGAACAGCAAGAACCTATCAGAAGGGAAAATTGGTGAAAAATCTATGCCTAATCTGTCTAATCTGCACATAAAGGGTATTAAGATCCTGATCTTACAAATTTCCAACATACTTCAAGCCTACACTGCCACCTTGACAACTGTTCTGCTTTGTGTGGAGGCAATATATGAGAAGTATGAAGAAAGCTTACATTGGTTTGTTCCCCAGTTGTAGTCATAAGGGGATAAGATGATGTTATAAGAAAGAACATGGGGCTTTAATTTGAAAGGGGTTTAGATTGGATATTAGAAAGAAATTCTTTACCGTGAAAGCATTGAGATGTTGGAACAGGTTTCATGGAGAAAATGGGGATGCTCCAACCCTGGAACTGTTCAGGGTCAGGTCAGATGGGGCTTTGGGCAACCTGTTCTAGTGGAAGGTACCTCTGCCCACGGCTGCGGGGTTGGAACAAGATCATCTTTAAGATTCCTTCCAACACTAACTGTTTTATGATTCTATGGTAGGTACCAGACTCCCACAGTTTAGACGTAGCTAAGGATGACTTACCTGTAATGAAAGTATGCAGACATAGGTTAATCTAAGAAGTTGACACAGGCATCTCATAAGCACATCAGGTACCCTATCCTTAAGTTTCAGCTAAGTATATAATAATTAACAGCAAAAGAGAGATTTTTTTTTCAGTTTATCAATATTGTATCATTTTTTCTCACATGAAGAGAAACAAACAAAATAACAAAAATACCCAAAGCCAGCCGTCAATAAGACAGCAGAGCACTCTTAACTTTCACTGATTTGCACAGTAGATAAGGCATCAACTTTTCTTTCAGTGTGAATTATTTGCTTTTTTACATTAAATTAAGATGCTATTCAGCTTTGGGAAATCTCTTTCTCTTTTTAAGTACGTTACCTCAATCTTTAAAAAGAATTGTAACAAACAAAACACAGAAAAAAGGCATAATTGAAATTTTTCACCTTTAATTCTTTTCAAGGCCTCGACTAGGCATGTTAAAATGCCTTATTATATGTGATCAGACATTGGTATGCCTGTTCAGTACTTCTGGGAGATTATGTGGTTATGCACTAGACAAATGTCAAGGTCCTTAAATTTTAACTGAGGTACATTCCCTGTGGTTTCATTGCAGAGGTCAAGATTTTAATTCCCAGGGGCAATTATATTTTTAAGCTGAGATTATGTATTTACAAGGTTTTCCATTGTGGGTTATTTTTCCTTGTAAGAATTGTTAAAAACTCGAGTAATGCATAATTTATTAAAAATAATTTTTGTCTTCACTCATCTTTGAAAATGTATTCTGTTTTGTAACTATACCTTGTCTTCAGAAAGTGACTGTGAGTCAGAATGCATCAAAAGCCTTTAAGAATAAAAATAAAGCTATTTTCAAAACTGCTTCCCTCATACTAAAACACAGTTTGAGAGAAGTGTAGTGTTCAATTTGCATGGTAAAAATGCAGGAACCAAATGGAAGGCAGTTGCTGCCAGGAACATTTGGTGTCAATTACAGCAGGGCTGGAGAAAAAAAATAATAAAAAAAATATAGATACATATATAATTTTTTTAGAGAAATGTTTTTCTTGGGGTTTTCAGAAGTGAGGATTTCCTGCATTTTCTGTTCTCTCAAAAGGCAGTTTGTCCCAGCGAAATGTCAAGATGTCTTTATCTAAGTAATTGCCCCACTTGCATTCTCAGTAGACCAGAAAGTTGTACTATTTTCATGAGTAATAATGAGAATACTAGAATGTGATTATTAAATGCAGACATCTGAGGGACAGAAATTGTAAAAATGGTGGACAATTTTCCACTTATTTAAATGGCTACCACTATTATTCCTGGAACTTTCCCATGACTGTTGCTATTGGTGGCCACGTACCTCAGAGACCAGGTCTGTCTTTATGCCTTGAGTAACTTACCCCATGAGTTTCCCACTCATTTCCCACTGATTTCATTCCCTACCCTTTCCATATATCTATGGGGCAGAATCAGCCCCTTATGACATAACAAAAAAGCTCTCACAGTGGATATGTAGAGTGCTGCACTTTTCTTAAAAGCCTTTTTTAAGAAAATAATAAAATATCCATGGACCCTAGTTTTCAGTTTATAAAGAAAACTAGTGCTTTCTGGGTTGAAAAAATGACCTCCAATGAATAATAATGTCCTTACTTGTGGCGTCAGAAATTCACCCCCATAAGTTTTCACCATTTAAATCCCATAGTGCGATTCCTTTCTCCATAAACTAAAGCTCCAGCCCACATCAGTTTTATTACATACCTTTAAAATGTCATTTTAGGCTACAAATGTGCTAAATGAATTTTAGGTATGTTCTACCAATCATAAAAGAAAACTACGTATAGACCTCCATAGACAAAGTAGAGTACAGAAATTGTTTCATGTTGGAAAAGGAAACCAGTTCACAGACTGCTGGTGAAGCAGGGCAAGACAATTGAGCTATTTTTGGTTTCTCCAAAGAAAATCTGGATTTTCCCTTTCATTCTTTGTGTCCCTAGCACATGGATGATCTATTGCTGTGTGTGCAGCCAAAATGACCTCTGAGCATCCTGGGTCACCTGTTGCACACCTGGAAAGGCACATTCTGGAGTGAACTGGAGGATGATAAGGTATCACTGGGAGTTATTAGGTCTGCACAGATTTCCCTGCAAATGATGAAGGCCTATGGCCTGGCATGAGCAAACTCTATGTGGACAACTTCTTGTTGGGGAAAAAAACATCACAGAAAAAAGCAGCTTTCTTGAGCTGTCTCTTGAGCAAGTTTTGCAATTTTGTATCTCAGCAGAGTATAAAAGGAGGCCCAGTACGTGATCTCATTTCCACATCTGGAATGATTCCACTGGAGTCACTAAAATCCCTCTCGTTCTGCCAGAAGAAAAGGCTGCAATTACTTCAAAAACTGTTAGCCATCAGGAAGGGTGGTAGGAATTCCCCTGTTCCAGGGCCACATTTGGCTACAACATGCAAAACCAAGTCCCACACCTTAGACTTCTATGTACTTGAGCAGGGCACCAGCTCTTGGAGTTGCTACAGATCCCTATTTCACTCCACTGAAACTCAGACAATTTAATTTTCAGATGCCTCATCGGCACATTGCAAGGTGTAAAGTCACTGAAGTTTTTAGCTCTTGCTCCTAGTCATAAAGTGCTCAATATTGATGCAAAACTTTATTGCACATGAAAAGCTACTGAAAGTAACTTACATGTTTTCCCTCCCTCTCAGACAATACATTTGGGTCCCATAGCAATGAGAGTAACTTGCATTTATAAGTGCAGTGCGACAAATATTACTGCAAAGTATATATTTTTTTTTAAAAGTCCCTAAAATTTTCCTTGGAAGAAAACAGTACTTTCTGTAATTCTGTGTTAGCCCCAACTATGAGACTTTCCACTACTTTCAAAAGTGATTGCTGCATTTATTTGGGAGGATCTGATGGGATACAATCTCTCACAGTGAAATTAGCATTAAAATTAAAGCAGAACTCCAGTTTTATATCCTACTAGCACAAATCAAGCATAACCAGTACAACTCATCATACAGTCATCTCAAACTAAAGGCCACCATTTATTCACACTTCTTTATTTTGTGAGTTTCGAGAAAAACTTCACATATTTCTCTGCACCAGACACATTTCTTGGTCTAATTAACACCCCTTTAATTTTTTTTTTTATTTTCTAGTCAATATTTTATCAGAAAATGTGTGGCAAAAACATATTCTTGACTTTAACGTCTTAATTAAATGAAAGGTGTTAATTCCATTTATAGAGAAAAATATTCAAATTTAAGGAAACAGATATGGCTATTTCTCTGGTAACCCACTGCCAAGACTGATTCTAATTTTACCTTAGTGGAACCTGGGAAACATGTTGCTAGCACTTCTCTGCATCCTTCTCCCAGCATTATCAGGGAAGAATTGGCATAATCTCATTTTATTTATTTCATTCAAAGACCTTCTCACCTTCCTTTGGCTTATTTTTTTTCCTTCTTTCTCCTCCCACCCACTCCCACTCATAAAGCTTTCTGCAAATTATGGTAAGCTTCATGGCTCTGTGGGTTTAAAAAAAACCCTCATAAAATAAAGACTTTTATTTTTATTTTTAAAGTAGAACACATGCAGGGTGCTTAAGAGCAATGTGAAAATGCTCTCATTTGACTACCCTCATTTGAGGGCAATTTTTGGCAACAGATGAAATTCATAAAGAACACAAGGAATAAATTAGCAGGTCATCAACTTCCTTGCAGCCATAGAACATAAGGAGAAATATAATGGAAAATAGATAGGTTAGGTGAATCAATGGAAAAGTATACATATAAAAAAAAAGACAAGAGGGACAGTATTTGTTTGATCCTCCTGAAACTATTAAGTCAATTTGTTTTTCTTTTAATTTTTCTTTTTTCTTCATCTCCCAACTTCAGTGCCTCATTGCTGAATGCTTTCCTTGGATCTCCCAACCTGATCTCAGAGCTGAGTATTTACAGCTGCAAATAAAGTGCTAAAGCCCAGTTTCACAGTCCGGTCTGATACGCTGCAAACAGTCACCCAATGCAGATGACCCACATATGAGTGGAAATATTGGCAAATAACAGTCCAAGTACAGCACACTGTGTGAAAGAGAAAATAATATGAATTTTTTACCTTGTAACAATTCTATGTCTAAACTAAGTATTTTTCAAGCATTGTTATATCAGATTACTTAGAAATGTGAGGGATTTGTCCTTCATTTGAGTAGAAAGTAATTTTTCCTACTTTCAACCATTTTACTGTTACCAGATCTATTTCTGCTGCTGCAGAAACAAAGCGAATGCATCAGCAAATCAACAAGGAAATGTTTATTTTTCTTAATAGTTAAATGAATAGAAAATGACCTATCTACACTGTTCTCATGCCACTGGTAGTTAAAAACAATTAAATAGTAGGAATATAGCACCTTGCTGATACAATTCAAGCATTCAGAAATTCACCATATGCTTCACATATGCTAAAGGTCACAGGCAGCAAATGGCAAAACATAAGACAGTTTCTAAATGTTACAAATTATCATCTTGCAGCTAAAAAGGCATTGAACCAAACACATCATAGATTTTAACACTGGAACAATCTGAACTATGATTATCTTCTAGTCTGATCTGCTGCATTAAGTATTTGGACTGGTTTAACTGATAAAAGATGAATTACCCAGTTTTCCATATATCATCCACCCTCAGATAAACCACCATCCCCTGGAAGAATAGCATGGACATAACCCTCAGATAATGTACGAGTTAATGCAGAAAGCATCTGGCTCCAGGCAGTAGGCAAGAGCTATGGCAGATTCCCTCCCTCTTAGCCCTTTTCACGGGACCCTCTACTCCACGCACCATCCCGTCTCCCATGCACACTTCCCTTCACTCTTCACTCCTACCACTTACAGGTTGATAAATCAGCTCTGTACACAGAGTTGGGGTGGCTGCTGGAGGCAGGAGGAAGCCAGGAGGGGAGTCTGGGACAACACAAGCAAAGGCAGCGCCAAACACCAACTGGGACAGCAGGACATGGAAAAGACTTGTCCGTATAGGGTAACACATGACATGTAGGAAAATCATACTAACCTTTATTTTTATGGCTTGACAGCTCACTCTCCTTGCTGGGGTCATGTTGGCATACGGAAGGGAGCTCTGGAATTAAAAAAATTCTTTGTTATTGTGCAGCACAGTAATTCCTAAGTATGTTAAATACGTAGGTATGTGCGACCAAGTTTATTTATATAAGTAAATGTCTATAAATATTGGAATTTCATGTAAAATGTCAAAAGTTCACATTTCCATAATAAAGTAAATCCAAAATGAACCCTGATTTACTGTGCATTTGTGTGTGCCCCACTCTCAGTTCATTTTTTCCACAGCATTTTTAGGTTTTTCCCCCATTCTCTAATTTTATCCTTTCCATGCACATAGATTGTTCTCTTTATTAATTAAAAACTGAACAAGAGTTAATTTATACTAGTTGTATGGCTAATATGGCATTTAGACTGATCAGACTATGAATCAAGTCAGACAGGACAGCTGCTGAGCTCCACTTTTAGGAAAGAGGTAGAGGAAAAGGCACAGGATGCCAACTTGAAGCTTCTTCTTTACCAATATCCACCAATTTTACCTATTTGTAAGAGAATATTTTGTAATGAGAATTTCTTCCATTTTAAAGTGTTCCTGAGATTGCCAAACTGGTCATAGACAGATGAAGACAGAAAGCCCAATATCATGGTAACATAAACTTTTGTTTCCCTGAGCTCTCACTTTATGTCCAATGCAAACAATACTGTCTTTCTGTTTTCTCTATTTTTTTTTTAACTTTACAACTCATATCAGCCTTTCAGTCAGGAAAAAAACTCCACACATTTTGGCATGTGCTTTGTTCTTTATTTTGATTTAGCTCATCCTTATTTGATGCAGCACCAAAGTCTATTTCTGAAGTTATACTACAGCTGTAGGATACGACTACATGTATGATTGAAGTTTAAAACTCATGAAATGAGACTAATTGCATTAGAATATTTTCCTAATATTTTTTTCTGCAGGATATACTGTGCTTTACAGAAGGAAGATATGTGAATAGATAAGAAAAAATTAAGTCTGACTTCGGCAACTGAATCAATTAACTAAATTTAGGAAGAAACTTGTAAACAGTATAGCTACTGAAGATTAACTTAGCACTGTATGAGGAGAGAAATCTGGCTAGTCTTTGACATGAAAGTCAATTAATTGTGTTAGTTCTAGATCTTTAATATACTGCCGGTAATTCTATTCAGTTTATCTATTAACAGATTATTGATCAATTACTACAGACCTGACTCTGGGCTGATAGAACAAGGTATATTATAGCCTTTCCTGCAATAGGGTTTTATTGCATAAGCTAATGCTTAGGTGGCAATGGTTACCAAAAAAAAAGATGTTTTCCTCTTTCGGCCTTTGGCAGTTCCAGCCAAAATGTTGTTGGATAGAGCAGTGCACACAAAGTTTTGTACTGCTTAGACAAAGAAAAGACCTGACCATTTAAAATCCTTAGAGTTCCAAGGCTTCCTTAGGATGCAAGTGCTTATCTCTTGCTTTAGGATGTAGCCTCTCTTAACAAAATAATTAAGTGATAGATGGATCTGTCACTTTGTTTTGGGACAAGAGCACTTCATTACATTAAACAGGAGAGTTAAAGAAGAACTTTCAAGTCAGATTTGGTTTGGTTTTTTTTTTTTCAAGAAAAAAAAATGGCTATTTACCAAATTGGAAAATCCTACAGGCATTTAATTTTTAAGCTATTTTAGTAATTTTGAAAGGGAATCTTCTGAGCTTAAAGGGAATGCATTTATTTTCCCATATCTTACTTTTCAGTAATGGGATACAAGGAAGAAAAAAAAAAAAAAGAAAAGAAAAAATGGAAACATTCAATTTTTTCCCAAAACTTGTAAACAATTTTAAGAATTTTGGATAACTGTATCTTTGTATTATTTCCAGTACATTTCTTAAACAATATTTTTATCTTTGCATCCAAAATGCAAGTGAACTAATATGTAAAATAAACTTCTACAACTCTAAAAGAAGGATTTTCAAAAGACATTACTCATCTGCAGTTCAATTGTCTTCAATTATAGCCCAGAGTAAGAGATAACAGTGAAGGATGCAAAGGGGTATCTCTAAGTACTCCCGCTGATGATTCACCCTGTCATGGTAAATCACTGAGAAAAGGTCAGTTTACAGCTGGGATGGGGAATACCTAGTATCAACTCATAGCCTATTTTTATAACCTGTCTAAAACCAGCTGGATACTAAACTCAGAAACAGGCTTCAGAACAAGAGGAACATAACCTTCCCATCCCTTAGGGGCTGCTGGAAGCATGAAGATGCAGAGCTATGATCTCCATTGAATGCACTTGCTCAAATAAAAACAAGGGGACCAACAAGGAGTCCACACTTTAAAAATTAAATCAATGCACAAACCCACATTTGACAGAATTCGAACTTTTGACAGAGTTTTGGGTGCCTGAACCTTTAGGGAAAGACTCAGGGTCTGTATAAGTGAACTGAAATAGTGACACCCTTCACACAAACACCTCCTTACAGAGCTCCAGACTCCTTTGTGACAGCCAGCTTTTAATTAACACACGGGGGGTACTCAGCCAGTTGCTTTGGCTGGTGAATGTCTGAAGTGGGCTTATAAATCCCCAGCTATCTTTGCTTTCTCTTCAGCTGCTAACTCTGTCATTCATCTGGGAAAGAAATAAATAAGGTACTCTCTGCTATCCAGTAAGATCCAAGCTACTTTTCAGAACGGAAAACCTTTCTTTCAAAGAAACCACATTAGAGATCCCTAGAATGTGTCAGAACTGAATTTCATATCATAAGCAAAATGTTTCTTATTTACTCTACCACTAGCTCTTTTACCCAGTGTTGCCTATGAAGACCAACTCTTTTACACATCCCTTTGGATAAATCATT
Organism: Manacus vitellinus; assembly: GCF_001715985.3. Classification (NCBI taxonomy): domain Eukaryota; kingdom Metazoa; phylum Chordata; class Aves; order Passeriformes; family Pipridae; genus Manacus; species Manacus vitellinus. Next base: position 1,664,966 of record NW_021940773.1, read on the forward strand.
ACAGGTGGATGTCTGATATTTTTCATGAGGATTACATTTTAGTGATTGAATTTTTTTCTACTTGATGTTGTTGCATTAATGTAACCTAATTACGATTTTAACATAACAAGCAGCAGCTATCCAGACTTTTTAGCTGATTCTTTATTTATTTACTTTTAAAGATCGGTCTTATATGTTTTCTATTCTAAGCAACCTCCCTGTTTTTGATTTTACTTCTCAAAAGTAAGTTAAAAGAAAGTAATTCAACATTTCCTGGTATATTTCCAGAAAAAATGGGCATCTTTTCATCACCGAAAATAAAAAGGCAAAAAATAGCTTGATATTTTAATTGTGGCTTGAGTATCTTCCGCCCACCCCCTTTCTGATTTTTAGGTGGAGTTTTTACTGCTCCTCTTTCCTACAAATTAAAGTGCTTTAACACCACAATCAACTTCATGTATTATGGAGAGTGGCCTGGAATACTGCTAATTTGATCCTTCATTACAAAAGCAAAAAGACTTGTACAAATACTTACTCTTCAGGAAATCTGCAAATTAAACCCATAACAACCTTTTAATACTAAATTCTATTTATTTTTCAAGGTAGGTTGTTTAAGTTGAATACAAGCTGCATCTTGCACTATCTTTCTGTTTTGTTTCATTTCATCACATATATAACAAGTATTCAATCAAAACTATGAAATGGTCAAAGACAGATTACTGAAGCTTTTAAACAGTGGTTTTTTAATACTGAGACAAATCAAACTTCCTTGTAAAACATACTACATTCAGTGAAGAATTGCATGGGAGATACTCAATGAAATTACAAGCTACAATGAAATTAAAATGTACTGGAAATCTACTGCATTACTCCTGTTTTGATCTCATTTTTGTAATCTCTATATCACATCCAGTTCTATGTATACACTAACATGGATTAGATAGGACTCTGTCTGCTCCTCACATAGAGGAATAATTAGACATCATTCAGATTAGAAATGTGGTTATATGCTTTTTTTTTTCATCTGCGTACCTTCTTTTTTTTCTTATGATAAAAAACAGTACAAGGCAAGATCAAATTTGCAATCCTGTTCTCTAAAGACAACATGCTATTGCCTTAACTTCGCCCACCAAGGCAGCCTGCTGTCCCACAAAGATCTTACTAATTGACTCCCTTTTAGGCTTCCAATTACAGCATGGCTATTTCCTGAAGATAATTAATCGGGGCACAAAATCTTCATTAAGCACTATAAGAGTTCTTCAAATTTGCATGGGAAAAGTCTGCCAGCTGCAAGGCTCAGGTAATTGCACTATTATCTCCTCAAAGTAGACAAAACAGAGCTTTATTTTTCAGTTAAATCCATACTGGCCTTTTAAAGAAAAAGGCTGTATTCAGAGTCACACACTTGCAGCACCCTCTCTGTAGTGCTCTCACAGCAGTTCACCAAAATACCAAAATTGGAGTAGAGACTTACACTAGAAATAATACTGTTCAAGTCCTTTTGTGAAAGCAAGCATTTATATAAAATCTCAGATTATCTTTCCCACTAGCTAACACTCATTATGTTGCAAACTATTTCCATCTTCACCATTATCAAGAGTAGTTTCTCGCAAAAACGCAGAATTACATGTATTGCAGGCAGACCACTCAGTATATTAGGTTTGCTTGTTTTTCAAAAAGGAAGATATTTTTTTCTCCATCTTGCATGCATTGTAAATATCACTGCATGTTCAAAGATATTACTTCAAACTCCTACTTTGTTGCCACTGGTCTAAATCACGATTTGTATTTGTTTTTGAAAGCTGCTTACAAGTTTTTAATCCTCAGAAATCTTCTTGACAACAAAGATGTGATGGAGGCGACTGTAAAGGATCTGTTTTCACAAAGCAATTAGTTAGTCAACTTGGAGAAGGATTTTCTTATTCTGTTTAAGAAGAAAGAAAATAGAAACCGTAAGTAATCAGTATACCATAGCCCACTGGACTAGTGTTGTTTACATAGCTGAATAAAATTCAAATCCATAATGTATCAGTATTTCTTTTTTCTTTTATCCTGAGGTAACTCAGTTCCACTGAGGTTGGCGGAATCATCCTTGATGTGCAGAACTGTCACAACGGTGCTGCTCTACCCCTGCATTATGCACAATATTTATTAGCAAGACAGTTTTCCTCTCATTCTCTTCAAACACTTCCCAATCGTTAATTCTCTTTTCTAATCAAATAATGCTCTTCAAGGAAGCCTGAAAGTGCCAGGGGTCAGATTTTCAGCCGGTATGAATGCAAGCAGATCTGCTGAAGCATCAGGGAGCCATGTCTACTCACACAACTGAAGCTGTGCCTTCTTCATGGTTCCTCTCTTCCCGACACGCTCTCCATCACTTGAATTGTGAAAGCAGTTCAAGTCGTTCTTTTACTTGGCACATTCAAATTATACTCCAGATTTAGCTCAATTATTACTTTGCCTTAAGACAACCTTGCCAGAGGGACATTTTGGCAGGTATTACAAAAGGCATTAGTTATCAGAAACGTGTGGTTCTGTTTCCTAAACAAGATATTTATTATCTGTGAGCAGTTGATTCTCATCATTAATTCATGCCTTCACAGTTTCTTGCATTTGTTACTGTTGTCTCTCTCAACTATTATTCCAATTCCGTATTTTTATTTGGGAAGATTACTAAACTAGTAATCTAATCTAGGTTTATTTTATTTCCATTCCATATATGTTTTTTTCTACTATTTAAATACAGAGACATTCTTAGCAAAAAAAATGTTGTAGGGGTTTTATCTCAGTGATTCCTAGCTTTTCAAAGTCAGTGCTGGTTGATAGCCAGTTCTTCAAACAATTAGTTCCCCTTTGCCCCATCACAATTATCAGGAAAAAAAAATTACCACTTTATAAATTCATCTAAAGCTCATTTTACTGCTGAACAGCTGGTTTAGAATGTAACTCTTTTACAAAGTGAATGGTGATTTATGTTGTTTAGCATTAAATAATGGGCTTATGTTACATCGAATGCATGCATTAAAAACCTGAGTACAAAGAACTCATTTGATGTGCAAGAAATCTTGGAAATCATACATAAGGTCAAGTGTGCTTGTTTCTAGATGTAAAGGCTTCCAATACAAAGTGATATTCGACTTTTACAAAGCTCTTCTCTTAGTATCTCATACTTACAATAAGCATCATACTGTATTTTCAAAGAATGTAAACTTTAAACTGAAGCCACAAAGATTTACTATGGATTAGATACATAGGGAGAATGACACTGGAGTACAAATTCCTCCATTCAAATAGCCAGTAATAACACAGGACATGAGCATATTCCCACAAGTAATGTCAAAGTTGCTGTCACTGCTTCTTCACTACTGTAACACAGTGGTTTCTTATTGATTTCAGATATTTCTATATAATACAGAAGAACAACTCTCAGCTTGGCTACACTGGTACATCGAGTGACTTGCTGAAGCAGAGAAGTAGGATGCCCAGAACAGTGTGAGATCTGTGCCTGTGGAACAGAAACACAAACGGTAATATGGACCATGAATATATAAGGAGAGAGCAGGGAGACACATGTTCCACCAGCTGACAGACCTGGTGGGGCACTTAGAGTGCAGTGCTCTGTCATATTAAGCACAACATCCACCACCTCATTTCCTGAATTCCCGGGGTAGGATAACGCACTGGAAATAAACACACTGTGTTCAGCTGACCCATGTGCCCTGGCATCTTGGATCAATGATCACTTGGGTCAGGGATGTTGTGCAAAGTCATCACAGCTCCCTTCTCCACAGTGATTCAGACAGTTGTGAAAGGCCATGAAAGATTGGGGATGATCCTATCCTTCACCTGCAGCCTTGGTCTCTGCTGGGCTTGTCACTAATGAAGGAAGGCCACCTGTGTGTCATGAGTTAAACATAATCTCATTGGAAAAATACACCAAGATGTTACTTCAAAAGGTCCTGCTGGCCCTACTGGTGACATACCCAAATATCCCTGTTTGTGGAACACAGAAGGAATTATTGAGAGCTCATTTACCCTGACTTTTAGACTTCCCACCTCTCCTGGCACCCTTTCCGTTCCATTGATAAGCTTCAGCTGTAGTGAAATAAAAGCTTTGAGGAAAATTATACTCTTCTTGCAAGTTCTATTGTCCAAATATGAAATGTAGTAAAACAGAAAAGGGGAAGACAGGAGCAGGAAAATTTACGAAGTACTTTAGAAATTCTGTTATTAATAGGATTCCACATGTCAAATGACAGCTTCTTACTCCACCACCAGCCCCTTTCCAAAAGATGTTTACAGCCATTTCCAAAGCTAATTTAATGCATTTTTTTATCATGTCTACAATTACAAGGCTCTCCCTAGATGGAAAGTTTGATTTTGAACTTCTCCTGCTTTCATTTAGTGGAATATCTCATTTGTATAATCCAACTGCTTCTGTTCCATGGAAAGTATCCTGTTGTTTTTTTACTTTAGTATCTCCAGGTTTCCCCAGAACTTAGCTGGGGTAAAAACTTGCAGCTGCATTTGAAAGAAACTAAAAATAAAAAAACCAATATCTGTGGGAATAATTGTGGTACAGAGGTGTTTGATCTTGTTCTGTGATTCTGTTCAAGATATTGACACACAGATTGCTGTACCATGACACACACCTGCTCAGAGAAATCTTCACCACTAGCAGCCAAAAATAACAAACAATGGACTACTCCACAGCTTTCATTATGTCTGGTCTTGCACCCTGACAATTCAAATCAGACCAAAAATTAGGCCCATGCGCCACCAGAGATTCTTGGGCCTATATAAAAGGTTCCAAAAATATTTATCCAGGAACACATCATGCAAACAGACGAGTGAGGGTTTTTTATTTTGCTCCATTCACTCTTGTACACAGGAGAAAGTACAGAAATAAGTCTCACTGCCTCTGTATTTAAGGATGGGTTTATCTTTCTGACTACTTCTAGGTGTAGACTTTTTTGGGCAAGGTTGAGGAGAAGGCAAGATGGGAAGAGGAACCTCCAATAGCTGTTCATCCCTTTTTAAAATTGTTTCTCAGTGAAGACAATTTAGTCTTTAAAAGGTGCCTGTCTCTTGCCTTTGAATAAAGAGCAAGCTTTAAAATATACTTTAAATGAAATAGCCCCATTTAGATGGGTAAAAACATGTGAAATGCACCACAAACTAAAGCAATACTTTGGCTCTCTACACGTAGGATAAGATTCACCCTTATGAAGCAAATATAGCTCTTAAAACCCATTTACAAGTGAACATTTCAGGATTTCCTGGGTGATTTTCTTCTTGTGCTATAACAACACACTACAACATTTCTTATACTGTGGTATACAAATAACTGTTTGACAGTTCCAGTAGAACTTACACAACAGAGAGATACTTTGACACAAAGTGTACCAGCAGAACCATGGTCATTCAGGAAATTATTTCAGACCAATTACAGGGCAATAGTTCTACTCCACATCTGATCCAGTGAGACATACTTCTTTAAAAACCCCAGCAAAGCTTTTTATCTTGTATTCTAAAAATACACTGATTGCTTTCATAGACCAGAAAACAAAAGTACTCCCATCAAATTCCAACCACAGTTTAGAAGGGTGCAAAAGAGCAAAATGGAGTCCTCTTTAAAACAAAACACGTATCTTTGAAGTCTGTGAAGAATTTCCTTCCTTTTAGTGATTTCAAACACAGTGCCAGCAGTTATTTCTTGCGCAGCTACTTCTCTGAAGTAGTTCCAGTTCTAGTAGACGTAACTTCCTTCATATATCTCTGCCTCAAAAGTCTGACTAAGCTGTCGCCAGAAAACCTCAACAGCCAAGGGTCCAGATCCTCATAGATGGATAAAAGGGAGTAAGACATCTTAACAGGAATTGGGTGCTTTTACAGATCTGTGTCTAAATTTTTTATCATTTACAGCAACCACTTCTTCTGAAAATGTCAAAGCAATTTTCAGTGATTTAAAAACTCTCTATTTGTCCAGAGAAAGACAAGTGTCCCATCCCTGAGAGTGATCAAAGCCAGGTTGGATGGGTCCCTCAGTAGCCTGATCTAGTGAGTGGCATCCCTGCCCTTGGAAGGGGGCTTGGAACTAGATGACCTTTAAGATCCCTTCACACCCTAATAATTCTATAACTCTGATTCTATTTTGAGTCACTTTTCATTTCACTCAATGCTCATGTTACACAAAAACCCTTGTGAAGCACAACTAAAAGAGTCTATTAAATCAGGTTTTGTGATTTGCAATGCTTTTAGCACAGATACATCAATCAAATAAAGTTTTCAGGTTTAAGTTCTTATATATGAGTGGAAGGCTAAATTTCTCAACTTTGTTATCTGGTCATGGCACTAAGCAGGTAGAAGACGGGGGAATTAATTAATCTCAGGAGTTAATATTTTCTATACATAAATATGCCTACAGAGGAGAGAGGAACTCTATTGCAGTTGTACAAGAGAAAATTCTGCCTCTGCCTTATGTCTACCTTATATATACACTGCATCATTTCCTATGGATGAAGTCCCATATCTAACTCACCATCATTTGACAGTGGAAGAACATGCTGGTTTTAAATCACCCCTGAAGTTTTGAATTGAATTTTGGCACCTCCAGCAACAATAGCAGAATGGAAAATACTACTACAACATCTCCTACCATCTCAAAGGAACAAGCTTCTCCAGGAGCAGCTGCAACAGATCAAACAAGTAGCAGAAGCCTCTAACTCCCATCCTTTTGGAAGACCTAAAAAGACAAATCTTGTCTCCCACTCTAGTAATTTACAAATCAATTTCAGCCGAAAAAAAGGATTCTGAAGGGCCTTCTCCTCTGCCTTGTATAATTTCATTTTCCCTTGAGATGTAAAGGACCTATGGCAAAACTCCACACTTGTTTACAGCAGTTCAGCCCCATGTTTACTCACTTAGAACTAAATCAAAGTTTTCAGCCAGAGAATTCTGTTTACTTGACTCACTTGGCTCCCCTCACAGTGCCTTTAGTGACATATCCAAACATTTTGTGGTTGGTAGCTGTTGTCTCCTAATCTTTAGTGACAGCTCAGCTCAATCTCTGGTGTTTTCCAGGCCTGGATAGAAGAAAGAAAATAAAATAACTTTTTCCTTATTCTCATTGACAGTTTTCCTCTTTTTTTTTTTTTTTTCCATCAAAGGTTCTCTTCAACAGAGTTTTTCTCTGTTTTTCTCTTTTCACTTTTAGTGACTGAACTTTCAAATTCTGGATTTTAATTGATCTTCTCTGTGGCCTGAATGTTTCTCAGTATTTACACAATGCTTAGGAAAAGAGGTTTCTAGAGATAAAGACTTCAAAAAAATTATTCATTTATTTGATGTCTGATGCAGTAAAATTGCTGTATAAAGAAACAAGTAACTTTTCCCTGCTTGTTTTACCCCACCTCCTTTACTTTCCATTTTAGGAGGGAAAGACAGCTAGAAACAAGGCGGCAACATTGAAAGAAAACCAAGCTGAAGATCTCTCCCAGAGGATGGTCTGCAAGGCAGACTCCCAGTAGTTTTGAACACCTCTGGTCACTTGTAGTCAAGAAGAAAGGAAGAATTTATCAAGCCAACACAAGCCTCCCTGCTCCGAGTGCACAGACCGATCATTTTCTGTCTCTTGGCTAGTCTTTGTAATAAATATAGGCTTGGTGTGTAATGAAAACCAGCTGAGCGTTTCTCAAGGTACAGATGCTTTCTTTTCTTCTGATTCCAGCTAAGATTGTTCTTACTCTTCATAATCTCTCACAGCTGCCAAAAATCCATCTTATCGTTGCATGAGGTGAAGTTTCCATTAACAGCTATTATGGTAGCAGAGGTCAGGCATCCAGTGTCAAATGAGCTGCTAAAGAGAAACACTGTGCTAGAAAATCCTGTACTAGGGAAGAAAACCTCAACTGAGGTGTGTTTTAGTATTAATTTGAATAGTTGTTATGTGCAAATGTGGCTGGGCTGTGCTGCTTGACAGACTGGCTTCTGATGTCCAGGAAAAAGAGAGGGAAATTTGGGGTGTGGAGGAAGTGGGAATACACATCCGCTTGGCTGATTGAAGAAGAATTTTAATAGTTTTGATGATATTCAGTTTTCAGTCTGTCAGCCAACCAGACTGGTGGCTCCTTAGGCTGGAGGGCTCTAATGAAGGAAGCTTTGACCACAAATATCATTTGCCTTTTCAGCACTCACATTGTTGCAGGTAAGGTTCCTCCCAGTCACCACAGGAGAATAAAATAAAAGCAATAATAATAATAGCCCTTGACTCCCAATCACTTAATGGAAAAGGAAAAGTTCCCCTCTAAAAGAAACAACTCCATCTCAAACATTCTCAATTTCAAAAGACCTTCCTCTGGCAAAAGCATCTGGATTGAACACATTCTTTGTTGATAGTGATGGTATAATGTTGATAGTATGATGCCATAATTTTCTCTTGGAATTACCTACCTGAAAACACATTTAACATTTTGAACAGTAACGCTGTGTATGTGTCTTTGTATCTATCTACATGATAAGTTTACCAAAGCTATAATCATACAGGCGGATGCACTGTGCAGGTGCCAAATGTTAATTGTCAGTGTGCTACATGGCAAACAAAGACAGAAGTAAGCAAAACAAAAGATAAGTTTCAATAAATTTAGGAATTGCTTTGCAACCCTCCTCAATTTTAAAATAATGAAATGCACAATTATTTGGGAAAGCATTACAAAAATATTGAGTATCACAATGTATTTTACTTTTGATATTTGAAAACAAAAAGAATTAAATATTTGCAGAAAATACTGGCTATTTTTCAAAGTATCACTACATTATTCTTTCTACAATACCTCAGTACTGCAGGTTCTAAATTCTAAACACAGACTCTGCCAAACAATGCCAAAACTATCAGACATCAACACTATTGCGATATTTCAGCAACATCCTGCTGAAACAAAGGCACCCTTCCTCTACCAAAAAGCCATCTTGTAAGTTTTTGGGTCAGGTTATGTGGAGAATGAGACTTTTTTTGTCAACTATGAGCATTTTTATGTGACACGGAAAACCATTTCCCACACAGAGATGCACTGATTTTAGTCCCATGTTGTACCTCTTAAAAAAATCCCTACTATAGTAAAACCGTTACAAAGCACAGGAGACCACACTCAAACCCCACCTTTGCTGACCTGTTAAAGCAAGTCCAGAAGAAGCCACAAGGTGATTAGAGGGAGGGAGCACCTCTCCTGTGAGGAAAGGCTGAGAGAATTGGGATTGTTCAGACTGGAGAAGAGAAGTCTTTGGGGTCACCTAATTGCAGCATTCCAGTATCTGAAAGGAGCTGACAAGAAACACAGAGAGAGACTTTTTGCAAAAGCATGTAGTGACAGGACAAGGGGGAATGGCTTCAAACTGAGGGTAGGTTTAGATTAGATATTAGGAAAATATTCTTTACTGTGAGGGTGGTGAGGCACTGGCATAGATTGTCCAAAGAAACTGGATGCCTCACCTCTGGAAGTGTTCAGGGCCAGGTTGGATGGGCTCTGAGCAGCCTGGTCTAGTGAAAAGTGTCCCTGCCCATGGCAGGAGGGTATGATTCTATGATCTGCACCTCTAGCAGTCAGCTGGAGCAAATACAGTGCCCAATGCCCAAAACTATTCGCAGAACTTGGGGAGCAGTTTACGCTCAGGAGGAAATACAGACACCTAGACTGCAGGGTCCCACAGGCCCTGGCACAGAGGGTACAGGCTCTGTACTGGAGAGTAACTGGGAAGTAGAGATGATATCTGTAACATCTTCACAGAGCCCCAGAAACATGACTCTTATTCTGTACCTTCTAAAATGAAGAAATCCTGCAGGAGCATAAGATCCAGTATTAAGTAGTTTTTTCTACCCTCCTCACTCACTGTAAGCAGAGGTGGACATTTCAGAGATGAAGTCAAACCCTCTGAAATAGTCTGCAGTCACTCCTTCGCACAAAGACATACTGTCTCCCTAAGTGCTAAAATTTCAAGAAAGGCATTAAGTCATAGATCTAATTCAAAAGAATGCTGATTTAAAAAGCCACTGTCTTTTAAATGGATTAATGAAAATGTTTTTCACTTGCCTCAGCTACACAAAACCTTTTTTTTATGGAAGACATGGCTGACCCATAGACACCAAAGTGGTTTGGGTTTTTTCCTTTTTTTTCCTAACTGGGAGAAGATTAACATATGTGTCAGGATTTCTGGTGGAAATCTGGTCTGTTTCAAAGGATACTGATAATAGGAATATCAGATTAATGGGCATTTCAGTTGAATTAATGGAAACAAGGTATGGAAGTGAAAACATACATTACTGAACACAAGTAAAGAAAATATACTCTGCTATTTAGAATTGCACTTTGAGTAACTGTGAGTGACCAATAGATCACAAAGAACATTTCTCAAGATGTTTTTTACATTAAAACAAATCTTTTGTTACCTATGTTCTGCTCCTTAGTGCTGGGGTCTTCCTTAAATATAAGACTAAGATTACACAAGAATAAAATGGTTAAACCTATAACAGTTGGACTTGATATTCTTAAAGATCTTTTCCAACCTAAACGATTCTATGATTCTACAACATCAGCATTTCTATTGTCCTCTCAAAATTACAAGCAAAAAAGCAGTATGTATGCATGAATCTCTGACAAAATGATTTTCAAGGCTCCTGTAGTTTAGCACATTTCTGTCTTCCAAGTAAAATGAGAAGCTGAACCCAGCCTGAAGGCAGAACAAGGTGGGTTGGCTGAGAAAGACTGACACAGCTTTTGCCAGCCAGTCACAGCTTGCTTTAGGGCTGGCAATCCTGTAAACTGCCCTTTACATGCCAAAAGGACAAAGTCCAAGCTGTACTCTCTTTTCAACCTCCCATTCTCGCACTTTTCTTCATGAAGAAAGGAAGGAATTTACCACCCTACTTGCAAATAGATGCAGAGAAAGATTTAGCAAGTGGCATCCAAGGTGGACAGGGCTCCTGAGAAATTGTCATACAAATCAGTGATGGATGAGGTCAGCTACAATTCAAGTATGATAAATTTGAGACAGTAACTGAAATTAAAAAATTAGGAGAAAAAAATTAAGAACTATTTCTACCACCAGGATGTAATTGTACACATTAGTGCCACGGGAAGCTGTGGAAATAAAACCTGAAAATAAAAAGCTATGCAGGATACATGAACATAAAAAAAATATGGAGTTGAAAGTAATACTAAAAATGTTTGGCTTTTATCAGCAGCACACTCAATGTAGTTCATGATTCTTTCACTTACTTAGTATTACACACTTCTTTGTAGACTACCACCACCAGAAGCAGCTGCAATGACAGAGTTTGGTGCTGATTTAGTGTGGCAGCTCCCATATTCTCTCTAGTTTCTCTCTTCCTCACAGTAGGAATCCATCACATTCATATGCACTGGAGCAGAAATAACAGTATTTCCAGTTAAAACTGTTACACAAATTAAGCTCTGGTTTGTTGGTTGCTATTAAGTCAGGAAATTTTTTTTTTTCCTGAGAATTTTTTTATAAAAGCAAGATGTTTTCATTTATGTTTCTTAGCCAAAATTTTGATTTAGTTAAAAATTGACTGCATTAAAAATTAAAAAGCATGAGGTTTGTTTAAAAAACATCAAATTGAGAAAATATTACCACGATTATGGTACAAATGCCTTATTGCTGTATTATCCTTTCTTCATTAGGATCCTTGATCAAGCAACCTATTTTTTGATGCCTTACAATCCCTTTTCTTGTTGAACCACCTGGTGTTTCATGAGAGATGGCTGGGCCCTGACCCACAGAGCAACAGGGTTGCATGAAACATCCAGTCATCATATCCATACTTCCAGACAGATTTTTCATTGGGGCACCTTTGGATTTCTTTCCAACGATAATTGAATTTCCAAGTAAAACATTAAAAACCAGCTTTGATATATAATTTTTAACCTGTCCTACTCATTATTATACACTTAGTATTTCCATGTGTGCTGAGGAGATGATATTATGCCTAGGTTAATCATATATGCACTGAAATACATAACTGCATCTTCAGCATCTGCAAGATAGTTCTGACAGGTCTGGTAAATAGCCTGGGAGCTGCACCAAGCCTTGTTTCCTACTTTATCAACTGGAAAATAAAAGCGTCTGAGGCATCAGGGTAGTAGAACAAAACAGTATGTACTGGTAGGGGCTGAGCTAGTTTTTTTATTCTTTCTGTAAGTAGAATATTGCATGGCTTATTTTTCTGCCAGTGAGCCAGAAGTTCATAGGCAGTGGTGCTAAGTCGATCCAGAGGTTACTGGAAGGGAATTACACTCCAGCATGTCCTCTCAACACAGTGCTGGCTCCCCCTAACATTTACTTTCTTCTCCTCTCCACCTTCTCTACCCTTTTCATTATTACTGCTACACTCAATAAGGTAGCAACATATGTGGGTTTTTTCCCAGTCCAGCAACAGTAAGTGTTAAGTAGATGATAGTTCCAAAATGCAACGTATATATCATATTTTGTGACTAACACAATCTCCCAATCAGGACATTTTGATCTTCCAGTTGTAGCTAGGGACTTTTTCAGGAAATGATCTTTTTACATGCTCTCATAAACTCTCAGAATGTCTGGTTTTGTTTCACTCTCTCTGCTAAAGAACACCAATAGTTTCTCTTCGTTTTCCCAGTGTATGTTTACCAAGCTGATAAAGACTGCAAGATGCATTGAAAGAAACATTTGGTTTACTTCATTTTATTTTGGCAATGATAAGAGTGTGGAATCCATTTTAAAACCAGGAGAAAAATAATTGGCATGTCCCTCTTATATTGTATTTTATACATGTGCATACATGAATGCATGCACACATAGATTTTAGGTTTTTTATGGGTACCTTATTGACTTGCAGCCAAGCCACGTGAATGCAAGCCAGCTCATGTATTTAATTGTATCAGCATATAATGGCAGACAGATTTTCTTCCTTTCTGTGCTGTGGCTTGAGAAGAAGTTTTCCTAGGAAATGGGAGAGTGCATGGCAAGGGGAGTAAAACCCTGACTTCCATCCTACAACAGAGATTAAAGCACAGACACATCCAGATGATAAACTGAAACAGAGTATTGTGCCCTCCGTGTAATTTATGGAATACATGCCCGAACTAATAAACACCTTAGGGAATAGTTAGTGGCGAGTGGAAGCCTTGTTTAAGTGCATTAAAATCAGGCTAGAGTAGCTAATGTTCTGCTTTAAGTGCAGGCAACAAAACAGAAACTGAAGTCCAAAACTCAGAAAATCTGCTGAACTTTCAGCTCTCTGTGTCTCTGTCTCCCTTTTCACACATGCAGAATCTTCTTTCTCAATAAACTCCAAAGAGGAAATAACAAAAATTGTTTAAAAAACACAGATATTACTGTGTTGTTATTATGGTCAACATTCAACAGACTATGCAAAAAAATGCGCTTTCTGCCTGTTAGGCTTAAAACTTACATTAAAGAGCAAAAAAGACTGCAAATTCTTTATCCAGTATGTTGAGTTGAAGGTAAGGTCATTGCTTGCCAGCAGGCTATGACTGACTCTAATTAAACATTTTTATACCACTCATCTGCTGCTGGGAACATGTCATTAAAACACAGGAAACAATAATCTACAGATTAATGCTATAAAAAGAAAACTTTTACACAATCTTTACTTCCAATTAAAAGAAGCTTACAAAACATTAACCCTTAGAATACTACAATATTATACTATAATACTATACACCTAATAAGAGCTCCAGGTCAATGTTACTCTGCTAATTACCTGTTTCTTCATCTAGTCAACCCAATTTTGCACCAGTGTAAGTGTGCTTACCCCAGTTACATTCACTCATGGCATATATACTCATCTAATCTTTTGCCTCCATAATCACAGACCTTATACTAGGATTGGTTATGTCTATTTACTACATTTTGATTATTTGGAACAAACTTCAAACACTTTTCAGAAAAATGGTGGGTGATCTCTCTATAAATCCCCATGTCTTAGGCTAGTCAAAAGCACAGCATATTCTATTATTTATTCATTATTTATTTTTATCAACCACTGTGGTCCATCTTGAAGCAATTGCATTGCTGTTTGAAAGCTTCTCTATGCTCCATCTGCTTATAAGACCAAGTAATGTTTTGGACTGGGTTTTGGGGTAGGGGGGTAGAGGCAAAGGGGGATTTATGGACAGACACAGATTTCTGCGCTCTTGTCTATTTACCAGAAGTATGCAATTTGCTTTTGGTTGTGAGGTGATATTCAGTCTCTTCAACCTCTAGTTCTTGCACTGAAACCTCCCATTTGTTCTCTTTCCCTTCTGCAAGGAGTCATGTTTAAGTTCAAACCCTTTAAAAAGGGGTTTATAGAGATTAGCAATACTAGTTTGAGATGGTGTAACTATTAACATTCATTTTGTCTTAGATTTTACAAATCTATATAGATAATCACATTCGATATTTTTGTTGGTATGCAACTAAATTTGAGGACATTTGATTTCTATTGGTATCTATATATATAAATATGTATAGTTGAAGAAACAGAATATTTATATTTAATGTTGCCTCAATCTGCACATTTAGAAACTTAGCACACAGTTTCAACAGTAGCATATTATCACTGCTTTTACTTTTCAGGTTTTTTCTTAATAAAAAGTCTGTCATGGAGTCCTCACTGTTACACAAGCATTTAGTTAAACTAGTTAAACAAGATTGGATTGTTGTTGGAACCATGGTGGAAATATTTACAGTAAAACTCACCTGGCTTTACGTATTGTTCCAAAGTTGAAATTCAGCCCAGTCTTGAAAGTTCACAAAGGTTCATTAGCTTATTTGAGCAAAACCCAGGCTCGTTTTCAAGTAAACTTTGGCTGATATTTACTTCTAGATAAAGGGCACAGTATGACAGTGATATGATTGAAATGGTTTGAATGAAAGCCCTCTGTTCGCTCTCGCGAAGTGGAAAAGAAACATTATTGTTTCGGTTACTCATTCAACACTCATAAAATCGGCCACTCACTTTCGGAGGGAGGTTCACTGCTTATGCTCACAAGTACTCACCACGCAGCCGAAGGATTTACACAGCCAGCTAAGAAGAAAATGTATCAAGTGAGCAAGGGTAAGCATCACTGGTTATTTAGGGAGTTAAAATGTCTCCTAAATTGGAATGAGCAAAGTATATTCTACCTTAACAAGAGATAAAAAGGGAAGACAGCATCCTCTAAATCCTTAGGGACTTAAAACTATTCCACATCATTATCATCACTTGATGGATTTATAAATTAATTGTTTCTTATTGTCCATTAACCTAATGACCCAGATTCTACTGCAGCTCAGATCCAAACAAAAATCTTTCTAATCAGATGGGAATGGAAGATCCTTAATGAAGTTTAAGGATGCACTGAAACCCAGGCTGTCCTACCATGCCATATTGCATGTTACTAATCTGAAGAGAGTTACAGCTAGTTTTTCCAGGTTAAACAAGGGGGGAATTATTACCTCTGAGGCTTCAAATCAATTTTCTGTCTGTTGTGATGACCTTGGCCACCTTCAAGTTTCCCTGGAGAAAAGAAGGAAAGGAAATTAATAAATAGGGATTCATAAAAATGGTTGCAGCTCTAAACAGCATCCACTACTCTCCCTTTTCATCCCTTAGTATGAAGAAACACTGCTTCAACCATATGAAAATATAATAAAATGCATATGTTTCTTTTATATATGGAAAAGGTATGTAATTAGTTTTAGCTTAAAATAAGAAAAAATGGAGACTGGACAATTGTATGCTCACTATAAAACAGAAAACAGCAGATGGACTAATTTCGCTTAAGCTAAAAATAATACACAAGTGAAGAAAGCCAAACTTGAGTCTCCTTTTGTAGGGAGTGTCAGCTAAAGATTTATCCACATTTTCCTTGGTAGCTTGGGGCAGGAATCAAACACATACCTTTACTGCTTAACAAATCGTTATCTTTACCTTTACTGCTTAGGAAAAGAGGACTAGAAATCTCAATTGAGTATATTGAACCTTCTGATTACCACATAATTTTCATTTCATTCTCTGACTCCACTTTGGAGTCTCCCAGCAAGCTCTCTTCAAGACAAACATGGAAGAGAGGATTTTAATCTTAAAGTAATGTGGATGCGAGGAGTGACTGCTCTATGGATCTAGAAGCTCTTCCTTGGTTTGTGCTTAATGATATAAATACAACTGAATGGATTTGTCCAAGGCATGATAATGTTTTCAGGAGGCAAGAAAAGCTTTTAGGAGACAGTCTTACTCTGCAACCTTCTGGGATATTAGAAAACCTGATGGAAGTTTAATTTTTATATATTCAGATGTGGTCCAAACCCAGTACTACTCCTCTGTACTGCCTCTCTCTTTCACAGGTGTGTGATGACATCAAGGAAATTTCACAAAATACCAGGTTTGATTGTGGATACTGTTTGATATAGTGTAAAAATTACAGACAAAAATAATCTTTAAAGCACAAATCTGCTCTATCAAAAAAAGTAGAATCCACCAGGTTTTTTGTGTTTCTCCCAATCAGCTACATGCAATTTTTTACTTAAGCAAGGTAATTTTCTCTGTCTCATCTTAGTCTAAAAGCTATCTTTCCTTGCAGAGTAACCCTAACATTTTTCGAGCCTAAATAAAAGGCAACTGAAGAATATATAACTTGCATTCCTCTTATGTCACTTTTCAGACATAGTTGCAGCATATCAAAAAAAAAAAAAAAGTCTTGGCACTTACACAGGATCAGAAGAAAAACTACTCTGAATCACCCTTGAAAAATACCCAAACAAAACCAAAACTACAACTGCAGCCAGATAGAGGAGTGGGAATACATGAGTGGAACAGCTCTGCAGACACCAAGGTCAGTGGAGAAGGAGGAGGAGGAGATGCTCCAGGTGCCAGAGCAGAGATTCCCCTGCAGCCCGTGGTGCAGACCATGGTGAGGCAGCTGTGCCCCTGCAGTCCATGGAGGTCCATGGGCAAGCAGAGATCCACCTGCAGCCTGGGAAGGATTCCAAGCTGGAACAGCTGGATGCCCAAATGACACTCTGAGCCTGTGAGAAGCCCACACTGGAGCAGGGTCCTGGCAGGACCTGTGGAGAGAGGAACTCAGGCTGGAGCAGAAACCTGGCAGGACTTGGGACCCCATGGAGGACCCGTTGGAGCAGCTTGCTCCTGAAGGACTGCACTCCATGGGAGTAATCCACACTGGAGCTGATGGCGAGGGCTGTTTTCATGGGAAGGACTCATCTCATGCTGGAAGAATTCGTGGAGAGCTGTCTCTTGTGGGAGGGACCCTGCTTTGGCTGGCAATAAATTAAACTAATTTCCCCAAGTTGAGTCTGTTTTGCCCATGACATTAATTGGTGAGTGATCTCTCCCTGCCCTTATTCCAACCCATGAGCCTTTCCTTACATTTTCTCTCCCCTGCCCAACTAAGGAGGGTAATGACAGAGTGGCTTTGGTGGGCACCTGGTGTTCAGGCCAGGACCAATCCACTATATCAACAAAGCAAATAAAATTACAGGGTAAAGCACAAGGAGAAAGAGCAAGGGGAAGGGAGGAGCGGAAAAGGAGACAGACCTTTTTGAGAGGTGGTAAAAAAATTCTTTTAAACAACCCTTTTACTCATAAAACATAAAACAAAATTAAAACAAGCTCAAAAATATAGATCTTCTATATTTATACCAGGTTACCCTTTGGAATACAATGACATTTTAAATCATGACTATACAGAGTAAATAGGTAGTCTAATTTGCATTTATGACTTAAAATATTTCTGAACTGACCAATCACTGAGTGAAGAAGAAATGTAAACTCAGAATATGTGTTCAGTAACATTTTCTTAGTGAAAAAGATCTTTAGAGTCGCTACTGTTGTTCAATATTAAATCTGAGTAGCTGCGTCTGAATGATTTATGTGTTAAGTTATTAAAAGTAAATCAAATAAACACATGGGAACACTAGTCATTCCATTTGCTCTCGCTAAATCCCCCTCAGGTTATTTCTTACATATCATCAATGTGGCCAAGCAGAGTGCAGGACTGTTCAAGTGTCATGATAATATTTTGGCATCTCCAATAAGCAGTGACAAAGAGGAAGCCTTTCTTTGACACTCTCAGAAAATATTTTGGAAGTGTTTATCCATATAATTATGACAAGCTGTATTAATTAATACCAAAGGACTTTTCTCATGTGAAGTTCCTAAAATACACTAATCTTAGTGTCTTGAACATTTTCAGGATACATTCAAGATACTGTGAAATATTTCTATGTACATGAAACTTAAAATACATTTTCAGAGTTGCAATCCTGCTGTCTTACTATATTTTCTGCTTCCAAGTTTCACAGTGATTAAGTTTCAAAATCAGTTTTCTTAATGAGTCATAATATCTGAAAATTAGTATAATTCTATAACCATAGAATGGTTTGGGTTGGAAGGGACCTTTAAGATCATCTAGTTCCAGGCTCCCCGCCATAGGCACAAATACCTTCCACTGGATCAGGTTTGTTCAAGTAGAATGTCCCTGACCATGGCAGAGACAAATTAAAGTTGAACTAACCAAGTTAAACAAATTTAAAATGTATCTTCAATCAAAAACACTTACAGGCATTGTCTCAGGCTCGTTCCCAATAAGACTCCTTTGTACAGAATATTGCAAACCATACATAAATTACATGCATTTTTATAAGGATATCTTTCAAATTATGTTCTCTGTTGTGGAAACTTTCCCATACACAAAGAACTTCCATTATATTTTACTTTATCCTAATCCCAGTTATGCTTGTCACAATCCATGAAAGCTCAGCGCTTTCATTCAAACTGTGAAGGAATAGACTTTAGAGGACTATGCCTTTTTGGACTGCACTTCTTTCAGGTTCATCTATGATGAAATAAATAGTTTGAGCCCACATTGTTTCTCAAGGAGGATTACAAAGAAATTGTCCATATATGGGATCTCAGCCAGTGAAATAATTTCCTTTTCATATCCTATCTGACCGGAATGCCAGTATGGAAAATTCATCATATTTGCTGAAGGTTTACAGGAAGAAAACATTGTTTTCATATGAGCACATCCCCCAATTAACGAATTAACCAGTTCCCATGTCTGCCATAGACAGATATAAATATATTACTGGTTTAAATCACTAGATATGTGTTATGACCTGTAAAATTACCACCATTTAGAAATTGGGATGTATCTGTGAAACTGCCTTTGAAGAAGTCTACCCATTGCTTCTGAAGACACATCTAGTGCTTTTCAGTGTGACCCATTATCATGTAGGATTTGAAAAAATGGAGAATTAAAAGGATTTGTTTGGACATTATATTCCCACTCCTGTCACTGCTTCCCTCTAAATTCACAGCTAATCTGCATACTCCAAAACAGGTTATAAAGTTGCATGGAGTTAATTCTGAGGACTAACATTGCCAAGCATTTATATTTCCTATCATTTATTAATAAAAACAGGAGTTTCACAAAAAAGAATAATAGTACTCAGTATCTTCTTTCCACATAAAATATTGGCTTTCTTAAAAAACAACAAAACCCATTAATATCCCAACACCATTTTCTTTCCAGAGAACCTCTCCTAGAGTCCTATATAAACTGAGTTGGTCGATTTGTATTCTCAAGGACTGGGTTCTTACCTAGACTCCAAATACAAGTTACTGGAAGCCTTAATGAAGGATCACCATTCTACTCTGAAGACCAAAAAATGGCAGATTAAAATGGCAGTACATGTAGCATGGACAATTCTCTCAAGAAATTCTCACATAAACTGCAGCCAAAAAAGAGATTTCAGTCAAAATTTTTCAGTATTTGGATTGCCTCTAAAGCAACAGACAATACAGAGGAAACTCTGGAAAAAATACCTATTTTTAAATAGCTTCCATTTTCCTATGAAACAGAATAGCACTACCATAAAATAAAATACTCATATTAAGCCTTCTGTACTGACCAGCAGAGCAATCAAATATGAGATTATTCTTATTGATTCTTATTTCAGTACATCTAAGGAATATTGTGCAGATATCATCTACAGGTTAATCTTGCAATTAAATTGACACAAACTGCAGCCCAAGACCACCTCTGAGTTTAAAATTTAGTCCTATCAGTTCCAATTTGCCCAAGAAATTTTCAAATTTACAAGAAGAAATTTTAAAACACTCAAAAAATTACAATATTATGATGGTGAACAACAAATAACTATTTGCTAGTGCTACATCTCATTTCAAATGCCAGCATTCTGAAAAAAACTGACTTGCATTAAAAAAAAAAGGAATTCTTACAAAAAATCAAAGTTATCATTGGGCATCACAAGTGGTATATAGAAATTTCCACAAGTCTTTGAAAATTTTAAAGAAAAATATAATGGTTTTGTCTCTGTAGCATAAAGTACATGCTGTCTTTTCCCCTCCCCCTAATAAGGAAAGGTTGAACTATGCTCTGAGCTACTTACTTTTGGGTCAGCAAAGTAAAGGCACTGCTAAAATATAAGGTTTCATCTTGCAACAGGAAATGTCTACCTGAAGTAAGATTCACAGCAACTCCGAATTTATGGTAGCAATCCCTTACACTGCAGGGAAAGTGAAGTAGAGCAAAAGTACCAAGTATTGTACACAAAACTGTCAGAAAAGTTGAATAACCTTTTGAAACAGGCTGTTTCCATTCTGAAGGGAAAGTGGTAGGTGCCTGATTTATTTACAGAGATGTATAAGGTGCTCTCTTCTTCAGCACAAGTAACACCAAATAACAAGAGACAGGTTTCTGCTCACTTTTCCAAACCTCTGTTAGCCAAAATGCTCTCCCACCAGCTGTAACCTCAGGGACACATTCTCCACATCAGACTAAGCTGTGTCTCCCATCCCTTTACCAGCTCCTACATCAGATTCTTTCATCTTTTCCTCATCTCTCCTGCAGACACACAAACAATCAAAAAACAGCAGCTGGGAGAAGTGTTCTTGCTTCCAGTTGCCTTCACTGAGCCTTTCCTGTGTCTTGAGAGGAGCCCCTGTATATCACCCTTTTGGGTGGTAGTAACAGTTTTACAATTGTTTCATATCCCTTACCGCCCTAAAATTACATTGGTCCACTAAGTCCCTCAGGTTTTAGGAAACCTACTTTCAGCTATAGATTTTATCTTTTTTTAATTTTCTTTTTTACATTCAAATAATCTTTATTATATTTATTTTAATAATGCATTTTAAATGCACTGATGATCAATAAGAAGAGGGTATTCCACAGAAAACTGGACTATATGAAGTAAGCATAGTACCTAGAAAGCAACCTTAGATGAACATGTATAATTTGTTAGCAGGAAGAAAAACAATCAACTAGAAGGGAATGCTATCATCTGAAAAATTCAGATGATTAGCCAGGAAGAGCCAAGAAGAACCTTTTTTAAGTAACTAAGATGAATTGTAAATTTCTGAAAATCTACCATTTTGTTCATGCTAACAAACCTCAGAGCATGAAAGATAAGGTTCTCATTTCATCATTGACCTCCAAGGCACAAGTACAACTGGTGTCTGTGCGGGCATATAAGAAAGTAAAACTACACTATGAGTGACTCTCACGAGGCAGTGGTAACTTCATTTTTTTTTGAGCCCTGAAAGCAACCAGTAGTCTCACCTTTATATGCATATCTCTATGTTACAGCAGCAATATCATTAGGTAATTCTGACACAAAAAGTTGAGGTGGAGTTACCTCTGCTTTCAGGATGGAGGTCCTGTATAAACCCAGTTGGACTAGCAGCTCATTTCAAGCTTGCTGCTGAATTTATATTGAGTGTTAATGATCTCCAGCTAATTCTAGATTGGAGTTAAGAGCTTACCACAGAAACTGACCTTTGCTGTCCCAGAGGAAAAGTGGGAGTAAAATGATTATCTAAGGCTATTTGCTAGGTCTGAAAACCTACTTAATGCATCAATAAATCAAACAGTGAACAAAGCTGGTTTAGAAACCAGGTGTGTGGATTCTAGCACTACATAGGTGTTTCACGTGAGAGAATAGCGTGGGTTATGTTAGACTGGATGAAATCAGCTGAACTGTATCCTCTAAATCCTTAAATCAAGATGACATTTGTTCTAATTTTATTAACACTATCCCTTCTTGTAAGAGTGCAGTAAAACACTCTTGGATGTGTACCTTGTGCAAAATGTGTCAACATAAAATGCAAGTAATATTTGATTAGTTTTAATGCAGTTTAGTTTTATTACATTAGTAACAGATAAATCTGAGTGTTTATATAGGTAGAATAGTCAAGGACTGTCAGGAAACATCAGAGACTGCTTAGTATTCACATGTAGGATATTTTCTCATTTAAAATAGAAAAATATATCATTAAACTGCCATAGAAGAAAAATGATGGACAGAACAAAAGACAAGCTTGCTTTGAAAAATTAAGAGAAAGTGAAGTCCTAAACTGACTCAGTAAAATCATACTTTTTCAAACTCTCACCTCATTACCTGCTGCAGTGGAATAAGGCCAGAGCCTTATTCTATTCCATGTTAAATAAATAAACACAGAAGTAGGTAGCATACAAACTTAGTTTTCACATCACAGACCTCTTAAGGAGAGTATATGTGTATGTTCCATTGCTGCAAGAAAACTTTTTAACAGAAGACTGGAATGTGATTCTTGAGGTAAAGCCAATTCTTACAACTTAGCCACCCATATTATCAGAACCTTCGTCCATACAAATTTGTCCCAGGCAGTACATTTCTGAGCTGAATCCCAATAATCATCCTGAAATAGTATTTTTCAAATATTTTCCAGTCCAGTTTCTAGTAATGCATTTAGTATAACCTCAGTGGAAGGAAACTTGTACTTCCAGTAAATCTTTCTAAGCATTCAGATAATATTAAATTGGGAGGAACTGTTAGGACATGGTAAAAATTCAGTATGAACCTGGACAATTACAGAAGTTTCTTAGGATCAAATAAAGTCAGGTCCAAAATGCTTAGCTTAGATCAGGAAAATTGTATGCACAAAGCCAGAATGAAGAATGATTAAGCAGCAGCTGTTAAGGAGAGGTTTTGAGGAGTACCATGGATCACAAGCTGAACATAAATCAAAGTTGTGTTCTGGGGAAAGAGGCAGGCATCACATCAGGATGTATTTTACAATATTGCCTGTGAAAGACTGGAGACGGAGCCCTTCCTGTGACTGTGCCAGGAGGCTTCTGGATGCTTGCCCTGGAAACACCAAACTGGGAAAGAAGTCTAAAAAGGAGTGATGAGAATGAGAACAGGTGATAAAACAAGGGGAAGGGGATAAGGAGACAAGAGGAGGGGGGAAAAGGAGAAAGGAAAGGCTGAAACTGAAGCTTCTTAATTAAGAGAAAACGGGACGACTGTGACAGTGGTGTTCAAATCAACAGAAGAAACCAAAAAGAGAACAGCTATTAAACTATTTAGAGTTTCAACAGTAAACAGACATAAAGTTATGGGCTTAAACTTCAACAGCAAAGATAAGTTATGCACTGGGGGAAGGTTAATAAAGCTATCTGGCTGGCCCAGGGAAAGTGTGGGCCCTCCATCACTGCAAGCCCTAAAGACAAATGTGTTAAGAGACACAGGTGTGCTTGATTCTCCCGCTGGGGCAGGAGAGACCTCAGAAGGCACTTTCCAGCCTTAAATTCAATTATCCTGTGATTCTACAAAACTATTACCATCATATTATTCATCTGTTTAGAAACTATACAGCCACTACAGAAATAAAATAGAGAGAGAACAGTGGTGATGAGTTTTTTTAATAAGTTTCTTGTGATTGATGTGAAAGAAAGTCCCTGCTAGGCTCCTGGGTACCTATTAAAGAAAGCTCCAGAGGGATACGAGTCTAATATTTCCCATTTTGTCTTCTTTTTCACCCTCACTACGATTCTTTAGATTCCATTTTGTTTATACTAATCTTAGTGCATCACATCCTCCAGTGCAATTTTCAAATACATCCCCTCAGAATAGTCCAAGAGATCCCCTGAGTGATAAAGAAGTGCCAGGAATTTTTTCTTCTTTTTTTTTTTTTTTAATGAACATGTTTTTGAGTTAATAATATGCTGAGGGAGCAGCTGCTCTCAGCAAAACTCCAGCTATAAAATCCTGAAAAGCCTGTGTTACTTTCACATCGTACTGCAGCCAAGCCAGCTGAGCCTACATCTGCCTCAAATCACTGGCAGGTAAAGATTGTGTCTCTCTACAGGGATGTAGTCCCACTGGGTTATTTTATTTATTTGAAGCAGAGCAAACTGAAACATTTGGTTTAGCTTGAATTTGTGTTTCTCCCCAAAGTTCACATGAATTTCAACAGGGCTTTTTTTTTTGCACTGTTTTGTTTTAATGTATCTGTTTTTGCTGTATCTGTTGCATACTTGCAGACACAAACAAAAGCCATAAAACTAATAGAGGATTGTGATGGCCATTTGTGCTGCCTGTGCTTCAAGGATCATGCCAAAGGAACACATAGCATTTGTATTTGTAAATTCTACACAGAAACTCAAGATGGGCAGCACCAGGGCAAATTTCAGTCAACAAACTATAAAACTGGTGGGATATATATGCATATAACAGCAATCCAAGTATCTTACCTCTCTTTATCTAGCCCTCAACCCTGTTAGCTTCTATTAGTTTTGACCTTTCTGTTGCTGTGTCCACACTCGCTTAAATCATTTCTGTTCCCATAAATCCCTTCTATATTGACTGCACTGCACTGAGTTTGTCTTTACAGATTGTCTTTCAAAACATATGCTGTGAAAAATTTTTTTCCAATCTCTTAAGTTATGCATGCACATATCAGGCAATCGATTTGGGAAGCACTGCGTTACCAAATCATAATATTCAAGGCTAATAATGCCAGTTAAAGAAAACACTGCCCATATCTTATAAGATCTGTATTTCCCCTACAATCCTTCCCACTCATCCTTGCTGACCTTCTGGCTTTCACCTCTCCCATTCACCTGCTCCTCCTCATGACTCAGGACCTTCAGTCACATGACTTAAATAAGTTCTTTCCAGTGAGCCCTTCAGCACCTCTGCCTCCTAGTATGCCTTCTCTGGCATCAGTGACTCTTTCTCCTACCTCAAGAGACCTCAGATAAAACTCTTTACAGATTATTTTGATGTTCTTATCTATAGTTTTGAAATTATACCTTGTGCTTAGCTTTCTACACGACAGTTCTATATTCTGAAGTCATTGAGTCAATGTATTTAGCCAGAATAAATCATATAACATAGGAACTTCCACAGTTATGCTAGAGGAAATAAACATCAATGTGTTTGAAGAGATCAATCAAAAAAACACCAGAAGACATTGAGGGTAAATATTTGGTTGCTTTTTAACTGTTTTGAGATAACAAAAAGGGAATTATTTGGGAAAAAGTATGAAATTAATAAATTGATTTTACTCTATGAATGTAACCAATAAAGTAGGGCCCAAGCCCAGTGGAAAGACACAAATAAAACATTTGCACATGGAAAGAGAGTTAATTTTGCTGGCATTTCTAAATAAGGTATGTAAACAGTCGGTTTTGAACTTTGAACCTCAGTGAAAATGTGAATCAGAAAGTGTGAAATAATGTCACCAGATGTAGCCACTGACCCACTTAAATTAAAAAGACAACTTGATACATTATCAAGAAAAACAGACTACAAATGAAAGCAACAGAGAGTGAATTTTCTACTCATTTTAAAGTGTTCGTATGATCTCAGTTTTCAAAGCAGACCTCCTGCAGCTTTTATTTTACTTCCATGGCACAGCAATTTATGACACAGGGATGAACTACAGTGGTTACCTATAGGCCAATGTACCTGTAACCATGCAGTCAAAATGTCATAGTGATCACAGCTCAATCTGAATTTGCTGTAGATGTTAGTAGGAAAAATAAACAACACAGGCACACGAACTGAGTGTATAATTTGGCAAACATAAGCATAAAAGTGCCAAATGATCTTTCATTGTCATGGACTCATACAATCATTTCCTCAGCTCAAAAATAACATGAGGTGTATCTTGCTCATCTTTCACACAACTGATCCTCTGAAAAGTCTCCAGTGGGTAAAATCCTATAGTCCCTCATTATGGCTTGCTCAACAGCTTAATTATATGCATAGTTGTCCACAGAAATCCAGGTGGGAGACACATTGCATCATATTATTAACATCTATAGCATGTGGAAACTCCTCTATTCCCAGAGGGTTCCAGAAGGTTACCACTAATAACCTAGAGAGCACTGTAAGCATTCATGGGTGATTTTCAATTTTCTCAAGAAGTGCACCTGAATTACTTTTTTTCCAACCTGACATTTTGGTTCTTGCCCTCCTTAATATTACTGTATTAACCATAGGGACACAATAATCTTTGTTGATAAAGTCAAGGAAAAATCTTATCACTCTGTATCCCATATTATCTTCTTCAATAAGTATCTGCAAGAAATATTAGACCTGATATTTTTTCTTTTTCTTACTTCAACTACCTTCTTATATATCTATAGAACCATTGCCTTATGCTTTTTATGTATTTTTCCTGATTAATTGACTTCTTCTGTTAGGGCATCTGATTTTATTCTGTTAGGGCATCTGATTTTATTCTTACAAGCTTGTGCTTATACTTTTTCATGATTCCTTTTGGATCATCAGGACCGTAATTTATTACAGCCACTTGCTCTTCTTGTCATTTTTGTGATTAAGGTTTGCTTGCCAGAACGTTTGCATTTTCTCCTGATTTCCTTTTTTCCTTATTTTCCTTTCATAGATCTGGACCTTGAAACTCCGATTTTGCTGAAATAGGCTTCCTTGAATCCCTGAACTGTCTGGTTCTGATGATTTACATTTTTTTATGATGGGGATAAATACTTATTAAGGATGAGGGTGGATATTCATTTTACAAATAAAACAATTCCAATATGACATCCCTGTCCTCTTTAGTGCAAAATGGTGACATGTATCTCACTGCCTGGTCCCTTGAGTTTGTAAAATTTCCTTTTTTCCTGTTGTAACTCACATGTGCTGACATATAAGATTCCAAATGTAAACCAAACAAGCGAAGGCTGAGAATGTGTAAGAGGCAATTCTTAGAGATATAAAAGGAGAAAGGGCAAGGTAAATATTGCCTGACAAATCCTTCCCCAGCTTCCACCAGTGCACTCACAGTGTGAATTATAGAGCACTTGCTGTAGTTTGCTTCTTAACTTTCAAAAAAACTTCTTTTGAGACCTCCAAATTGACTGTACAAAAGCTTCATGGTATTTATTTGCCTTCATACACTGAAAATGTACAACAATCGCACAGATGGGCAGTTTCATGTGTTTTTCATTACCTTTTTTTTCTTTTTAAACACACCTTCTTTGCTCAAGCTAGTTTCTGCTGGTTTTGTTTTACAACATGATGGTTTATAAAATTTCTATCAAACTGTGTTACTGTTTGATCATTATAAGAACAATCAGGGTGAGTATTGCCAGTTACAGTTTTTCATCCCAGCCAAGTCACAGTGTACATGTGGAACGAGATATAAAGAAACACAAAGACTGATTAGCGTGCAAAGTGCAGCACAGCAGTCTTTACTATTCATCATTAATGTCATAGTGGATTTTAAGAAGCAAGAGACTTTTCCCATAGCCATAGCAGTTTTGCACATAACCACAGGAAAGAAAAGCCAACCAGAAATTATGTAACATATGTGAGCATGGTCTTCAACCATAAGGTCCTTTTCAGAAAGAGGAAGATTGTTCCTATCACATTTTCTTGCTAACTCCTCCTAAAGGTTCAGGAAACATATGTCAGAACAGCTTTCCATAAGGTAGAGCAATGAACTTTTCCATGCATTTCCTGGAAAAGCTTCACTTCCTGAAAATGTTGCAGGCTCTGCCCCTGAACACCTGAAGCCCTATCTGAAGTTTGCCACAGAAAAGGCAAAGAAGATCACTGTCATCTTTGGACTTTATGCTATACATGAATGTGGATTTTAGGGGAAAAAAACAAGGTTAGCAACCCAATCTCCTGAAAATCCTAGACATCCCAGTTCTCTTTTGTCTTCTGTGTTTTATAACCAAATTTCCAGCGATTCTTTCTGATTATGCTTTGCCTTTTTCTTTTCTTTTAAGTGCGCAAACATTAAATTCACATTGATCTCTATGTATTAAAGACTAATTTCATTTGACACCCACCTAGGAAATTCTTTGTGTACTTTACCTATTCTACATGTGCAGACATTAATGGAGCACACATGCTCAACAGCCTAAAAGGCATGTCTTCAGCAGGAACTTTGAGAAGTTGAATCCTCATGAAATTGCTCATAGAATGATGATTTTTAAAAACTTTTCTTGCTAGGAAAAGATCTCATTTCAAGCAACCAATACATTTGTATGCTTGACAAGAATGAGCAACAATTTACAGCATCTTGTCTGCTTCATTGGTTAATATAAAAAACTAACATTTAGAGATGCCAGAATTCATACAGAGCCATGTCACCAGAGGAATCATTTGTGTAGCACTGCAGCAGACACAATTCCATCACAATCTTTTAAAAGTGTGCATATATACCCTGCCTGTATTCAGTCTGGCTCTCTGAAATCATTTAGGATGCTCTCAAGAACACTTATGACTTTGAGGAGGAAGTGGAAGACAGAAAGTTCATAGGCAACAGATCAATAAAGAAAGGTCTCACATAATTTCTCTGTCAGATGATGCTCTTCAAATGACTGATGAATCGTAATCAAATATATGTGATTAACAGAAGGTGACTCCAAATATATGGAGACCAAATGAATACAGTGGCTTGTAGCCACATCATTTTGTGTTATGATCCAGTCAGACCTCCCAAGATAAGCAGTACTGAGCCAAGTCTAAATTTAAACATGAGATCCTCCAAGGAAAACTGAGTGCATGCGCTGAAGGAAATAACACTGGTAGCCCTTGTCTGTCTGAGTTACTACTGAACTAAGGCACTTGCATGATGCTAACAACACAGGGCTGAGACTGTAGAAGAAACTCAAATCTTTGAATCCTAGCTCCTAGAGATCATTAAAAGTCCTTTAACAGTTTTTGGAAAATTAATGATGTCCATGTAGCCAAATTTCATACTAGAGATCATTATAATTCAACAAATACCCTGGTAGTTTGAAGCAGATATGATGTTTTCTTTCACTTCTTCCCCATTAACTTTCACAAAGTGTTACTGTAAGGAGTTGCAAAGTTCTACTCAAGAGGTGATTTCTCTTCAGGTTCTAGTGTTAAATAAAAAGATTATAGCATATTGTGCTGGAATCACACTAATTATTGTTTTAAGCCCCATGTTACTTCTTTTCTTTGACTTGTTTCTTACTCACAAAGAGCATACTGAGCTAATCTGTTTGGAGACCTTTGCAGTGCATGAAGCTGAGTAACTCATGATGCCTAGATTCAGAGTAATTTAGTCTGAAAGGGTCATCAGGAATTCCCGTTGCCTAATCATCTATTAAAAACAGAGACAATGTCAAAGTTAGATTTGGGTGTCTAGGGCCTCATTGCAATTTACAAGTACAAATCATACTCTCAGAATTTGATATGTCATGTGAAAAAAAACCTCAATACCTAGGGAGAAGTTTTTGGTGTTTACTTGTTTTGGAAAAATCCTCTGTTACAGCATTCCACAAATCCCTATTTAAACCTTGTCTCATTTTGTTCACACTTGAAAGTTTTTGTGTATTCACAGCCTAATTCAGTGTGATAATACTTATTGTTAATGCCAATAGCTCAGAACGTTCACTGACACAAGTCTGTGAAATATATAGATAAATTAAGGAGAGAGAGAGAGAAAGAGAGAAATGAAGAAAATGTAGAAAACTATAAAAAGTTCAAGGCATGGTCATAATGTCAAGAATAGCAAATGAGCTTTGTGACACTCTTCCCAAAACTACAGGTAATTGACTTCCATGACACGGGTGTTAAATAAATACATTCATGTTTCTGGTGTCAAGTGTAATGCCAATTACTAGTAGATTTTACTAGATTAGGAGAGGTTCCCGCATAGAAGATGCAAGCAGCAGTACCTCAGGCAAAAAAAAGACATACATGAAGAGAAAAAGGTGGGAGAGAATTCAAATTTGTGTACCAAATACTACTGAGACGACTTATATTCAGTGTGATTATTCATTTGCTCATCCTTTATTAGTCCTAAAAGTGTGCTCCTCGCTGCAAAAGCAGAGACAGGCTGGGCTGTAAGTTCTATCAGCCAGACTCGGAGGAGCCAGAACGCACCAGGAATCTGTAGGATGGGATCACTCAGCCTGGTTTTGTGCACGGTTCCATGCATTTGCTGTTTAATAGTAATTCAGATTGCTGTTACCGTGGGACAAAAGGAACTTCTCAGGAGCACTTTGAGTAAGAAAAGGATGATTCCTTTGTCTAATATCTAGGCAGAACCATTTCCTGAGTTTATACTAGGGGAAAACATAGGTTCCATCACCTTCCTGACCTTCCTGTCCTGGCTGCCACAGAAACAAAAGACAGAAATGAAGGGCAGAAGGACTGAAGATGATGGAGACAAGGACAGCATGGCATACTACAAACAGCACCAGCCCACAGACAGAGTTTGTGAGGACTGGGATACTGATAACCATTCTGACCAAGTGGCCTAACAAGGAAAATGATTGGAAATGAGTAAAATTAAATCACAACCAGCACATGGCAGAGACCAGCCCAGACACACAAGTAGTCAGGCTCTTCCCACTAACATAGAATATTCAGCAGTGACAGAAATGTGCTTTCATCCAAATTTACTAAAGTAAAAATATCTGATTCTATCTCCAGTTGATCAAATCTACGCAATTAGACCTCTACTTCAACTCACAGAGTCCTTGAAGTGTTATTTGAATGAGCTCAGTAAATCTTTGAGGCACACCTTCCTGACAGCAGCTGACTACCATGCCTGCCAAGTGATGACTGCCAATGCTTACTACTTCTTACCTTTTGTGCCATTTGGATCTGGTTCTGTTCTTCACTTCTGATCTCCAGCTTAAAGAGGTAACTTGTAATTCATCAGCTTTGGGAAAAATATGTGTGATCTCATGAATCCTGGATGTTGTTAAGTATTGTTTTGTTGGTGAGGAGACAGAGGTCTGTACACCATTAAACTAGTAAAACTTGCAATTTTTCAAGGGTTTGCCAAGCAAGTCTTGAATGCCTCAAATCTTCCACAATCTGTTTGATATATCAGGAGGGAGATGCAGTAAACTGTCCATGAGGGTAGCTAGCACAGATCATAGCATCAAATACACGACATTTATACACTATAAACTTACTTTAAATACCCTGCTACAACAAGTATTGTAACATTAGAGAGGGCAAAGTTGGAGACTACTGATTGTGACCATGTGTAGAAAAAGGATAATTTCCTTTTAGATTGTATTTCTGTTCTAATGCAATTCTACCCCCCAACACACATACATATGGATTTCTAAAACATTATCTAATATTTTAAAAAGCTGCCATAAGCAAGAGCCAGAAAATGAGTAGGTGTATGTTTGTTTTACATCATGTTAGTGGCATAAAATGTATTGGGGGTGTGGAAAACTTATATTCCCTTCATGGATTCCTGGACCACGTTTTACTCTCCACCCTAAGCTGCAATTCCACAATTTAGTCCAGAATAATGGGCCA
The DNA here is from genome assembly GCF_001715985.3 of Manacus vitellinus. Taxonomy (NCBI): domain Eukaryota; kingdom Metazoa; phylum Chordata; class Aves; order Passeriformes; family Pipridae; genus Manacus; species Manacus vitellinus. Next base: position 1,696,586 of record NW_021940773.1, read on the forward strand.
TCAATACCACTGTTTCAATATTCCAGCAGTCTTCAGAGAGAAACAATGAAGTCATTGGCAGTACCATTAGAGAGAGGGCTTCTACTCTTCTACTCTACTATGGTACTGAGTATGTTGTAGAAAACAAAGTTACAAGAGGAAGGCAATAAGAAGGGAAAAAGACAACTCTGCCTTTACATCTGAGTTTAGTGATGGTCATGTATTAGTTTATAGTTCTTCACTGATACAAATGTTTTATGCAAGTGTTGTGTACTACACTTGCAAAATATTTGAAAAGCAAAAGTGTGACATTTACCTTTAAATTCCTGCATTTGGTATTTGCTTGCATTTTTGCAAATTCCACTAAGAGGAGGGACCTAATGGGAAAGGAAAACCCACGGTCATCTTCTGCTCAAAACTTTATGACGGAGACTTGTAGTCCTTCTCATCCATCATCTACAGCTCCAAATAAAATCCCTGTCAAGACAAGTATAATACACTTTAATCCAAACTGACTGTGTCTTGCTCTGCTTCTTAAATCTATATGCAATTAGATTTTCTTTTCAACTTACTGAGACCTAGGAGACCTTGTTATTTGGAGAAATTCAGCATATCTTTGAGGCACACATTCTTGACAGCAGCCACAGCTGAATCCTACACCTATGAGAAAATGATGATTGACAACCTATATAATGTCTGAAACATAACTCTACTGGTTGCACTTTCTCTGTCTGATCCCCTAAATAGTGATTCAAATAAAAAAAAGGAGTCCGAAGAGAAAAGCTGAGCACAACTCATATTGCATACTACAAACCCGGCTCCAAATGCGCCATTTTATACTCATCACTTGGGCTAGTGATTATGCTAAAACTGTTACTTTTGCACTTCCTGTGAAAAACTGAAAAGATCTCCATGACATTCGCAGAAGGAAAAAATAATCTTCTGTGTGAGTTCCATCTTTTTTTGTCATTTGTTTTTATTCCCATAGCGGTTTAACCCCAGCCAGCAACTAGGTACCATGCTGTTGCTTGCTCACTCCCACCGCTCCTCTGGTGGGGTGTGGAGGAGTATCAGAAAAAAGGTAAAATTTGTAGGCTGAGAAAAGTGAAGTTTAATAATTGTAACAAAGTTAATAATAATCATAATCATCATAATAGTAATGAAAAGGGAGAGAACAAAAAGAAAGAGAAGAATAAAACCCGAGACCGACAAGCAATGCACGGTACAATCCCTCATCACTTGCTGCTTGATGCCCAGCTCATCCCCAAGCAGCAATCAGCAACTCCCAACCAACTTCCCCAGTTTATATACTGAGCATGATGACCTATGGTGTAGAATAGCCCTTTGAGCAGCTCAGGTCACCTGTCCTGGCTCTACTCCCTCCCAAGTTCTTGTGTACCTGCTGGCTGGCAGAGCACTGGAAACTCAAAGCCCTTGACTTAGCAACAGCCAAAATACCAATGTGCTATCAACACTATTCCCATGCTAAAACCAAAACACAGCACTTAGGGATAAAATTAACTCTATCCCAGCCTAAACCAGTACAATTCTCTACCCTAAATTTTTGTTGTCAGGCCAGCCCTGTGCAATATTGGCTCCAGACATCTTGAAAATCTACACAAAGAGGACTGTTAAAAAGGTAGGAGGAGAGAGGGTTTTGGCCAGCAGCATCCTCATCAAAATGCTGAACTTCTACCCTAAGAAAATGCCATGGGATCTTTAAGCATGAGGCAGATGTTTGCACATTTCCTTATTCAGTATCTTTACCTTCTGAACAAGGAAGGGCAGAGTCAGTTTTGCCAGAAACTGACCTTTAGGTCCAGATATTGTATCTATTCTAAACTTGATGACTAGGTCTCTGAATTATTCCCTCTGGGTTTAGATTTTAAAAGGCCATTGTGGTTTCTGCAGTAATGTCAGAAGAAAACAATATTGCTGTTAGTGTTTAGCAGGTAATATCACTTACTTCGCGGAGTGGATTCTGTTCCAGATTGGGATTGAAATTGATTTGTGTTAATGATTTAACTTGTTGACAAATAAACATTTGACGGGAAAATATATAATATAATCCTGGCAAACCAAACCATGTCTTTAGCTTTGCCTTAAATTTAAAGTCAGCTATTTATTACATTACCCTTTGCCAGAACTGGACAGAAACTACTTTCATATTCGGAAGAATGTTTTCATTTAAAATTTACATTTAAAATTGCAATAAGATGCTGGAGCTCATTCTTTTTGAGGAAACTGTATTGCATTACATTAGATACATTGCTTGAGAAATGCATTCTGTTTCCTGTATCAGTTTCAGTTAGCTGGGTGCATTACTCACCATTTTTATCATGGAATGTTAAAGTTAAAATTAGTGTAATTCCAAGTTTCACAAACCACAGCTACAAAAAGGATTGGCTAGCTGTTAAATATTTAAATACTGTATCCTGTGCATAATGAATTTCTTACCTACAGTCATGATATATTATTGACAGTTTGGAAGACTAACTCTATTGCTATCTAGCATCATTCTGAAATATAATTTATAGTGGTTATTTGGAAAACTCTATCAAGTACATTAAAGCCATATGGTACTGCGGTTTCATCCCCAAGAGATGCCTCATCAGCTAAGAGAAGCATTATGATCAATATGTATATTACTCATTTTTAATAGAGTGTACTAAGCTATAGAAGATTATTGTTCCTGCCAGTTACTTGAAAATATGAGGTGTAACAATTTTTTTAAGATTGTTGGAGAGTTACAGTATTCTCAAGATATAGAAAATATGTCTTTGTTTTGTTATGTTTAGAACCTGAAACATTCTCTAGCAGCTGAAATCCCCCTGAAAACAGTCTTCCTAACTAGACAAGCTAAAACCTATAAAATGTAAAAACTTTTTCTGAGTTGTTGCGCAAACAATTTGCTATATACGGCTTCTCAGAAGGAAAAAAAAAGTAAGAAAAAGATAAGAACATTATTTGTCATTTCTCTTGGCAAAAGGACATAGCATTCACCACAACTATGCCAATTTCACTGTTAAAAATAAGAAGTGGCAAGCACTACCATGATTGTTGCAGCCTTAGCAATCAGAGAATATTGACTTTTTACGATTCATGTTACATACACTCATTCCTCCATACACTGAGAAAACCACCACATAAATACCAAGTTTTTAATTAACCTCTGACCTGGTGGAAATCTTTGCCACTGGAGATACAAAGTAAAACTACACTCCCAGCTAAGGGTGAGCAGCCACAGGTAAGAAAGATGAAAATAAATTTAAAAATTCCAAAAAGCCAAATTTCAGTTATTCAATCAGATGAAGCAAGTGAGGGGGGATAACTCAGAAAGAGCAAACTGCAAATACTACAAAATTGGGTGTGAGGAAGATGAGACAAGGCCACATTCATTGACAATTCAGGTCCTGCTCTTTGAATATTGTCTGGAACTTTCACCCCTTTCTGCTTTAAAATCTGCTTTAAAACTCAGTGAAAGACCTGAGTTACTTTACCTTGAAATGCAGAGGACTCAAGGCAGCTCAGCAGTCCATCAATTATGCTTAATCAACTTCAAATATCCTTTCTAAAAGAAGTTCCTTATGATTAGATGTGACTGCATGTTCACGGACTGATTTTTATTTTGTTCCAAGCAATTTTCAATGCTTTTTGAATGCTTGCTTCAGTGTTTTCTAAAAACTAACTACTTGGGAAAAAAACTTACCTTCATTCTGAAAAATTGTCATAGAAGTATAGTATAAGGATACTGAAAAAAACCACTATGGTAAAAATCTTTATGTCCTTTTCATCCTGTTAAATGCCTCAGCTAGACTTCAGCTCTCATGATGGCCCACTGGGTTTTTGCATTTAGGTGTTCCTCACCAGGAACTTCAGTAGTCAGTGATCTGCTATTTACAAGTCACTCATCTGCACAACTCCCTGGGCAGATCAGCAGCCACAAAGGACAGAACTGTCAGATCAGAAATACCACGGCACTTCTGAGGATGGCCGTAGTTTTTCTGAGATACCTCTTTTATAGAGAAAAGCGTCCTCCAAACCATTGCATTTAAATGTCCCAGAAACCCATTAAAAAACTGTAAAACCACTCTTACAGACAGTGGGAATTAAAGTTAAGCAGAGTTTCTAAGCATACGTGCATTTTTTCCAACTAATTTATGTGTTCTTCCATAATCCTCAGATTTATTTATTTCCAAACCTTCTCTCCCATCTGTTCCCTTCTGCATGATCTATATATTATCTTATACTATTTATCCCTGGCAGACTTTTGCTTCTTCTTGCTTATATTAATGATGCCAATACTCTCAGCATATTCCTAGTCCCCTTCTTTTCTTCGTCATGCATCTTGTATTCACACAGACCTTCAAACACTTATCAATCCCTTTGACCCTTCCACAGTAATCCAACTTTTTATTCCTATTTCACAAATGTGCTCCTTTAAAAATTTTTCCTTCCTTTCTTCCTTCTTTAGACCCAGACTGCCAGTTGTAGTGCTGAATCCAGTTCTTCTGATCCTGTCGAACTCTGTCTATCCCTTCCTTCCTTTTGCCCTTTCTGGTTTTTGTTTGCCTTTGTTTTTATTCTCCAACCTTTATTTCTGTATGTTAGCCAGAGGTTCTTTATCAAGATCTACCTCCTGAGACAGTTTAATACATTAATGCTTCTTTTCTTTTCTTGCAACGCTGTGTGCCCTGTGAACTGTTCACTGAACATACTTAAATAACTGTTGCATTAACTGTTTCTGCACAGCATTTTGAAATACATTCAGGTTTTAATCTACCTCATGTCCATGGTACCAAATTTCACCTGTAGCACTAGAAGCATTCCTGCAAAAACTACTTCTGCTATCCTTTCTCAACATTAATTTAGGAGTACTGATATGCTTTAGATTGAATAAGTCCAGTACTGTTATTTTTAATGATGGAGAACACTTTCTTCCTCTGGGAGACAAAACAGTCAAATTATGATAAGCTGGTTTGCCTTGTTGCTTCAGGTTGCCTCTGGTCCAAAACATGAAATCATAATAAAGCAAATGCCTCACCTGACTAAATCATCAGGTACATCACTACTTAGAGAGAGGAGTAGAAAGCTGCAGGGTTGAAGAATCAGAAAACTTGCAAAAATCAGCCTGTGTATATATAGCAATAAGTCTATCTGAAGTTTCCATCTCTGTTTAAAAGAGACACAAGTCAGTATCTATTTGGAGACAATTATGTGGAAAAACAAAATTGTCATGAATAGAAAAGCAAAACTCTGGGCTTTCACCATTTCAGGGACACCAAACAACCTCTTTTCTCTTTTCCCAGATCTTTCAGTGGAGGTAGCAGTTGACTCCGTAAAGACAGATAACACAGGAAATACAGCTGATAAAACTAAAGAAAAGCCTTTTTATTGTTACACAGGAGAAAAAGGATGAAATGGGAAAGACACAGTTGCTAGGCAGTGCTAACAGCACAGTTCAATTGCAGTTTTGCTAACTGAGTATGAAATATTTGGTGAGTACTCAGAGTCCAAATAAATTGTTGAAACACACAATTATAGCACAAAATTAAGAAACTGATTTACACAGAATTTAAGACTGGAAGGGCATATCCCAAACACCATCTACACTTACTGTGATACAGTCAAATTTCAAACTATAATTGAAATATTCATTGCTACAAAATGCAACAAGAAACATCACTACAATTGAACAGATGGCATGGATGTATCCCCTAGCATTCCTAGTCCAGCAACTGTGAATGTTGATGGGAGAGGAATAGTCTGCAAAGAGGTGTCAGGCTCGCATGACCCTCCTAAACAAAATCTCTTTCTCTACTGATCTGATCCAAGAGGCCCTTTTTATGTTTTTGTATGTTATAAGAGAATTAAAATCAAATGAGTATCTGTAGAGATGAAATTGAATACATGAATAGTAGCTTCCACCCCTACAGTGACAAGGCTGTGCTCAAAAAATTCCTCTTTATCAGCTGGTCTGAATTAGCAAGTCAAAAGAATTACAGCATATGAACAGGACACAGGAGAACTGCTAAACCTGACAAAGGCAAAAATAGACTTTGTAGGCAAAAAGTAATATCACAAGCCTGATATTAACATCTGAAGTTCCCAAAGGTCTAAGACTGTGTCTTAAATACAGGACCTGGAATCACTCACCATCTCCCAGACCCAGATATATCCCAACCCGACTCTGTCCAGGCTCCATGTCAGGGTGAGATTTGAGCACATGCCATCTACCTGTCAACATGATTTCCAGGAGAAAAATAATTAACAAACCTTGCCTCAAGGCGTAGTACAGATCACATTTACCTCTCCACCTTGACAGAGCCTTTAAGCTCTTCAGTTCAGTAAATACCACCTTCCAGTGAGCAACAAGGCAGCAAGTACACATATGCAACAGTCAAGATTTTGTTAGAAGGCAAAAATTTTCACAAGGTGTAGTTTGAATGAGACACTGAGAAATCAAACTCGATTACTAGACACAGGCACAGCATTGAAATAGCTCTCTTGGTAAAGAGCAAGTTAATTAAATAAGCACAGAGCCCTTTCCTTGCTGTTAACCAGCAAAGACTGCAAGCATGGTCTCATTTTCCAACATGAGTCAACCTATGTCTTGGCTCCTGGCTGCAGTGAAAATAAGAAAGATTCTGACAGTTTATAATTAATTATTTTATCTCAGTTACACTTGTGTGAATCTGGAGTAAATTCAGAGGAGAAAATGGAAATATTTCTGATTCCAAGCCATATAATACCAATGACAATCTGACCACCCAATATGCCTGTAGAGAAACTTTTATGCCCACTTGAGTTGCATGCATTTAGGCAGCCAACTTGCACCTGGCTGGTCTACAATTTCTACCACTTCGTTTTTTCCCCTGTCAAATCTTTCTCCCCTCAATAAATGCAACTCATGTTGTTTTGATGGATGGCAAAGAGTAGGTTAAGTTCTTGTCCCAGTTTTGTATGTAGAGTTATTAAGCATCAGAAAGGAGAGTAGCCCAAAAAGCACTGCATATCATTCTGCAGATCATTAACTGGTAATGTAATCTGCCCCTTTCTAGGTGTCACATCCAAGAAAAGACCACAAAATTAGAAGCACAGTGTTCTGAGTAGGGAAGTACTCGGCGTTCCTCTCCTTGCCCTGTGTGCAAGCATTGCAGGGAACAGCCAAGCACGAATCAGCATTTCACACAAAATGCCTCAGAACTTGATAGCAGATCCAAACAGCTATTCAGCATCACGCACTCCAAAGTGCTCATGTAATTTATGTATTATGATAATCTGGTTTTCATCTAACCTAATAATTCAACCGTTGTTTCTTTTAAATAATTGGCTATCTGACTCCCCACCCATGCTGAGGAACATGCACACTACTCTACTGCAGGGACACCATTAACCTAAGCAAAATGTCATGACAAAAGAAGATGAATTTCCAAGGAAAAGAAACAGCACTCACTTTCACAAGAGCCCATCTCTCACTATATATTTTAAAATAGTTAAATTTCTGAACATTTAGAAGGAGAAATTATTTCTAACACTGTTTGAAAGGACCACTTTCAACACTTTATTTTTAGGAAACAAAGGGTTTGGGTTTTGTTTTCTGGATTTTGTTTGTTTGGATTTTTAAATATATCTACAGTAACAAGTCTCTTTCCTAAAAGTCTTACAGATCACTCTCATGAGATCCCACCTGGAATATTGTGTACAGGTCTGGTGCCCCCAGCGTAAAGAAGGACCTGGAGCTGTTAGAGCAAGTCCAGAGGAGGGCTATGAAGTTGATAAGGGGACTAGAGCACCTCCCCTATGCAAACAGGCTGAGAGAGTTGGGGTTGTTCAACCCGGAGAAGGGAAGATTGTATAACTGCATCACCATTTGGTATCTGCAGGGGCCCACAGGAAAGCCAGAGAGGGACTCTTCATCAGGAACTGTAGTGACAGAACAAGGAGGAATGTCTTCAAACTGAAAGAGGGGAAATCTAGGTTAGACATACAGAAGAAATTTTTTACTGTGAGGGTGCTGAGGCACTGAAACAGGTTGCCCAGAGAAATTGTGGGTGTTCCATCCCTGGCAGTGTTCAAGGTCAGATTGAACAGAGCTCTGAGGAACCTGGTCTTGTGGAAGGTATCCCTGCCCATGGCAGGGGGGTTGGAATTACATGATCTTTAAGGTCTCGTCCAACCCTAAACGTTCTATGATTCTGTGATAATCAGTCTAGCAACGACTACTGAACATCTAGCAAGGGACTTTCAAATCAGTAAAGGTCACAATAAAGACAGCAAGAATCACAAGGCCACATAACATTAGTAGAGACATTTCTTCTGTCAAATATTCCTTGACTTGGCTCTGTAAGGCTGTGTCCAGTCCAAGAAAGTATCTTTAAAATAATATAAATAATTGCAATTATATACAACTTTCACAAGTTGCACAAGCAGCATTCAGCATTTACTCATTTTATCCACGATGCGCCTGTCTCCCGTAAGGTTGGGGAAAGGTTCCTGTGCACCCAAATGTTCCCAGCTCCAGGTCACCTCATGATACAAGCGATGTTACCAGACTCAAATAGCCAGTCAGCAAGTGTAAGATGGTGAATCTCATCCACAAAATGCTAATAAGCATCCTTACCCTAATTACGAGGTTTGTGGGTTTTTTTCAGTTTTCCACTTCAGTTTGGAGTAGTCAGTCATCTCACAAAATTACAAATACCATAAAGAAGTCCCTGTCCCTTTCAACACATGAATGAGAGGGTATCAATTGCAATTAGAAGGCTTAATCAAACCATCCTCCACTTCTCTTGCTCTGCACCAGTGCACAGTTATTCTATGTTGGTTTTCACCAGGGGAGCAGTGCTGTGAAACGAAGCAAGAAAAGGTAGTAATGACAATTTACTCACTCAGATATTCATTTAAGAATGCAAAAAATGCACGTGTTGCAGGAAATAATTCACTCAGTTTAATAGGCAAAGGTATTGAATATGCATTTTGCACCTCTTCTTTATGCATTAATTAATTAACAGTTTTTTAAAAATTGGAAGAAGAATGGAAAGAAAAGAGAAATAAATTGGGTCTTATTCTGACAAAAAAAAAAAACCAGCCTGGATTTCCTAAGTGTTTATTTAGCACAGTGCTATTTTCACAGCTCATTTGAAATTTTACAAATGGTCTTTTATAATTACAAATTTTCAGGCCAATTCTGTTAAATACAATAACTGAAAAGTTTCCATAGAGTCACCAATTTTAAGAAATTTTTCTTTTCCTCATCAAAATTTTCTCTTTTGCCTTTGTTTCCTTTCCATCCCATAATTTAAACCAATAGGGGCAAGCTCTACTTCTAAATAAATCTTTTTCCCTATTGCTTCTATTATCTTATGTGTTTTCTATACAGTTGAGCTACTCATGTTTTAGATAGGTTTGTGAAGTTTGTCTTTAAGTTAGATGTTACTTTCTTCAGCCTTCCCATCATTTTAGGCTTCTTCATATGTCTTAGATCTAAACACACTTATGAGCCAGTTTGAATCTCCATAACTCTCCAAGTCTCAGATACAAATGGTGAAGTACATTTGACTGAGCCAGAGAAGACTGAAAACGGGATAGCACAAGCAGCTGAACTTGGTTACTCGTTTTAGCAGGGCTTCAGCTAAACTTGGAACTTATTTGAGGAGAGCCTAAAACTCAAGGGCAGTAGCCATACACAAACTGCACTGGGGTGGAAAGTAGTTCCTTTCTTGACAAAGAAAGTAGAAAATCACCTTCAGTACAGGAGTTAGGTACACTGAAAGCATTTTGCTCCTAAAGTACCCAAGCTGTGTTTGGGCATAGAAGGAAATTCTTTATCATGCTCCTTTGTAAATGCCCATGTGTGGAATATGGATGTAAAGAGAGTAGATTAGGCAACGGGGGTAACTGTGTGGACCTGTCTGTGCTGACAGTGCCAGGTGCCAAAAATCAGACACAAGCCAAAGATCCTTCCTTGAGGAATTTTCTGGTACGAAAATTGCTAGAACTTAGGGGCACATGGACTGAGACTGAGCTGAGGTTGCCATGGAAAGCATTATGAAATTCAAGCGCAAAACCTGTAGGAAGACCACAGGTTTTGATATCTCCCAGGTATAGTCCCTGAGGGTGGCACTTAGTGGCTTGTTTTTGCTGATAGTCCCCAACTGTTCCATAGCTTTTCCATGGGAACTTCAACTTCCAATGCCCTCATGGTTTATGTTTCACTGATTTCAAGCCCTCAAAATCTACCAGATGTGGCTGCTGACAAAGAAACACATTAATCTCGGGAAGACAAACAAAAAGTAAATAAGAAAATAATACTGCATACTGGCTAAAGGTTCCCTCTGACATCTCTCTTTGGAAATAAAAAAATGCAAGACAAATTCTTCTTTCTTATGATCTAAGCTATTTTTTCTCAGTCACATTGAAAGGAATTGAATAGACTTAATAACACTGTCAACTCTTTGCTTTCTACTACAGCAGTCAGGATGAGAAACTAGTTTATTGTTATCACAGACATCTTCCTATAGCTCTTTGTTTGCTTTACCTTCTGCAACGTAACAGCTTGTTGCTAGGGTACTATGTCAAATAAGCACATATTGTTCCTTAGTTCCTTGATTCCAAGTGCTCTATATCCTCTGGCTGGGCTTGGTCCTGAACCACTACTGATGATTTCTGTAGAATACACAATCAGCTGCTGCAAAGGTACTCATCTTATTTACTCAAGTTCTGCTCTCCTATTTCCTGAGCGAAAAGTTGGTGCCCAACAGTTTTAATTGCTGATCTCTGTTCACCTGCAAGATACCAAGAGAAAAAGCATAAACAGTACTTGTTCTACTTGTTCTATATACTGGAAAATACATACTGCCACTATATCATTAATAGGATTTGTTAAAGTTGAAGAGAATAAATAAAACAGCCTATAATTTCCTTGACAACTCCAGCTGAAGGGCAAATTTCTTCTGCCTGTTCTGCCCTGTGGAGCTTTAATTGTATATTCTATTCCCAGAGGGGCAAATTATAGTCTCAGTTACAGCCATGATATAATTAAAGTTAATGGAGTTGCTCAGGTCTAATTGAGGGCACAGTTTACTGCAGCAAATGTTACATTACAATTAATCATTGGGAAGGATTCCAAGCTTTATATATCACTCAGTTTCCAGAAATCTGAGTTAAAAATCTTTAAATAAAGCTCCACTCTTGTTGATAATGGTTGTCCTCACCAAAAATCAGACTATACAGTAAACAGATGAACATGGAGTAGTACATTCACCGCTTCTATCAGCTTCAATCACTATCCTATTTCTCTGGTGGTTTGTTTGGGTTTTGGATGTGATTTGTTGAGGTTTTGGGGGATATTTTTTGATCCATTTAAAATTGTTATAATGCAAGGAATCCTATTTACAAACTGATATCTAATAAAGAAACAGTGCCATAAACATGCATGCTGTTAATTCCTGTCTCTGTGTGCATGCATAGTAGAGAGAAAGGCCTTCCCCTCATATCAAACATTTAGCTACACTGCAAGAAAAGGCATCATTCCTCCTGTGGATGGAACCAACATAGCTGAGTCTTAACCCAACTAGCTTGGGTGCCAGTAACAGTAAAACCAGGACAAATTTGCTCATTTAAAAACCATTCTGTGGTGAAGCGTGACTTTAGATTCCAATACTGGCTGCACCAGCTTCTCTAGTATTCCCACAGTGCCCATAGCAAAACCACGCTTTATATCTCTTTTCTGCAATTACACCTTTCATAGTAGAGTGTATGAGATCTAGAAAATGCAAAGTGAAAAGTCTTCAATGTTAAGTTGTCACATCAATTTAGCCTGCATGAACCTGATTGGAAATCTATATCACTTTGTCCTTACAGAAAATCCCTTATTACTATCACAGTTCTACAGATCTGCCACTGCTACCCCTTCAATTTATCAGAGGTCCATCAACCTAAAGAACCATTAAAACAAAAAGTCTGTACTTCAAACACTGATAGACAATATTGAGATTCGGTGGCTTAAATGTGGTGGTAGTTGTGTTGTTATTAACTTAGTTTTAAAAGTATCTGCTTGCATTCTGGTAATTAGAAAAGATTTGGAAGAGATAACAGATTATTCTTACTGTCCAGATTATATAGTCAATGCTATAAAGAAAATCTTCTTTCATTTCATTTTACCTCACATTTCCTTTTTGCTTTACTCTGTGCTTTAACACCTTTAGAGACAGTATTTTATTCCCAAGTCTGAAATAGCTGGAAACACTTTTTTTGTGTGTGTGCAGCTGTATGATGTCTTTATTATATTTATCTTAAATTCTCTTTATGTGGTTTTAGTCTGCACAAGATGTTTCAGGAATTGCTGTTGTCAAAATTCACTCTCTCCCCTGGGCTTGGAGGGAGTCTTATGAGTCCACAGGGAGTTTTATGAGCAGAAACCCTGTCCCCAGCTATTAAATAAGTCTTCTTTCTTTAGTTCACGATTTTTATTCTGTTAGCATTGCTTTACCTCACTGGAGTTTTTACAATACAGGTCTGAATGGATGGATTATTATTTTTTCCCGTTTTTTTTGGGGAGGGAGCAACACACAATATTGGCTTTTACAAGTCAAACTGAGGATTATCTCCTGTGACTCGGAGTGATAATTGTGCCATTAAGAGTCGTTTATCCCATGCTTATCCAGTGCCTAAAGGTCTCCAAATTTCCAGTTCCAGCTCACTTGTACTTTTCTGTTTTAGTGCCTGAAGGAAGGAAAAAGGCAGATCAGGATGCAGATGAGACTGTTACAAGCTCAATTTGGACTCACTTGAGTGAAGACACAGACCCCAGTACCTCCCTTCCTGAAACGAGTAGGCGGGCAAAATATCTAAGGACCCTTTCACTAGGGATCTGTCTTCAGGTAGACTGTTGGCCAGCTAGTTGGAAAACATATCATGTCTACTCACCCACTTACATTTTTCTCTTGATATTTTGTACTGCCTCACATCACCATATCTTTTGAAGATTTCCTATTTCAAGTAGAGCCAGCACTTGGAGACTGCCTGTCTGGTTCTACCACCACTGAACAAGTTTTCAGTCCTTGAAGGTATTTTAGATTTCTGTGTGTGTGTGTCTGTGTACAGGGAGAGAAATATATAGATACATAAAAATGTTTATAAGCAAAGAAACTGAGACCACTTACTTTAAAGTTATGCTTTTACACTGTTTATGGTCAGAGTTGATTTTTTTAACTTCAATTCCTTCCTTCTTACCAAGTCTAAACTACCATGGATTTATGTACCATTCGCCTTCAAGTACTTCACATGCTGGGGTTTGTTCAGCTTTGCACACATCAGAGTTGGCTTCCCAGGGCTTTCTGCCAGCTTCCGTCAGTCTTAAGAAAAGTAATTTGTGCAACTCTGGTTATGTTCCTGTAGGTCACAACCAAAAGCCCAATTAGTTTATTTAAAGGGAAAGGAATAGACTTGTTTTTTCTCACAGGCTGAAGTACATGACCATTCTGTTGGCTCAGTTCCTTTCTCTCTGGGTTCCTAACAGGTTCATCAGTAGTAGCCTACACCCTGCTTGAACTGCCAGCACACCAAGCACAGCCCTGCACAAATGGTTAATCACAGGCCCAAGTCAATAGCTGAATTGCAGGGCCAGTCAGAAGACTGTGCTGACAAAAAATGATGAGGAATTTAAATGTCTGGCCATGGAAGGAAATGAGCCAGGAGCAGCTGCTAACGCCAAAATCAATGGGCTGCTCAGGGATCCAGCAGCACGGCTGGCATGAGCTAGACCTTCTCCACAGTAAATTAATGAGCCCTCTGGGAGCTTTGTCAGCTACTGTCTATGAATCACTCCAGGACCTCCCAATCCCCTCCACAGACAGTCCGCATCCTCTGTGGCTTTTGATCACATGAAGATTTTGGTATGTGACTCAGGAAAAAGGAGAATTAGGCTAACCCAACACTAACATCCAAACACCATGCAAGTCTCACAGCATTTGTATCCATCTTTCACGGTAGATGGAACAAGTGAAATCAGACACTTCTGGGTTTAGATTATTTCAAGCAAAAGCATTACTATTCTCTTGGGAAGATTCAGCCCACTTTCTAATATCAAGCATGCAGTGATTGTGACAGCAATCTTTATCTGAATACTTTTAGCAGCTGTTTCCACGAGACAGTTTGGGAAAGGGAAAAACATCTTTTAAATTGATGGCTTATTTCAGCAACTTTTTTGAGGGACCATCTTCATTGCAAGTCAGTGCTTCAGTGAACTTTACTGAAGACTGGCATGAGGCACAACATATATGGAAATATTGCTATTGGTCATTAAATTAAATTAAGTTGTTACGGTTTAAACTTAATTGGCACTGTGAGGTTTTGGACATAACCACACAAGAGGGTGAAAAATTAAAAAGTATAGGAGAGCACCAACTACAGCTGCTTACTCTGTATCTGTACATGCCATTATATGGCACTTTTTAGGAGGAACACATAACATACTGTTTACTGCCCAACAATTTGATTGATATTTTCTGGAGAATTATTAAGAAATAATAATACATATAAATGGATTATACAGGGCTTGCAAGATCATACATGGCATTAGCAGTGTTTCAAAATACTGCCACTCCTACAGACAGGAAAAGATTATCTGCTTGATTTATTTTTTTTAGTAATAACCTATTTATCCAGGATTGTATCAGACTGTTGCTGTAATGTCTAGCCATTTTCCAGGGACATTACATGTGAGCTTGCCATTTTTTTCAGCCTCTTAACATTTTTGAGCTTTTCATGGTCTTATAACCAAAAGAGCATTTAGTCTAAGGATGCTTGAAAAGACTATCAAGGGAAAGTTAAGTTGAATAATTAGGTTCTTGCACTGAATGTTTAGTGTGGCACATGTGCTGGTCATTCCTATTTTGTCTGGCAACAAGTTCCATAGTCTTAGTCCAGCTTCTGTGAACGTTTTGTTTCCTGTGGTTACGAGTCTTTTCCGATGTTGTTGACAGCTTCATTTTCCAGAGGAGCAAAGCTGTAGCATGAGGTCATCTTGGTTCATCTGCTATCCCACAAAAAAGAAAGGAATAGGAAGAGTTAGTGTATTACAGAAAGTATTGGTGTAGGTTAGAGCATACTTAGACACGTAATGTATATATTATAATATATAAAAAACATATTTACTCATTTCCCAGAAGAAAAATTATAATACACTGACTTACAACTACAGAATGAATATCCACCAAATTATGTGATTATTCTTTCCAGTTTTATACAACATAACAATCAATGAATAGAATGTATATACTAAAATGCATTTTTCATCTTTATTCTAAGGCACCGTGTCACATATCTTAAATCAGCATTCCAGGGAAATTATTTATCTTTTTCTAAGATTCTTTATTTTTTAATTTCATTTGTACAAGACCAGTCTCATACAAAACACAGTATCATCCATGCTTCCAGCTTAAGCTCTTGGTCACCACTGTGACTGGAGAAATTATCATTACCTCTGCCACCGTTATTATCATTGTTACTTGCAGTGTAGGAGAGTTTCCCACAAGCAGATGCTCCTTCCTTTCATTCCCTGTGCTCATGAGCCTTTCTACCTTGACTCAAATACAAATATGGAGCAAGAAAAAGGTGCAAGGCACAGGAAAGTATTGAGAAATGGTTAGACTGAGACAAACTCCTAAACTCATGGAATCCATGAGAACTTTCTCTGCAGCGGGTCAGAATTTCACCCTGCCACTTTCCATACCACCTACAAGGCCTGTTAGAATACAGCTCATGCCAACTTCCAACTCAACATCTCCACTTTAACAGAGCATTTCAAAGCACCATTATCTGTGCAGCCATGTGTTAGGAGTCAAGGGAAGGGCTGAGCCCATTCCCACAAATAGATTCACTGGACTCTCTTTTCCATGATCAGAGAATTGTAGAATATCCTGAATTGGAATGGACTTATAAGGATCATCGAGTCCAACTCCAGGGTCTGCAAAGGCTGGATGTTGTATAGGGAGAGCTGCTGGATGTTGTATAGGGAGAGGGACATACACATTCCGTGGCATTGAGTTGCTTCTGGAGGCCCAGCTGAGCTTCCCGAGTTCAAGTTGAGCAGCCAAAATGACTGTGGGTGAGATGAAACTGTACTATTCATAGTGAACTACCAGGCTGCATGGTGCCCTCTCAGCTATCATTTCAATCAAAACAAACACTTATAAAATGAATAACTGCCTTGAGTATTTAAACTGTTAAGCTTTTTCTAACATTGCTGTTTATAATTAGATTTCACAGAAAGCCAGACTGGTGGGTTTCTCTCAGCCTGACATTTTTATCATGTGAAATATGTTGGATCAGGTAATCAAAAGGCCTTAAGGTCAGGTAACATGACTGAATTGCTGTTAGTAATTAAATGTGCGATAAATAACAGTATCTGCTGTAGCTAGAAAAGACCATGTAGGTAGCTTCGTGTTCTGTTTTATAAATCATATTAAAAAAAAGTGTATGGGTTGTTTTATATTAAACATGGTGGTTATATGTGCCAAAGATTTATTAGTCCAGTCTGTCTTATGGTGAGTGGCTGCAATCCAGATTCATGTGGTAGAATAATAAAAATTTTTAAATGGCTGTAGAAGTTGATGGACCAAAATGGAGTTAGTTACTGCATTGGCTGCCCGTGATGTCATAGCCATGGCTGCAGCCCCATATATGTTTATGAGAGGTTTATTCCCCTTAATTTCTACCTATATCATAATAACAATCAGACATCCAAAAGCAGACTGTTCCTAAGAAATCACTGAACTTCCCTGGTGACTGGAGTCTCTCAACCCCATCTACTTCATCCTGAACCTGGGGTCTGCAACTGCGTCCCTGAATTTTTCCCTCCCTCAAGGCTGATCAGCCCTTGCCTACACACTTTGCTGGAAAGCAATGGCTGTATTTAGGGTTTGGGCAGGCTATGGAAGAACTTTCTGTTCCAAGTACTTAGAATGAGATCCTACAAACACTTAAACACATATATAATTTCCCTTTTTCAAGTAGTCTCACTCATTTCAATGTCACCATTATGTGAACAAAGTTATAACTCTGCTTAAAAGTTTTCAGGAGACTTGCTACATATATTTTCTGAGGCCAAGAATGCTGACGGTTCTTAAAGAAAATAAAATGAAACAGAGACACGCATGATTTGGACTATGTTCAGAATTTTCTCTAATTGCTTTAATCAAATTCCCACTAGGCATTAAAATTAGATTGTCTATGTAGTTGAATTCCACTGGTCATTACTGGCTGGCAGTGGTTGATGTATCAGATTTACTATTCCTTGTTTTTCTTATGCTTGGGTGTATTACATATAGGTGTTACTGGTGTTTCTGGCAGTCTCCCAGAGAAGCTGCCTTAACTTCATGACAGAATTTTTTTAAAATACACTATTTGATGTTTCAAAATGGCTGCAAATTCCAATTTGAATCTGCCTTTTTAAGTCTTTATATCATGCAACCTGTTGCATGATTTTTGAATGGTACCTTGTAATTCTATCTGCCTACCATGAGTAGGCAGATAGATTTACTCCATAGAGTACATCATTTTGAGGGATTGCCTTATAAATTCAAAATTGGAGAAGCTGGTCTGCACTAAGCAAAATATTATACTGAAGGACACACCTTCAGTGTTTCTAGTGCTAAAAATCCTAACTGCCAAAAAAAAATTAGTATTTTGATTATTATTTAAATAAATAAATAAATTCACAAGGGCAAGAGTTGCTCACATTCATGTTTTGTTTTTTCTTTTTAAAACTCCTTTATTTGTTAGATATGCCAGGTATTCGTATATAACAAGTATTTGCATTACTTGTTATAAGCAATACTTTGCACATTCTTTTTAACAATCTATTTCTTAAAAACGTCTGAAATGATTTTGTGGGGTTGTCCTTCCAGTACAAACTGTCTCCAACCAGAGTAACTGCAAAACAAATTGTTCCCCGTGCCCAAATAGTAAAGAGCTCTTGTGTCAATACCACGTCTCAGCATCCCTGAGGAGCAGATGCCTTGTCTAAACTGAATTATAAATAATACTCTGATGAAGGAAGTAATAGTCTAGTAGCACTTTACCCTTAATGTCAGAGTTGTGTTTATTAGTTTTGGCTGTTTGATAAATAGAGAGAGGTTTTAATTTAACATAATAGTTTTTCACATAGATACAGAGCCATTACTGGTCCAGCCAAGTAATATCCCTTCCCACGGGAGACCCTGTCAAAAAGGAAATAATATCAATTTAATTATTTTGCTTTCTGAACATGCTGCAGCCTTGGGTATTGACTTCATATTTTTCTTCAATAAATGTAGCACGTATTATGGTATCAGGTTTAATGAACCTTCACTCTTTTTTTTTTTAAATTGAGAACTGAAGGGTTCTTTATTAAACAGACACATAGAGAACTGTATTAGCTTTCTTCTATGCAGCTATGATTCTTCTTCCAGCTCTGTAATTTCATTGTAATTTTAGAGCCATACTGCAGCAAAACTCCAGGGATTTCACATACAGGGGTGTTTAATGCTCCAAATGTCTTTAGTTGTGCATTACTAATCACAAAGGATTTGGGTTAAAAACCATTCTTTTAAGCAGTAAAATATTTTCAGAAATTACAAAATTAACAAAAAAGGAAACTGGACAAAAAAAATACACTCTCCAAAATATATTTGAGAGTCCTAATTATCATGCATGAGCTCCTATTAGATGGCTAGTCATAGCAGTAGAAAATTACTCTTGGAATATTGCTTCCTGTGCAAGGCAGTGTTATTCAAAGAATAATAGAGACAAATCCAGTGCTCAGCGAGTGCTGAAATGTTTGTGACTGGAGAGGGCCAGGCATTGGATGCTGACCCAACAGTCATTTAAAAGCCTCCATGAGACCAAGTGGTGGCTGTTCTCAGTGTGTTTTCTGACAGTGCTGAAGACATACACTGCAGAGCTGGTATGCCAAGTATCTACAAGATTAATCTGTATTTACGTTCACAGGGATTTCACATTGCATTGATAAGAGGACAAATGACAGCCTGTGATGATATGGTAATCTCTGTGATATAAGCACTTACAGTTTGAAAACATTTGTGTTTTAAGTGGTAGCTGTATCTACAGTCATAGCTGCCAAAGAATTCTTTTTATCTGTGTATTCTACTGCTCATGAGTTTTTTCAAAATTGATATTTTAGCCTGACATGTTCCATATCTATTTCACTTAGACTCAGACGTTCAGGATAGACTAATGAAATTCTTGAGACATATCTTGTCCAGAGCTATCCTTACTCTCTATCCTAACTCCTTTTTGAAAAGCTGTAGTACCATTATGTTGTGAAGAAGAAATTGAATTTGTAGACCAAAATGGATAGTGCACTCTTTAAGTTTTTGCCTGAAAATACACCTGGATTTGAATACATCAGTTCAGGCTTAAGACACATTCAATAGAGCTTCTTGGGGAATAGCTACGAGTAATTTTTCACAATTTGCTAAGAGCAAGCTGCACCTGCCAATAGTAACCAGCATGCTAAAACAAACAGGAATGGACCTGGGCTGCACCGGCTAGCCCACGTAAGATGTATGAACAACAATTTACTACTAAGAAAAACAGCAGAAGGTGCTACTACTCACTCTCAGAACTGGGAGTGCATCAAACTGGGAGTAGGAGATCACCTTGAGCTGTAATCCAGCCCTTTCTAGTAATTATACTTTCAGTACTATGAAATAAGCTCTCATGAAAAGATCTAACCAGCATTTTTATTATTACTATCACTTGCCTACAGTTCTGCAAGCCCAGAAAATTATGACTTTCCAGTTAGAAACCCAAGGGAAAGAGTGTGGGATGAGGCACTGAGCAAAAGCAAAAAATCAAACATTTTCACAGAAGGTAGACTTTCAGTGGAAATTTCATTTGGTCAAGAAAATCAATTTTCTCTTACACAGCCACTATAAAGGAAGCAATTTCAATCAACTCTACTTACTCCCCTTTGCTAGAAATAGATAAGTAGCAACTGCTCAATTTTACTAAAGAAGCTGAAAAGTCGCACCGGAGGAAATAGCAGGACTTTAGGCTGAACCCATGTTTCTAATATGGTCAGTGACTGCCACACTTCATTTCAGCATGTGTTCTCCTGGTAAGCTTGATATACCACCATCTCTACATCCTTCTCCCAGGAAACTAGCAACAGGACAGGAGGACATGGCTTCAACCTGCACCAAGGGAGGTTTAGGTTGGACATCATGAAGAATTTCTTCATGGAAAGGGTTGTTAAGCATTGGAACAGGCTGCTCAGGGAGGTGGTGGATTCACCATCCCTAGAGGTGTTCAGGAAATGACTAGGTATGGCACATTAGTTGACAAGGTGGTGTTCAGTCAAAGGTTGGTCTAGATGACCTTGAAGGTATTTTCCAGCCTTGATGATTCTATGATTCACTGAGTTTCTCTAATCCCAGAATGCAAACCAGAATTTCCAGTTCCCAATAGTTATTTCCTGCACAAAATAGTCCACATTTTTGGACTACAAGCTCTTCTCTGCACTAGTTTATAAAAAAAATCATGTTTACTATGGGGACTAAAAACTAAAAACCTACAAAACAGAAGGGAATTTAAGTAATTTTCAGAGAGCTGGTGGTTTTTTTGCTTATTAAATGAAAGCTGCTAATTATTATTATTTGGCTATTCCTAAAAGCTAGGAAGTTCAGTTCTAAAAAATCTTCATCAAAAGAAGTGTTTCACTTGCAAAATCCAAACTTCAAAGCTTAAAAAAAAATCTCCTATTAACCTTTCAATGCATCCACTAGGGAAGATTTTGCAAAAATAAAATCTACCTCAGCAAATTTTAGATGATCAAAAAGTAGGCATAAAGTCATCTAAGCTTATAACTTCGTTCAGGAGATAAAGATAATTAAGTACATAGGCAGTGGAGAAGAATTGCTCTCCAGTGGAGTATCTTTTTCTTACTGACTATCTTAGGCTGGCTATTCTTAGAGGTACAATGGATCCCACCAGACCTGTCACCAGGAAAACTAATTGAAAACATCAATCCAGATACACAGTACAAGCCATCATGTATTTTACAAAATCTACTCAAGTTGCATTCAGACTATTCTAAACCTTTCTACCGCATTCAGGTACTTTGGAAAGAAGTCTGTAAAACACTGGGTAAATGGCAGACTGACAGATATGATCACCTATGTGCATCAATCAATCTGGTGACTGCGTGTGTTGAGCTATTAGCCAAAACCTGCACCAGACCCTAGAGACAACTGCTTTAAAACATTATCACAAAGGACAAGGAAACACCAGCTCCATTGTTTTTAAGTAAAATCAGTCATTTGGGAATCTATAATGGAAAAAAATAGTCCCAGATGGTTTTGAAATGTCAACACATTGTTCAGTTTAAATATTATGAAGGGGATAATACCAGTCTGGTAATCCTTTCTGCCTACAAACAAATAACCTTCTTTTGAAACTACCTATGAGCTTTGCTTACACTGAAATGTTTAGAAAGATTACAGAAAAATCTATTGACCCATTCTCCATGCGCATGACCAACAGGGTGGGCTCCTCCAATAATATCATCAGTTTCCTCTCCAATTAATTCAGCTCCTTTAAAGACCAGATAATGAAGAGCATTCATTGCTCTTGTTTTACTGGAAAGGTTACTGGGATAAGACCTGGCTCTCAAAGTACCTTCTTGTTTCATAAAGAGGCCCTTCTCCTGTAGCTGGTTTCTCATCTTACTGATTACCTGCTACATGAGAAATTTCAGTCTGGTTTCAGGGCTGGACCCAGCCCCGAGGTTTCTGTCAACAGAGTTTGTTGTAATTTATTTATTGTAATTCAGAATCCAACTAAACCAAGTCTCTATCTGGCTTCCTGCATTGGCAGCATTTGGTACTGTTGGTCAGTGAATGCTGGACCACCTTCAACACCTTATGAAACTTTCAGCTTGGAAATTAATATGAGGCAGGACACGCTTCTCAAAGATGTGAGTATATGCTTAAGTCCTAATGCAATGAATGGGACTTAATACCTGCTAAAAGTTAAGCGTGTGCTTATGTATTTTTGTATATAGGGTAGAATTCCCCCATGCCTACAGAAATGGAAGTGCTCAAATGTTTTGGAGCCTTGAAGCTTTATTTCTGAAAGAAAAGAGGTTCTGTGACTTTTTCAAAAAAGTTTTTCACACCTTTTCTGAGAGAAAATATATTTTCATGAAAGAATTTTCACTGTGGTGTGTCAAGCTGAGGAGTCTTTCAAGGCTTCAGAATTATTTTTTTTTTTAAATAGAACTGTAAAAAGTAGAAGTCAAACTGGATTTTTTTCTAGGCTTGCTTTCAGGGACTAAAACCAAATTGCTTTTGAGCATTTCCTAAAGATCTTGTTCATCTCTGTTATACTGAAACAAGGTCACTAGGTTTATCCAGAATTCACTTGCATTTTCCACTAGTCCATAATTTGGGAGCCCAATCCCATAATTTGGGATTTATTCCATAATTTATCCTGATCAATGTAGTTCAAAGACGAGAGCAGTGGAAGAATGATTCTGTTACTCCTCTGCTGCTTTTCCTGTCTCAACGCATATAGTTCAAATATGAACAAAGAAAAATGCATCCAATCTTTTTTCAGGAAAGTAATGGTTTTTAATGGAAATTATGAACAACAATTTGGGATATAAATGCTGGAAAGAAACTGGTAAAAACTAAAAGCTCATCTCATCATTGTTAGTTCTAGTGACAATATATATTGCTTCACATAACTTTCACATTCCTCCTATGAAATGGAAAATCAAGGGATGTAATTAATGCTATTTAAAACTTGTCTTCCAGATGTTGTCTCTTTCCATAGAAGAAAGAACCAACACATATCTTTTGCCAGTTCAGACTTCATCTGTAGAACAAGAGAGCTGTCTTTCCTTTAGACAACATATACAACATATATCCCCAGAGCAGTGGGGAGAAACAAAACTGGAATATTACATTGCAGTAATAAAACCAGCTAAGAGATTAGAGGTAGAGCTTTATAAAATACAAGAGCCAAAAAACAGTTTCCTGAGTCTCCTAAAGGAAATATCAATACGTTGGCTAGTCTACTTTTCATTATCACTTCATGGTTTAGAAGTTGTTGTGTTCACCCCATGACCCTTCTCCGTTCCCCTTTTATGTTAAGTCTTTGGGTCCAAAATCTGTTAATGCATTTATCATACGCTTTAGGGAGATATTTAAATAGCAACAACTTGTATGAGTGCTTTAAATTATCCTGACTAATGCAAGCACAATTTAAGATGCTTCTGGCCTAAACTATTAATGAGGTTACACACCATTAATGGTGGAATTTACCTGCACAATTTCCTCCAAAAAAGCATGGAATACACATAAAAAATGGATGTGATGCAGTTTTGCTTTCCAGAGAAATGTCTGTAAGGCTGCAATAAGCTCACCACTTCTACAGCTTTAACAAAGAGAGCACACAGCTGAAAGAGAAGTGGTAGCAGCCAACACCAAAGTGAGTGAATACACAATCTTTGCCACACGGTTTCTTTCAGGTACATAACTCAGGCATGCTTCTGATTAGACACACAGAGACAAAACTCAGTGACACTGCAGGAATTAAGCTGCATTCAAACATAACAATTTTTTAGCTTTTTAATTCCCCTCCTGACTCCTTACACCTGGTGCTTGTTAACTTATGCATTATAAATTTTGCAATGTCACAGCTAGAAGATTTAACCCAAAAAACTTGTCAGTAATCACCTACCTCAACTACAGTAATATATCTGCAAAAACATTCACCATTTTCACAAAGACAACAAGCTCACATTAGAAGATAATACTGACAACCTGGACCTGTTGAGTGTACTGCCAGCACTTAATAAATAAATTAAACAATATGAATAAAGAATTAGTAGCATCAAATAAAGTACTACTTCTGCAACATATACTATTACATATACATACTATTACAGCAAACAAATATAGAATAGAAAGAACTGATTAAATGGTGATTGCTGCATGTAAAATTATTCACATAAGGTAAAAAGTAATTTATTTTCAAATATACAGAAACAGTGTTGACACAGACAGTATCCTTTCAGACCACCTTGCACCCCAGGTACGACTATGCTGCAGGAACCAGAATTTTTAGTGCTGTCATGCCAGAGTGATGGCTACAGACTGCAAGCACTAAAACATTTCAGGACGGGCAACAAACATCCTTCAAGTCCTTTAAAGACATTCCTCCCCATCTATCATGCACAGTGCTCTGGACTGTCAACATATCATCTCCCATGTTGCAGCAAGAAGAGGAGCACAGAGCAGTTTTCACTTACTGTGATTTTCAGCTGTCACCCACAAAGAGCAGGAATGTGGTAAGACTTGGGCAAACTGCACACGCCAAGATTCTCAGCTTTGAGGCTATCTCCAGAATTATCACAAATGGAGGAGACAACAAGAGAATGTCTAGGAAAAGAATAAATAGTAGCAAAATTACACATCCAGATAGCATTACTTTGAAAGTTCTTCAGATACTTGCAATGTGAAATTGCTGAACTGTAGAATGCAACCTTAAATTGGTCTCATGAGTAACTTTCATAGCAAACGATCCATCTATAAACAAATAACAGATTTGCTTGTAGGCTGCCTGTCATCTGGCAGTTATAGATCACACCTCCTATATTACCCTGTCCTTTCATTTGTATAACTGTCAAAAACTGGGAAACAACAATCATACAACTTCTAGATATTCACAGTAACTGAGAAAAGTTTTATTGTTTGTGGTTAAAATGCTCTTTGTAAAAACAAACACTGATTTGCCTCTGGTAAAACTCAACTGTGCCATTCTTGATTGTACTTTTCATTAAGTAAATTGCCAATCAGTTCTTTGTTTTCCTTTTTCTGTTCCAGACCTTACTGAAGAACATTCCATTATTAAAGCTCTAAATAGATTTGCCTGTGTAAAGACTGAGGAGAGGTCTAGGGGATTTGGACTGTAACATGATAATGTTAGAAAGTTGTCAAGCTGTCAAAATGTAAAGTACTCCAAATACTGAAGTGTGAGGGTTTAGGTATTTGTTTCCACTGATATTAGAAAGAGTTACATGGCCTAATTTCTGTTACTTCCTCTCGTAAGTGCTCATCTCGCTGCTCACAGAAACTGGAGATGACTCAGGGAGAGATTTTGAACCCCAGCTCAAACCAGCAATTTCACTGACTGCAACAAAAGCATTTGTGCATGAAAGTGCTCATTAGTGGGAACTTCTAGTTCAATGTGATCCTGAAAACACTTTGGTCAGAGAAATACAAAAGCATTACTGTTCTCATTTTACAGTGCAAGAGAAGAGCAGAGAAGATGACTTTTCTCAAGACAAAAGGGACTATATAGCAAAAGTGCTATTGTACATTAACAGTTTTAGACTACCCTGTTCACCAGTTCCTTTGGTATATCTCAATTGCATGAATTAGAAAACAAACAAATGCAAATGAGAAAACAAACCAGAGCCCTTAGGTTAAATCTTCCAAATTTGACCCTAAGTGGGTTATTAACTTAGGAAAAATACAGAAGAGTGTGGAAAAATCTATTCTTGTGACAAAAATTTCTCAAGAATATAAATTGGCAGAGTATTAAGACACTGGTGATATGACTGCTATAATGATGGAAACAATATGTGGAGAGACCATTGTCATACCAATGTGAGGAATGTAAGAAAGATTGGTATCTTGTGATCCTTTTGGATGCCATCTCAGAGCTCAACACAACACAGATGCTTCAGTTGTTAAAACACTTAACATCTCATAATATGCACAATGCCAAGGCGTATTTTACTGAAGGCAGGGAGAGTTTGTCACCTACTTCAGTAGAAAGTTTGGGCCCTAAGTGAAAGTGCAATTGAATTAAAGGATAGATGGGGCCTCACCCCAAAGAAGTAAATGAAAGCAAGTTTTAATTATTTCAGTGGGACTTGGACCAAGACTTTCAATCACAGAACTGGGAGAATAGCCAGAAAACATCTACACAAACTGCAATTCACATATTATATTAACTGTACGCATTCTCCCTCATATCCACTGCTGCGAACACTCACACACACAAAGTAGAAACGCTGTTCCAGGGACAATAAGTATATGATGCACATGGTCCCTGCACATTCAGCACAACTGCTTCTTCAGCAACTGCACTCTGCTTTTATGTTTTCAAACACAATGACAAAGAATTTACACATATGCTCAGGCTACTCTTCATGTACATATATGGCTTCTCGCCTTTCATCTGCTCTTACATTTTATGCTAATTGATGAACAGTCCAGAGGATCATAAATGGAAGTAACACTGTTTAAAACCAGTAAAAACACAAATAAAAGCTTGATAAAAAAGTATGGTTTTTCCTTAGTGTGTAACTCATATAGCAATAATAGGTTAACAACAATACTGAGAATATCTTTCAATGTATGCAAAGTGATATCCAAAATGGTAACAAAAATTAATTTAATTTATTAAATTATTTATTCATTTACTAAAAATAAAACCCAGTATTTATTTTTGACTGGCCAGATCTTCAGCTGCTGCTAAGTGCTTCGATTCAACAGCATTCTGCTATTGGAAGTCTGGTCCTAACTTTACAAAATTGTAGGAAGAAGTGTTAAAGACAAGCTTGGCTCTATCACAACGCTGCCATTAAACTACTTGTAAAAGGCTTTGGTAGCAAAAAAAAAATAAACTTTTTTTCAATTAAATAAAATTAATGTGTGGCAGTCAAAGATCTTCAAATTCAATTCCAATAGAAACATCAGTAAGTACTGTAATGTACATGTCTGCATCTTGGAAAAAGTGTAGTGGCTTTGAAAATATCTGGGCAGACTAGACTCAATATGCAATCAAAACCCTATAGTTCTCATTGACAAAGTTCAGAACAGCAGTGAGTTCCACAACCATTGGCTCAATTTAAATAGCACTATAGTGAAAACTGCATGGTCTGTGATGTTCTATCCTTTGTTTCCTACAGTCCTGGGAGGAAAACCATTTGTGAGCAAATTCTTTTTCCCTAGACAGCCTAAAATGATTGTTCCTCACGAGTGATTTAGCTGAAGATTTAATTTCTATCTGTGTTATTAGGACTGCGTAAGAGTCATTTGAAAGAAACAAATATCATGGACTCATAGAATCACAGAATAGTCTGGGCTGGAAGGGGCCTTAAAGATCACCTTATTCCAACCCTCTTGGCATGGGCAGGGACAGGACACCTTTCACTTAAATGGGCTCAGAGTTCCATCCAACATGGCCTTGAACACTTTCAGGGATGGGACATCCACAACTTCTCAGGGCAAGCTGTCCTAGTGCCTCACCACCCTCACAGGGAAGAATTTCTCCTTAATATCTAAACCGCACACATCGGTCTCATACTGTGTTATAGACTGAGTGTAGCATGGATAAGCATACACTGTAAATTGTTCCATAATGACTCATGAAATAAGTGGGGGCTGCTTTAAACAGAACATTCCTGGAGGGTAAAGTAAGGCCTTTAACTGAAGCTTACCTGGAAAAGAAAGAAAAAAGACCATTTAGCTGCTTACCTGGCTTGCACTGGGGTATTTCTAACCTCCTCATCATCATCGTGTAACACTGCATAATTATTTCAGCATAGTTCTGTATGTCAATTGAACAGAAAATTCGCCTACAATAAGTCCTTCAGGAGTAGTGACTGATGATCAGTAAAACCTGAATAACATGATCATCTCTCTTTGTCTTTTCAAGGCACTTTGAGAAGTTAAGTGTTTGTTAGACAGTCACAGGAGTACAGGCAAGAAGCTTTTTATATGCTGACTCCTAAAGGTAATAAATAAGGAAAAATCAAAAGTAAAAGATACTTTAAATTTTATAAAAATTACAGGTACCACCTCGGATTTACAAGCAATATCTTCAATTTTCTATGTGAGGAGGATCAGACCTGCAGGAAAAAAGGACACAGAATTTCTTTTTCTTACACAATTCTCAGGTAGTATCCTTTGAAAACACACTTTTATGCAAGAAAAAATGTATTTTTCATCTCATCTTCCAAGGTTCAATAGAATAAGGTAATAATTGAAATTGACTCTTCAAGGGAAAAATATTAAGTAAAAAATCAGCAAACCATCATCTTGCTTTGCAGCTTTGCTAATTCCTCATCCTCAATGCGTGGGTGAAGATCACAGGCTTGTGGCTACCTTTCTCTGTCACTGATATGAAAAAGCTTTAAAAATGCACAATTCTGAAATGGTTTGTAGAAAGCAAGAAGAGTTATGAAAGGTTACAAACTTTTGGCTACTGCTGAAGACATTTTTATTGCCTTAACCAAGAAAGCAAATGGAACATCTCTGAATATTTCAGGCCAGATAAATGGGGTCTTAATAGTATGATGCCCAACACTTGAGAAAGAAATCCAGCACAGGAAACTATCTCCTGGGTTAAATCCAGTTCCTCACCATACCAGCCACTACATCACATAACGATTTCCAAGCTGCACTAATTCCTTTCAATAAACTGAAGTACAGATATTTTGTCATCAAAACATACTGTTTGAAAATACACTAACCCTTTTCCTTATTCATAGGAGTGTAATGTCTGAACTTTCCAGTTGCAGCTCAGTAGACGCCTTGATGACAAATATGAAACAAACAGTGCTTCATATACCAAACAGAGTGCTTTGCATTAATTTAGTTTCAAGGTGGCAAGGGAATGAATCATAATGGTTACGTCTGCATTAAAAAAAAATGTTGAAAACTCTTAGCCAGATGGAAATGCTCAAGAGCAGTATTCTAAAAGAATAGCTGGGGACCAACTAGCATCAAAGAAAGAGATCTGTGGAAATCCATTCAGTGGCTTAGATGCACATTTTCAGCATATTTGTTGATGCTATCCAATACTTTGCTGAGATTAAGGTGCAAGTTCACCTTCTTTTTGACTTACCTGTAGGAATATCAATTACCTATTCTGCCTAGTTCAGGAAAAAAAAAAC
Source organism: Manacus vitellinus (assembly GCF_001715985.3). Taxonomy (NCBI): domain Eukaryota; kingdom Metazoa; phylum Chordata; class Aves; order Passeriformes; family Pipridae; genus Manacus; species Manacus vitellinus. The sequence goes on from NW_021940773.1 coordinate 1,725,546, forward strand.
CACAACAGAAGTGCAATGAAGCAGCAATACTATGGAAGATTTCTTCAAGAAGGGGTTATACACACTTCCAGTAAGAAGTGGACCATACATATTTTCCAAAAACTTTTGGCACTGCAGTGGGATCCATTTCAGATTTCCAGCAGCAGTCTACTTCTTAAAAAACCTTTAATCATCTTCACTGCTGGCAAGACATCTGTTGGAAGCTTTGGAAAACTGAGAATGAAAAAGCTTATTACTCTACAGAAATCACTAATAGAAAGTGAGAAATAAAACCTGCATAGTATTACTTGAAACTTCAAAATGCACTAATAATAAATGGAATCTGGCTAGAAACAGTTTGGGGCTGAAGTCCTGCAGTAAGCATCTCCAGATCTAGGTACATTAGTTCTTACAAGAATTTAGGAATCTACCTATGCTGCAACCTCTCTATGAACCAAAAAAAAAAGGTCAAAAGTTACTTTTATTCATGTAGAGAACCTACTTCCCTTCTCTCAAACATATTCCTATATCTTCTCTCCTCTTGCCACAGTTCCTTATTCTACATCTTCTCCAGTTGTCATAGAACCTGTTACTATGTCACCCTGGTGCACTTCCTGTCAAATGAAGTTCAATGTTCCCAGAAAATGCTATTCAAGATGGTTAGTTTACAAAAGCAAAATCCCCAAATATGAGAATTTCAAGGTCAGTAATCAGAACATCACAGAAGTTCTTGTGCTCCTGCATCAGAAAATATGAGGCATGTATGGCCCTGGGAGATGAAGAAGTGCTGAGAGCATCTGAAAAGAAAAAAATCAGACTGGGGCTTGCTGAGAAAAGACTGTCTCTGTTCTTGCACATTTGAGAAAACTGATATTAAAATTCAGGTTATAATCTTCCTCCAAATGGATCATATTTAAAGACCTTTGTGAGCAATTCTACCCGATTGGGAGTTTTCACACTGTAAGACTATCTTCAATCCTCTCACCACCACTGGTCTTATGTTCTGTAACTATGAAAAACAACCAGTTTTGAAATTTTACCCAAGTTATGTTTGCAACTAACATCTTACATTATTAAACAATTGTGAGTTAACAGAACCATAATTCCTATTTTCTAATAAAAAAGAGCTTAAAATCCCTGTAGATGTTGACAAATTCCAATGTTACAGCTGAATCAAAGAACAAGCCTCTTGAGTTTTGGGAACTGAATCAAAATGAAAGCACAGTACCTCCTATGTGGATAGCTGTCAAAAGAAGCAGTGGTCATGTCTTACTCTGCTCAGAAAAATGAGAAACAGTGTCCCATCCCTCTGGCAAAAATATGGATAGCATAAAGGAGAATATTCTTACAACTAAAGACAGAAAATTCAAAGAGAAACCTGTTGTGTCCTTATATTATGTAAATCTAAAACTAAAAATGTAAATTTTTATTTTAACAAAACACAGTGGGAAAAAAATGGGTGGATCAAAGCAGCTTCCGATCAGATTTAAAATGGAATTTAAAGATGTATATATTTATTTGCTTAAAAAGTACCAAAAAAGAAATTGAAACTGAAATCAAAACACAAATTTGTCTTTAGAATTTACATATTGTAAAATACCCACGGGTATTTATTATTAGATAAACACACATTCTACAGATATAGTAGACTGAAGTATTTTCCATGCAGATGATAACCAGACTTATCTTTATATAATGTGATTTATAGCAGAGGAGTAAGAGCAGCAAATCTGAAAACATTTAGTTATATGCACCAACATATGCAGAAACAGATACGTATCACTTGATTTGCAATGTTCACTCATCATTATGCCTGTGATGATTCAGAAATGAAAATGCAGGTTCAGCATTGTGACCTATCTAGATAAAGCTGGACAAGAAGTAATTTGCCTGCCCCATGAAGCTTTTAAAACTTTGAAGGAAGTTATATTGTACCAGGTTAAACACAAGCTACATAGCTACCAATAAATTAGCAGAAGAGTAATAGGAGCAGGAAACCTTTCCATTATTGCTCTGTTCCTCTGACCTTTGGACACTAACACTCTGCGGAGGCTGCAGAGTTAGCCTTTTCCAACCCCAGGAATGATGTATATAACAGATTCAAATTGGAGCCTTTCTCCACTCCTTTTCACCTAGAATCATCTGCAAGTCCAAGTCCTTGGATGAGAGTCTACCAAGACCTAAGTCTTTGATTCCTAAACTGAACTATGTTCAGAGCTCCAAGTGCCCGTTCCGATGGAAAGAGTCAGAGAGCATTTGGTCATCAGTAAACAATTGATCATACTTTCCCCCTCTGAGAAATGTGAAGCTAACAATTATAGCCTTCCTCATTTCTGCCCTGCAATGCCGCTCTGGATAACTCCTCCTAAGACAGTTCCTCACTGGTACCTACAGGTGGCACAGCAGAAGGAAAGAAAGGTAACCATTTTGGTTTGACCCTTCCTGACTCCTGTAGCGAAAATTAATCGCTTCAGATGTGAAAAAGATGGGCAATACAGTTATCACAAGTATGAACAGGCAAATAAATAACTAGGGCTTTACTCACTCTCCTTTGTGTGTGAAGCCAGTTATGAAAGATACAGGCTGTAGCCACTGACAGGTCTGGTCTCCCCTGGGTAGCCACCTGGTCTCCCCTGGGTCCAGAAAAGATGTCCTTGTTTCAACTGATGACTGATTAAAACACCATGACCAAACACCTAGTAGGATCCCACTGTAAGCAGAGTCTCCAAATTCACTCTTGTGTGCCCCTCAACAGGTAAATCAACCTTCAGTTGCATAAGCCATGAAGCATCAGAGTAATGTGTGCAATTGCTATTAAAGAGCCCTTTACAATCTCAAAGGAGACATTGCCAATCCTCTGCTAAATTTCACAGGATAATTTAAAACATATGTAAATAGATGAAGGGTTCAAAAATTCCTTTGGATTCTGTTATAAAGACAGCATGCCATCAATTGCAGTAACTGCTTTAACATGTAGAAAATGACAATAGATATGATCCCTGAAGTATAGCAGTGATTAATCATTTGCGGAGGGGGGAAGTATTTTGTTTAAACTTGCTTCCCTCCTTGAATTTGTACACCCTCAGCCACTAGTGTTACAAGTGGTGATCACAAAGGAAAGACACATAGTAAGTTGATAGAAAATACTAAGAAAGGGAAGGGTTATCACAGTGTCTTGACTCCTAAGGCAAATCAATTATAAAACTGACTTTACCTATAAAGTCTGTCAGTTATGCTGAACATTTCTGAGATACTGAACTGCATCTACTATTCACTCATTTGATGCAGTAATCTCACATCAAAAAACATTTTATAAGAAGTAATATTCCAAGAGCTTGTTACTTTTATGAATCTGAAGAGTAAATAAATAAAACTGACATATGTAAACCCCAAGTGTACAACTTTATATTACATATTCCTCATTTCTTAATTGAGACTCAATTTATGAACAAAAATTACAAATGTAATGGAGTAAAATAAAATTTCATCTACAATAGAGCTCCACAGGTGCTACCTGGAGTAATGCAGTAGTAGAGTGATTGAGTATTTGAAAATTGCATCATTCAACAAACACCTGCAATGTGTCTACACTTCAGCTTTATCCCTTCTACTACAGCTAATGTAGCCATCTCAGAATGAAACAGCTTTACCATATTGACATTGTAAAGCAGGCTAAAATGTTGGCAAAAGAAAAAAAAAATCAAAATACAAAGTTAATGCATCGTGTAATAAAGTATGTGACCCAAACACCAAAGCTTTTATGCATTCATCTGAGAGCCATTGATCTAAAACAAACCCAGTTAGACAAAAACTGTTTGAGAGTATGGGTAAGGATTTCCCTCTACTAGCTCTCTACATTAAAGAGCACAATAATGCATCTTTGAAGGTAAAAACCCATTCCAAGCTCCAGAGGGACCCTTAGTTAAAAAATAGGTGGAGATCTCTCTTTCCATATTGCATAAAGAAAAGTAGTTTTTTACATCAACAAGTCTCTTAGCACATTGCATTAGATGAAACAAATGCACTCTTTTTCTACTCTGAAAACAACAGACAGAAATGTTCCTGCCACCAGAGAAGAAACAAAGAAAGTACATGTTTTTTTCTGAATCAAAGCAATGTCCTCTCAAGACCATGTCTTTAAGAATAGCAGTATCCCAGATTCAAGACAACCCTAACCTGAGCAGGTTCTTGTTGAACTAATATGACTCCTAAAGGCAACAGCTCACAAGGGTGCAATGTCTCTCCTTCATCCCTTGCTGTCCTCAGACCACAAGAAGGATTTGGGACAATACAGTGGCAGAGCAACCCCTATTTCAGCATTCAGGTCTCACAGGAAGACTTTAAACAAAAATAAAGACCCTGTGGGCAAATAATGTGAAAATAAATATCTTCATATTCAGTTTTATAGATGGAGATGGTGCCTTTGGTTTCATTGAGGTCAAGACATCAGAGTAAATAAGTATTGAATGCAATTATTTTAAAACAAACCTTGGGCTAGTACATCCAAAAGAAGAAGAATTTTCCTGTTGCAATTAAAAATATTAGAGGTCCATGGCTGGTGTTTCATAAGTAAATGTTATGTTCAACATGCGAACATTCATTTTAGTCCAATTTTCACAATGTTTTCACCAGCACTTCTAGCACAGGCATTTGTCTTGGTTTATTTTTATAAAGAATAAATGGAGGAAGAAATTACTGAAAGGCAGTCTCCCCAGTAGATAGGATTGATTTTATGAGTGCTTTTATACTGGTGGTTAAAAAAAGTTATTTTTGATTGCAGTAACTTAGCAAAAAGACTTGCCTTTTGTCTTGTGACAAGATGCTCAGTACACATACCTGGCTTTGTTTCTACACACACAAGATTGCAATATTCTCACACTCAGTACATATGCATTATCCTGATGTAGGTATGTGCTTGGCCAGAAACAGTAAAACAGTCAGTTTTGTGACTAGTTGGAATCAGGAAACACTTTTGAGGCTTGGCCATACCTGCAAAAACAATTTTTTCAGACAAAGGGCTGCAATTAGAAAAGAGAGAGTCTGATGGGATTTCGAAAGAGCATTAATCTAGGTCAGCATTAATCCAGTCTCAAACGGGATTCAGCTTTTTTTCTGCGTCTTTCCAGTCAAATGCTCATTTTAACAAAGCTTTGAGAAACCCATAAGGGGGCATAAATAACCTTTCCAATTTACAGAATGAGATTTAGAAAGAGTTGCTGTCAATATGCTGCAATCCATGTTACCTTTCCTTTTTAATTCTGTACTTCACATAGACACATGGAAACACTGAAAGACACAGAAGAGGAGAATACAGTGCAAATATCTGTGAGTAAAAAACAATATTGAAGCTTTTGTCAGAACACTTTTCTGAGTATGGAGTCCTGCTTTTCAAAGATAGCTGGAAAGTAAAACATATAAATATCAAAAATCAGCAAAAGGGGCAGTGACATTTATGTACTTCCCCTGCTTACACCTGGAAGAGGTAACATGCCAGCATATCTATGCGCTTGATATCTAAGCCTGTGTTGAAAGTATTCCCCAAAGCAATAACTTCGTGCTTTGCATATTTAGAAAAAGAAAGACAAAACACAGAGACTATTTTATGCAATTGATTTTTAGAAAGGACAAATCTTATCCAATTTATACTTTACTCACATTTCCCCTTATCTACAAGTAGGGCAATCAGGCTTTCTCAGTGGCTTGCAAAGAATTTCAGTTCTTCTCATCCCCAAAAAGGCAAACTGGATTTCCATATGGAAGAATTTAATTCTTCAGCACTATCGGGGTATCAATGCTTCAGGGGGTATCAAAAGTATCTCTCACTAACAAAGCTGATTATTTTTCTTTTTCTAGAAAATCATCCTTTGTATGTTTTAAATATCTGCATATTAAGTGTTTTCATTGAGGCAGCTTTTAAGACATTAATTTAATTTCAGTATCTGTTATGACATGGATTTTTTTTAAGAATTAAGCAGAAATATCTTTGTCTGTCACGCTGTTTAGATTGTAAAAGTCTGTTCTCCTTGGAAGTATCAGTGCCAGTTAAATCTAGCCTTTGCTTTTGGCCCCCCAAAACTCTGACTTTGTTCTAGAAAATTTTAAAAGAAATTTCTAGAACAGGCTCACACGTTCTGGAAAGTTGCCCTATTCAAGCAGGAGCAGCTGAAAGGTCATGATGCTTAACATATAAGTGTATCATAAAATCAAATTTGAAGGGATTTTGGAAAAAGAAATATAGAATGCAATTTATGAGGCTCGTCTCCACTCAAAACTGCTGTGATCCAGACCATGACAAGTTGCCAATTTGCCAGCATAAATAGAAAAATGGTTATAATTATGTTTCCCTGTGCTGCTGTTCTGGAAAGTCTTGACCATTGAGGATGTTCCAGAGCCAGTGGTTGTCCAAGAAGCACAAGACGAAGGCCACAGTGGGAAGGAATTGTGCATCACTAAGCTTGAGGGTTCCAATCCAAACGTGGAGTACCAGCAAATGCACCAAGATGTTTGTGAAGGGAAAAGGAATGGCTGAGAGGCCTCAAAAAGGCAGAATTTCCGGGGTTTCCATGAGAGCCACATCCAATGGGACAATGCAGAAATGTGACTCAACTACATGAGGCTTTCCAGAGATGGAGTCAGGATGATTATATTAGTGAACTGTCTCATACTTTTACCACAGAATGCACAGAAAAAGCTAGTAGGGTTTTGTTGTTGACTTCTGTAGATGATTACAGTATGAGCAAGATTCTTACGATTCTTTTTTCTTTTTGAGTAGGGGTATTAAAACATCTTTTATGTAGATACAGATAAGGAAAAAAGAGAAAGTACAGACCCAAGCATCTAGCTTTCTGCATAGCACAGGTTTATTAAAAGAGGTGAGTTAGAGTGGAAATGTAATCTATTTCCTTAGAATTAAAGGATAATAGTGTCTCTTTATGAGCCATGCCACCTTCAAGTTTCACCCACATTAAACAAAAAAGCAAGAGAAAATAAAAGAAAGGCCTGATTACATGGTTTTCTCCTGAAATTTGTGCTGAAAAGTGTATTCATTTGATGAACACCATCTTTGTATTAGGTGGTAAATATAAAACAGATTTTATCCATTTACATATTTCTGGTTCATAAAATATTTAACTGAGAATGGATACAACAACCATGAATAACTGAGGCAAACCAAAACCATATCTGCACATTTAAAATCATAATTAAATACATTTCCATTGAAACTTACTTTGTTTTCTTACAGTGAGCAACTTTACAGGAAAAAGCCAAAAGTGTACCAGAGTGATTTAAGTTACTCATTTGATCATTTTTGCAGGAAAACTGCTCTGCTTAAGAAATATTAGAGACAAATTCTATGGGTCATTTAGGGATCGAAGGAAATGGACAGAGAAGGCTAGCAACATTCATTTTGGTCTCAAATGAGCAGCAATAGCAAAGAAATTGCCAAGGCTTCTTTCCTATGCCAGAAACACAAGCCAGATCCTATTCATGGAATAGGAAAAGTTAAGTCAGTGCAGCAAACCTGGCCAACTAGCTTACCTAGGGCAAAAGTGGTTTGGGCAGAAGTTCTAGACTGTAGTTTTAATTCATTTGGGTTGGTATAGAATACTTCACCTATCCCATGCACCTGTATGGAAAACCAGTTCTTCCTAAGGATGTCATGGGCTCCAGATGTCATTTGATGTCATGGGCTCCAGATGATCAAGTGTGATGTCAAATATTTTGCAGCAAAAACTGGGTTTAGACAAGCAATTTATGCTCCACATCATCAAAACAGGTTGCTGCAAATAATATTTAAATCAAAATAGTAAATCACCTATTGAAAATTCTATAGGTCGTACTCCATACATTTAGCATTATCCAGTGGAGGAAGGGACCAAAGAAGCCTCAGTCATCACCTACTGACATATTTTTTTTAACTGAAAGGCAAAAAAATGAATGGTTTCAATGTTAGGAGTTTACATTAAAGGATTTAGGGATTTGCAGAAATGTAAAGAGTTGGGCCAAGAAAGAAGACAAAACAATCCGATCTGAGGCCTCAGGAGTTATCCTGAGGAGTTACTCCAAACTGAGACAGAACGGTTGGACTTGATGATCTTATATGTCTTTTCCAACCTAAATGATTCTATGATTCAGTACCCACAAAGCCAACAATACGACAATCTGGAGTTCAGTCTCAAAGCATGTGTTGAAACTGCCATTTCATGTAACTGAGGAGCTGGCAGTACATTTCACATCTCTCAGAAGTGAGGCGGGCAGCAGTGTGAAAATTTTCCTCTGGCCCAGGAGTCCTCCAAGAGGGAAAACACAGAGCAGACTGAGACAGAGGCACACACAGATCATGCATCACCAGAAGGAACAAGTGTCCTGCTCCTGCCAATAGCCCTGCTAGCTGCCAGCAGAGATCACAGGGAGACTGGGACTCAGTAGGAAACAGCTTAGAGATCACTGAGGCCACATTCAGAAATGGAGAGATCTCTCTTCTGTAGCACAAAGACAACTAGAAGCAGATATCAAACACAGCAGCTGCATGTGGAGCACCTTGCCCAGCTTGTCCCTGTCTCCTTGGCTGTGGGGAAATGCAGGCTGGCTGGCTTGAGGCTGTCAGCAGCATAAAGATCTGTGTGGACCAATCCAGCCAATAAGGACTCCAACCCCTACTGGATTTGGAGAGAGGAATAAGCAGTCATGGGAATCCACATAATCCTAAACACTATTGCTCACTGCATATATAACTGATGATGCAGGAGCATTGTCATTTCTCTCCATACGTGTGCTTCTGAAATCACACCCTCACTTGCATGTAGGTCAGCATAAAGGAAAAGGGTTAACACCAAGCTCCATTATTCTTACGTTCTTCAGCAAGATACAAAACTAATCTTACCAGATCCAGGGTTTGGGGGATACATTTTTCCTCTCTACAGTAATAGGTATTTTCCAGAAATGCACTTTAAGATCTTTTTTTTTGTTCTGCTTTTCTATAAATTGTTGTCTGACTTTTTTCTTCCCTAAATCACTGACTTCACTTATCTTTGGCATAAATATTTCTCTGAATCCATTTCAAATAAAAATTATTTCAATTTACTGACCCATGAAAAAATCATTTCGTAATTCAATCAGGGATAATAATTGTTCTTGAAGCTGTTAAATGCCTCAACTGCAATTTTCCATGTAACGAACAATAAACTTTTATATTCAATAATAATTAAGTGTACATTCACTGCAGCATACATTTCTAACCACATAGTTTTGAGAGGAATGACATTTTTAAAAGCAGTTACACTCCACACTAATTAATTTTGAGAACATAAACACTCTCCAAAGTTGCAAAATTAGGCAATTATACAATAATACATAATAATCATAACAATTTTTCAGTTCTGAAGATTTTTTTTTTTTACTTATTTTCTCACCACTACTAGGCAGTTGGAGCATGTGGATGAATACTACAAAGCTAATCAGCAATACAAAATGTATGCTTTGCATTTTAGCTTAGACTTCTGGTGTTTGCAGAACAGTGTGTGTCTAACTGCTGTTCCCACAGCTGTAAAGCTTTAAGACTTAAGAACGCATTGAACCAGAGTCTGTCTTCACATAATTGGAGTGGCGCAAAGTTTTGTTTGGGGGTGTTCATTCAAAACACAAAGCTCCATCTGACAAACCCCAGGTTATTCCCCACATGATAGAAGTGTGGGATTATTCATTACCCTGTGACATATAATTAACATGATGATTGGCTCTATACACCTTATAAACAATGACCACTTTTCTTTTTTCCTTTTAAGTACACCATTTAAAATCACTAGGAGAGAAAAAAAAATACCACCTCTGAGGGAATTTCCAAATTAAGAGGTCCTTGAGAGTCCAAAACAAACTCGAAAAACATAACAGACACTCTTCTCTTCATAAAACACTCACAATAGCAGAGGCCCAGCTTACAGCTTTTAACTGCTGCAGCACTCACACTTCAAGGCAGATGCTGAGGCCGCACAAAGGGATCCCACAGCTACTGCGCATCACAGGCTAATGAATCTTTTCCCATGACAGGTACAGACCTCGGGACTGGGGTGGAAGCCAGACCGTCAGAGGGAAAGTTCAGTGAATCTGCGGAGGCAAAGGCTCAGCGTGCAAGATCCTGCAACAGTCTGGAAGCTTTACCTTTATGCATCTATATTACACCAACTGTTTTGTAAATACCAGTGCATGCTTACCTGTCACCACATTTCAGTCAAACCTGTGTGCTGCCAAAAGTTTACACAAACCAAGATGCTGTTCATCTTTAGGTCACTTCCTGAAGACAAATATACCTATTGGAGCTGAGCAAATTTTCCTTTTGTTTTATCAAAACCTTCCTTAGTCTCTTGGGTAGTTCAACCCCCTAAGGCATTTGAGGGGAATGTGGAAAAAAAACCTCTCTCCAACTCTTTTGATAGTTACTGTTTATTAAGTCTAATGTAATAATTCTGGCCAATTTTTAGTAATTACCAAATAATTCCACTAATTCTATTTGAAATATGGCCTAGGACCCTGAATACTTTTTCCAGTTATGCACAATGTAGCTTTCACTCTTATTACTGAGAACCAGGTTGCCAAACTGGTTGCTGGAGTTAATGCAAGAGATGCAAGTCCACCAGAGCAGCTCATATTTTTTCAATCTCCACTTACTCACAGAACACAGGGATTTCTCACATCCTTTCCACCAGACACCACTGGCTTTTCCCGGGTGTGGGGTCGATCTAAACTTCTACCTTTCCTTCAATGACTTTGCTTGTTTCTGAAACTGAGAAAGCCTCAAAAAGATTCAAAAGCAGGATTCTTCTCACCTCACATCAAAGGACATTGTATACATGTCTGTTATGATCCAGTCACCAGAACTGCCCTGTTAGCCAACAGAGGGAATAAACACTTCCAGATCACAGATCTGACCTATTTTAATTTAAGCAGAGACTAGGTGTATGCTAGATGCTCCTTTTTTTCTGTGTTCACCATGAAGACAATCTAAATGATAGATAAATCCCTCCATGGCTAATCTACAGTTTAAAAGAATAGAATCTCTACAGACATCTTTTAAAGAGCTGCTGTGAGGGTCTCTCCATTAAGTCTTCCTTTCACTCTCATTGAGAAGAAGAGATCAGAGTGAAACTTTTTTAGCCAAACTTGGCCTTAAGGAAATCACAGACTCTGGTTAAGAAATAAACAATTAATCACAAAACAATTATGGTTTCTCTTAATTCTTTTGGTCAGAAAAATAAAATCTTTTTCTGCTATTCTCCAAAGAGGACATTTCCATTTAGATGGTTTTCTAAATAAACCTTTTGTATTCAAAGCCACACTTTATTTTGAAATTTGTCTGCATTTTAATCACAGAACAAATGCTATTGGAGTGAGCCAACCAAAAATCAACAGCTCTAGTCATGAGCTCATGTTCCACATTTAGGGTGTTGTCCTGCTGCAGAACAGAATCTCTTTTGGAATTGTACCCTACTCTCTTTCAGCTTCTTACCTTGTGTCTCAGGGTAGTAGTCCTTTCAAAGGTGGAAGTTTTTGGCGTTGTAATTTACCTTCCCCTTCAGCTTTTGCCTCATCCCTGAGGTATATGTGATGGGCACTAATCCACCCTAATTAGCCCACCGGGAAAACAAGAGATAGCTAGCAAGACTTGAAAGGCTTGTTCAGGAAAGTCGACATCTCTGGCAAAGAGCTTAATGTGTCTGCAATCAAGACAAAAGGAGAGATTGGATCACCATAATGAACTCTAATTTTGTATTGCTCTAGAAGGATAAAATGAGGGTGAATTGAGGCTCTGCAATCTTTTAGCACAAGAGTAAATGAAAGCTTTAAATTATGCATTTTTTTCTGTCAACTGAATAAGCACGACTTTATAAGCATGATTTAATCCAAAAAACAGATGCACTCTTCCCTTAAGACAGAAATCTAAGCCAACTGGCTTGCATAAGCATTTTCTGTGCGTGATTATTGGACGTGGCAGGTTGAAAGAACCAAGAAGCAGGATTTTGAGCCATGGCAGGAGATGCAAAGAACAGAGGTCCAAATCTTCACAGGAAATAAAAGCAGGCAAGAGAGAGCGAATCGTGGGGGAAGACATTCAGCAGTGTTTAATCACAGAGTTCAGGAATCAGGCTATGAATGCAGTGATGACATGTCTAAGTGGCGGTCGGTCCTCTTTGTGCGGTTCTGCTGCACGAGCAGCATTGCAAGTTGTCGTGCATCACCCATAGCCATGGTTACAATTTTTACCTAGTAATGAGTCCATTGTAATTAATGGATGTTCCCACTGCATAAGGCAGAATACTGATGAGGAATGCAAAGGGTAGACAATAGTTTAACTATCTGTGATTAAAGTCTCACTTTGCGTTTAGCAAGCTGCATTCATCATGTTGCCCCTCTCTTAGTTTTCCATTCTTCCTGATTATCGATAAACTGAACTAACAGATTTCCACTCCAGTAGATTTTTCTTTATTCTGTTTTGTGCACTATCTCTCATGACTTTTCAAAGCAGACCACAGCCAGAAGTAGGAGCCCATTACACTTTGAGTTAACTTTGTTTTTGTATCAGAATGGATGTGATTTCGGGTGTTTTGCTCCAACCATGTCTCCAGCTTATTAACAACTAATTACAGAATTGAAAAACAATAAACTAGACTTAATGCTAACATACTGCTGTATGCAAAATTTAATTATGATTGAAGCTTTCAATCTATAAACATCCTAAATATTTGCACTTGTGAAGGCACACAATTGATAGCATCATAAAGCACAGAGGACAAATTCTGGCCTACATTCCGACTACACAACTTTCACTGATTCAGTGGAAAGAGCAACAGCTCTCCCTTCAGATTTCTATTAATTAGTGTCATTTTTCAGTTTTGGTATTTCCATGTCACTTAATTTTGTCCTGATGTTTCCAGCTGCTCTTGAGAACTTCATGAAGTTTATGATTTTGCTGCTTGGTTAAAAAACTAAACACATGTTGGTGCTTTTCCTCTACTTACTCCCATGTCCCTTGTTCCCAGTGGAAAGGGGAGAAGCCTGAGGAGCAACAGATGAAGCAGGACCACAAAAAATAGGAAAGTGAAAGCTGGCTGCTGCCAGCTCCCCACCAACACTCACTGCATGAGAACTAGTGCCTGTAATCCCTTAGACATGCACATGCATATGGATGACTGCAGCGCCACTGATGAATAGAAATGTTTGTCTCGCTCATGTGAAAAGACATCAGCTGCTTTTGGCTTCGAAGTCAAGATGTCTGTTTTTAGCCTTTTTTCTGTCAGAGACACCTGATGGATCTGGACTGAATCCCACACTGATAGATCAATAGCATTTAGAAAACTTTTCTGTATATTCTGTAGAGTTAAGAAAAAATGTCTAAAGTCAGTATCAATGGTTTTAAAAGTTTTGTTAAAGTCTCTCTTATTCCTTTCCTTGGGAAGGTACCGATATGCTGAGAGCTTTTAAGAGGGAATGTAAAAGCTCAAGTCCAAGTTGTCAAACAGAGGAGATGTTGTGCACAGAATAAGGACACCTCTTTAATCCTGACTGAGTATTTCCAGGCAATCAGAGACAGGTTAACATAAATATCAACAACTTTAAAAGGAAAATCATTAATTTGGTGGGGTTTTATTCATTCCAAAACAGAACTTTGAGTAATTGTCAGCTTTTCTGAATTGGCAAAGAAATTTATCTCCAAAGAGCTTCCAGTTATGATGTGACAGTCAGTGATATCAAAGTGATAGACTACAATTTAGTCTTGTCTTCTGCTGTTTTCTTATTGTATGACTCAAAAGCTGTAACAAGTGCTTTTAAAGGCAGATATTTGTTTTTCAGAACCAACTAAACAATGTTTTTCACTAGTGACAAGTCTAAAACCAGAAACTCTGTTGAACAGAATCAATTTTAGAACAATTTTATTTACCATTTTCTTCTTGTTCTTAAAGACTAAAAAAATCCTCTACAACCACAATCAGTTCCTTGATTTGTTTTAAAATAAAGAATGTAAATATTACCAAATCATTAACTTGGAACATGGTGAACAGAAAAGGAAAGTCTAATTTCATAATATTGCTTGTTAGTCTTAAGCAAGCCATTTCATACATTATTGAAGAGATCCAAAAGAAAGTACAGAAACTTGACCATTTGACCCATTTAAGTAAAACATGAGAAATACACTATATGGAAAAAGTGTGCAGAGGTCATAGCAAAAGAACCAGATGTCTTTGTATGGCTTTTCAGTCTTTTAAGTTCAGCATCAGTACGATAAAGAGCAACATAAAAACCGGTTACTGCTACAGCCAAGCAAGCATACATACACACACCTTCAGCACAGCCAAGATATGACATTTTTAGGAACATGGAGTGCATCCATTTTGTTCTCGTGTTTGTACATTTCTTAAAGCATAGCCAGGTTTTTGCAAGGCAGAACACGAAGAGAAAGACCAGGAGGTTGGATATGCTGAGAATAGTCTAACAGGATATACCGGACTATTAGTTTCCCTCCAGATGCTTTTCAATGGAACCAGTGTTTCAATGGCCAAGTTTCACTAAGCTCCATGATGTCAAACATAAGGTTCCCTACTACATGACTAAAGAAATTAAGGATAAAAGCACTGACTTAAGTATGACTGTGAATCTGGACAAATTCCCAGCAATAAATTCCTGTTGCAGAATGCATATATTGACAAAAGACACTCAGGAGATGTTTAATGAAGATAAGTGAAATATTAAAAAAGAAAAAATTCATGAATGTATATTTAAAAAAAAAAAAACTAACAAAAATTGAAAGTATCCACAGGCACTTAAAACTTCCACTTACATCAATGGATCAGTTTAGGTATGCAGTTCTGGTGGAAAACCTTATTAATTACTTTCACGGACAAATTCGGGAGCTTAAATTTTTGCATTATTTTTTGATATTATGATCTATACGATTGTCCTGATGTAAGGACCAAAGACTACCAAAACATGTAAAAATCTTGCAACATTCTCCTTCCCTCTTTTAAATTGAAAAAAAGGATTCTTACATTATCAGATTTCACCCAGAACTTGTCCTCAGAGAGAAACTAAAAGATTGAAAAGTTGAAAGACACACAGAATTTTCCTCTGCAACACACTGAAAGGCAGAGGATGGAAGGAAAGAAACAACTCCTGTCTTATTGCTGCTCTTATTACTATTTATGTATCACTTAGTGAAGAATCTGTCATACTTGACATAAGTTGTGGCGGCATCAGTGATAGTAACTGAAATACCAGTTGTTGATTCATGAGTCAGCCATGTATTATTATCTCTATTGGTTACAGAGGAAGTATAAAAAAAAAAATCACAAAATCCCACTAAGCAAAACAAACACACAGGGATTTTATGACAAATTAACTTCCCAGAACAAAACTGTAAAAATAGTTTCCATTAGCAAATCCCCCTCCTTGGATTCTCCACACCTCAAAAGATATTTATTAAAAAAAAAAAAAAAAAGGAATGACTAGTGTACCCATGAAACCATGAAAAAGTTTGACTTTCCTCTCTGTGGTACGTTCACCCTGCCTGGACACCAAGTGCCCCTCCAAGCCATTTGATCACTGCCCTCCTCAGCAGGACAGGGGAGAGAAAATGTAAGGAAAGGCTCATGGGTCGGGATAAAGGCAGAGAGAGATCACTCACCAGTTACTGTCACGGTTTAATCAGCCCATCACATGTTGTCTCTGCCACTCCTTGTTCCTCAGGGGAAGGACTCCTCACACTCTTCACCTGCTCCAGTGTGGTGGCCCTCCCATGGAAGACAGTTCTCCATGAACTTCTCCAGTGTGAGTCCTTTCCACAGGGCGCAGTTCTTCCCAAACTGTTCCAGCGTGGGTCCCTCCGACAGGGTGCAGTCCTTCAGGAACAGGTTGCTCCAGCATGGGTCCCCCACAGAGTCACAAGTCCTGACAGCAAACCTGCTGTAGCAAACCTTCTCCTCTCTCCATGGGGCCATAGGTGCTGTCAGGAGCCTGCTCCAGTGCAGGCTTCCCACAGGGTCACAGTCTCCTTCTGAGCATCCATCTGGCCGGCATGGGGACCTCCATGGGCTGCAGGTGGATCTCTGCTCCCCCATGGACCCCCATGGGCTGCAGGGGCACAGCTGCCTCACCATGGTCTGCACCATGGGCTGCAGAGGAATCTCTGCTCTGGTGTCTGAAGCACCTCCTCCTCCTCCTCCTTCTCCACTGACCTTGGTGTCTGCAGACTGTTCCACTCATGTATTCCCACTCCTCTCCCTGACTGAAGTTCCTGCTGCACGGTTTATTCCCTCTTCTTAAATCTGTTATCCCAGAGGCGCTACCACCATTGCTGATGGACTTAGCCTTGGCCAGCAGTGAGTCTGTCTTGGAGCGGACTGACATTGGCTCCATCAGACAGGGGGAAAGCCTCCAGTAGCTCCCACAGAAGCCACTCCATAATCTCGTACTACCAAAACCTTGCTCTGTAAACCTAATACATTCTCCTGTTGAAAACAGACACATTCTCAAAGCCATTGTCAAACGTGCCTGTGTCAAGGCTATCTGTTCCCTTCTATCACAGAACAGAGATAAACCGTAAGAATTGACAGAGTATACCTTTTTTTCCAAGAAATTTCTTATCAGTTTTACAAATGCAAAGATTCAAGAAAATAGCTTTGTATCAGTTCTCCAGAAAAAAAAAAGAATATTTCTGTAGAATTCCTGATAAGCTTCCACCACTCTTGCATCACACCCAGGCAACCTCAACTAAAGGCCTTGCCACTGCTCCATCTATAATTCTAAACCACAGTATTATATGATTTCACAACTGGCTCTCATTATCTTCTACCACATAAAATCCTTGGGATGAATGTGCCATACTTAGTTAATTCAGTATTTTTTTTTCCAGTTATGGAGAAATAAAGAACAACTACATACCAGGTTAAGATTCCTTGGAATGTTTGAGAAGAAAGAGGATGCACGTCTATAAATCATTTGAAAATGGATGTGCACAGATGGTTTTAATTGACATAAGGACATGATTCATAACAGAGTATAAGAAAAAATCTAGCAACTTTATTTTGGTCTACTGATTAACCCTCCTGCACAATCTCTGCATGCAACCAGTGTTGGGACATAGAGTTTTAAGCACCCTGCTGACAAACTGTCCAGAATTCTAACTGACTGCCACCTTCATGTTATTAATATTTTCAAGGCAGACCTTACAAAAAAAAAACCCAACAGTTTTTTTGAGAATTAGTTTAATAGAGCTCTATCTAATTTCAAAGCTACACCCAGAATTTTAGTAATGCTCTAGGCAGTACATTGCGCTGGGTAATACACTGCTACTGAGACTTGAAGCTCTAATGAATGTTGAAGAAGCTCTGTACTTCCTACAACAGTGTTTCTCACATGACTGCCAAATGTGACTTTTAGGCTGATGATTCCCAAAGAAAAGGATCTGCTTCGAAAGACTTACTCTGGAAGATTCAGCCAAAACATTTACCTGTTTCTAAGGAACAGACAGGGGAAAACACAGGATTTTTGCTCCTACTAAAAAAAAGAATGTAATAATAAGTTTCCTTAATAATTTGGTTGTGAAACAAAGCCTGGTATTAGGCAAGAAAGTTGTCTATGTCAAGGATAGTCTTTCAACTACACCTATAAAAATCTGCCTATACTTGGCCCACCCTGACTTCTATCAAGAAAAAAAAAAAAAGACTGTTTAAGGAAGTCCAGCATGATCTGGAAGTTGGAATTGAACTGCTAATTTCCCTGAAGACTCCTCAGCTCACTGTAACATGCAGCTGAGCAAAACATTTCCCGCAATTAAAGAAAAGAACTTGTAATGATACTTTTTATCCTCCGTGACACTCTGGTTTAAATCTGAAGGAAGGAAGATGTGACTGGATGCAGAGACTAGAAGTGTGAGAACGAAGACCTGCTAAAGACTGAGAAGTGAAGACATTTTATAAGAGGAATCAGGAGTGCAACTGGGTCTGCTTATCCAAATACCAGCGATAAAAACAGATATAGCAGTCATGAGAAATTGCCCAATGGAAACATGTGGGAGCAGAGAAGGGAAGGCAACAAAATGTTGATATGTCCCTTCAGCAGCAACAAACAATATAAGCAGGTTGTCTAGGACCTTGCAGACGACAGGAATTAGGCATAGTAAATTAGAGCCTACTGGCAAAGTTGGGCTTAAGCTACTTGGATATTTTAAAATTCAGCAACAGAGGTAGAGAGAGAAGTAAATTTCTCTGGACAATGCATAAACTGGGAAAGACTAATATTCTCTTCGAACCCAACATCTTGTCTCCTCCTGTAGCCATGAGCAGATATCTAGGGAAGCATGAAGCAATATTTCCCCCAATGCACTCTCACAATCTCCACTGAGATGGGAAACAGGATCTTCCTGACCAAAATCCAATCAGTGCAGAGTCTTTCTTTTGTTTCAATGAGTTTACTTGATTACTTTTCAAAGCCACACCAATTTTAAGCCTCCACAGAGTCCCAGGCCGGAGTACTCCTTTATGTGAAGCTACTCCCTTTGGATGGTTTTGAGCCTGCTGCTGGTCAGTTGCATTTAAAGCCCTAGTTCTTATATCAGAAGAGACAACAAGTAATCTTTGCCTCTTTTTCTCCCTTCTCTATCACATTTATCTGCTTATAAACCTTTATCCTTTTTTTCCTCAATCATCTGCAAAGCTGTATACATCTTTCTTCATACAAGAAAATGACTCTCCTTGTTGTTTTTCCTTCTTCCTCTTCCAGTCCTACATCCTCTTTAACAGACACAAGATCAGAAGATCCATCAGTACTAAAAATAAATTATATAAATGCAGATACAGCGCACAAATATGACATAAAGATTTGTACTTTTCTGAATAACTCAGTAAGTAACAAAAATTTGGCTGCTGGTGTCTATGTCCCATATTCAGTATTTTCATACAGGTATTAGAGATGAGCTTTCAAAAAAATATTTCTAAGGGGAGGGAAGGTAAGTATCCTTTTGGAGAGCTCTGGCAAGAGAAGATGCTGAATGCACAGCCCAGGTTTACATAGTGAGGGATCAAAGGAAGATGGCTGCTTTGAAAAAGAGAAACAAACAAACAGAAGGTCCAAAGAGAGAATAAGAAATCTTAATTTGGTGCCAGAAAGCTCATTGAGAATATTAGTGAGGAGGGAAGGACAATTACTCAAAGATTAACAACTGTGTTTATTCTGAAGAGGTGAAAGGGAGTCAGGGATAGCAGAGGAGCTAACAGGAATAATAAATAAAGAGTGGATTGTACAAAAGCTTTGGTGTGTCTGAAGACACAAGAACTAATGTTAAAAAATAGAACATAAGGCTCCAAAAACTGAAAATATTTGTGTGTTTCCTTCTCTTTTTCCAAACATATTAACCTACAACGAAGACAGGGGGCAGAACACATTGGGGGGAACTTGACAATAGTAAACCATTCAGCAAACAGCAACAAAAAATAGGGGAGTTTTTGACATATTCAGAAAGAAGCGTGAAGAAAGAGGGAGGTATTAGACATGTTGAATCAAAACCCACTCAAACTGTTCCGCATTCCTGAACATTAGTCCTCACAGGCCTTGAGATCATGCAGGACCATCATCTTAACAAGCAAAATCTGGAAAGAGTAGTGCTGAAAGCATTTGAATGGGCTCTGGGGAGTCAGTATAACAAATCTAAGAGAAAACAGATCAAGCAAAACAACAAGATTATTACAGATTCCCCAAACAAAAATTAAATGCTAGCAGAATACCTCACAACCCTGAAAAAATTATGATCTCCAAAACAGGCAGTTTTTCACCAAAGGGTCAGTTTAGATCTTCATCTGTTTTCAAGAGAGTGAGTTACATTTTCCATCACTGACAATAAGATGAGTCTTGGGTTCCAGGTGTAGGTCCAGAAGCCTTTACACCAAATGACAAAAGCTGTCACACAAAAATTACATTGGAATGCATGTCCTAAGGGCCAAATTTAACATCTTATTTGAGGGCCAAAGTATTCTGGAATATGTTTCCAAATTACCAGAAGAAAAATACATTTCTGAAAGGATAGAAAACGAACACTGAATACATCTTTTCTGGTATAAATATTTGGGAAAAAAAAATCAAAAAGTTCATGAAGTTCAGTTTCAGGAAATTTCAGTACACTTAAGCTGCTGATCTAAAATTTAAAAAACAACTTATTTTAAATGTTTTAAAGAGGTTTAGAGAAAGCGGATGTAGCATTCCAGCTGATATTCTATTGCAAAGGCCAGTGTTTGGGGGATGATTTACAGAAGTGCAAAGCAGCACTCTGTTGCTGTTAGGGCTTCAGCATGAGTTGACTACCTAGTTCCATCATGTGCTTCTAAAAAGTTCCCCACAGAGCAGCTCAAAGGCTAGAGCACTTCAATGTAAGTGTTGTCAAGAGGGGAAATAACTGACTACTGCAGGGTAAACTGCTGTGCCAGTACCATCCTCTGCCAGAGGGAGCAGGGCATACAAGCCAAGGGCAGAGTTCTTCCTTCACAAAAGCAAGTCAAATATTAATATGGAGGAGAACTGTGGGAACACAGTGAAGAGAAAAATTAACAATCCTTGGCACCTGACAGTAGCAGTACAAACTCTATTAATACAGAAACATCAGGGTGTTACTTGCATTGCCACAAAATTTTAAAGTGCATAATGTCCCTTTAAATCAGACTATACAATTTTATATAAACCTCCGCATAGAAATTAAATCTGCTACAGATCAAGTTACATAAACTGTGTGACAGATGCTTTATATTTATTTTTTTATTCTTGTTTAAGGTTTTATTCATTCTTAATCAAATGTTTATAAGACTAAAATTTGGGTTAACTTGAAATTATGTGTTTTATTTGAATTTTTGAAAGCATGCAATGCCCGTAGTTGTCCTGGCAGTATTTAAAAAACTGAAGTCATTAAAATATTTTCCAGTCCAATAGGGAAGACAGTGAAGCTGTATGTGCCATATAGCAACATTTTTCTATTGGATATACCGTTGTATCTGGCAATCAAAATTCACTGTCTTTTCATGCCACATAGGAAAAAAATATTGATTCTTCAAGTGGGATCATAAAATACAAATAAATATACACCAATAAGAATCATAAGAAAACAAAACCACTAAGAGTATATCATGAAATATATCATGTATCTGTATTTCTTTTCTGCAAGAAAAGAAATTAAGTACAATGAAATTAAATACATTTGATAGTTTTAAAAAATTTAGGGGTCAGTTTACTTTGATAAATTCAAAACTGACAAAATAAGGTTTCCCAGAAGTTTTTAATGACCATTGGTACATGATCATGTAACATCAAGAAATTTTTCTGAGGTGTCAATTTTCACTTCAGAAACTCACCTAAAATGCTTATCGGTAAGTTAATCAAGCAAACAGTGGCTAAGTGTCACTTAAATGACAAGAGGACACCAAGGAAATAGAAGATATCACGTAGTTGTGACATTCTATCTCCTACCATGAGGTCTAAAGCTCATTGTGAGGCTCTGGTACCCACAGCAAAAGGGTCTACTGAAGAGATGTTATTTAAACCATGTAACTAAACATCTACCATATACTTGGCTTTCAATTTTAGGGACCTGGACTTGTTGGCCCAGCTGTTTTCTTGAGATGAAGGGAAGTCAAGCAATGATTTATTCTTAATATAAATATGACAAATTCCAGAGGAGGGAGTCCCAAAATGAGGGAGAAGAATCTGTGCATGTGTCTGTCAGGATGGCTGTTCCTCCACTTTCCAATTGTTTGTAATCACCATGCTTCAAGTCTCTAAACAGTCCTACTACACTTACAACTACCTGGACCACATCACTAAGCTCTTCTAGGTGATGTTCTCACCATGTCTGAAACAAAGTTAGTTTAGTTGTAAACATAAACTTCCAAGAAACTATTATTTTTAGAGATAGTTCCCTCTCCGAGTATAAATGAAGTTAGTAAAAGTAAGAAAGAAGACGATGTTGTAATGATATAAAATCATCAGTGAGTTATATCTGTCCTTTACTCTTTCCAAGGATGGTATGGATGTTTTGGAAATAAACCGGTAAGTGTATTGCATCATTTCAGCAGACAGGAAATCTTATCCCTAGCCAAACTCAGTAACTATGTGGCATTTATACATCAGTACACATGGTATATGCCTACAAACCCATGAGTGTAGCAAAGAAAAAAAAAACAAAACACAAAAAACAGAAGCTCTGAAGCTGTGAAGTTCAAATCCAGACTTCGCCGAAATTTAAAGATAACTGAAGCCAGATATTGTTTCAACACAATAGAAGGTTTGGAGCCAGCTGCAAATTTTGGCTATATAAATTACTGTTTCTGCAATTCAAGCATTTTCATGAGTTAGGCTTTGGTTTAAGCCATGAGCAAGATACAAAAGTAGCCACAAAAGTTCAGAAATTAATTTAGGCCCAAAGTCTGTGTCAAAGTTTACTTGATCCAAAGTGTGCAAAAACTAACACTAATTTTATTCTGTGGTGCAGTTGATGCAAAGAACAAAAAATACACTTTGGATGAATATGAACATTTTGGGTTGTGATGTAAAAAATTGGCAGTGTGGCAGACACTGCAACAACTCTTAGACAATTGCTCCAACGGTAACTAAAAATGTGCATTTTCTTACTAATATAAATTTATCTCAACCTGCAGCCACTGGATCTTTTGACAACTTTCTCTGCTAGACTGGTGACCCCAATTTTTACGTTCAGCTTAGAAGTATGCATCAGCAAAGACTGAAGTAGGCATTAAGCTTCTCATAGTCAGGCAAAACAATATAAATACATACATTTTTCCTAACTCCTCCTTGATCCTGACATTTGCTTTCTGATCAGCTTTTGACCATCCCACCTGAATTCTTGATATTTGGGCACACTAAAGCCCAACAGCCACTGCATCAAGACCTTGAGATTCCTTTGCTTATTTGTGTATGGATCGTATCAGCTCTTTTGGCCACAGCAGTAGTCCAGAAGGTAGCAATCAGGTATTATCCATTTCAATTCCCAATTCTTTATTCGCTCTTTCCAAGTTGGAGACCCCTCTCCTGTAATTAGAGCTGTCCCCTTGGCTAGTGGATATAAGAAGTATTTGGCCATATTCAGACATACTGTTTGCTGCATCCAGATGACCATATGATCTAGATTTTCCTTTCTCATTAATCACTCCCCAGACTTCATGCCACTATTACACCATCAGTAAAGCTTTTACGTTTCATTCCAGCAGGTTAATATGGATAAATTTCAAGTACAGTGCTAATGCCAATTAACCAGGACTAATACCTTTTACAGATAAGATCCTTTTTATGGTTGTGGAGGAAGACAGTATTTTCACCAGAATGAGGATAACAACATGATATTAAAAACATCTTAAAAACTCCAGAATCCTCAAGCAATATAGTCTGCCAAGTTCTAAGGTCAGAGTCTCTCACTGAGCAGAAGATATGGAACGAGACAGGCACTGAGAATTTTGAAAAGTTCTCAGGTTACTTTGTCATTCTTCCAATTCTCCTTTTCCAACCTTCCATCCAGCATTATGGGATGAAACCATCTCAAGGAATGAGTTGGAAAAGTCTGAAGGATAACTTGAAACTCTCCTTGCCCTCTGGAAAATTCTGAAATCCCTCCTACTTAATTACAACACAGTTTGTATAACACTTTGGCTGCATTTCTTCCTCTGCTTTGTTTTGTTTGCGTTACTAAGAATATTTGCATGAAAACAGGATATTTGTTTATTAAGAGCTCATCATCTCCTGCTGTGTATTCTCCAGCTTAAGTCATATTCCTTAACATTTATTAGCAAAAGGAGACCATAAATCCTGTTTCCTGTAAATGTACCTAATAATAAAATGAGCAAAGAAACTAAAGTGGAGAGATTCAGGGAGAAAGAAAGAGCAAGTGAGAAGGAGAGACAAGATGATACATGGTATAACTTGTGTTTTCCAGAGGCAATGGCCTAAAATGTTCTCCATGACATGCAAACTTTTCTTCAGCATTTCTTATCCATGCTTCCATTCCCAAGCAGTCATTTCTCAAACTGGGCAGACACACGTGGAAGTTCTACCTTGTCATCAGAAGGCAAATTAGTAACTCCACCTCGTCCCTCTTAGTTCTACTGATTTTCTCTACAAAGAATGGCAACCTATAGGAAGAACATGCTACATGGGAAAGAAGGATTCATATTGCCCACACAGCTGGCACCACAGATATGGAACAACAGAAAAAAAGATCTAAGTGCTTGCCAAGAAAGGACTAAGCAAGCCTCAAGTGCAGTCTTAGGTTTAGCTTCATAATGTTTTCTCATTTATCATTTTCCTTCAAAATATGGTTTTCATTTCCAAGATGTACTAGATTGATAGATTCTCACATGACTGAACATGTTTACAGTTTTGCAGGCTTTTTTTAGCTCTAAAATCTGCAAAGATCTACAAGTAGTTGGCTAGAGAAAATAAGTGAGGAACTATTCTGAAGTGCTAAGCAATAGTCCAAAGCATTAACATGCATAACACACATCCAAAGGATTTCTACTTACCCTTTGCAGGATAAAAATGGAGACTACATGCAGTCAGGGCTATACATTTATAAATGCGGGGACATTTTTCTTCCAAATAAGAATCTAGGCACAAGAAAAAGATGTAAGGAAAGGATTGGGAATGATTCCCCAACTCTGGCATACAGCACAACAAGTATTACATAATCATATCTTCAGAGATGTTAAGCAAACAAAAGCTATCTTAAAATAGGATAAATATTGCCCTTTCAAAATCGGGTGATAAGTTTCATAGGGTGTTAAAGAGAATCTAATGTAGGCTGGTCCCAGTCAAGGACCCACTTACTAAAATGTAATAGAAGTATTTTAAATGCTATCTAAGAATTAATTATTTTTACTGTTTTCATAAGAAACTGGCATGTCCATTGTGTCCTTTCTCTTCCCTTTGACTTTCTTGAAAAATTACTTTGTTTTGCCTAAAGTTAGATTCAAGCTGATCTGACATTCTAGACCCAAAACGCATATTTTCACTGATGTAGAGATGAATTCTGCAGCTACATGAAATTTCTCCTCAATATGTGTAGCATTCACATACAAAAAGGTCCTAAAATTCTGCCATTTAAAACTCTCGCTGGTACAGGGAACTTAACACGAGAAAACAAGAAACTCAGCAGTTACCTATCAGCCCAAATGTATCCGTAACATTCATGGCACCTGTTTTCATGAGATATTTGTCGAGCTTCTCAGGTCAATCCAAAGTGTTATAATGGACAAATCTGAAGTTAAGGTTTTCAGCATGCCGTTTCTCATGATATCCAGTACTAAATGCAAACAAGCCCATTTTAGACAAATATGAATAAAGTCACCCCCTAGAAAAGTCAATTGGTAGAAATAGGCTCAAGCTCTGAAATTATGAGGTCTTTGTCTTTTTGTCCCCCTACAAAAAAAAAATGTACCACAATTTCCAGAAAACGAACATGTTTTTATCCTAATAACATGAGTTTCATTCTTTTGGTTTCTTATGTGTGAAATCAACAGTTTCATAAGCAATCCTAGGTGATGGGATCAGTACAGGAAACTAAATTCCTTACTTTTCTGAAAATACAAATATTATGAAGTAATAGAACCAAGAACAGGCTAAGTGCATATAATACACCTGAAATATATATATACTGCTACAGCTGTATATCCATAAATATATACTAAAAGACATGCATATATAACATACAACTACAATCCAGGATTCAGATATTTGGTTCTGTAGTGCCCAGTATTCAGCATCACACTTTTCTTTTGTCATGTTCAGTTAATCAAATGTTCTTGTTGTGACACAAATCTTAAATTTCACGCCTGGGAGAGCTAATCTCCCACACAGGGAGGCAGGACTTGGGATGAACTCTCTTTGAGAAGAAAGCCAGATAAATGAACACGGAAGGTGTGGTAGTGAATTCTAGCAGCTACCCCAGTACAAACAGCTGGGTCAAGACTGTGCTCTTGTTTTACAGCTTGAAAAGAACAACCTTCCCCAGATGTGAATTGTGGGATGCCTTCTCTTATTCCATCTGCTTCCTTCAGAAGGGCTGAGGACAAGACATCTACTGACAGTTGTGACTTGTAGTGGTCCTTCCATGCTCACTGAAACATAGAGGTATAGGCTAAAAGAACAAGAATTGCTCAAATTTTAATCAGAAAATTGACTACCTGCCAAACCATTTCAGAATTGGCAAGGAATCAAAAGGTCTTAAATCATGTTTTAGACACAGGTTTTAAATCATTTGAACTTTACATTTATAATAAACTACATGCTTTATATTTTTTATATAAAACTCCATCAGTAACAACTCAAGCCAAACACTCACTAAAACCAAATTATTCCCATGACTAGAAGTGCATTTGTTAACCGTATTAGAACAGAATCTGAACAAAAGTTATAACAATATTCCAAATTTGTAGCTGGCAAATTTTAGAGAAAAAAAAATTGTCAGTCTGAGATACCTGCTGTGAGATCCCTAATTCCATATTTATACTGCTAAAATACAGTGTACTTACTTTCAGAAGCAATGAGACTCTACGAGTTCCTCTGCAGACAGAGATCCAAAGAACTTGCATAATCATTATTTAGGATAATCTCAGCTTTAGAACTCTTGCTATTTTCCATTGTAAGGATATAAAGTGCTAACTATTACATCTGATGCATTTTGTTGGGAATTTGGGACCTGTATGACTTATATTAAATAATATTTGTATATTTCATATTTTTGTTGGACTTCCCTACACATTTGCCTTGGTGCCAGAATGAGGAGAAATTAAAAAAATACTTTAAGAGATCTCAGTTCTCAAGCCATTTAAGTTACATCCTCAATATTCTCTCATTACTTGACTCCAGCAAATGAAGGCCTATGTGGTTCATGGAGGCATGGAAATAGGTGCCATGTTTTATTTCAGAAAGATTAACAACCATTTTAAACAGAGAAAAGAGATTCCTTTGTATGAGTGGAAGAAATTACGTGTATGACATAGGTCGATGTGTAAGGACACACATTTTGCCTGGATGCTCACCTACAACTTCTGCATCAGCATCAAGTCTTCAGTATTTTAAGACCAGATCTTACAGTAGGATCTGCCTGTTGCAGATTCCGGCTCCTGTGTGGCATCTCAGTAAATTCAATGGGACCGTGCATCAGATAACAGTTCAGTGCAAGATGAGACCTTGACTGCAAGATCTTTGAGGCAACAAGGTTGTCTAATTCTATGCTTTACAAAGTGCTGTGCACATCTAAAAAGCCATCTGTCTCAGTTTGAGACAATTTGGAGGGGTGGAAACCTTGGATGGAAGTCTCTTTCCTCTGATTCAATACCCCTGGTTCTCTCCAACACAGAGAGAGAGACCAAATACGTCCAGATGTAAGTGAAAAAAATAACTCTTTACCAAGAAGAATGCTAAACAACATTACTGATAAAACTGTGTTAAGCTAACCACTGAGGAGAAAATTCCCAAGCTCCCACCCACTGAACCAAAACAAGATGGTATCCAGCCTCCCCTCACCCAGTAAAACCTGTCAGGAGTGGTTTGGAGGGTCAGTGCTGGTGTGAGGCTGCAGAGCCAGCACAGGCAGTTGGAGCAGGGCTGCAGACCCCTCCGGCAACTGGAAGGACCCACAAGACACCTTCTGGGTCCAGCGATGAGACCTGATTGCTGCAACTCAGATAGTGGCTGTAGTCCTGATCTGCTGAGGAGGTGGTGGTGGTGGCCCAAGTGGTAGAAGTCCCATGGAGTGAGGGAGACCCTCAACCTGCTCAGTGGAGTGTGGCCTTTCACTGGGCTCAGGGTAGGTGGGAATGCCTCCAGTACCTCCCCTGGGGTGGGGAGTTCTTCCCTGGATGATTAACACTGGATCATGGGACATTTCAAGAGTCTTTAACACCTTTTAAGATGTTATTACTGCCTGTTATGTCAGTACAGGAGGATAAATTACGACCATCAGCAGAGATCAATATCTTCAAGCCATGTGTGTGAATGGTCCTGATTACTCCCCCAAGGGGAGTCATTTGTGTAAGGACAAAGAAACAACATCCAGCTCATAGCCTGAGGTGGCAGGTATCCATGCCCTCAACACCTGGATTGTCTGAGTCATCATTCCAGTCTTTTTAACACTTGTGGATACATTCTTCCTTTAGGATAATAGAGTACCACCCTTATCTTAACTCCCTCCCTGTAGTCTAAATTAGTAGGCATATTTGGGGAAAAGAGAAATGAAAAAGTGGATACCAAAGTCTTTGTGTAACCCAGGACACCATCTAAAAGCATAATAAATAAAGTGAAAACAGAAGCAATAAAACACATATAAGGCTAGTAGGAAAACAGTAGAGTTGAATGTACCAACCGACTATCACATATACGTAGCTACTGGAATCAAATCACATCAGGCAGCAGCAGCAAAGTGCCTCCTCCATACAGTGTTCTTATCCTAACATTTTTCCAGGTTTGTGTTACTTTCCTATGCCATTATGCATTGACTAGTCCTTGTGCACAAGGCATCTCAGCTTCATGCATATCAGCCTTTTTTTCCACATTAAAGTTAACTATTTAGGATTTCTTCTATGTACAATTCTCAAAGTGGCTGACAATGTTTGACTGTAGAGGAGAAAGTCAAAGAAACAGGAATGTTACTCATCGAATACTTGTTAAATCCAGGAAAATAGCTTCTCAAATAGTTTCTTCTTGGTGGCTTTACTACCAATGTATTTTCTCACAATGGAAGACGTAGTAAGCAGAATTAATCTGTTTATGATGATCAAGTAGAGAGAGTCTAAAATTCCTCTACAAAGATCGAGTGACGACCTTCAGCATTTTTGTGAATACCCCCCACTTATTCTGCTAATTCAGATCCATTTCCCCAATGCTTTTCACAAATGCATAAAGAGTCAACATCAGAAGTTTAGAAGAACCCAAATGATCTCTACATACAAGTGATGAATGTCTATATGTCTCTTCACCTGAAACAGTATTTCAGCAAAGAACTCTCAGAAGCTGGCAGAGCTCCTTTAGTAACCAGATGAAGAAACCTTAACTGACCCATGTAAGAAAGGAATGTCTGTTCTGTTTAGAGTAGGTATAAGACCAAGGTATAAGTAAGATACTTAGATTCTTACTTAGAATTTCCCAATATTTTTGAAAATGCTATTCCAGTGTCTAGAGTTTTTCTTTCTGAACTATATCTCCTCAAGGTGTACATATATACCTCAAATCAGAATCTACTAAAAATATCACTTAAATATTTAATAGAGAACAAAATAAATTTGATTTTATATTTTTCTGCAAGTTTCTTTCTTGCACCTTGCAAACTAGTAGCAAAACAGAGATAGATAAACTTGAAGGATTTTCCTTAAGATTGATCTTCTTCAAGACAACTGCAAGTTTCTTAATCATTCAAAATCATATTAGAAAAAATGGCAATACAGATCCCAATCTCTGGGTACAAATATGTAATCTCAAAGTTGAAACTAGAACTCTCTAAAAACAATCTTTACTAAGGATGAGTGCATACAACTATACTACTGTACTCTACAGATGAACAGAAAGGCTTTTCAAGGGTAAAAATTTGCTGCTGAGCACACAAAGTCCACACACTAAGCACTTAAGGGGTAAGACTACGGGTCTTGCTGATTTTTGTTTGGCTGGTTATTTGTTAAACTTTGGACCAGTCAGGTTCCATGGCCTGGAAGCCCTATAGCAGCTGGAGTGTATTAGCTGCAATGCTGGAGTGTATCTTCCAGCATAGTTTCATCTGAAAGGAATCCAGCTCATCTGCTCCAAGATCACTTGCCAATGCATATCAAAGCAAGGTAAGTGTGGACAACTGGTAGATTATCTTCAGAAGAGCACTCCTGAGCTGAACTAAAACATGCAGGTACATGCTCCCCGGGCGTATGCTTTGGAAAACACATTGCAATATGGAGATTAGCAGAGATCACTGACCCACGGAACCTTTTCTAATGTTTTGAAGGGACAATGTCATTGTTGGTATGGCCTTCCTATTTAAAAGAAAACTAATAAATCATATGAATGGAAAATTAAGATAACATTATTCCTTCCCTATAATATATTTTTCCCACCTATCAATTTCTTTGTCTTTGCCAAGTCTGCTGTATCAATGTATAATGAAAACTAGAGATAGTCCAAGCAACTATGAAACAAATAAACTGAACAGTTACATAATTCTTCTGTTCAGTTATAATCAGAATGATTACATTATGGAAAACTCTGAGGAATCCTACTCTAAGTGTTTCCTCTACCATTTCCTTTCAAGCTTCCTTGCAGACAACACACGTTGGCTCCAGTGTCATTGCAGGAGACAATACACTTACCTTGATTTACTCAGCCTAATCAGAATATAAAAAAAATTAAAGAAATCTTTATATTCAAGCAATCTGACATAATGAAGTAGATTGTCTCCCTGTAGGTGTTAGTGTGTAAAACCAAAGGTAAGAATGACTTTTTTAAAATTAAAGGAAAACTGAAAATTTCTCCATATGGCCTTTTCTGTAAAATCTAAACATCTGCTTAAGATCCTGCTGCAGTAACACAATATGTCTGCAGCTTTCACAGTTATGAATAAATGCATCTTAAAATACAATACTTCAAAATCCATTCCATCTCCATTTGCCTGCCAAATTCAGAGTTTAAAAATCTCTGACCCGGGTCCTCTAATCAGTTTCTGGCCCTCCTGCCTCCCTCAGGGGCTGCAAAGGTGGAGGGAGCTGGCCACAGCCAGCACTGCTCCCTCCTCCTGCAGGACTGTCCTCACTGGCACATGTGTGCCAGATTCAAAAACATGTTGTGCTTCCCCTGACAAAGGAAAAGGTACATGGGAGACACGGTAGGGCTGTGGCCAAGGGCGCAGAGCTCAGGCAGAGGGATCCATTTGGAGGACTGAGATGTATCTGTACAGCTCAAACTTCCTGTGAATTTTGTTTGGTAAGCAAGAATCACAGGCAGTAATGGTGTCTGGAGTCAAAATCACCTTATCAAAAGAACACCTTTGATTTACCATGGTATGGGCAAAGATATCCCTTAAAATACAACATCAAGGGCTTAACAGGTATGAAAACCTGAACATTATTTGTAGCATACTGCATTATATTAAAAAGAACAGTCACAGTGAAGAGAGTAAACCTGAAATGGAAAATAAACTATTGGATTTTACTTTTTTGTGAGCCAGTCCCAGATGAAAAATCAATTTAACTCACTGTTCTTAAAATGAGACAAGGACCATGGTTCTTGTTGCCTGGGGCTGTGGTGCAAGTTTGTGGAACTCTTTTGAAACTCTACTTTAGTTATATCATGATTGCTTAATTTAGAATTGGCTTAGTCAGTGACATTTCTGTACATTATTTCATGGATCACTGCTATGTACCAAGCTAAAAGAATAGAAAGATACTTTATTTGATGTTTAATATCAACACACCTTGTGACTATCACAGTATTCAAGCAGCTGCTCTAACAAGAAACACCTTTAAGTTTGGAAGGCTTTTTAACTGAGTCTATTTTGTTTATTCCTGATAAATTATTTCTGATTAGTTACTTAGTATGAGTTATATAGTTATCAGCTCTTCTGAAAAGGCTAACGCCTCGAACCTG
Organism: Manacus vitellinus; assembly: GCF_001715985.3. Taxonomy (NCBI): domain Eukaryota; kingdom Metazoa; phylum Chordata; class Aves; order Passeriformes; family Pipridae; genus Manacus; species Manacus vitellinus. The sequence continues at coordinate 1,757,181 of NW_021940773.1, forward strand.
CTATTTTTCAAGATGGTGAGGGTATTTCTTTATCGTGCTCCACTTCTTTCTCTTTTGTTTCATTTTCTCCTGGTCATAGACTCTGCCAAATATTTCAAAGCCCTTCTTGGCAAATAATAAAATAATTTGGACAGAGTACACTGCAATTAGAATTTTTTGGCAAGTTTCATATTTTGGATGCTGATGAGAAGAGTATCAGTTTTAGCATGCTTGACCACTTCATTATTTCAGATAATTTCCTGCCACAGAGTACCACTGCTACAGATTGTGTTTTCTTGAAAAAACAGCAAGGAGACACATCCCAGTTTCTGTTTTTTCAAGTGCATAACATTAAATAAATCAGTTTTTCTCCCTCATCTGTCATTCACTATAACTTAGTTGAGAAAATCTTATTTCTCTCCCTAACCTTCTTTATCAGAAAACTGTTTCTTACACTCCAGAATATAATATCATGACACTTATACAAGAAAAGGTTGTAAACCACACAGAAGAACACATTTGCGTTGCTGTCATTAGAGGCCAAATTCAATCATTCTCTCTTTTGTTTGGCTTTGGTACCACAAAAATCCATATACATCCCACTAAGACAATTTTATTTTTTTTTTTTGTGTTGGGGGAACTGCAGATGAAGGTTGTGACCTTATGCACATTTCTGCACTCCAGAAGTCATACAATGTTTTTATTGGATCCTGTTCTAAATTTGTGTCAGCACTTCCTTTATAAATCCTTATTTTGATATGGATTATAAACTGTTCATAAAAAATCCATCCCAGACTAAAAGTCTATTTTGTTGGGGTGAGGGATGCGAAGTACCAGATTTGGTGATTTGGTAATTCTAAACCCTAAGATTACAAACAAAACACACCTTGTGAGAGTTCAGAAACACTTTTTACCAGTCAGAGACTTGTTCTCTTTATGCTTTACAGTTAAAGTATCAGGCAAACTGTTTGTTGGCATTTTTATTTCCCCTATATAGCTTTTCCAATAAAAACTTCCAATGAAACCATCAGTAACAGAACACAATGCAAAATATGCACATTTCTCCCCCTGCTAGGAAAAGTCCTAGTGGTTTGTGTTATTTCTTCCTCACAGAGTTATAATTTCTAAGAAAAAAATCTCACAAAACTAAATCAGGGTGAAAGAGCACTGAGGAGAAAAGGGGTGGAGATCCATGTCCTCATGACCAGGGAGAGTTGTTTTTCCTTAACTTTCTATCTATATTGTAGTACTCCACAATAAAATAAAATTACATTTTGTTTACCTGTCACTATAGATGACATTGCTCAAGAATCATCTCCTGGCTTGCCAGCAGCATCAGTTCCTCAGTTCCATCTCTAGCACAGGCCATGATTCTTTCTACAAGTGGAATTGAATAAACCTTCATAACAAGGTTAGGAAAAAGTTCTAAAAGTGTCACTTTTCCCTCCTTCTTTGTTCTCCTATCCTCAGAAAAGATGCGTTTGGCTTGGGAAGGCAAAACTTGGTCTGTTAATCACCATAACCAGGGATTTCTTCAAAATTACTTCATTGCCAATGATCTCACATTGCAGAGCAACCTAAGAAAGCAAGTTGGACTTTCACAGTGCACTTCTCCTCAGTCACAGAGTCACTTTCTGTCCTCCACCTTTTAAGCACATTTAAGGAAAATGCACACAGCCCTCACTGTGAGCTCCCTATCCACCAAACTGTGTCTGGCAGACAACACAGCAATACACAGAAGTTGTGCAACACCTGCTGGGACAACTGGCTGTCTCTGTGAGGCCTCAAAGAGAAGACAACAAACACATCTTAGCAATATGAAAAGTTCAAAGCTAATAATAACTTTAAGGTCAGAAGTTCGTTATGGAAAATGCTATGGAGAGCTAATGTTGATCAAGACACCGTTTTATAAGAAACAAGAAGAAAAACCCACAAGAATTCATAAGGTTGTTCACAGACTTGCACTGAGCTCAGCTTTGTGGAGTCCCGTGTTGCAGGGAGAGCCATTCGTGTGGTCCCTGCTTGTGGTGTTTTCACAATTCTCGTAATTAATTTGATATGAGCGTTCCTGGCAATGCTGTTCGTTGAGTACTGCAGAAGCTGGATAACGCTTCACTGATGATTTGCAGAAACCCCTGTATGTTTATATCTTCAGCAGACCATCAAATCCACAAAATACTCTGGTCAGTTTAGTAATTATCCTGGAAAGCAAAGTAGTGCTGCCATTATCAAGATTCTGGCTTCTGCCTAATAACTTCAACCAGCTTTCATTCTTTGGGGTCACGGATGTGCTTGAACATTACACAGAATACATTACTTCCATAATGGGATTGTGACTTGTTCTTGATCTGCATTGCTTTCATCATCACATCCACATCAGCTATTTATGTCAATCTCAATAACTAGTCACACATACGTATATCTGCAGTGGCTACATGAAGACTTTCAAAAAAACTTGTGAATCTTGCTCATTGTATTCTGCATTTTCTGTTTCATTAACTCCATTTGACATAATTTGCTTCTTAAAGTAAAGATTTTAAATGGCTTTTTTTTTTCTGTTATTGAATATTAACACCTTCATTAAAACACGTATTTTATTTGTTGACCTTCTGTAAGGGAGTGGTTTCCATTAACAGCATTCAGATCTTAGTGAGCTGGTAGAATCCTAGATTTCAAATTAGCACTATCACACACAATCAATACAGAAAAAAATCCACAAATGTACAGTAGATACATTCAAAAGGGATAGGCACTTAAAGTTTAAAAATGCATGGACATACTAGCAACATTTTCCATTGAAAATACCAGCCATAGTTAGACCTCACAGAATGCAGAGAAGGAGGGGAAAAAAAACAATACAAAAGAATGTCCAATGAATTGCATAACTTTCATCTGTGTCTTCAGCTTTATTGCTTAATGAGTATAAGCCAAGCACTTAATAAAATCCATGAGATTTACTGGTCACATACCTGCAAAGACCTGGGCCTCTATTCTTTGTATAGTTTCAGCTCCTGATGTTTCACTTTTTCCTGCTTGCAATATGTTGACAGAGTAATAGATAGAGCTGAAACTGCAGCATTCTTCAAAGTTTTTGCTTTTTCTTCAGTTTTCCTTAAATCCAAGGTCAAATATGCAATTAAAATAAAACAACTATACAAACCCCTCTCTACATTTACTAAAGAAAAGGCAACCCTCATACATATATCCAGTCACTAATGAAAATTGAAAATGTAAAATCACAAACACTGGTACCTTCTCTAGAAGGCTGAAGATGGAGTCAAAACTACAGCTTCCTCTCCTAAATGAAGGAAAAACTTACTTTTCCCTTGTTTTATTTCATAAGCACGTAAGTGACAGAGGTCATTTCTGGTGCTCACTTCATGCTTCAAGGAAGAGAATTTTCCTCTGCACAGGGTACTGCACAGTTAGCACACTGAATCTAAGAAATGCAGAGAACAAGAAAAACTCTCATGATCTTAATAAAGACAATTAGAAAAAGAAATTAAATGGAGATAAATTTCAGAGACCACTGCACAGCTAGGCGCACAAAACATCCACTCACTGCTGCAAAATAAACAGAGCACATGAAGGCAAGGTATGCCTGAAAGCAAATTACCTATTTACGTACTTTAAAATTTACAAATTAGAATGGACATACAGTAGGTGAGGTCTATAGCTGGTATAAATATGCAACCAGGTTCACATGCTCTAAGGATTTGTCCCTTAGAGATAACTGTGTCTAAGTATTCATATTCCTTATTTCTATGCCTATTTTAGGTATTTTGCTCTTAGATTACAGAGGGCTAAGAGAGAGAATATCAAATCTATCATGGCCTGATAAACCAAATACATTAGATAGTATATATTTTAGTATCTTTCAGACAACTGTACCATGACATTGCTGTTAAATTATACTGAAGTTACACTATGATATGTGCAAAAAAATGAGCTAAATGCTGGTTCCCCGAACTCCATGACATCAGGAAAATCTAGCATCAAACCTAAACTGGTTCAAAAGCAAACTTTCAAATTGAAAATGGAAGACAAATGATTAGTCATCCTCTGTAATTAGAATGATGATGCAGTTTACTGTAGATGACCTTCACTTAGTCACTGCAGTCATGAAACGTTGTGTCTTTAGCTAAAAAAGAACATAATTCTGAACATAAAACTATATGCCCCAAGAATAAGTTTTATTTCTCCCTCAGATGAATATTTTGGGATGGAATCTGTTTCAATTTTCAAGTCTAGAAGGAGTTAGTTCAACCTGGTCCTTATTCTATCCACTGGATAACACCATTTTGCATTTTTTAGGGTCAAATTAAGACACTTGAGTGAAGGCATACCACAACACCATACCACTTTTCCTCCTGCCTCCAGGAGGAAATCTGCCTGTCTTGCACTTTAAAGCAACAAGATCCTATCTTACACCTTCCAGAATTATTGTAGATTAAATTTCCCTCCACTGGCCCCATTTCACTATAATTTTCTAGCTAGTTTGTCCCTCATGGTCTCTTTCTGCACCCACCAGAATGTGGGCATGCTGTTTCAGTGCAGGCCCTCTCCCTCATACTCAATCCAGGGGGAAAAGCATGCTGCTCAGGTACCTACAGTGTGCTGAGATTTGCAATCTCCTTTGTTCCTGAGGGAGTCTAGCCCAAGGCCAGACTTGCATGCAAGTAATTTTTTATGCATTTTATAAAGCAGCAGTACCAGACTTCTGTGGCAAAGGGCCAAACATAGCTGGGTCTCATTCCAGACTCCATATAGACTATGGTATCAAACCCATTGACACTGTTTAAGAGGGTACATGTTAAAAGGCCCAAAGAGAAATGTAAAGTAAAACGTGTGGCCTCCATATGCAACTCTGTTCCCCAACAGGCAAGGATGTAAATCTCTGGTTTCTCAGCAGTTGAAAAGAATGGTCCAGGATCAGGAACCTGAAGTCCACTCTGTCCCAATGCCTGCTATTTTCTACTGGCTGGTTGTAAGTCTTCAAAAAACACCTCACCCTTGACAGGGATTAATTGGAGATTAGTCTTTCTGACCTCAGTCAGAACTTCAGAGAAATGCCGACTAATACCACCTGTAGCTGCAACAGACTAACATGAAACTGCAGACCTTGGAAAAAAAAATACTAGACTGAGAAGAAAAACTACAGAATGCTCTTCAGTAGATCCTGTGTACCACAGGGTTTACTAGGTTCTTCAGCAAATATACTTGATTCAGTAACCACAGTCGGTCCCAGGAGTTGCCATCCCACCACTGAAGACAGTAAAATTTAAGTACACTGAAGACTCCCTCACAGTAAAAGGAGGTACCCTGCCCACTGTTTCAAGCTACCTATAAGATCCTCTTTTCAAAACACTGGACGTACCAACTTCTGATAAACACGGAATAAGGAAATATTTTTCTCTGCTCACATGTGGAAAAGAGGCCGAAGCAGTTTGGGTATTTCACAGGCAGGATTCTAGGTGGAAGAAAAAGAAAAAAGGAAACCAACATCTTTATGCTTCTCTGTGTCCTCAGTCTATTCTACCTACTGCCAGAGAACTTTTCTGTGCCACATGCAGAGACATGCTTGGGCCAGTTAGCAACTCCTGGAGTTACCCCATTTTCAGGGTGTTTATGGATTCTGGATGCCAGGTTGGTATCAGCTACAGCTAGTTGAAATAAACTGAGCTAAGAATTTCCTTTAGAAGAATGAAAAATGAGTAATCTCATGGCACTGAATTCTAGGGCCCAAAGCACTCTTCCATAGTGTCTCTGCTCCATTTTGGCCCTGCCCTGACCAGAATTTGTGTTTAACTGCTGAGTTGAAAACTCTCAATGGTAAGCCTAAGCAACAGATGAGTTTATTTGACTTACACCATATGATGAAAAGACATTGAGCCAGATTAGATAGCTTAGTTTACAAACAATAAATGAGGTAACTTGACCCCAAATCTTTGCTTAAAAATTTGTCTAAGTAAAACATATGGAATACACACATAATCATATAAAACGTTAAAAAAAATGCTTTCTTATTGTTCTCAAAGGCATTTCATAAACATGCAGTATTTTCACACAAATGCCATATTCATCTGAGCTTGCATAAATCAAATTGGCAATATTGTTTGAAAGGTACCTGTAGGTATCTGTGAGGCTCTTTTGTAATTTCCACAGGTGTATTTTAAGCAAACTGTTTGCAAGTCTGTTTAGTCTGGATGTATTTCTATTCAATCAGAAAAATTCTGAGCAGTGCAGACTATAGAAGCTCTTTCCACACTTGGAGGAAATTATGAGGGCTTCTGCCTTATAAGAAAACAGTCCATCTGAAGTTTCTTTCAGGTGTTTGTATTTCCCAGCAAAAAATATTCCCTATCTTACAATGCTCCTTGCTAAGGGAACATCCAGAACTAGAGAACAGCTGTGTATTATGTTTATGAATTATCTGAGAGCACACTGCAAATTATTACAATTTTTACTATCTGAAATGATTTAATGGTTACCCACAAATTGTGCAACTGGTTACCTAATACACATCACGTGACTTTCTCTTCCTTGATTAGATTAAGTAAATCTGAGCCAGGGGCTCAAAATGTGCTTTTCCATAGTGTTCTTATGAACAAAAAGGTACTTTCACTAATATTCACAGAAGGAAAATAAAAGCCCCAGGTCAGGAAATCACTAAAGCATGTGTTTAATTCCTCCCCTCCTTAAGAAAGGACTTATGCACACACTTAAGTTGCATTGCTTAACTGCTGTCTGAATGCTTTTCTGAACCAGAACCAACAAAGAGGCAGCCACAGTTCAGTCCTCTTTATACCCTAAAAATGGTTTAAAGAGAATGAAGACTTCTGATTTATTGCAACAATCATGCTCTTTTAAAAGTAACTAATTTTGCTTTTTTCTGACCTCTAATAGTTTGTATTCAGTTAATACTGGCTTTCAGCCCTCTGTCCTTAAATTCTCGTGCCCTCGTGTTCAAAATACACTTAATAGTATAGCCTCCATATGTCCCATTAGACAAAATTTGTGTTTTAAAGCTAGATCCAAGAGTAATTGAAGTTAATGGAAAGATTTAATTGTTTTCAATGAGAATTGGATGAAGAACTGATAGTTTAACTCTGGACACTCTCTTTTGAACATTCTCACTAAGGTGCTGATCCAACTCCCAGTGAAGTCAATAGAAGGATTTGTGTTGGGATTTGGATCATACCTCTGTTCTTCTTGGAGTCAAATCCCCTTTGTCAATATGCACATGGACAAATACACAGATCTAAATGAAAACAAATGTTTGGCAACTTGTGACAGAAAGTCCAAATCTGTCTCTGTGTATTTGGGCCAAACCAAAATTGTTACGCTTGACAAAAACATCATTATGCTGATCTGGTTTTGGTTTTTGCTTACTAGCAATTGTTTGGTGAATATAAATCTAACTTCTCATATTTTATTTTTTTTTCATAAATGTATTCTACTGTCACCGTGGAAAGTAAAATGAGAGGGATTTCTATACAAAACTGTCTGTTCAGACTTGTCATAACTTTGACAAACATAATCCTCTCAGACTAGAACTTTCTATGCTTGGTCTCCATCAAGAACAATTCTATTTTTGCCAAGTATGAAGAAGTTTGCTTCAGCTCACTTTTAGTTTCCAAAATACAAAAGGCTTCTCATTTAGGATTGATCCTACACTCAAAACAAAAGGGATGTGGGCTGGATTCCCAGAGGTGAGGCACTCTTGCAGTTCCCATTGGCTTTAGTGTTTCTAAAATCAGCTTCTGTGTTTTTAAAACAAGAATTCCAAAGGTATGAGGGAATACTGACTTGGACACAATGAGACAAACGGAGCCTTGGCTAGCACAGTTACAGGGAGTAGAGATGTTGCTGATTGCTTCATCTGCTGAAAGTGTGCGTTACGTGCCATATGTATGTTACGCTATGTGCTAACAGAGCAGTTTTCATGGTAGCATATAAGGACAAGGTAGAAATTTGGGGGAAGATGAGATGATAAATCTTAAAAACCTTTGCAGGCCTGTGTGTTTAAAATAACTGAAGAAGCCTTTTTTTGATAGTTGGATAAACAATTTCACAATTTATGCTGATAACAACACAGGTCATTCCATACCCCTAAACAGACTGATTTTTAAGACCCAGTCACAAAATAATTGGTTCAGTCCCTTGCATCTTTTCTAGAATGGTGCTAAGATGATCTTTTCTGTGTTGTGCCAGCCCTCCAAGTACCAACTCAGGCTACTCATTAGGCCATTCTGCAGTTACTTACCTTATGTTTTCCAAGCTACTGTGCTGCTATAATTTTTACTGCATGAAGCAAATACCATCACATTATTTATCTCACTGTGTTCTCAAGATATCAGGCAGTCACCTTTAAAGTACATTCATGTCCCCTTATGCTGATAAGGACACAAGAAATACACACATACTGAAAAGTAATACCTAAACTCTAAAAATCAGTGAACAAGCACAAAAAAAATACAGTGAGACTGGCCTAGTAATAACCCTATGGTTTGAAAATCATTTGTTTTAATTAACTCATCAGCAAGGTAACACAAAATCTTCTGGTTATCCATTCTCTGGCTGACATAGTCATAAGATACTTCCCTCAGCTGGTCTATTTGTTGGAGCAGAAGGACTCCGGTTATTTTCTGTGTGTTTTACCTGTGTTTGACTGTTTTTAAACAAAGCCAAAAGACTGCAGAGTCTGGAAAATCTTTAAAATAATAATTACCAAACTATAAAGTTGCAATGAGAATTTCGAATTATATTAAAAGGTAACAGAGTGACCAGGAAGCTAATGGTAAAGAGATACTTCTTTAAATATAGGAAAATATCTTCTAAAATATCTGCATTATCTAATAAAGAAAAACAACACTAAGAGAGCAGCAAAGTAGAAGCAGGTTTGGTGAGTTGGTAGCACCAGTGAAGAGGCCAATAGATAAGACTGGCAGAATTATAATTCCATACACATTCTCATCTGACACGCATGATCAAACAAATTCCAATTTATTTTGTCTGCTTAGTTATTGATCGTTGACTCCTTCCCTGTTTTTCCCTTTTCCACAGTAGGGCTTTATCCCAATGAGGGTTTCAAAATATTATTATAGTAATGTCATTACAATGATGATAGAAAGACTAAAGTGACTGACAATCAAACCCATAACTTGAGAGTAGAAAAGTCAGAGTCAAGAGAAGGAATGCCACCTCCAGAGACAGAATAGAACAGTTCAGTCAGAAGGAACCTCCAATGATTCTGTATACATGATAGGTCCAACTGCAAAGGTCATAGTGATTTGAAAGGCATCTACCTCTAGAGGAAGAAAATAATATAGATCATACCAAAACCCTGTAGTTTGAATAGCTACATATAATTTACAGAAGAAAACTGGATTCCTAAAACAGTTTACCAGCCTGCTGAGGTGTTTATCTAAGTTTTGCTTGTTTTATAGACCTTTACACTGCTTTTAAGGACATAAAGAAAACAAATTAAAATAAATGAAAAGAGAATACAAAACGTCTCCTTGCAATAAATAGGCTGTGAATTACAGAACAGCAGTAGCTACTTTTGAAGACTAGAATGGTAAATGCACATATGCTGTAACAGTCTCAGAGGATGACAGATGCCAAAATTTCTGGATGGTCTGTTCATTCATTTTCAGGCAGGTACTGACAACAGCTCCTCTCTAAAGGGAAGGCTGTGTGTTCTGCTGACATCCATGCCAGATGACTGAAATCCCACGAGGATGTCAGTGCCACAATTTTTAGCCTGATGATCAGAGGATAATTTTAAGGCATTTCTCCAATGCCTGATTTACAAAAGGTAGCAAAATCTTGGAAGAAATAAGGAATGCCCTTTCAAATACATCTCTAAATTTGCTTATCAAGTTGTGCTAGGCTCTGTAGTTTTTCCAGACTGATCATTTATCTCAAAAAGCCAAAATATATCGTTGAAGGAAAGCAATAAGAAAGGCTTTTTCCAGAAACATTTGTTCTGGAAAGGGTACATTAGCACTGTAAAGAGAATTTACACTTTATGTTTTTCAAATCTTTATTAGCTTGATAACCTGCCACTATGTATATGTACTGAATCAGGTATGTAACTTTAGCCTGTTTCCTAATTTAAGTCTGAAAACTGTTTTCTCTACCCACTGTGCATTTCAAGCAAATTCAAAAGCAGATATTAGAACTCAATACATTTCTTGAAGAACCAGCAGTGTTCTTTGTATTTAACCCTGTGACCTGTGCCTCTGTATGGGCTAAATCACACCAACCTCTGTGGGAGGAATATTTAAGTCTCCAGCCACACTCTCACAGCACTGGAGGGACCTGTCTTTAAAAGAGTGAAATTAAGCACACATAATGTTTGAGAAAGTTCAGATTGGTAAAACTTGGCAGGACAAAAGGACAAGTCTTCAAACTGCTTTACTTAGCAAGATTTGGGAGAAATGCGCCGACTGTACGTTCTCTACCCTCATTATATTCTTGGAGTTTTGACTTCCTCTGTTGCTCCCTAGCCACAGATAGGTATCTAAACACAGGGAAGGCAGACTGTTTTCACAGCTGCTAGAACCGTGTTATACCTATGTACTGTGGGCCACACAGGGGGAGCACAGTCACTTGACTATTAAAATAATAAGATGTTGCTTAAATCAATAGGTTTTAATTGTGCAGCTTAACATTTGGTTCTGTACCCAGAAAAAAAATAGTTGCTAGTAAAAGGAGAGTAGGTAGGTTTCTTGGAGGGAATCAGAACAGAAAAGAATGCAACTATATGAAACTATCAACACTTTGCAGCTCATTGTCTATACTTGACAGTGTATACATGGTTTTGCATTTCAGAATGTATCAGTGCCTCCCAAAATCTAAACACCTGGTAGGGCAAAATGGCACCTCAGGAATGATTTTTTTTTTCCCTTCTGAAGTATCACTAAGAAGATAAAGAAAAAATAGGAGCCTGAAATCTGAGATTTCAATTTTTTTCAAATGGGAGAATCACCCCCTTCTCAACTGCATACTGCATTTAAAACACCTGTATTTCACTTGAGGAACAAACTACTTGTATTTGATATAGGCCTCAGTGTATTTCCTCTTACTTCACTATCTTGTACTGGCTCATACTGGCAAAGGTCATTTGTTCACTGGCCTAAAAATGCATTTATTACCCTATATTTTTGGAGGGGCAGGTTAGCATCACAAAAATGATCTTGGAATTGGTACTGTTGGCAGTGCCAGATGAGAAGTCAAGGATTCTGAAACACTTCAGAATCTGTCCAAATCTGCAACTTCTGAAAATTCATGTAGGTTGGTCATTACAATGAATGGAGTTTTGCCAATAGGCCAACTGATGACCCGCCTGTTAAAACAAAAGAAATCCAACCTTGATCATTCTTTTATTCTTCTGATTTTTTTGCAGATTTAGAAAGTGTAGTACAACTGCTTAAAATAACCCCACAATTTATTATTCCAGGAGCAATGTTTTCTTAATAATACAGTCAAAGTGTGTCTGGAATTTAGAAACACAATTTATTTTCCCACAACATGCCAAGCAATCAAAAAAGTTACATTCCATGTCCAGAACAAAAAATCATAGCTGTTACAAAACAAGAAAATGTAAATCATAAAAAAAAATACTGCTAAGGTTAAAAATCTATAAAGTAACACTGACCTTTTTATATACCTCATAAACAGCACAGAGAAATTCCTGCTTCTGCCAAACGCTCCAGTTTGCTATGGTGTTCCAAATTTTCATTAGCACAGGAACCATGCTGACTGAAAGCCAGTGGCTCAACCTGTATACTCATTTTTGCTTCTGAAAAGAAAAAAAAAAAAGAAAAAAAAAGCCCTCACACAAGTTTATATCACTGTGACACCTCTAGATAGTGAAACAAGTAAACAAGTGACACAAGTCTCTGGATTTGAGGGTTTATTTTTCCCTCCAAGGCTTATGCTACTTAAACAGTTATACAGATGAACAGCACTGAATATCTGTGAGACATAACAGTTTAGGCCCTGACTCAGGAAAGTATTAAACATATTAACTTTAAACCTCATTTAAAGTGCCTCAGACCTGGTACCTATAGTTAGGATAGCACGTGCATGGGTTGGCAAGCAGGGACAGTATATTTAAGATCATTTTGAGAATGATTTGAAGAATAAATGTGTGTTTGTACCTGATTTTTCTCAGAAGACTGCAGTGCAACATTTGAAAATTAGACTCCGTTAATCATGCTTTTTTTTACATATATCCAGTTCAAACACATTTAAAAATTTCTCAATTTGTCTACTATGACATGAAAACAAAATGCCATAGAAAGGTTCTAAGTTACTTAGTAATATACTATAAGGAGGGATTTATGGGGCAGCATAAGCAACAGATAAAAGATGTAAGATAAAAGGTGTAAGATTCAAACTTGGATTCTGATTTTACCAAACCCAAAATTCAAGATAATTTGATCTAGAATTTTCAATTAATAAGCATATATCCTTTCCAAATACCTACACATTCAGTTTTGGAAGTTACGGTAATTACCTTGTTATCTCATGAGACATTTTGACATGTAAGACATTGCAGAGCAGGAAAAGTAGTTGGTAGCTACCACTGATGCTGCTCACATTGGAACACAAAAGACTGTGCTAGAATGGTCATTACTAAAACAAAATAGGAGCAAGACATGATTCGCTTATTCTTTCTCTAACATGAAAATGAAAACCAAACCAAACAAAAACTCCAAAAAACGATCCAAAACGTGGGAGAGAGGGACAGAGAGGAAGAGAAGAAGAGGAAGAGGAAAAGAAAAACCCATTATTACAATGCTTTTTCAATTCTCTTCCCTGTAATATATAGATGGAAAACAAAACTGATTAGGAAGGCTTTGGGTTGGTGTATGATACTGAAGTGTCACAAAAAAAGTCTATTAAATCCTCACCAAATATTGTTTCAGCTGCTTTGGAGCACACTCTGCAGTCACACAATGTTAAAGGTACCTGATTCCTCCTCAGAAATGTTCAACACCTCCTGGGTCTGGGTCCTGTTACAAGAGAAACAGTTTAAAGGAACTGAAAGTGAAAATAATCTTTGTAGCAGATGATGTGGACAACATAAGCTCATTGTCAGAAAATAGTGGAAATTAACAAAAGGGAACTAAAACTGCTCCTTTGTATAAAGTGTGCTAACAATTATGTCAGAAGACAAAGAATGCCAAATAGTGGAAAAAAGGAATAATCAAATTTAATTGAAAGGGAGAAATTTCATCTCTAAGACTAGTAAGAAAAAAAGCATGAAATCCATAATACCATATAAAATTTATTCTAGTCAGCAACCTATTTTAACAATGCCATATGACTCAGTAGTGGAATAATTCCTAAGATGTGGTAAAATAGGCAAAATTTTATTATTTTAGTATTAAATACAATTATGATTACTTGCTTTCTCAGTTCTTTCTTTCACAAGGGCAGTCATAATCCATCAAGTCACAAATCTGGCATGTGTCCGTGTATGACTTTATTATTTAGTTCCACACTCACAAAATTCACAAAGAATAAACCTGATGGAGTACACGTGCATCTTAATAAGTGAAAGGGACAAATGAATTCATTGTCTACTGAAGCAGTTTTATAATATCAAAACATATGCTGAATGAAGCTGCAAGCTATTAAAACAAATCATACAGGCTTTAATTGCAATTTAAATCTGCATTATTAAGGTAATAAAATGACCTTAATATAAATATTATGGAAGCCATGTTGTCCCTGCAAATGAACACAGCATGAGAGAGTGATACAATAAAACACCCTAACATTAACATGCTGTATGTACTACTGTGATTTCTCACAGAGCTAAAACAACAAGAAGTATCTCTTCTCCTCCATAGCTCTGGGTAAAATTTTCCTCTCCCTTTAATTTGCCTTTGTTGGCCATGCTCACCAGATTTGCAGAATTCCCACTAACAGGAACCACTTGGATGCAGCCGGGTTCATCACCACCATGCACAGAGCAGAACAGTAACACAAGAACATGGGGACAGCACAATCTGTTCAGATTTTCTGTAAACATTTGCCATCCTGTCTGCACACTCTCCAAGCAAAAAATATTTAGGTCAAACTCAGGGTGACAAACACTCATGCCCTGCTTGGTGCCCTAGGGCTTTCCAAATCCTGACGCCCCTCAGCATGCTACAGTGCCTAATGTAATGTTGATATCAGCTTTCCATGCCCACCCATGCCAAGGTGATGGAGCTTGTGTGGGGCAACATGACCATGCTGGGCCCAGCCTCCTCACCAGGGTGCCTGGAGATCTCCAGTTTTGGGGGAATGTCAAGGCAGAGACATCAGGAGCCATACAGTGACTAACTCAGCTTCACCGCAAAAATAGTTCCAGTTTAAACAATAAATTTTGGCATTACTGTGTGGCAGCAAATTACAATGGAGGAATAATTCTAGATATTATCCATGCGAAGAACATTATTCATATGACATTTACATATGAGAATTTGGAGGGTCAGCCATAATCGTGGGGTTTTTTTTCTTCTGGGCAAGCAGCAATCTCCAAATACATGATCTGATATTATTTCTTAAAATAATCTTCTATTTTAAAATACTTGATACGTGATCATGACATTTATGATCTGTTGCAGAGCCTGTACTGAAGTCTAGAAACATTTTAACCACAGTATTCACTGCCATTTCCTAAATCATCACATCCCACATTGATTCTGACAATAGAAGAAAGAATGACAAGGGCTCTGAAATAGTTGAATTTGAACAGAAGGCCACAGTTTTTACTTAACCATCTATTTTCCACAGACTATAAGGTAACACAAATAAATGTCTCCTTTCTCCTCCTCTCTAACCCAGACTGGGAAATATCCAGATCCTTCAGTCCAATTTAAGCACACAAGGACAACTCCTCAGGAGTGTCCCTTTACAAATAAATACTTGCAGGTCTCTGTACTTTCTATCAAATCCCACAGGCCACCAGGTCCTTTCTGGCCTCCTCCTGTGGGCTGGGGGAGCACAAAGTCTAACAGATTGCTACCCACTCTTCTTTGACCATCACCAAGCACCAAGATAACTCTACTACCTTTCCAGTCTGACCCACCAAACACAATCTTGAACATTACTCACTTTCTGAGCCAGTGTTTTCCGTGTAGGACAGTCACCATCATGTCTGCAGCGTTCCCAGTGCTTACTGGAATATGCCACTGGGGTTAGTAACATCAGTTACCATGCCTGCTACCACTCCCTATTTCATCTCCTATGGAGCTATCTCCCCCTTTTGCCAATGTCCCCAGCTCAATTGTCAGAGAAAAGCACAATCTATCATCAAGCAAAGTGCATGCTGAGCTACAAATACAAAATCATCAAAGCTGGAAGACACCTTCAAGGTCATCTAGTCCAACCATCAACTCAGTACCACCATAATCACCCCTAAATCATAACTCCAAGTGCCACATCCAGATGTGTCCTGAACACTTCCAGAGACAATGACACCACCAGCTCCCTGGGCAACTTATGCCAATGGCCAACCACTCTTTCAGTGAATTTTTTTTTTTTCTAATATCTAATCTGAACCTATCCTGGTGCAATTTAAGGCCAATTCTCTCATCCTTTCACTTAATATATGGCAAACAACACTGACCCCTCCCTCACTACCTCCTCCTTTTAGGTATTTGTAGAGAGCAATGAGGTCCCTCCAAGGTTTCTTTTCTCCAGACTAAATGACCCCAGGTCCTCAGCCACTCTTCACAAGACATGTTTTCTAGACCAGCTTCCTTGCTTTTCTTGGCACCTCAATGTCCTCTTTGAAGTGAGGGGCCCAAAACTGAACACAGGACTCAAGGTGTGGCCCCACCAGTACCCGCAATATCAAAATTCCAAGAAAGAGATTTCTGACTTCTCCATGGTTACCCACCCCTACAAGGGCAAACACATGAAAAACAGATGAGAAGAGGACCATATATCCTCTCTATCACAAAATATGAGATTTAAACAGACATTAGACCTCTTATCCTTGTTGAACACATAGCTGAGGGTCAACAAGGATTCCTGCCATATCATAGTGTGTGAGCCTGAAGTGTTCAGACCCAAGTAAAACAGGAAGCTGACAATAGTTTCTGCAGCCTTAACTGCTGATACTTTGAATTATGTTGAGTTCCCACTGAGATGAGTAGGACACTACGGACACTGTGCATCCCCTGTAGACCGCTCCTTTAAATATATGCATTTATAAGAAAATATATGAATGTATGAGAAAGAAAGAGAAGGAAGGCAAGAGACTGTGAAACTGTGACTGGCTGAATAACAGGTGAGCAAACTACCAGAGCAAAATTAAAAACTACCACATGGTAATGGTCCCAAAACTGCACACAATGATACAATTATATTCTATATCTTCATTGTAACTTCAAGATACTGATTATATCTGAGAGTGTGTGTGGATAACAGCACTGTAAAAAAAACATGGTACATTGCAACCTACCTGTTCTAAAAGATGCCAAAATTCTTAGCAGCTTCACTGAAAGCACAATGATTAGACTTAAGGGAATAATTCAAACATTTTAATTTCTCACAGTAGCATATAACTCTTTAAAGTCAAAATGTATTAGAAGGCTGAACGCTTAACAGATAGGTCTTATACTTACATTCATAAATAAATTAATGACTTGCAAAATTACTGGGCTCTAGATTTTGCCCAACATAATCAGATTTTTTTGTATTGGAATTACCATTTTGGTTATATCATGTAGATTTTTCCATTGTCACTCAGGGAAAATAAAATCATTTCTCAAGATTCAAATAATATATTTCAATATGCTCAAATTATCTTACTTGACTTTGTAGTGAAAGTAGGTAGAAATGTTCACACAGTTCACCATCTCCACTGTACAGTACTGGCTTTTGAAAATGTCTCTCAGCAAACTCTTCGTCTTTTTCTGTGGAAAGTCAAAACGGTTTGCTTAAACCAGAGGTGACCACTCCAAACAAAAAGGCAGCTTTACAAGCTATTACCTCTCTTCCTCTTAATTACCAGCTTCCACACCCATGTTTCTGCATGTGTAAAACTTTTTCATGTGTAAAACCTCCTACTGTCTAACCTGAAGGCAGAGGAATAACAAGTTCACCCATGTCACCTGGCTTTCCTTTAGCTCCAGGGGCAATGTAAGGGGATGCAGAGTTTATTATGTTGGCCAGTAAACAACAGTTCAAAATCAGATGTTCCAAAGGTTCTGTATAACAGGAGTGTGCAGTGCAAGCACCTCTGTGAAAGGTACCTTACTGAAATTAAAATGTGTAAATTAATTCTCATGTGGGGAGCTGGCAGGGAGTGGCAACGGTACTGCAAATTCACACTTCTGTTCACTGAACATTCATTTTTTTAGGTAGAAGACTCTAATTGAGTGCAATTCTAGAACACACATACTGTATGGTTATAGCACCCTCCTAAAAGGGGAGATATCAGATTTCAGCTAGGAACTGTAACATGGGTCTCCTTCTGCCATGTGACTGTTCCAAAATGCCAAAATATAAACAGTCTTTGTGTAAAATTTAGTCATGCTCTGTGCGTGCCTGCCAGATGAAACCCTGAAGGTGAGGTGTGTGAAGTACCAAAGCTGTACACAGAGAGTCCCGTATGGCTTAGGCAGGAATTAGAGGCAGCTGCCTTTAACTTAGGTGGCTGAGTGAATGTCTAGGAACAGAAGCAGAGATACTACTGGGACTTTCCTAGAAAGCTTTGGCACCTAAAAGCATTACACACCTCCGAGGGCAGGCAAAATTGAATTTTTGCAGATACAAGTACATGTAACTGTTGAACCTATGACCCTACTTAATTTGCTTTAACGATGGCCCATCTACTAAGGCATATATAAAACATTTGAAAACTCATTTTATAGCTGATGCCTTTCTCACTAGCGTTAGGTTACAAAATCCTGTTCATGTCAGACCCGCAAATACACAGGAGTAGGACAGAATAGATGGCAATTTCTAATTAATGTGTGTTACCTAACCTTTTATGGACACGAAAGTATGCAGAATTCATCCTTCTTTATATTTTAAATTGTTAAAGAGTAATCAATCATATAAAAAATAAGTATGTTTGTCTTACCTTAGAGGCCATTTTAAATTATGTCTCTGATTAACTTAAGGTACTTGTTACCTTTTTATTTTTCAAAGTATTTACACAGCTTAGACATTTAGAATATTTTTTCATTTTAACATCTAAGAAATATTTTGCAACACTCTAATTTCACAAAAGCTTTCTGATTCTCTTTCCATTCATTTCACCTAGGATCTTGGCAAATATTAGTTCTTCTTAACTGCAATGTATCTATACATCCCAGCACTTTATTCTTTGGAGAAATTACTTCAGAAAGGTCTTAGCAGCTATAAAACATTTTCTTTTATCATATAACTTCTCTGATTCTTGTTCAAACTGGGATTAATCACTCTTAACCAGCTATTTTATGGGCATGATATGAGAAGGTCTAAGGTTTATTCAGAGTATTACATTTTTCCAGGATAAAGCAAAGCAGACCATGCCAGCCACAGAAAAATATTACTCACTTCCTTCTCGTCACTCTTAATTGGTATCAAGTGGCTTTAGGTCAATCACTTTGGTCAAGAAAATTTATGAAAAATACAGGTCTAATTATACATGATAGAAGTAATTAATGCTTTTTACAGACAGTCATAAAACCCTTTCATTCCTCATCCCTCACCGCATCACTGTGAGAAATTCTATGGTGGAAATGAATGGATGGACTGTAATATTGATTTCCCTGGGTTCTCTGGCATATGCTCAGGGTAACACAGAAGTCAGTATCACTAACTTATTAGTCATCAAACACACACATACAACAAAAATCTTGTTTCAGTTTCTAAATTTGTACAATTTGACCAGATGGTAAACTCAACCTGACAGGTGTGTCCTGAAAACTAATTTAAATCTTTGTAAATAGGGGCACCATTCCTGCATTAGGTGATTAATAACTGCTGATCCTGTCACTCTTTTCTTAACATTGTTTCTGTCTTAATAAATGTTGAACTTAATAATTCAAAGGAAACCTTAATAAATTCCTTTTCAATCTTACTCACTTGTCTTCATTATTTATCCAGCAACTTCTTTCCCACAGCAGCAAATGGCATATTTAGGTTGTGAAAATTCTAACTCTTATTTACAGAACTAAATAAATTCAGGTTTTGCTTATCAGTTTAGCAAACATAAGTCTTTGGGCTGAAGTTTTTGGATATCTATCTTCCTCTAGGTGATATGTCAGACACAGTTCATTAATTTTTTTAAAAAATTGTATATCTATTACCCTGGAAAAAGTTATGCTTTTTCCATATCTCTCCATTTTAGACTTCTTATTTAAGTTCCTGTATGAGAAGACTAGTCATGCTAAGCTTCATATAGAGTGAACAACGAAAGAAGGGAAGGGCAAGAAAGGAAGGGTAAGAAGGGAAGGGCAAGTCCTGCAAAACAGAATGACTCTGGGAGCACCAGGCAGGAAAGTAGAACCAGGCTTTAAGGACAGAATGGAAGAAATGGAAGGAAAGAATAGCTGAAAGGACACACAAGAGGACAATTTGTGGGAAGGAGCAAGAGAGGAATGGAAGAGACTCTGGGACAGAAGTGGATATCAAAGTTGGGGAGAACACATGGACTGGAAAGAGAAGGAAGAGCTAGAACTGTAAGAGAACCAGCTCTTCCAAGATCCAAGACTGCAATCAGGACACCTCTCTTCTGGGGCAAAACATGTGCTTCCATTCCCCTCTAGTGGCAGGTACACTTTAAAAAAAACCCAAAACCAAACACCCATCAGTTATAGCATTTTATTGCTCAAGGTAATATAGTAACCTAAAGTTTAAAATTTGCCAGCGACCTGTGTAGGGTGTTCATAATGTTTGCTTTACTCCCTCATTCTTCTCTTTTTGTAACAGTTAAAAAAACTTTGAAATTACGATGAAAAGCATTATATAGATGTTAAATATGCAAAATCAAGGAAGAGAAATTAGGAAATTAAGCCCCCTTTTTAATACCTATCAAAGGGCATAGCTAGGATAACGCACTTTGCACTAATACAACACACATTTTCCAAAGAACTACCAATCTATGTAGTTCCAGACTGGTTGGTTCTCAGGAACAAGCAGATAATTATTACTGCTATCCCATAACATATACTGGGAAACTGCCACTTGGCATTCGGGCACTGTCCCTTCTGTTCAATGATGTCTTTAATTTGCATGTTAATAAATGTCAAAGTATGCCTCCTGCTCTGATATGGTTTCCATTTTTTTGTAATCAAAATATGTTTTGGTACACATACTTCCTGCATGACACCAAATTATTCATCTGGTAAAGTCATAAAAAACTAAATTCATTTTACTTAATTTGGGTTTTTAGAGGAATATGGATTCCACTATAACAGGGATTTTCATTATGATAAAAATTAAACACTGATCACAAAACATACAAGACTGTTATACATACTGTACATTCCAGGCAACCACACCTCTTCAACATGTCCTCTTGTTTTCTTCTGATTTAAGATTCTATTTTCAGAAATATGATTACTTAAGTGGAAACTGAAGTAAAAGAGGAACTATGCTGCTTAATGTATGTTTATTTTTCTATGCATTATGTTGACAACTTTATTAACCTTGGATGGAGCACTTCAAAGTGAGCTAATTTTTGCTGTAGAGTTCTGTGAAAAATTAAAGTGAAAGTAATTATTTGTCATCACTAAAAATTAGTAACTGTTGGCATTCTACAAATGACCTGATTTGAAATTTAAACTAGAGCAGTCATGATTTGTAGGGTTTGTCAAGTGACCTAAAATACAAGCTCAGCCTAATAGTTTCATTAGGAACCCTCACTTTTTTTTATATATTGTTTATAGAAAGCCACCAGAGGGATATATTCTAAAAGTTAACAAACTTTAATAATCCCATTCCATTCATGTTTAATTATTCTTATCCTGAATTGTAGACTTCTTATCCATTGTAGACTTCTAGAAACCTTGCCTTCACATATATGAGTAAGTAATGTTCGCCTGGGTCTAATCCCAGAAACCTTTTATAAGCAGTATGTTATTACTTCAGGACACTAAGTTTTCTATTTAAAACACGTACTTTCATGAAGCACACAAAATCAGTGACAAGGGTTGCACCTGAAGCTGCAGCACAGTTAGAAGGTCTAGCTAAGCTGTCTGATTTGTTAAGTTCATGCTGCTAAATCAACCAGAAGAGAGAGTTTCAAAGACAAACGTGGTAAATGGTTTGGAAAGCCTGAAACCACCAAATGTAATTTATTTTTTTAAGAAAAGCAAATATAAAGGAAGCTCATTTTTGCTGAGGCTACTATGGCTTATTTTCATTTTCAATGCAGTGAAAATGTTCTCTGCTTTTTAATTGCATGCTCGTAAAGTTTTAATTACCAAAGTTTAAAAAACACGGCAATCATGCTGCTGAAAATCAGCCACAGTTTTGATTTACAAGTCTGCAAAGGATTACTTGGTAGCAATCAGGATGGATTGCAGTACTTAAGCCCAGAAAGCTCTAATATGTTATAAACACAAGCCAATGATGGAGTAATTGCCCTTGATTGCACCACTTAGAACTTAGAGGCAACCCAAAGAGAAATGGACAGTACCTATGTGCTATGACAAATAGTATGTGAGAACATGGAAACCATGCAGGAAATTCTGAAGCACTGTTTCCTTTTTCCTAAAAGCAGGTGATATTTAGGAGACTTGAGAAAACCACCTCTGGGACAGAACATCGTTGGGTCTGAGAAAACCACCTCTGGGACAGAACATCGTCGGGTCTGAGGACATGCAAACCTGTCACCACGCAAAAGGGGCTGTGGAAGGGAGTGTGGGTTACCACAGGGACTAACAAAATTAGCAGAACCATTAATGCAGATACTACAGTCACAGAGGTGTGGTTTTCTTCCCGATTTGGTTTGTTTAATGGGAGTGAGCTTTCCTTTTGTTATATACGTGAACCATGTCAGTAGCTAAACAAGAGAAAGGGGATGGAGATGAAAATTGGGGGGGAGTTGTAAAACCTGTTATGTTATACATTGCAAGGCAACTTTAGTAAAAGTAGTAAATAAAATAGTTCACATTCCCATTATTTATCAATCTGAAAAAATTCAGAGTTCTCATGATCAATGTACAACTCTTCCTTTCACCTCTAGAGATACCCACTTACTAAACATGAAGGACTTATGTAGTGTGGCTGATTTCAAACTTACAAACATAAACTCCCATAAGCTTACACTGTACGAAGGTGATTACTAATTTAGCTCTGTGTTATGACCTTTATAATTTATTTCCTCATCGAATTTCTAAGAGTAAAAATTTCCTGAAAACTGGGGCTAGAGGAAACTCTGCTCAGGAACCTGAGGCAACTTCTCCTCCTCCTCCCCTCCTTCGCGGGTCTCAGAGTTCCCTCAGCTGTTTCTTACTCTTTTTTCCCCTCTCCTCAGCTTGTCTAGCATTTTTGTTCTTTCTTAAACATGCTTGAGGCACCATCAGCTCAGCTGAGGGGCTGAGGGTTGTCCTGTGGTGGGAACCTGCTCTGCCTGGCACAGGGCAGCCCCGGCCATCCTTCACAGAGCCCACCCTGCCATCCCCCTACTCTGGCACCTGGGCACCTGCACCCAATACAGCAACATAGATAAATCTCATTACAAAATATCAGACTGATTAAAATCTCAGGAGGATTTGGCAGAGGCTGACCTATGTTTGCTGTAATTAAAGGGGTTTGCAGTTAAAAAATAGTGGATTTTTCCCAAAATGGACCCCTAGGTGCTGGCTAACTATGGAGCCTCAAGGAAATGGGACAGTATATATTGGTGTTGTGCTTAAATTGAATAATCTCTGTCCTTTTCCATCAGACTGTATAGGTTACTAACCACACATGTAACTGCCCTGGATGTATGCATGTACATATATTAAATGCTGCCATACTGACTGAGAGCTCACAGCTACTTACTGTATTAAAGCAACAGCAAAAATACCTGTTTCCATAAAACTCTCCTTCCATTAATGTACCTGTGATTGTAACAACCTCTCCTGGTTATGAGAGAGGCACAAAAGCCAGGGTGAAATTACAACCACACAGGATCACAGTGTTGACCTGACTGTGCACACAGCAAGGCTCTGGTGTTGTTACTTCTGCTGAAAACAGTTCAAGTCTTCTGGCTTCAGGAAGAAGTGTATTCCTAAATTGACAATTTATGTTATCCTTCAAATAGCTTTAGATTACCAGCCCAGAGGTGGATTATTCTACTACACAAGTTCACAAATGTTAAAAAAAAAAAAAAAATAGAAACAGCATAGCAAAATAAGGAAATTCTGTTTTTGAGATAATATATTAATAATTTTCCCAATATAATACCAGGTATATACTAAACCAAGTATCCAGAGGTTTAGTGAAACATTTGGAGTGTAAGGCACCCCAGCTACACTCAGCCTCCCTCTAATCTCCATGGTCTTCCACCAAATCCTGCTCACCTTGCAACCAGACACCTGCAGCTGCAACACACAAACTCTTTGCCCAAAATCTGGTTGCAGTTATCATCATTAGGTATTCCTCCCTCATAAAGGCATCACAGACAGGCTGGTAATCCCTCTTGAATAACAGCAAAAGTGACAGTAAGGACAGGTAGGAATAGCCACAAATTCAGAGAAAGCACTGCAGTTCTAAAAGTACTGCAGGAGGTCTAATAGCCACTCGTTAAATTTAGCAATTAATTGAACACGTACTCTAAATCCCTTGAACTGCTGGCATTTCAAATGGTTATGTCTGCAAATCATCATCATCGTGGCGAGGCTTCATGAATGAAGATTTGGGAAGGGCTCTACCCGCATTTGTTACAAGTGCATTGGTGGCTAAAAAGGGCAATATGGGATAGGCATGACCGGTTGCAAAAGGCACAGCAGAAGGACTCCTTAGGTGGTACATTCTTCAGGGCATGATTCTTTCTGCGTTGTCTTTTCTCCTCAAGAGTGATCCTGCGTGCTTTCTCAAAGGCATCAGCAGCGTTATAGATGGTGTGTCTCCAGACCTCCCGATTGGAGGCCAGAGTAGACCAGTTATGGTGATCAATATGGCCAAGGCTGAGATGTTGTTTCCGGGAGTCCTTGTATCTGCTCTTCGGGGCTCCTCTCTTGCGGCAGCCAGTGGCAAGTTCACCATAAAGCAAGATCTTCGGGAGGTGGTGGTCCTTCATCCTGGAGACATGCCCTGCCCAGTGCAGCTGTGTTCTCATCAACATGACTTGTGACTGCTGCTTGTTCTGGAACAGATGTGTTGGTCACATAATCTGACCAGTGGATGTTTAGGATTGTACAGAGGCAGCGTTGATGGAAGCGTTCTAGGAGACGCAGGTGGTGGCGATAGATGACCCATGATTCAGATCTGTATAAGAGAGTAGACAGCATGATGGCTCTGTAAACACTGATCTTGGTACTTTTCTTCAAGTGTTTATTTCGCCAAACTCTTTTATGAAGCTTTCCAAAGGCACTATATTCTTTGCTAACTTGTTGTCTATCTCTCCGTCAATCTTACCTTCTGAGGAGATGAGGCTGCCTAGGGAATTAAACTGCTGGACTGATTTGAGCTCTGATTCACCAATGGTGATACGGGAATGATGGAAGACATCCTGAGGTGCTAGTTGATAGAGAACTTCTGTCTTCCTTAAACTGACTTCCAGCCCAAAGAGCTCAGCAGCATCTGCAAAGCAGGATGTTAAACGCTGCAGAGCTGCTTCTGTGTGTGCAACAAGGGCGGCGTCATCAGCATAAAGCAGCTCCCAGACAAGATGGTTTAAGGTCTTAGTGTGGGCCTTCAGTCACCTTAGGCTGAAAAGGCTTCCATCAGTACGGTATCGAATGTAGATACCATCCTGATCATCGAGGTCTGCCGTGGCCCTTTGGAGCATCATACTGAAAAAGATTGTGAATAGGGTTGGTGTGAGAACGCAGCCTTGTTTCACACCATTAGTTATTAGAAAGGGCTCAGAAAGTGCATTGCCATATCTGACTTGGCCGTGCTGATCCTCATGGAGTGAGATGATCATTTTAAGGAACTTGGGGGGACAACCTAAACATTCCAAAATCTACCACAGACCTTTTCTGCTCACAGTGTCGAAAGCCTTGGTGAGGTCGACAAAGGTTACATAGAGACCTTTGTTCTGTTCCCTACACTTCTCTTGCAGTTGTCTGAGAACAAATACCATGTCCATGGTGCTCCTGTTGGCTCTGAAACCAGGTTGACTTTCAGGTAGAATTCCTTCTGCTATAGCGGGTATTAGTCTGTTCAAGAGTATTCTTGCCAGGATTTTGCCAGCAATGGAGAGCAGAGTAATACCACGGTAATTTGAGCAGTACACACACAACAGAGAATAGTTACTGTCAATAACAACTTCAGTGGCAACACTACTGTTTAACTTGGTATTACCACATTACACCTTTGGATATAAAACTGAAAGCTGATAACAAAATTTAGTCTGATGAAATTCCTAATGATGTGGTATTAAATTCTGATTATTGTAAAAAAAATTTACTTTGGAAGAACCACATGCTACCACAGTCAGATAAAATTACTGTTCAATTTTACAATACTATTGCTTGAACTGAAATTAGAATCGTTAACATTTCTAAAGAATTATCTGAAGTCAAGAAAGAGCTATACCCCCAGCAAATTCCCAGACAGAAGAGCTCCCTGTAGTACTGCTACAAGAATTTCAAAATCTCATTAGAAAGCATTTCCATGTCTCTTTGAGTTCTAATCCCAAATGGAAAGAGACAGATAAAAGGAACGTGGATTTAATAACTTTTGTGTCATCCATACTCGTTTTTCATAGATAGTTTACAATCACCCAAAAAAGATTAAGGGGACCAGCGAGCTCCTCAATTCTACAATAGCAGTATTTGCCTGCTGGCTTATGTGTTAGCTCTTCGCTGTGAGCTAAAATCTACAGATTTATTTTTTTTTACGGACAAAGCACAAAGAAAGAGTCAATTATATATTTCAATGTTCAAGGTTCTGTTCAAAGGTAATATGCATATCTTTAAAAGAAATGCAAAAGTAAATTTTCAAAAAAAAAGGCATTGCTTTTTAAAGAAGGGCAATTATCTTGCTTCAGTTAGTATCTGCAACAAAGATCAAACATGCTTCAAGGATATTTACAAGTCCTGAGAATCTTGTTTTACATAAGTGTTCAACTAAATATTTAAGAAATGTACTGTCTTTACTGTCTCCTGATTTTATTTTTCCTTCTTTTGGTCACCAACAATAAGTTACCATTTCGAGATCACAAATGTAGCAATCCAGCTCCCATTTGATTCATGTGTATACATAAAGCAGGCCATTCCTGAGTAGCTTTATTTAAGGCTAACTGGATATGGTCCCAGAAGGAAATGAATTAATCAAATGATAACTGAAGTCTTGTGATCTTGTTTATGATGACTGTTGTCTTGGACAAGCAGCCTGGTGGTGATGAACAAAAATGTCATAAATGGGCATATTTAAGTATTCACTTCAGCATTTTTCTATAAATGCCATAATCTTTTTTTTTTAATGTAGCCATTTTTATCCTTAAATCCTGTTTAATCTATGTTACTGTACACACACAAAGGGAAAAAACAGAGAGAGAAGTTTTATGTCATATGTAAGAGCACTGTATTCCACTTAAGGAAGTTTAAAAAAGACTAAGTATTGCCTCACAAAATTTAAGAAACCCTGTCTTTGAATTAAATGGATGTGTTTATTTGCTCTTAAACACATAAATTTGTTTTTGTCAGATATATATAGTTATTCTCATTTGATTTAAAATACAACTAAGATATGTTCTCAGTCTGAGGGAGTTCAAAGGAGCCACCTCAGACATGGACAAAAGGTGTTCTTTGGACAGATTTCTACATTTTGAGGCCAGAAATACCATTTTGATTATCTAGTCTGATTTTCTGCATAACAGTTAACACATAACTTCCTGTACAGACTTTCACCAAGTGATTTCTTCATCAAGCCTTCATTTTCTGATTTAACTAGACCATATGGTTTATAAAAGAACCAACTTTAATTCATTTGATGTTGACCTGCTTTTAATGTTAGTTCATGCAGAAAAGGGACCAATTGACTTCTGTGAGTACAAAAACAGAAATGAGATGGTCAGCAAAAGGGACCAGCAATTACACCTTAGACCTTTACATTTTCCTGTTTCTGAAACTGCCAGTTCATAGGCAGTTTACCTTCTTCTTCTAAATCTTTAAAATCTTATTAGACCTTAGTCCTTTGATATTGATGACAAGTCTCAGAACCTTCTCAGAATATTAACCAGAGGCACAATCCTCATTCAAAAAGCCTGAAGAAGACTTGATTAAATGATTTTCATTAACAAGTGGAACAGACAATATTTTTCTTGTCACTTCAAATTGCATGTCACTCCAGGGACTTAAAACTGCTTTTCCATTCATTTGCTCACCTAGAATCAGCATCATTAGAAACAGCACTTACACTGACTCTCTTCTCTTTCAGCTCACAAGATCAGGGTGTTCCAACAAGGCAGAGGACATTTTGCCTCTGAAACCAGTACAAGAGATGACAAAATCATGCCTGAATTCACTCAGCTCAAAGTCTGCAAGTGCTGCTGGTGGCAATGCCACAGACTCCAATTTACCTTTTTCTCCATTTCAAAGGCACCCGAGCAACTCTAAAATTCAAGGTGAACACCTGTGCTAATGCACAGTTTCTCTGAAGGAAAAATGCAACAAACAGTACAACTGACGGATTTCCCTTGTCTGCAAAATTAAAAACATTTTATTTAATTTCCCAGTGCCTGGGACTTCAGCAGAGCTGATTTATTATACTGCTACAGAAAACCAGATCGATACACCAAGCCCCACAACTGACCTCTGGCTCAGAAACATCTGGTCTAATGACACGAAAAAGTTCACTACATCTGTACATAGTAAATCAATTAGTCATAATGGAACTTGGCAGCCAATAATATAGAAGTATGGCACACTGAGTAAGTAATAATGGCTTTTACTGAGTTTAAAGGTACTTTAGGACAGACATGGTTCAAGGGTCTTCTTTCCTAGGGTGTCACCATCTGTGTAACATTAATGATGAAGACATATCCCAGGTCTCGCTTACACAAACAAAACATATTTTATTTTTTCTTCTTTTTCTTTAGGAATCAGGTCCTTACGCTTTGATTATATCATCTTCTGTTGGCTCTCCAACAGCAGCAATAGAAAATCCTTCTACAACTAGAGGCAACTCTCATGTTAACAGTTGGTAGTTTATAAACTAAGGTTTATAAAGTCAATCTCTTCTTTAATCCCTTGGATGACTCTCTTATTTATTTTTTTTTCTATCTGTCTCTACAGAGCAGTTTTATCAGGATAAGCTGAATTTGCTTAAAGCGCATCTATTAATTTGACCTCATTTTACCTTATGGCTTGTATCCTCTGACTTGCTGAAGAACAAAAAATATATAAAATACAGCTGCCCATTTACACTTCACCTGAAATGACTGCAGCCTGTGCTCCACAGGTATCACAAGTGACCAGAACAACACTCCAAACACTTGCACACCTGGCACCTAAACCCTTTTTCCATCCCTGGTCAAGAAAACAGGCAGGTACCACACACAATAGGAACAAGGTCATATATTGTACTGACAAAGTCTCAGCCTGGAACTCAGCAGGAAATTATCTATAAGGGCCTGACAGCAGTTCTGAGGGTGGTCCTTCTACCCAGAGCCCCAGTGTGAAGTCTCTCTTCAAAGTGCAAGTCCACTTTACTCTTAAGACTAAAGAATCTTGACCCTCATTTACCAAGTAACCCAGTGATCAGATGTGTGTAGGAAATGGTAAACTGGGATTAGTTTTCCTCCACATCTGTACATTTCTCACTTCCCAGGAGAGTCCCTTACTCCATGGCTTAATGGAAAGGGAGTTCACTCCTTTAATTCTTCTATCTTGAAATGGAGAATTTAAGACTCAGACGTGAAACCTGAACAGAACCTTCTGCAATTGAGTTTTCTAGAGAAAAAGACCTGAGGTATTTTTAAACATATTTAGTGATCAGAGCCTTTCAGAGATCTGACCTGTAGGAAAACCCTGTTTGGGGGCTCAGAGTTACACACACAAAGTAGGCACTGGGACATCCACCACAGTTAAGTTCAGGCATGAAATGAGGTGTAACTAATAAGGTGTAGGCTTTTGGGAGCTTTGCCTTAGAGTCTGTTTTGCAATCTGCTGGTTTTGTGATTGCGCTCTGGGAAGGTTGAGTTTGCTCATTAGACATG
Organism: Manacus vitellinus; assembly: GCF_001715985.3. Taxonomy (NCBI): domain Eukaryota; kingdom Metazoa; phylum Chordata; class Aves; order Passeriformes; family Pipridae; genus Manacus; species Manacus vitellinus. The sequence continues at coordinate 1,786,486 of NW_021940773.1, forward strand.
AAGGAATCCAGAATGGATTCTCTGTTGTCTAACAGGCCATAACTTACACAAAGACTTTTTTTCTGTGGATAGCCTCTCATTCTGTGATGTCTAGATGAATGATTCCTGCTTTTTTCCCCTCAATGGGGGCATTAATACAATATCTTTGCTATATTTGGCCCCTGCTATCTTTCGTTTTGGGTAATAAAATCTCTAGATCCCTAATTCTCTGCCAAATGTGGATAATTGGTTTACAAGTCTAGAAGGGATAGCATTTTTATATTTTTGTTCTCATGGGAAACCTACCAACAGACATTCAGTAAGTAACCAAAAAAACCCACCATAAACCAAAAGAAAACACACCAAAAAAACCACCAAAAAAACCCCAAACAAACAAAAAAACCCCAGCCAAACCCCAAAAAGCCCAAAGTGACCAAAGTTTTATCTTCTTCGGAAATTAGGCTAAAAATGAAATTACTAAAATTAAAATACTAATTTATTAAATAAATTATTAAAATTAAAACAAGTATCTCCTGAATCAGGTGCTAGGCAAGCAGGTGACAGTTTGGATCTCAGTTCCTGCCTCCCACTGAAGAGTCACACACATGCAGTGCTAACAAACACATCCATTTACTAGGATTAGTCCTGTCCATAAGCAAACCTTCAAATACAGCTGGGTTACACCACTGTTTGTAACCAAGCCTTGTATTACCAAACTGCATTTCCTCTACCCTGACACCTCTTCTGTCCTTTAGTGACTGTAACTGATTTTCCTTATTTTCGTCTTCCATTGCTTCTCTCCTATTTTTCAATCAACAGACTGTTTTTTGTTTCTCATTCTCTTCTCATTTGGAGACAATTCTTCCTCTATCTCTCTCCCTTATCCCTTTTACCCAAGCAGCTTTGTTTAAATGCTTGTTTAGGAACAGCAGGGCCTCTAGTGTTGCTCCAGTTAATATTTTAAGAGCTTGTTCAGTGCCCTCCTGCATGAGCCCACCAGCAATAAATAGCACTATCTAACCACACTAAGCTCTCTGTTACATTTACTATTACTGTTGGAGCCTAGAATTGAAAATAGGAGTTTCAAGAGTTTCTCCTTGATGAATAACTGATGTATGTTTAGTTGAGTTAGTGTAGTGTTCTTTTTTTATGGTTCAGTTGTGTTTTAATAAGATTAGAGGAAGGATCTAATTAATGCACCAAATATCAGTTCCAACTGCAATATGCTTTTTTGCTATGACTTAGCACTTTCTGGTGCTGTGGTGTATTTATAGTTGGAAAAAATAAATTACTATTTTAAATAACTATTAGCTCTAAAGCATAAAGAAACATAAGAAAAAAAGCCCACCACATTTAGTAGGTTGATCAGAAAAAAAAAGAAAAAAAAAAGAGGCTAGGGAACATCAAGCTGGAAAGAGGAATATTAGCTCTGCAGCATGACAACTGGTAGATTTTTGAGAATGGAATTCAAAACAGTGATCTACAGTAAGATTCCCCAATCGCTAAGGAAAATACACAGCTCCAATGTAAGCAGTACTTTCCTCACTTGTACTTAATTTTGAACTATACAAATTGAAAAACTGCTCCAGCTGACCCAAGCATACAGCTACTATATCTGTGGAGTTTCCTGCTGTATGCATTAGGAGGTGAAGCTGGCGATGGCATCAGACTGTGCTTTGATGTGATCCCACTTCAGTTACAATAAATGTGCACAAAATCCTGTCTCCCCTCAGCTCTGCACAGATCCATCAGGAAGAGATGAGAGTGTTTGCTTATTCTTCCAAGAGTCTTTCCATCAGTTGTTCTACCCCAAATGCTACCCTGCATGCTCACTGTCTCTGACCATCTCTCTCACATGTACTAGTTCTTCTCTGAAGGAAGAAACAAGTCTAAGCATTTCTTTGGCTTGCTTTCAGCTGCAACATGGGCCTCTATATGCACTGCCCTGCAGTTCTATTTTTGTACTCAAGTTCTGACTCTCTCTCCTCCACTAAAAATATTCCCAGAATCCAGCATTCATGCGGCCTGGTGCTCTGGGCATTTGCAGACTAGATAGAGGCTGCCTAAGTAATAACAAAGTGCTTCTGACATTTTGCTAACTGACCTCTCATGCTTACCAGTTCCAATGAGATCTCCTTGAACTCCCAATATCATAACAGGCAGATTCAGTTAGAATTAAAAGTAATACACAAAAATCTTAATTTTGGAATTTTTAATCTATATTATCTCTATCCCATTTCAAAGCTTATGCAATTACAAAAAAAAGGTGATAAAAGCATTGTGGTTAAATAATACTGAAGAAGTATACTTAGATACTACAATAAGGCAAAAACAAATACATAAATGAAATAAATATCTCCATCAATAAGTTAAACAATGGTCTTGAGGTAGATTTTCTAGTTTCCCATTGTGAAAAAGTGATATCTTCCCTTGAATGTTACAATTCCATCACTGGATTACAAGGGGAAAGATGATCCTTTGGGTAGAATATGGTCTTCACCAGAGAACACTGACAACACCCACATTGTCAGAGCAAAGGCAATAGTTGGGATTTGATTCAGAGATCTTCCTGGCAGGCAGTGGGAGCATCACTGTTCTGCTACCTAGTAGAAACTGAGAGAAATGTGATGGTGAATGTCAAAGTGAATCTGAAGGTAAAAACTTTCTGAAGTGAATTTAGCAGAGTTTCAGATATCCTCTTTGTACTTTTCTATTTTTTTGACAGTACCTTTTTCTCTTTACTTGGAGCTGATGGACCAGCTGCAGTTTCATAGATGACACTGTATCTCACTTGTGTCTTAGAAGACAGCCAGAGCTCAACGAGGTGTGTGACAACTACTTCTTTCACTGCACTATACTATTCCTGAAATTTCAGATCTCCCAGCACTCTCCAAGTTGTCCCAGCTCCTTCACCACCCAAAGACATTTTACCCAAAAAAACATAGAATATCCAGAGCTGGCAGGGACCTACAAGGATCACAGAGTCCAGGTTTTGGCTCTGCACCACACAGGATAACCACAACCAGTTTGGAGTGTCTGCTAATGCCCTGACTTTTCACTGGGGACTCAGCCTCTTTCACGCCAGTTGTGACTTAACCTGACCAAATTCACTTGCACTTATTCAGAACTCTTTAGTAAACATTTTCATTCCTACCATCTGTACCTAGACTGGTGTTAAAGTAGATCAGCTGATTTTAAATTACTTTTTTCTCTCTGTTCCTCTTCTGTCTCCTCAGTAATTTCGAAGCCTTGCCTTGCTAGACCCTCTTATTAGTTCCAGGCCTTGACTATCAACCTATATTAGCATCAACAACAGTCTCTTCTACAGCTTTTAATGGATTTTTGTTCGGTTATGCTTTAACATTAACTGTTTCCTTCAAATGTAAATGTATCTTTGAGTTACACTTTGCCGGTGCTTCTATTTCCTTAACAGTGTTAAAGGCTCTTGTTCTGATTAGCAACCTAAATAAAATTTCAGCTTCATGTTGCTGTTGTTCATTTCTTGGCAATTTTTCTCACACTTTCACACTTAAAAAAACACATATGGTGAGCAAGAAAATATTCCAGAGGCTAGACATTTGAGAGGTCAGCTGGCCAGTAGACCAGAAAATCAAAGATGAGAAGCATTAGAATTCGGTGTCAGTAAGGCCTCAATGTCAATTTAATGACTTTCAATATTCAAAGAACCCACCCCAAATCTCAAAAATCTTACTTCTTTTCTTTGATACTTCACCTTAAACAGATTTTTTTTAAAAAAATGAGAACCAGAAAAATGCAATTCTTGCAGAATATACTACACTTTAAAATCACCTCTGAAAAAGTAACCTATATTTTTAAGGCATGATCTTTACTTGATGTTTATTATTCTTTCTACATTGCAAGTTCACCTTTGACAAGCACTAACTGCCCACTTACTACCACTATCCCCACTTCTACCTCTGTTATTAGAGAAGCAAAAACTGAAAATACAGTGTACGGAGGAGCTGGAGCAAAGGACAGAAAAGAGGGCATTTGGGGGCCACACTAAGCTCTGTGTGTGTCTCTCTCCTGCCTAGGATAGGCTAGAAAAATCAATGTTCTTTAGCTAATGTTCTTTAGCTTGCACCCAGTCCCATGTTTCTCAAGGACAGGCACTTAGCTGGGATTGACCTACCTGCCTTTCCCTACAACAGGCACAAATCTTGCCAGTCAGGAAAACAGAGAAGCAGCAGTAAAGGGGTCTTCTCCCCAGATCCACCACCTTGGAGGATTTCATGGGACTGGGGACTCACCTGGGAGGACAAGCACTTTCCATCACCTACAACTCTGAGGCAGGGAACTCTGGCAGAGCTTTATATCAAAGAGTCTAGGGAACTGCACTGGGAGCAATCACACCCAAAATTAGAATACTTGTGTGCTATTTCAAGAATACTACTGGTATGGCACCTGCTTACCTTAGCTTAGTCTATTTTTAACTTAATTCAGCTAGATAGCAAACTTTGATGCACACAGATCTGTTTCCAGAAAAACTAACATACCGTTTACAAAACCAAGGTAATTTGACATACCTCTTATTTGCTGACTTAGAATAATTTCCAAAGAGACATTCTGAAAGCTGTCGAATAGCTTCTGGTATTTAGGAGGGAGGCCATGCTCACTTTATATGGGTCAGCTTTGCCCTCAGATTATTTCAGTGAGATTCCTATGCTGTATACCATCACCCAAGAACAAAATTAATTAAGCCCTTTGTGCCCAATTATTGGTTCTATTAATATGTGCTGAATTACCTATCTGCTTCCCAAAAACGTGTTATATCTGTACAGAAAATTAGGACTAAATTCACTTCCAGCTACTTCTCTGGGGAAAACAAAACCAAAACCCACAAAAAACCTCCTCCCTTCAAGCCTGTTATATTCCAGTGTAAATGAAAACTAAACCTGACCCTTACTGTTTGTGCACAGTTGAGCTTTTTATGATGAGAATAGCAGTCCTGTGATTGCCACTCTTGAGTCTTATTTTGAATAATTTTATTGGTGTTCTGGTTGTTGTCTATGAAGATGAGGCCACATCTGGTCAAGTGTGCAGTCAGTTGGTTCAAGGCTTCTATTCCCACATGAGCATTGCAATATTCAGACACTTTACTGACCATTTTCTTTTTTTATAGACCCTGGATGTAGAGAATTAAATAGTATTTACCTCCCAGAAGCTGCTCCCTTCTTAGACCATCTGGATAATGAGAGTGTCATTTACACCACATAAAACTGTGACATCTGGAAAGGAAAAGGCCGATCTGATAAGATCACACATACAAGCAGAACAAACCAGCTTTTAATCAGCCTTTCTGAGTTTGTGGGGTAGCTTTTTTTGCCTTTTTTTTTTTATTTTAAATAGTGGAGTTGAAGCAAATATGTGTTTGTTTTTTTAAAAAAGAGTCGAAAAGTAGGCAAATAAAGGATTTACAAAAAAGAAAAGCATCTTTAATTCACACCGCAAACATCTTAAACAAAAATATGAGTATGATGAACAACCACAGTCAGGATTTCTTTAAAAAACAAGTATGAACAAGTAGTGCAAGACTAAACTTCATAAGCATAGAGGAAAGCATATCTGTATTTCAGTATTAGCAGAAGATGACTTGTCATGTCATTACCATTGTTCAGGCTCCAATTCCATTTTACTAACAGGATTAAATTATTAAAAACCCCAAACAAACACACAGTAAATACACTACATTCACATGCACATTCAGTTACTTACATTTATCATTCCAAGAGCAGGAATTTTCTGCAAGACATATTTCTCCTCTTTATATTATTTGATTCATTTAAGGCACAAAAATCTGTCTCATTGTGCCCATGTCCAGCATCATCTTTTCACAGTCAGACCAACTAGACAGTAACATGGAAAAGAACCTAATACATGTGTCTCCTGGGCAGCTGCATTAAAGGGACCAAGATCATGGGTGCAAGCATCACCAAAGGTTCCCATGACAGAAAGAAGCACACCTGCATTTAGTAGATCTGCACCCCCATTATGATCCAGCCAAATTCCTAATTCTGTAGTTTTTCCTCCCATGCAATCAAGGTGCTTTCTCCAAGACTAGTGTTCCGAGGAAGGCTGGATGGAGAGCAGCTGTCCCTAGGTGTTGCGTGAGATGAAGTTCCTTCCCTGGCGCAGATTAATCATAGCACATAATTACTTAGTCTTTTTTTTTTTCCCCAATAAAAAACTTTCCTATCTTTCCAATAAGATGAACAAAAAGTTAGGAGCATCTTTAAGCCTAATTTTTACACATATAAGAGTCAGGACTCAAACCCAAAACCTACTATGCTGGGATTCCATTGCGTCCCGTACATCTGTGTTGCCGAAGGACATCTGAAATGTCTGCACAGGAGACCCATATTCTCCTGGAACTGCAGTTGGAGCCTCTACAGAACACTCCAGAGTATCTCAATGGGTAACATAGTATAGACAAATGAGTTTAATTTCCAATGTGTTTGTTGCTGGAGGAAATTATTACATTTTCACCTCTCCAAACTACCTCTTTTCAGCCGTATGCACTTGGATGGCTGAAACCATGAATTTAACCAGGTTAAGTACTACATAACTTTGTAAAATCAATACAGTTCTTGTACTTCCCAGATACAACTCTGCTATATTGTATCTTTGGATGCAATACTGGGCAGACTCTTTATATAAGCTATCATCTCTTTTTTCCTCCTGCATATTTTTCTGGAATTGTCTTTCAAATCTTAAAAATGTCTACCTAGCTATGTTAAACTTTTGTTCCTCCTTATCTGATGACAAGTACCATACCAGAAACCTTACAAGAAATGTCACCACCTCTATAATTTTGTTTCTACTTCTGTTCAGTATCTGATTTATGTAAACACAATGTAATGAAAATCATAATCTTTAATTAACTAGATTTATCTCAGATACATTTTACTGTGATGTTATTGATATATCTCACTGAGGACTCCCAGGGACATCAGTGAGACACATGAATACAGCCTAAAACAAGACAGACAAGAACGTAAATGGATAAAGGGATATCCAAAAAACATATATAATCCTTGAAGTGCCCATATTCCTACCAATAAAGTCATCTTTCAGTAAAAGTCAGCAGTAAGCTACATATGACTCTCCAGCCAGCTGCTCAGACGTACCCAAGCTTCCCACCAAAGGCGGCTACACACTCACAGTCAGTGACTCCAAACCGAAAAGGCAACAGGAGATTCATGGCAGACCTCAGCAGGGGCAGCAACAGGCCCACTGTGAGACAGGCTGCATGTTTCTTGAAGGGACTCAATTTTCTCGATGTGTTTAGGTTGTGTATCTGTTCTGATAAACACGGAAGTTTAACGCCAACTCCCATTTGCACATCAATGGGTACATTTGATCCACAATAATTTCTTAAACATCCAGTGCAAGAGATCAGGTTTTATTAACAATGAAAACTCATTTCACTGACAGATCAAATATGATCGTGGCTTCCTTGCAGCAGTTTAAAATGTTTAAAAAAAGGAATAGTTCTTCTAGTCAGGAAAAGCAAGACCAAGCTGTACCTAGGTTTTCAAATATTTTCTTTAAATAAAAGCACAAATAAATTTTTCCTCAGAGAGTCTAGAATAACTGTTTCAGAGAGTGAACCAATCATACAATCACTGTGAAAAGACCTGGTTCATGGTCATGCTTAGCACTGCCCGTTCACAAAGAAGCAGCATTTTCATCTAACTTGGTAGGTTGAATGCAAGCTGTGAGTGAAAGCGAATAATTCAACATGACTTGCATGTAGATTCTCTCCCTGCTCATGAGACTTATCTACAGTAACATTTCACATCTAAAGACAAACAGTATGAGTACTTCAGGATGTAATCTTTTGTCTCTGCCCTTGGATGGATGGTACTGAAAAGCTGCATGGACAAAAAATGCTCAGCTCCATAAGGTAGCTGTGTACCTCACACCCTCACAGCTGTCTGGGGAAGGGAATCAGCACATCAGGAGGCAGAGGGTGACACTGTGTTCATGTCATTATTCACAGGAATAGTCTGAGTAAGAAACTGTGTTTTGCATCAATAAAAAAATCTAATACTAAGGAAACAATATTCAACATATACTTGAATATTTGATAGCCCAGCAGTGACCTGGCTGAACAGAAGTACAGGACATAACACTGATTTGTGCTCTTTGGTTATATACCTTGCAAAATTATACCAGAAGAAATAGTGGGAATAGCTAGAACATGGCAGCCCCAATATCACTGGATCCAGGAGTATCCTTGGCTTCAGATGCACATCCTGGCAATGCCCTAACTTTCTAACATGGAGCCAGACGCGCACCATTCGCCCTTTCCACTTCTTCCACACCCTTCCACTCCTTCCACTAGGTGTGGAAGTTTCACATCAGTGAAACTCAGGCACACAGATTGGGTTTAGGAGGTTTCTAATGTGAATAATTTTTGCTTTGAGGGAAAAGTAGCAGAGTCAGAAAATTAGTAAATATGTATCAGTTCTTTAACTCATTCAGAAAAATGCTGACCAGCTGCAAAGGTCTTTAAAAAGGCTAGCTAGTGACAACATATGCTGCAGGTAACTGTACGTATTATACAGAAAAATTATTGTACTTTTAAACTAAAAATGTATTATATTGAATCTGCACAGACACAGATATTTTCACCTAAACAAGAAAATCTAGAGAAATGTAGCTACAAGAGGTCTCACACTTTAAGTCACTCAACTAAGATACTTTAGCTTAATACCTTTATTGAAAACTGTATTTCCTCATATGTAGCTACTAGAAGAATACAGGCAGTAAGCTGCTGTGCTCCAGGGGACTGGGAAAAAGGAGCAGGATCTTGGGGAAGCCAAGGTGGTAGCCAACTGCCCAAGGCACAGCAGCTTGGGACTATACCTTTCTGGCACTACAGGGTGAACAGCCTCCTTCCCTTCCTCCTTACTGACAGCTTCTGCCCACGACTGCTGTGGCCCGAGCAACTTTAGCACCTAAGCAGCTCTGCCCTAGGAAAACAGAAATAGTTTTTCCAACCTAAATGCTTCTCTTCAAATACTGAACTATGTAACTAAGAATTTTTGCAGGTACATTACTGCCCTTTTTGTGTTTGCTGTTTCACATCTCTTGATTTCAACGTGCTGCTGATTTAGCTTCACCTTTTTTAGGCAGGATATTTGGCCCTGTACTGACCAAAATCTTTGGCAGTGTGGCTCCTTGGAAAATTGAAACCACACTGCTAAAATAATTGCCTAGGATAAGGATAGATTCAGACTCTGGAAAAGACATAATACTTTCAAATTGTCAGTTTTCACCTGTCAATACACTGTGCACTTTGGCTAAATATGGTCTAAGTGTGACTCCATAAAACAGAAAAACTCAAGACCAAAGCTCTGACTGGGAAGGCAAATAAGAGTCCTGGGCCATTTGAGAATGGAGGCCTGGAGTATAAAGTATATGCTAAGTATACTCAAATGTGCAAGTAGAAGAGAAAAAAGGGTATACTCATTAAGTGTTAAGATCAATATTTTAATAATTCCTTCAGATTTTATTGACTAATTTAAGATAGCTTGGGTTTGCTTTTTTGAGGTTCTGTGCAGTTTCCCTTTGACTTCAATGGGATTAACAGGTGTCTCTGATTCCTATAATAAGGTCTTTCTGTGGCTCAAATTATCTTTTTTTTTCCACTATATGGCAATTTATACCTAAAGTGTTAGAATTCTGTAGAAAGTAGAACTTGAGGTTTGCTTTAGTATCGTCTTCCTTCAGAAAATCTTTTATTCACAGAATGTAAGGAAAAAGGATCCATTAAGTTATCCACTGTCATCTCCTGTAAAAGTGTTCCTGCATTAATGTCAATAATTTGCCTTATTCATAAATTCTATTTGAAGCAGTTAAAAGGGACTGTTCAGATCCTCAAAAGTGGTTGAATTTGAGGTCCTGGTTCAAGAAACCTTTTCCTTAGTCCTCCACTAAAGAGGCTGTGCTCAAGAGAGTTTTTCTTCTTCCTCACCTCTCACTGGGTCAGGTGTAGTTCCTATCTCCAGTTACACTTACTTTTCACAATTGTGTTTAAAGATGCTTTAGAACCTTATGACATATATGAACTGCGTCTACCATCCCAGAAAGCTGGAGTTCTCAAGCCACTTGCCTGCTTCATTGCTACCTGATTGTCAACTCTGAACTGGATGGAAGCCCCATCTGGAAATTAATCTCTCCATTTCTTTAATTATTAAGCTGCTTTAGTCATTAAATTACTAAACAGGAAAATTGCTAGAAAACCGAAGTTCCTGGAAAAGATGACCCTTCTCAGCATAGGCAATATTCTAAAATGAAGTCTCACATGTAACATACCTTGGAGAAAAAAAAAATCAAATTTAATTTTCATCAAAGGTTAAATCTATTACTCTAGCTTGCTTTCACTTAGTAACTGTTCAGCTCGAGCCCAGACAATGCAGACACTGTTCTACCTTCAGCTGACAGCAGAAATATGTGGGATGTGCAATAACATATGGACTGATCTGATGAGAGATCAGCCAACCAGCTGAATATATAGGCACAAAACCTTCTCCAAAAGCAACCTCTGTGAGCCTGATCCTGCAAGGTGCCGGGAGCCTTGTCTCCTGCCGACTGCAATGGGAATTGAAAGCAGATGAAAAGTTGTAGGAGATGATCAATATCTCCAAGACATGGGCCCTGTAGGGGCCCATGATTAGATTTCAATTGCCTGGTTCTTACTGCAGATGTGCAACAGAAATAAAACTTGCTACGGCTCTGAGGAGCTGTTACATTGAAATAGAAAACATGGCCAAATCTTAATGCTTACAGGGATATTAGATCTTCCTAAAACATAGGAGCCAGCAAGACAGATGAGCAAGTTTTAAAACCAGGTTGAAAGTGAAGCCCATAAATGTACTAGCCAAGAGTGATAGTTAATTTGCCTGTGGTTCAAATTACAAAATCATGTCTCTACAAAAGAGCCATGGGGAAAAAACAACTGTACAACCCACCAAATGGCAGATATAAAACAAACTGAGCTCTCAGACAATTATTAAAACAAGGTTGGCATTGTTGCTCAAGATGTATATCCATGATGTGAGCGGCACAGGCAGCTGACACAGTGTGAAGATACTGTGCCTTTGACTAACAGGGACTCCATCTAATTGTGGGACTCAGGGATATTCCCATCTCTCAAGACCACGATGACATGAGAGTCAGGTGCTGTTCATATGCCCCTCTCCTTCCCTCAGGGCAAACGTTGGAATCAGGAGTTTCTTTTCCAGAAGAATGCCCTATGGCTTATTTAATTTTTGTTCCCTTTTTGGACCTTCTTCAGATTCTTGCACTACTTCTTGTTCTGTGCAGCATTACTTCAAGGAAAAGAGTAATGCCTTACCCCTTTCAGTCCATTTACCACCCTTTGATTACTATATTTTAGTCTAGTGTTTGAAGCACTGTTCTCCAAAACGTAGCTTGAAGACCAGAGAACAGAGATGAACCCTGAATCTACTTCTTTATTTTTTTTATTTTATTTTTTTTCCCAACAAAGTGGTCTATCCAACAGGCTGTTATACAAAAGATTTGCACTATAATTATTTTTAATTAAAATTACTATGGTTGCCATGCTGTTAAATAAACTCTGGATTTCTACCTTCAGTCAGCTTTTGATCTGGCAGCTTTTTTTTATTTTCTTTAGTATTTGCACTGTTAAGTTTGTATCTAGTCACAATTGTTGGTCATTTATAAAAGATTTTATATTTTTGATTTATTTATTGGTTTTGAAGAGTTACAGCAAACAACTCTTAAATAATAGAGAAGATTTACTATTAAAAATCTACATAAATAAGCAATGCCTCATATATGTTATTTGATGGCAGACCAAGGATCCGCTTTACAAATTCATGACCCGATATATGTAAGTGAAAATAGGTAGCTAAGCAAGGTATATGAAAGAAGAAAAATGACATATGAAACCAAATAAAAAAGATCCTTTCAACAAAAAGCACTAAATATGTATGACTATTCCAGATGTTTCCTGAGATGAAACAAAACATGCAGCAATTGTTAACAGATTGATGACAGAAGATTAAAATGGATGGAAAAAAATTCCAAGGCACTGAATGTATGTGACACCTGAAGGCTTCAAGGTTAGGCCGGGAGCCCAAGAGAATAGAGGTTCCAGGACACTGATCATCCATCAGGTATATGAACAAGACTAAAGGAAACCCACTAGTGGGGAAAACATTAAGGAACATTCGTGAACAGGAGGGGAATGAGCATGTCCAAACATATGGAAGAATTACCGCATTTTCTATGCAGATTTATTTTTACCTCCAAGAAGATAAAGAACAAGATCCCAGAGCATTTAAGTGCATGGTGGCTCAGGTTCCAAGGTTTTGGATTTGATTACAAGGCCCACAAAGAGTGCATTTTTCACCTCTGCAGTAATAAGAACCTAAAGTTACATGCAGCTGAACTGATTCTGTAACAGACAAAACCCAGCATATGGTATTTTGATGTCTTTGTTTTAATCCCGTAGTTCCCATTTGTAACATTAAAATACGTAAAACCCTCTAATAGTTTTCCATCTTTGTTCCTTGCTCTTGGAAGTGTTTAGCTAAACAAGAAAAAATGCACGCTTTATACAAGTCACCAGCCCATGTTTCAACATAATCTAATAGGCTTCCATGTGTCTCCTAACAAAATATAGTGTAAATACCCAGCCAAATGTGTGGAACCACACCTTGGGTCCAGGTCACTGCCTTTTATGCATTACAACATGTACAGGAGATGTCGAAAGAGATGGAATGATGTCTGTGTCGTCTCTCTTAAAAATGGACTAGAGTTTTGATTATGTCCACACTGGTAACAGCATCTAAAGTAAGTCACTCATGCTATGACAGTTCATACCACCTAACAGACCTGTGTGATTGAGAAATAACCCATTTCCCTTTCTTGCTTCCCAAAAAGCAGTCATGTCTGACAGAAGCCTCCGAGATTTTTTCTGCAGTGGGGACTCCATGCATCCTTAGTGGTGCTGCTCATCCCCAGTTCACAAGGCAGCCCAAGGAACAGAGACCTGACACTCCAGCTTTCAGTGTGCTGCAATTCCTGAACTGTACCCAACTCTCCTCCTGCCTCCATGTCTCTAGCGCTTAACTTCCCGTGGTGCTCTGCCTTTCCAGCGTGGGCATTAAACAAATTTAGAATCTGTGGATTATTTTCTTCTGCTTTCATCCCCTCATGAGTATTTATTTTGAATCCTGGCACTTTAATACTGGGGGAATACCAGATCCCAGTAAAATCAAACAGAGGTGTTAGATTCAGCAAGACCACTGTTTTCCATATCCTCTTTCTCTTTGGTAAGTTGCAGCTGACTGAATGTGTGGCATGGAGCAATTTCCTCAGGAGAAGGGTACATTCCTTGCACATAGAGAGGTTGAGTTTAGAAAGAAGGGCAAATCTTTGCCTGTGGATCATCTAGGTCTAGAGGAGATTAAATGCAGAAATATAAAAGTAACTAAAATCACAAAAAAAACGCCTGAGAAGGTAAGTCCAGCAACCTGAAAAGAGGAATGCTTAAGACTGGTGAGGAAACTAAAATATCGATTTGAGTGCAGGTATTTCTTACTTTTCCTACTCCCTTTCATTCACTCGCTGAGCATTTCACCAAGAATATCACAAAGACACAAAAATGACACAAATGCAATCATTCCAAGTATATTTGTCCGAAAGTCCTGTAAGAAGTGAATTGAAACAGTGTTAGAAACAGGTCACATGTCAGTGCTTCCTTTCTTCAACCTGAGAAGAGGAACAGAACAGAAAGAGAAGTTTGATGCAGAGAACCAACAAATGCAGCATGAGGCAGAGGATGTGCGAGCAAATTAATAGGTACAGCAGTACCCAAATTGCTCTGATCAAAGATTTTGAGCCAACAGCAGATGGATCTCACATGGAGATCCAACTCTAGCAGTCTGGGTCCAACCCAGAATCCCTTTCTCCTGTTCCAAAAACTAAATAAAAAATTAAAACCATATATGACAGTTCAAAATCCAGCAGCTATACTGAAGACAAACTCAGATTCCTCTTCCAGAACAAATAGGTCTCTCTGTTCCCAAATGTATTTTTAGCTTATTATGGGAAATTATATGATACAGGACTTCTACCCAAGATAATAAAGATAAGCTCCAACTATGTAGGGCCAACTCATGAGCATAAATGAGTGGGGAATAAGATGATTAAATAATGTTAATATGGATAAATGTAGAATATAGCACAATACACAGAGAAAATCTATCTTAACTTTGTTCACAAAAAAATGGACTCTGAAATAGTGATTACCAGTCAGGAACAGAAAACTTGGAGCCATCATATACAGTGTCATGAAAATATCAGCTCAGTAGCTTAAAAAAAAACCCAAAACAAAACAAATAAAATTCCAATGACCAGCATCACCAAGCCAGTGTGGTACTTGACATTCTGAGAAAAAAATGCAATCTCTTTCATATCAAAATTGTTTCAGAGACATGCCTGGAAAAAAATGAAAATCTTTCTAGATTGACTAGTGAGGACAGAGCTGTTTCTTCTTTTCCTTACACAGAAGCTTGACTTTAACCCACAGGGAAACATTAGTCATCCTTTATATAATTGGCAATGTTCAGGCTCTACTCTTATTTTTTCCTATAAACATCTACTTCTGGCCTCAAAGACAGGATAGTGGCTAAGTGATCTGATCTGGTTAAACTGCTCTTAGATGCGCCTCTCCCCTCAAAAGGGAAATGAATAGAAAGCTTTCACAGGGATGTCAAGACTGCTTTCATTTGCCTGCGTTTTCTCCTGCCAAGCAAAAGCACCCCATGGTAAAGAGGGGCATAGACTTGTCCAGTTTCAGAAAGTAACGGAAAAGAAATATTGGCTGTTCTTACAAACCTTTCCAGAATAAAAGTGAAAATTTTAATATAGTTTTTCACTGTGAATAGTGGTGATATTTATGCTTCACTCACTGGAGATACCTCAAAAGCACCTGTCCTATTTTCAACTAGCACTGAAATACCTCCACTCTGTAGAGTTTTTCCAAGAGTCTTACCTGATTCTCCCAAGTGAAAGTAGATTCAAAATGAAACTTTTTTGTTTTACTCATTACAAAACTATATATAATCATTAACTATTTCACTCACTTCACCATGGTATCTGAGCACTTAAACAAGATGAGAATTGGATTTCTCATTTTCTACGATTATGAACTCTGGTCATTTATTACCAGTTTTCAGGTAGTGTTTCAAACACACTTGAAATTAGAACTGCAAGAAAACTAATTTATTAGCATGATACAATACATTAGATGAGACTGCTCAAAAGTACAGCAAAAAGAATTATTCCCAGCATCAAGAGAAGGAAAAGAGATGGCCTTGGGGAATGAGAAAAATGGAAGTGGATGTATGGAATTCTTTATCTACTTTACTCTTTTATAGGTTCCCGCCTCTGCCCCAGGTAGCGGAATAAGATTTCTTGACATTTCTGGCATAAATGCTTCCACTGACTGAGGAGAAGAATTGAAACCTACTAACTAAAAACATCAAACACTGACACAGATTCATTTTACAAAAAAATGAGTTAGAATCCCAAAGAGGTTTGCAATAGCCATGCTTAAAACCTTGATGTTGCTTTGTTCCTTATCAGATGGTGTCATTCTTGTCCTTTCTTGCTCTGCTGAAGCCATTATCAGTGCACCTCATTCGGGGCTCCGCTGGCTCTCCCAGCTCCCACAGATGATTTGGTATTTACTGGCTGAGAGTAATTCAGTAGTGCTGTACTTCCATAGAGGAAAAAGAAAAAAAAAAGCCCAGAGAATCCAAAGCAGAGAGAAACTGAACAGAGTCAGTCTAAGAAGGATTTTCTAGGGATAATTTTTAGTTTCATTGCTAAAAAGATTTTACTTTCAGAAGGTACAATTATGATAATTTAGTCTGACTAAACTTTACTGTCTCTATCCAGCACCTCCAGTTCAATTTGTAACCCACTGAGTAACCTTGTCACTTCCCCTCTCGACAGCCTCTGCAGGGACAAGAATACCATTTATCTCCTGTGATCTGAGATCTCTTGATCTCCAAAAGCTGGATGCCATCCCTTAGGAAAATTTGGGTACTTGCCAAACAGTATTAAAAAACAGCCCCCCTGCTGACACTTCACATGAGAAACAGCTGAGTGAACCAAGTGTCATTTTGCGGTAAATCTAAAAAAAGGTTTTCATTTGGGTTTTTTTGTTTGGTTTGTTTTTTTGTTTGTATTTTTTTAATTATTTAAATTAGAATTATCTCCTTTTTCCTGTCAGGCCTAAGTAAAAGCTAGTACATTTTGGTCTCTAAGCTTCAGAGGAAAAAAACTGCCATTATATTGCAGTGACAACATAATTTTTCAGGGCATTTAGTGAGACAGAAAATATTTACAAAATAATAATAATAATAAAATTATCATGGGTGTAGCCCATGTATTTAAGTCATAACCAAGATGATAAATGTTCTAAAAATTTCCTAGGGGGCCTGTAAAAAATAAAATCGACATTATATACCTTGCAATCCTTGAACTTTAACTCTTAGACATTTTGTTATGGTCTCTGTATCTAAAAAAACCCCAAACACTCCTTCTTGTCTTAGTTACACTTTCTACTCTCTGCCCTTAACTCTGCTCTTAACTGCCTTCCTCACCCATACTCTTCTTGCTAAATCAAAGTATAACACACACACACCTTGGGCAGCCTGTGAAGAAAATGTATTTTGCTGTTAATTCTGTAACCTTACAAACTCCCGGGATGAGGAGGTGGACCTTAGTTGAACAAACTTGCTGAAAAGCAGAAAACACACCTGCTGCTCTATATTCAGAGGTTCTTGATCTACGAGTTTGAGACGTGTGTCTAGAATATTTGTGTAGCATGCCAGACAAGTTTATATCTTTTAGACACTATTTTGCAGTATCTGAAGAATAAATTTTCCCCAAAGAATTCATCTTGATTTTACAGCGACACCAGTACAAGTGGGACCAGAGTTACATATATTTATATATATATATATTAAAAAAATTAAAGTATAGTTTATACAGTATGGTAGCCCCACAGAGAAATTTTGTCAATCCTATTTAACAAAATAAGATTTTTTTACAGGGATTAGAAGAGCTCCCAACAATCTTTCAGTATAAGCATGGCATACAGATTCATCCCTCTGATATGACACTTATTTTTAGTACCTTTAGTATTTTAGTATCTGCCATTATCATAAATTTAGGCTGGGACACTGAAAAATCTGCCCTTACAGATGTGCTGAAAACACTATTCAGTTAAAGAGCGCCTGCCTGACATTCTTACCATGTAGTATCTTGTCCTGCTTTCTTTTTCCCCCTTCTCTGCTGCAATGCAGCTAAAGCTCCATTAATAGCTCTAAAGAAAACTTTCCAAAGCAGCACCTTCCCCTTGCCCACCTACGATCCTTCCTGGCAAACTTCAGCAGCTCATCTGTCTTTCTAAGCATAACTCTGTGGGTTTTTTTCAAAGCCCAGAGTCTAAGTTTGCTCACATTTTGCCTGTTCAGAAACAACAGGCCTGAACTGATGAATTTTTGTGAGCACTTTAAGGTTACCCTAAAACTACTTTTTATAAAATATTTGCCATGAAAATCAAAGTCCCTGATTCCCTCCAAAATTTAGATAGCTACATTGCAGAAAACTGAACTGCTATTTTTTGAAAAATAGCTTGTCTTAGAAAAGAACCACCTTATAAAGTGTTTGTTTTCATAAAGTACTTTTTTTTGCAGCTATTAACACTAAAAGCTTTCTTTGTGTTGCAAATCATTAATGTAAAGCGATGCAACTAAGAATTAAAGGCAGTTTAATGCTGATTTAAAAATACAAGTTTTAAAAGCAGGAAAAAAAACTAGAAAAAAATAGTAGGTTTCTTAAACCTTTCATTAAACTCATTAATATCAGAAGTCTTTATAAACACACTGTAGCATGGAAGAAATCTATCACTAGGTATTTGGTAACTTTTTATTGTACTAAATTATTTTAGAGTCTGGGGGGACATAAGGCCATTATAATTACAAGTTGTATGTTTACATATTTATTTATGTTGTCATAGAATGCAAGTTTGTTAAAGGTAGCTTATGATGTATCAGCCTCACTTATAGTTGCTACATCAAGTACAAATTCAGATTAAATTCTGAGTAAAGTTTCATACCTTCTGGGTCCGGTCTCACAGGGCAGGGAGCCCTTGTCAGACCTCCTACTGCCTCTCTCTTGGCTGACCTCAGGAAACTGTTTTGCTCCTTGTGCCTCAGCCCCTACCCCATCTCCCTCTTGCAAAATATTTACAATAGGATCCTATTCACTTATTACTTCATGAGGACATCGTGTATTTATTTTTGCCAGCAGAAATCCCAAAGTATGTCTTTATTTCCTAAGAACAATCTTTTCAACAGCAATAAAGAGGAAGGAATACTAGATCAGCAGTAATGAGAAGCGCTGTCAGAATATACCAATGCAAATATTTAAGGTACTCCTTTGCTTCTAAAATATACACTTCCACTTTTAAGTAGCTGTTCTAGCTTAAAAAAAAAAAAATCTCTTTATCTCTTTGACATTTATGTTTTCTTAATAATTTGACAGAAATTTCAGTGTCATGGTAGTGCATTACAGGCTTGCACTGTAATGATATCCTCAGCTGCACAGTCTGGAAGAGGCTGTGGTCTGCTGGTATCAAGCTGGCTCTCCAGCTGAGAACACTTCTCTTCAGTGCAGTATCTCTTTTCTCCTTGCAGCCATATCATTTTCCTCCTTTTGCAGGGGCCAATAGCCCCCAACTGTTCAGTCAGCTATTATTAAAATACCAGATTATGAAACTTGACTAATGCTTCACTCTGCATATCCTCTCCAAAAGAAGGAGGACATAGTCAGATAAAAGAAAATAAATGCTAGAAGCAGTGACTACTACAATCAGTCACTTTAACTCAGCAATAAGACCTGTTTACAAGCTTTCATTCCCGGCTCAATAGCCTAAAGACTCTTTTATTCTTTTCAATTTTTTTTATTTTAGATTATTTTTAGATTATTCTCAGTCTCACTAGCTGATTAATTGGCACCTCTTACCACAATGCATGAAAGCCTCACAATTTTCAAAGCACTTTTTCTTCCCATTTCAATGAATTTGAATCCTTTATTGGTCACCGGGCATTGGGAAGATCTGCATTCCAGATCTACTGCCTATGCACCCTCTATTAAGCAGTCACTGGAGAACTTTTACAAGGCACTCTTAAAGCAGAGATCAAAACTTAAACTTTCTCCAGTCCAGGTGAGCAAGTCCCTCTGGTCCAACAACTCTCATATGATTATGTTCAAGCTTCTATAGAAAGGGGGAAAATCCCTCTTGCCTAACGGTGTGTCCCTGTAAAAGGAGAAAGCACGGGAGAAGACCCCTCCCCATTAAGAGGTCACATATGCTGGCAAATACAGTATAAGGAGGGCAGTACTACACACACTCTTCCCTGAAGGGCTGGTGCCCTGGTGTGTTTTGCCCAAGGCTCAGCAGCACCTCACACCAACTGAGTTCCAAGCACCACACCCGAGGGAGCAGGGCAGCGGAGCGTGGATCATTCAGCTGACTCCACGGGTGCTGAACACTGAGTTGCTCACAAAAAACCACACATTCAAGGACACGTGCAAGGGCAAAGTTTGGATGACCAAGGAAATTTTAGCTAAGGAAAGGTTTTGAAGATCGTTCTTTCACCTCTAGAAACCTGCCTCACTTGGGGCCCTTCTGTGAGTGAATTCAGGCCCACCAGGACTGCTGTCTGCTTATTGTGATCTTACTCAAACCTCACAGCCCATCTGAAATCTGTAGCCATTTGCAACCCATCCAGCTCTGTTCATATCTCTTAAGTCCCAACACTTTCTACAAAGGAGTGAGCAATAAGCCCCAAATTGTCTACTTCTCAATTGCTCAAACAGAGCCAGTGAGATGATGAAAACAACAGACTGAACACCCAAGGGCACTATTCCATAATTCTGAGATATGATTAAAAACTTACAATTGATACATAACCCCTGCTGCAAACCAGATTGACGGACATCTCCTCTTTCCAAAGGACCCAGGCTTTATCTGGCATACTAGAAATTCTAATACGCCAAGTGTAACACTTGCAAAGGGTGTTAGAGCTCAAACACTGCGCACTTAAAATAGGTTACACACAGATATGTATGGAGAGAGAGCCAGAGGGAAAGAGACATGGCTCATAAACCAGGCTCAAAGTTCTTGATTTTGCTGCCTTAGATGATTCTTTTAATATAGCATATTTCTCCTCCAAGAAAGAGGCTTGAAGAACTCCTTACAAAGAGGACTCGGTTTACCCTGTATATTTATTACTTTCCCAGTATAACCTCACAGAGCAGTGGTACTTGGCTGTGCCAATCCCTCCAAGGATGCCCCCTTCCTCATATGTGCTAGTCCTTTCCAGGTCTGTTTGCAGGCAGAGTGATTCCCCTGTGATTCCCTAGCTGGAAAGCTTTCCCAGCTTCTCTGCCAGAAAACAAAATTGCCAGGACAGTCAGGGTGGCAAATTGGTTTTCTTGCTCCCAACTAGTTTCGCAGCCCACGGCTTCTGCCATTAAAAAATAAGGCAAAAAAAAAGAATTTTTGGAGTTATACCAAGCTTCCCTTCTCCTCTTCCATTTCTTTACCCCAATACACTGGAAAAAGTTCCTTGTCACTGGCAGCTAAAAATAGTTTAAGCTAAGATTCTTCGCCCTCGGCCCCCATATTAGTTCATGGGATTTAAATGACTACGATAAGACAAATGACATATTAGGACATAGTCAGTTTTTGGAAGGTTACCTAACAAGATTTTTCAGCACAATTTATGTTCTGTCAGATCTTATGCATGATAGCTATGGAGTATTTCTGTAATAATATTTATTCATTAAGACCTTTGCTTCATCTTTCAAATTTCTTTCTGTTTTACCTAAAAAGTAGCCCTACAAGTTTAATGAAATAAGATGAGCAGATGTCTGTCAGCTCCTCTGAAAGTACCTGAGTGATGGTACTAAGCAGCAGTGGTCTTCTTGGAAACCCTGCTGAAACTGAATTACGACTCTAACCCTTGAATCCGATTAATTAGAGGCTTTGCAAACATTTCTAATAAAAGTGGGCCCCTTGCAACTTTTTTTCCCCCTTTTGGTTTAATTTTAAATTAGTTACCATTATCTATACTTCTCATTTAAAAACAAAAGAAATAAAAATTTGAGAAATCTTACTCTAAGACTAATCTTACAGAAAATAGCTTGTTTTCTCTCATACCTCACACTCTTCACCTGAGCCTTTCTGGCTGTATGTAGTTCCACCCCAGTACAATCCCAGCATTCTGTTTCATTAAATAACCTAATTTACAGTTTTTCAATTGCCAATGCCAAACACAGTTTAAATAATAAAACATACTTTGTCTTTGCCTGGTATTTTAGCCACCTTTAGCAGGGGTGTGTATCCTGACCTCCAGATCAGCTTAGGAACAGGAGAAAAAAAGAAAGAGAATAACATCACCAGATTCTCCACCTGAAAGAGATAACAAAGCAAATAGCACCATGAGAAACACCTGTGCTCAAGCAGCGTCTATTGGGGTTCTGATGGATAATTATTGTACAGGTGTGTCACACACCTCTCAGGATCTACTTTAGAAATAATGAAATTCCACAGAACACCTGGCAATGACTGCCTGTTATCTCTCTCTGTGCTTACAAACATAACATTGCCATGTGCTGTGCATACATAAAACAAAGACATGGCCCTGGACTCAGAATTAGTGACAAGGACAGAGTTTAACAGCAGCTCTGCAGTGTGCTCAGAGATTCCAAAGGGATTCTTCAAACAAAGTGTGTCATACAAATCTTTGAAAGTAAGTTAGACCTCGTTAAATACTTAATAAGAACAGCAACCAAAAAATCACACAGTATAAACCACTAATTATAGTCCTGTAGCAATGAAGAGCCTTTATGGGAAGGGAGGCAGACATCACACTCTCTCTTTGCCTGCTGCTGGAGCTTCTCAGCTGGGATGATGTATCCGACAGAAGCAGACACTGAAAATAAATATCAGCTTCCCAGAATTTTTCTGTAAGATATACTGCTTATGCATAACTTAGAGTTGTCATTTTCCAAAACCTGAAGTAGGAAGACATAAAAGAAAACCTAGACATCTTCTGATAAATGAAAATCACTGCACAGAACAACTGTCCATCCCTAACTGTTTCCTTTCATGGCTGTTTGTGAACACAGACCACTGGTTCTCATCAGTACTCATGAATTACTTTTAAAGGATTTGTGAAAGACAAACCAAAAATGAAAGCAGTTATTACATGGCTTAAATTCTATATAAAGGTTCCCATACCAGCAATAGCCAATGTTTCCATCTGCATGCTCTTATGTAATTTCTAAGCTTCCTTACCTCTGTGGTCAGGTACAAATTCATTTCCAATTCATTCTCTGTTAATTCTACTATTTCCTCGTTCCCCCTACGAGCAAATAAATCCTCTCCACTATGGAGGTGATGTTGGTGGGGCCAAGGCATACTGACTATTCTAACATTCTGCAAAGGAATTCTCTGAGCCAGGTACTTTTTAGAGCAACTGCAAGGGAATGTGACAGGCAGACTCAGTCTGGGTGATGTTTAATATGTACCCGGTCACCTCTCTTCCAGTAGTGCACAGGAAAGTCTTTCACATGGATTTAGCTGCCCAAGAGAAAAAACAATAATCCTGGTGAGGATAGCAGTGGACATACTGACTTCTTGCTTCTGCAACCACCTCCTTGAAGCAAAGAGAGTTTTGCTGGCATGACACGGTGTAATTTATGAACCACTTCAGCCACAGTTTGTCCAAATGTCTTTTGAAAACCTGGTCTGGCAAATATAAGAGCTACATTAGCAGTATGCTGCTGAAATTGCCTCGAGGGTTATCAAACTATCCATCTATCTTTCATGGAAACTGGGGGTGGAAAAGAGCTTGGAGGTGCTTAACTCATATCTCTGCCAACACAAGACTGCTCCATGCTGTGTTCCGAGAGGTTTGTCCAGTTTTTAATGACTCGAGTAAAGGAGCTCCCACCATTTTCCTCCAGAGACTATTCTCTATCATGAAAGATTTCACTGTAAAGAAACAATCCCTGACACTCAGCCTAAAATATTCCCTTGCTGACTTTTCTATTCATCTCTATTATATGTATATATACACTAAACAGCAAAAGCCAAACTGCTCCCACTTACATCATGCAGTCCCTGAAAAGTTAGTCACATTGCCTTGGTCTAATGCCAAAAAGAATTTGTCCTCACACTTTGTTTTTTAGAAAATCTTGATGGAGATAGCAGCTTTATTTTCATGACACACATAAAAAGAATAAAGGGTATAAACTGTCAGGAACCTCACGCCAAATGAAAATCTGCAATTCTACGTTAACCAGGCCCTTTTTGAAAGTTGCAAGAGAAATAAAGGGCCACAGTCCCTTGGGATTTTATAAAGCAAAAGGTGCTGAGGAGTGTGTAGATACCAGAATGATGTCATTTACCAGTAAACAGATGCAGCCTCTGTGCAAATTTTCTTCATAGCAAAAAGTTCATTCCTTTGTAGAGCTGCTGTGTCTTGTTTCTTTGAGAGCATTATCCATAAACAAAACCAGCAACAATAACTCATTGTTAATGTGCAGAGCCCTTGGCTCCTACCAACAGTATTTAGTTATGGAGTTTTCTGTATTTACACATTCTTAAGTTATGAGCAGCCATCTTTAAGAATAAGGAACTGCTGCAACTCCATGGCACATGTGGCCTGGGGATTCATAAATCCATAGTCAATCATCACCAGTTGCACAGTCGTTTTGCTAATCTTTTTTTTCCTTGATATCCCCTAAAAATAAACTCTTTTAAGAAAAAACGGTTCCTTTCAAAAGCCTAACATTCCTTTCAAAATAGTACCTAGCAAGAAAATTTGTCTTTAATCTTGATCACTTTGATTATTGATCAGATTGTTTAATGCAATTTTCTAAAAAATTGTGCCATAAGTAGTTCTAGAAAGAGGTGTCTATACTTCAGAGTTAACATCTTTATATGTGAAATAAAAGTTGAATTTGAACCCTGGTAGATATTAAAAACAGATGAAATTTTTCTGATTTTCACTGACAAGTCCTTCGATTAGTTTGCTCTTTAGTTCTGTCAAAATTACTTGTGACATTTTATTCATTGGCACAAAAACTGCAGGTCATTTTCAATAAACCATGGCTAGCCCCATACAAAGAGATTAAACAAATTCCCTTTTTTCTCATGAGAAACGTTAAGGTCACTGTAAAGGCTGTTGAGAAATGGAAGGGTTAAAATTCCACCCCCAGAGCTGCTCCAGTAATTACAAATGGAAAGCAAAAGAAATCAGTGTTAATCACACCAGTCCCTCAGGAAGGGGGGAAAATATTGCATAATGAAGAAATATCTTTCTCTCTCCTTTTTAAACTGGAAGACAGAAGTACTTTATTAACTTCTTTTATTCACAGCTCCTGTGAGGAAGGAACGCTGTAGAGACATCAAACCCAAAACATCTCGTATGAGCAACCCTCAGCTTTGGTCATCCTTACCCCCTGGCACATCTCTGATCTTTGAGAAAAATGCTACTAAGACTGAATATGTAGAAATAATGAGAGAAGCCCACAAAAGTCTCACTGACCTTGCTCTCTTGATCTCTCACTAATCACCGTTAGGGCTGTGACCAAGACCTAGGCTGAGCCCATTTCTCATTAATTTGGGTGTCACTAATTAGGGATTTGGAATTCACACTGGATAAGCAACTTGGGCAATTTCTACTGAGGGACAGTACCTGGTACTGCAGGGCAACTCCCAACCCATCCCAATTCCACCCTTCAGATTTGAGGGTCCATCCCTTTACACTCCACTTGACACCAATGCAGTATAAACCACATCAGCAGCAGAGCTGCAAGGAAGAATGGAAAGCTTTAGATATGAGGAATTCCTTTTACACAGCTCCTTATGTCTCCAGATCCCTAAAGAAAAGCAGGCCGGCAGTCTGACAAAAAACATGCTGCCTGAGCTACTACATTTTGTGTTTGTGGTGCCATAGAGATTACGCATGCCCAAATCAGCACAATTTTTCTTCTTGTTTTTTAAACCTAAAACGCTTTCCCTTATGGACCTGGTTTGTCCTTCTGACCTGCAGGGTATGGCGGTTCTGCAAAAACAGCCCTTCAGCAGTGGTTTTGTGCAAGTCTAAGTATGGCTTATTGAATTGAGCCAGCAGTTCCTCTGTTTATTTATTTAACTTTGCTAATGCAAACTAGCCCCCTCAGAGCTTACCTGCAAATGGAGACTGGGATTTTTGTTGTTCCTGGTTGTGTTGGACTTATATTTTTCTTTTCTAGGTTGAAAAAAAAAAAAAGGCCTCAGGTAAAATTAATCCCTCAAGTCATACCGCTGCAATTCAATGTACAGTTGATACTCAGATGCCATTGGAACCAGAAACTATGATTACATGGTAACTCATTCAACCTAATTTCTCTGAGAGTAGAATCTAAAAATCTGAGTAATGAAATCCTAGAGAAAGGTCTCTGTTATTCTTGCAAAACTGAACTGCTTTGCTTGTAGATAAGAGACAAGGTAGAAACACCAAGATACCTAAAACAGAAACATGGGATAAAATTACTTTTTTATTAACTTCACAAAGCTTCAGCATGCCTGTTGGAGAAAAAACATTTTAAAGATAAATATCTGAGATTAGGCAGACAACTAAAGGCATTATCTGGGGCAAACTGTTCAGAAGGTCACGTGTATTTTGAGATTATTAAAGTAAACCCAAAATGTAACTGTGAAATAGCATTATGCACTTCTGCCACTGTTGTTGCATGTGAAAAAAAAAACCCATAACAATGGTAGAACAATTCTCCCAAGTACCATTACAGGTATATTTGAGAGTTAGACTTTTACCAGTAAATCCAGAAGTCATCTGTATTCCTCCCATATCAACTGCATCTGTGAAAATAGATATTGTAGAAGAAAATGGATTTTTGAAACATTATATAAAATCCATCTCACAGTGTTCAAGTGTGTGGTGGAAGAGGTTTGGTTTGTTATGATTTCTTTTCTCATGCTTTGTAAGAAAACCACTGGGGGCATGTTTTGCAATGCAAACTTTTGGGGTTTTTTGCAGTAACTAACTTTTGAAGACAAATTGTATCTATAAAGGAGGAGGGTCCATAGACAAAATATGAGTCTATTCCCAGGCAACTGAAATTTCCCTTCATATTGAAAGCTTTTAGCAAGAAATGTCAACATTTTGCTGCAAAGTAAAAGAGCTCTTACTCCAGATTATGAAGGAAAAGCAAACGGCTGATGATTTACCAGCTCGCAGGAGCGCTTGCCGAGGATGTGAATAACCAGCACCTGGACACTTGCTCAAGCCTCATACACCTCAGAGTTGCAGACCCTTGGCAAGACCTTGTACTGTAAGGCTTTTCAGATTCAGCTCTGGCTGCTGATAGAGCTGATAATTGCCCTCATCTTCTAGGAGTATCATATTATTGTGGATTTCCCATCCCCAGAAGTGTTCAAAGTCAGGATGGATGGGGCATTAAGTAGCCTGGTCTAGGGGAAGGGGAATTGGAATGAGATGATCTTTAAGGTCCCTTCCAACTGAAACCACTCTGTGATTCTATGATATGAAATATGATGAAGGGCCATTGTGGATCATTTAAGGGAGCAAGACACTTTAAGTTGACAGTTTCAATTGGTGACCACCCCAGTACCACAAAACTGCCATAAAATGTGAAAAACTCCATTGGTGTGACAAAGTGCAGGATATGGAGCAATTGTGATTGCAAGTCTGCAATTCTCATACAGAGGCAACGACATCACTGATAGTGATTAAAAAATGCATTTCAAAGCCACATGATTTTAAACTTTATTTGTAATGGTAAGTATGGGAATCTTTTGTTATCACTGAATGTCATTGGTTCATATTGTTCTGATTCAGTTCCTACTGGGACAAGTGTTATCATCTGGCACCAGTGCTGTAACTCCATGGCCACTTTGAAAGCCTAGAGAAATCTCTAGTTCATCACAAACATATGAGAAAGTATTTTGGAAAATGGCAAGCTGGCTAGTTTTCTCATTTTTACAGGTCTTCCTCATGGTCTTCTTTTATTATTATTTTATCTTATGATTAAAAAAGTTTGGTTTGCTTTTCAGATTTTGCAGCCTTAACATTTCAGGAAGCATGAGCAAAAAGATGTTGATTTTTCACACTGGACAACTTCAGAAGACCTCCAGATTTAGAATTATATGCTGGCAAATGCCCTACCACGTTCAAATACTATTTTTTTTATTAGATACCCAGAATAAGTACTTTCTCAGATTATTCCCTCCCGAGTTGCATCATTTAATCATGACATATGTCTTTAGTTTGGATTCTAAATTTGAATACCATTTCACTTTCTAAGTCCTTAGAATAATAAACAGTATGAATTATTCGCTGTACCTGTGTTTTTCTCTCAAATTGCACAGGGCTGGTGTTCAAATCAACATTTCTAATCACAGTTGTTGTGATCCCAGTAGTACTCTGAAGAAACTACAGTAGCAGTATTAGGGACTGAAGATGGCTGAATCCACCTTCTCTCAGATCTCTGACCTTGGATAAATAACTTGACTGAACAAATGAAACCTGTTCAGCCGAAAGCCTGTGGGTGGCAATTCCCTTACACAGCCTGTGAAAAAATGTTCATACATTTGACACTAAATTTGAGGAGGACTTCCCCAGCACCTCTACCACTCTGCACTTCAGGAGGGGCCTTGCACACTCAAGGGCTTCAAGTGAGAAGAGGTCACCCAGCCAGCACAGCTAAACAGTGCTCAGGCTGTACCAGAGCATTCTTAGACACTGCCTCATATGTGCCAGGAAGAAGTGGAATGATAACAGAAACTGAGGGCAAAAAGTGATAGAAAGAAAATAATTTTACAGAAATACAGCCCTGACAGTAGTGCAAGCAAAGCCATCATCTCCTTCAGGTTCCAATACATTTGAATGCTGAAACCATATTTGTCTTTGGCATCTGGCAATGTCATTTAATACGTTCTTATGGCCGTGCATGCAGTTAAGCATGCACTGTATATTATTTTATGATGTTTGAATTGGAATCATACTTTCTGGGTACAAGTATTCATGTTTTTGCAGATTCTTGTGTAAAGCTGGGAGAACCTGTTTCCAATTTCATGACCGTTTATCGCTAATCCAAAATGACTGCAGCATTACCTACAGACAGGAAGCTGGATGAGGTCTTGTGTGTTTTGGATGCATCATGCTCTTCCCAGGAAACTCTGTTAAACTAGTTTTATTCTTACATGAGAGGAAGACAGAAATTACTAATGGACATGACTGTGCCTAATCTATATATAGTTTAGCAAAACAGAGGTAAAACTGAGATGGGTCTTATAGCAGCTCTTCATCCCAATAATGCTCGAATAATCATTTCAACATTCCATTCAGGTTTCTGCTTTTGCTTTCTCAAAACTCAAACTGCATAAAAGCATCCTACACTCTCTCCAGCCAACCTTCAGGAATTTTACAGGTTGTAGTCTCTAGGCCTAACAGTTAACTTTCCCTGAAATAATCAAACTCTTACTGCAAAACAATTCTTCTGTATAATTCACACTATTATCTTGCAAGAGGTTACACTGAACTGCAGTTATATTGCATGTCAAAGGAAACATATCGTAGAATATTCCCTTGGGGAGCAAAAAACCATGTTGACGAGAGGATAGATTAAGCTGTCCTCCAAAACAACCAGAAAGAGCCTAAGAAATATGTACTTATTATTTTATGAACTTCTAAAAGTTTAGAGGTTCATTTTGGCCAGCAGCTGATTTAGAATTGTTCTAATAACTCTTGTGAGAAAAGGTTTCCTCCTGAGATTTACAGCACTCCAGGATTTTGATGGATAGAAATACCCATCATTTTACTCTCTTATAATTCTGGACTTTTATGTTTAATCATAATCATACAGTAAAGGTGCACATATTTTTTCTCCTCTGAGAAAGTTAACCATTTCATTGAAACTTTGCTGAAAAGTATTAGAATCCTATTTGCTTAAAACAAAATTTGAACTGATTGAATTGTTTATTATTCTGTTCAAATGCTTTGTTCATTATGTTACTCAAGCAACTCAGGCAATGTTTTCAAGAAATATATATTATTGGCCAGTTAGAAAAATTACTCCAAGTTTAATTTCCAACTAATTGAACCTGTAGTTAGTAAATGGTAAGCTTAAACAATAGTAAGCAAACTTCTTTCCTTAAGTTACATCTTCATTTGATACTACTTAATGTTAAGGAACATCTACATGACCTATTCAGCTTTGCAGGGAGAAAAATGAAAATATAAATTTAAAACCCACTTGTTCATAACAGCAAGAAAACAAGAAAAGAGATTACTAAAAATCTGAATAAAAATTCCATTTTCAGAAACTATTTAAAACTATCTGAACCAGTAGTATCATACATTGTTTAGGTCTTTTGTTGTCTTTTACAAGCTTTACTTAAGACCAAGCAATTTCGGTCAACTGAGTCCAAATGCCTGTGTCAAAACCCTTCTCTCCAAATAATTCTGTACCTAGATTTTTATTCCCTGAGAAAAAGCTATACCTACACTTGCTCCTTGCTCTTGGAAGAGAGTTAGAGGAGGAAACCTTGTTCACGAAGGATACTGCTTCCAGTGTTTCTGCACGTGATGGAGATCTCTGGAGATAGTGTTTTCTGATACTTGCTTAGTCTATAGGTTATAATTTGGGGGTTTTTTTCTATTAAAAACAATTCATGGTTATTTGACTAACATAATTATGAATTACACCATTCTTTGGTGTTTCTTTGAATGATTTACATTTTTCTATATTATTTTATAAATGTCTTCAGGGTTTTTCCCCTGTAATTTCATTATTGGATTTTTATGTATTTAGTTACAGTAGATTATGATTTCCATGGCTAACTTTTTAACTGTCAAACCATTTAATAGAATGGAAATTTAAAAATCAGCAAAGAATATACGTCAAAGTATGTTCACAATCAATTTCCAATCCCCTAAAAATAATTAAATTTGTAGGGAGCTAAGAACAAAGCCATGTTTGTCTCTTGCCACTAGAGCTCTACAGTGTGAAGCCCACCAGAATTCAACAGCTGTGAAACCACAGCCACTATTCAGTATCCTGAATCCTAATATTTCCCTGAGG
The DNA here is from genome assembly GCF_001715985.3 of Manacus vitellinus. Lineage (NCBI taxonomy): Eukaryota > Metazoa > Chordata > Aves > Passeriformes > Pipridae > Manacus > Manacus vitellinus. The sequence continues at coordinate 1,816,747 of NW_021940773.1, forward strand.
GGAAAATAACCTGTCAGAGTCAGCTCTAACATCTCCTGATATCAACTCAATACAACCTCCCCTCTCCTCAGAAATAGTCTGTCACTTGGTCCCAGTGTTTTTCAGGCAGAGTTTGGGTGATTCTGTCTAGGAAAACATCTGAGAACCATGTCTGCCTGACCAGAAGGTACCTACAGGGCTTAAACATCTCGAGAGGGAAAAGCACCTGTCCATCATCTTACCTAAAGGAAAAAGCACTTTACCATAAAAGGGAAGTGGGAAACAAGAATTTCCAGGATGAGAAAGGGGGCACAGGACTACAAGAATGAATTACCTTGATAAGCAAGGGAGGCACTTGAGGATCCAGAAATCACATGAATAGCTGTGCTCAATATGTACCAAGTCAAAAATGCTCCACCCCTTCTGCCTTTCCATTTTGCACAATAGGGGACTTTATTAATGATCACAACTGCCATCACACACAAAGGTATGCAAAGGTATCACATCCAGGAGCAAAGGAAGAGAGAAAATGCTCAGCTTATGCAAAAATATCACAGTTCAAAATACCTACAGGACTATCAAGGACCAGGAAAGAGTTCATGGCTGAAATGCAGGATGAACCACCAAAAGGTGCCTGTTCCATTTACAGCTATCAGGACTTCTTGGTGAGACTTTAAAGAAGCTCCTCAGCTTTCCTGTGCCACAATATAATCAAGATGTTTTCCCACCCCAAATTATTCTTCAGGTTGCTGATAAATAGGCTCAGTCCCTTCTGTTAAGTGTTTCACATGGAGTAAATGAATAGCAAGCAGAGAAAAGAGGGAGTGTGAAATCATCAAGCACCTTTCCAGCACAAGTGCACGCTGAGCTACAGTTCTGCTAGTGTACATTCCAAAATCCTAGATGAAGCACTAATATATGCAGGTTCTCTGTACTCTTTGGAGCTCTGCACACTTTAAATGGCATCCATGAACTGGGCAGAAGGCAGCATCTGCATTCTCCACATCCTAGTGGCAAGGCATCTTCACAGAAGTGTGTCTTTGATTTGATTTAGACAGAGGAAAAATAATGTGAATCAGCATTCTGGATACAAGACAAAGTGCTGAGGAACTGGGTATGAAGATGGCAGCTGCCACAGCAGCACAGCCTCTGCTCAGAGATCCAGTGCTATTTATTAGGTGAGCTCGGGGCATGCAGATATATTTGCATACCACAGGCAACTCAGGGGGGAGAATGCTTGGAGTGCAGTGTTGGATACAGTGCCTGTCCATGTGCACACAGGCTTTTAATGCTGCCATGGGCAAGGTGTTTCTGGGCACAACAAGCCAGAACACTTTTGGCACCCAAGGAACGTTGGATCAGCAAACCAAGGCTGCTGGAAATGCCAGTGCTGGACAGGACCTGAATGTGACTTCTGAGGAGTGGAATTTCAGTGTTGGATGTTTAGAACATAAATTACAGGACTTAGGTTCTGGTGTGCCAAAGCAGCTTTGGCCCAAAATGGCCGCATAACTTCAGATTTTTTAATTTCTATTTTTTTCTTCTTTAAGTGTATCTCTTCAAATAGTGCAGATTTGTCGAAACCAACCCTTTTGTAAGAATGTATCACTTTAAATTTAAAGAGCTCCATGTCCAAAACACACATTGTGTTTCAACCTCAAGATTTCTTACCATTACCCCTCTCTCCTGTATCTAAAAGCTGAGAGACTCATCTTAGGAATACAGATTTAAGACCAGTTTTGACTGAGAGATAAGAGGTCTTGAACCTCAGTCTCATGCAAAGCAGAAGTAAACTATAAACTTAATCTAGGGATAGAAGGGTCTTGTTCAATTTTTTTTTTTTTTCTTAATTGCTGTTTTCATCCAGACAGAAAGTAGGCAAAGTTCCACACTCCCAATTCAACCCCCCCCCCCAAGGGCTGGGAAGTCTATTTCCTGTTCAGCTTTAGGCACAACTTACTCACCCCCGCACCATTTGGCTATCGTAGGACTTTCTGTACCTTCAGTTATTCTCTCTATTTTTGTTAAGCTACCATCAGGGAATTAGTGTTCCAGGTTCATTTTTGAGTGACCTCCAGGGATAAAATGAGCCTGTCAAAGCAAGTACATTGCTCCTAGTTAGTTATATCCTATCTCTGAAGGCAGAGCTTGGCCCAAGAACTGCACATCAAGGAGCTGTTAGTTCTGAACTATGTTGGCTTCTCATTTCAGGATACAAACCAGCCTTTCCCACAGTATTCTGGAGTAGTGTTACACACAGCAACCTGCTGTATGCTTACCAAAAAAACCAACCACATGGGTTTCTGAGTGCACTGAAAAGATATAAGACCAGATTCACCAATAAGTTCCAGCTGCTTTGCACTCCTTTGGCAACATAAAACAACTGTAAAACTGTTTTATCTGGGTTTAGCCAAACCTATGGATAGTTTGCATCATCAGAGTATGGAAAAGTCAGGACTTTGTACTAAATCTAGTCAACAGAAAGTATTATACTGCTACTACACAAAGCACAAGGAGATAAAGAAACATACCTTCAGCCTGCTATATAGTATTATTCTGGACTAAATCTTGTCACAGGATGCACAGAAGAGGAGGGGGAATCTCCACTTTGTGCTTCTCAATTATATGTCTGAAAAATGCTCTGCACACATGCTTCTTTAAAGATACTCAAGACAACACACAACTATATTTTAAATGTTCCAAAAGTATCAGTTTTTAATGATACTTTAAATGCATTTTGGGTACCACATATTTGAAATATTATGAAAATCGGCAAAGCTGTCCCATTTTTAAACAGACAGTATTTTATAAAGGGGATACATATTTTAATATACATGCAATAAATTTTAAGCAAATGCATTACAAGTATATAGAAAACCTATATTTTTTTCCATATGTGAAGCAGTGATCCCTGTTACAGCCATTTTATTGTTCACTGCAGACAGTTATGTGAAGCAGACTGCATTAATTTTATTTTTCTCCTAAAAATCTGGAAATTTTTTTCAGATCCCTTACATACCATTAGCACGATGCTGAACCCTATTACAGACATGGTGTAAGTGCAATGTAAAAGCTATCTCTTGAGCTCTATTGACAGAGCTGTGTGTTTTAACATAAGGTCTTAAAAACTGGAAAGCAAATCAGTCCTACTTGGGTTCACGTCCTTGATCCTCAGAGATCCATGTCTTTATATCCTTAACTTAATCACACTGCATCTAAAAGGTTCTACTCACAGTTTCCTTTCAGTATCAGAAATCTCTACATCAGCTGCAGAGGGCCATCATTACAATAATTTGGTGACTAAAACAAGGGTTACTTGAAAAATCCTCCTACTGTTGGTAATTTCATTTCACAACCAATTTGTTGGTATTTCCAAATTTTCAAGTGTTTCAAGCACTCAAAGAACTGTCACTTGTAGCTTAGCACTTGGGATTATAGATTTTGCTCAGCTGTAAAACAGCTTGTTTGTTAAAAATAAATTTTCAGCTGAAAGTAAATTTACTCATATAGTAAAACCAAAACAACTAATCTTCTCAGGATGCAGAGTTCCTGGCCTTTTTATGGCACTTCATGCAGTCAGAGAACAAGAAATTAAGAATCAGAAGGACAGATCTGTTCTCCAATTGTGTAAAGCTTTGATCCTACTTGTAAAGAAAATTATTGTCCAGGGAAAAATCTATTTCTAGAACTTTAAAAGGTTTTTGACCTTCATCTCATACCATTATTGCTATTTTATTTCAGTGGTTGGCTATTTTAATATTCCTTTTTCCATATCATTGCAGACTTGATCTGTCTTCTTTTGACAGATCCTAAATACCGGGGTGTGCAGAACATGCAGTCATTTTACAGGTTTTTCAGGTAATAAATTTTACTCTCCACACAAGAAATTGTTTAAATCACATCCAGACACAAGCTCACTTAGGAAGCTTCTGGTTTGAGCCATTAAATAGTATCTTCCCCACTGCTGTGGAAAGAACAATATTCAACTTCCCCAATTCAACCTCATCTCGACCACAGCCAGCAGATGACACCCCAAACTTACCGAGAAACCTTCTCTGAGATTTCAGGCTCTTTCTAGCCATTTCTAGACCCTGTGTATGTGCATCAGCTGAAAATGAAGAAGCCTGGCACCCGAATAGACATAAAAAATGTGTGACTCCATTAACAGTCACAAAGACACAAACATGGTTTTGGAATCACCAATTCAAAAGGTGACAGGACCTTTAGTTACTTACATGGCAAAATACTTCATTACTTCAATGAATTATAGTACAATCAGCAGCTCTGAGCCTCAGTACTTTCCCTCTAGCTCTCAAAAAAGAGAGCCTTTTAAGAGAAATGTTGAAAGACGGTATTTTCTCTTTCTTCCTTTTACTTCAGTGGCATGGAAAGGGATTTCTGAAAGTCCTACAGTGACTTTAGATGTAATCAAAGAGGATAAAAAAAGAAATTTAAATGATGAGTACAGCACACATGATGGTAAACACTCAAACTAATCCAGGTAAAAGCAGCAAGTGAATACACAACATTATGGTCTGTGATTCCAGCACATAACTACAGCTGGGGAAGAGTTTGCACTCTGGTTTTGATAAATATAAAAACTCATGCCATCTCGGTTCCACTGTTATTTTATCATGCTAAGCAGAATGAGTTAAGACAGGGATGCAAGCACATGCCAAATCTGTTTTTATACATGGATTTACTCTAATAATTGCAAGTCACACTGACTGCGGTGCTGGAAGCCAATGCCTCCCAGTGGGTATGAGAACCCTTGGAAACACATCCCAAAATGGGAAAGTTCTGTGAAGTTCATATGTCTGTATATTTAAATGACAGGCATAATATACAAAACCCCATGCATGTTTATATATATTTACAGAGAGTGTGCATATTTGCAATTGCATAGATATACATGATCAGTCATTATATAAATTTCAGACATATATGTTGCTCATATGATTGGGTGCCATCATCATTAACGAGTAAATCATTTTACAAAACTTACATTAATCTGTATCAGCATTGCACAAACTCTCATAGATCAGAGTTAAGATAATGTGTGGATTTTTACTTTTTATTTGAAAGTCAACTATTGTTAGGAGAAATTTATTTTTTTTTGAGGGACAAATGGCTTTGCCCATCATCTTGAGCACCTTTACTTAACCGAATATGTTTCCTAAATTTCCCTGAGTATAATGACACTGATTTCCACACTTTCTCAACTGCCTCCAAAAAATGAGTCAGTTGTGGCCGTATTTCTGCAGATACTTCAGGACAACTCTTGTGGAATTAACTTCTTATGAACAAAAAATATACTGAGGCCAAAAATTAATATGTATCTCTCCTTGCACCTACCATCTCCTGGATTACCCAGAGGCTGCCTCAGAGACCAAGTTCACAATGAAATGCCAAGAAAGCCATATGATGGTATTTCCATCCAACATCAAAAGAATATCTACCTCTCACACATTGCCACTGATTCTGAAGAAAACAAACAACCAAAAATTCATATATTTTTCTAAATGATCTAGCTAACTCTGATAGATAACGTTTTTATCACCGCCTGTAGTGAACGCTCTCACAAACATCAGGGAGCATAATCCAAGCAATATTAAGCACTTTGGAAATTCCCCCCTGTATTATTAAGCAAGCGCATTTCGCGGAATATTTGCGCAAAGTATTTTTGTGTACATAAATGTTTGGGAGGGAGCATGTTTTCCTCTGAATGCAGCACCTGAATAAATACTTTTGCATGTAAATCTGTAGATATCTAGATTAACATGGATCATCAGTGGAACTGCTGCTTTGACCACCCCTTCTGTAAAGCAATGTCTTCAAGAAATGTGACCAGAAAGAAATTAAATGTAACGCTTGTAGGTCAGCCAAAAAATCTGGCTTGTGTCTTTCTTTCTTCCTCAGACAGGAAGGAGCCCAGCTATTTTTAAGTCTGGTGTCCAGGTACATAGCCAAAAACAAATACTACTTCTGCTGGAGAAGAAGACAGGAAAAGGTTTTATATATTCTAAAGATTCCCCAAGGCTTGCTAGCCTCTTCTCTCATTGTCCTTGCTGTGTCACACACTCTCATCCTAGGATAATTTACTTGCCATTTTTCAGGTGCTGCTTTATCCAGTTAGCAAACAGAAATGACACTGTGTTATTTAGAGTACAGGCTTAAAAAACTAAATAAAAAACAAAACCCCAAACAAACAAACAAAACCCCAAACAAACAAACAAAACAAAAAAGAAATAATAAAACAAAAAAAAAAAAACAGAAAACTGCTTAATTCTGTATTTGCCTAAGTCAGAGTAATAAAGTAACATTTGCTTCAGAACATTTACAAACAATCCCATAATCCAAGTCTATTCAAATTATTTACTGCAGTAATTTCTAAGAATAGGCATTGTCATTACTATTACAGTAAAAAAGGGAAAGAAAGGGTAATGAAGATTTTATTTCCATGGTCTGTTCAGGACTTTTTTCATTCCTTATGTTATAAAATTGTTCAGAAAAATAACTTGATTTCACCTTATAACTACGTAAGGAAGCTTTACATACATAATGTATCATTAGAAAGTCTTCTGGACATTCACAAAACCAATTAATTTCAAACTTTTAGATTTGTTGAATTATCTTCCATAATTACTTATCTTTCTTGATAATCAGTTAAAACACATTATAACTAGTGTTTAAAGCAACATCAAACGATCTTCATCACTTCTCTGTTTTTACTTCTCTCCCTTTTCTCTTGGGTTTTTGTGGGGGTTTTTTCCAACCCTTGAGGCTTGACCAGAGCTTTTGGAGATTACATTAACAGCTATCTTTCCTAAAATGTATACATGATTTATTCAACACTCTATTTCTATAGTAATTCCATGCTATAAATTGAGATCTAGTTGCAGCTATTCTTCTGAGAGTTTCAGATGGCAGACAGCTCCAAACATGGGCAGGTAGCATCCCAAGTTGAGTGTGAGTTGCTTACAACAGAAATATCTCACATCCAGTCAGGAACTAATCCAGATCCAACGGATGCAACTCTTGAACATCTTCCCACACAGTCAATTTGCCAATTCAATAAATTAATAAGAAGTTATAGTTGCCAAAGGACGTTTTGAGACATGAAACAATGTAATTCTCTTTTAATCATGCAGAAAAAGGGTATGTGTACTCCAATGTTTTTCTGATGGATACAGCTGTATCAATACTAAAACAGAGAAAAGTATCATGAGTGCATCTTTTAGGACTAGGGGAGCACAATTAAGTGACACACTGTTGTGTGCACAACTGTGTGGATTCCCTGGGCAACAAACCAAAATAATAATCTACTCCAGATCCTTTCCTTTGAAATTACCTGGTGTTAACTGGCTATGAGACTTCATACTTTTTATTAATCTATAGCCAACACAACTGAGCTTATCATTTCTCTTTGCTCCATAAGTGGGGTAAAAAAAAGACCCTTCCAAAACTTCTCTTCATGTAGTTCATTGATGTTTGTAATAGTGGAACTTTCTACTGCTATTTGATCTGGACAACAAGAGATAAGTGAGCTCTACTGAAATACTCCAGCTAGCTGGAAATGAGCCTGATTTTGCCAGAATTAACAGAACCAACTTCGTGTTCACAGTTATTGACTAATTATTACTCTCATTCATCTTTAGTTTGAGTTGCCTGATTTTCTTTACATTGATTTTTTCAGTTGCAATTGCCAATACCTAGATTTTTTTATTACAGACTGAGAGCCTGATCTACAATTAGAAAATAGAAAGTGTGCCAAGCAGCAACAATAAGAGCATGGTGAAATATCTGTCCTATGTTTATCTATTCTGACTAAAACAATATCTTGTTTGTTATACAGTGTTATTAAAAGTTACATATATTTTCATCTGGTAAACCTACCAGAAAAAATCTGAATTTCATCTTCTCTCACAGAATCTTCTGATTCAGGAGTACCACAAGAGGGATGAAGTTGCAAGGTACTCTTCATTCTCCTTTCTCACTGCTACTCAAAGGTGTTTTTAAAAAAAAGAAAACTTCCTTTTTAAAAAAAAGTCTGAGAGTCCTTCCATGGGAGCTGTATGAATAAAATTAAATCTTGATTCTCTAGAAGGCTTAGAATAAGGCATTGAGGAAAAAAGTGGCAAGACCTACAATGAAATGCTTCCTCTTGTTTTCAGACTTTTAAATACACTAAAAAGAAGGAGATTCTTGTGTTTTCCATTTGTGAAATTTAAACGGAAAAAAAAAGGGGGGGGACACAAAATAGTGCAGTCACAGACAGTTTTACACTTGTAAAAATTAACTCAGTTGTGTTAGTGCAGTCTGTCTTGGCTAAAATTACTTGTCCCTGAGACATTGCACCCCACTGACTATGAGGTGAGCTTAGGCTGACTAACTTAGACTTAGCCATCTAATTTAGGGCAGGTAAATCTCATCTTGTCTAAGATGATCTGTGCTTTTAAAAGCCCATCTGTTTCCTGCACGCACATACCACATCACAATTCTGGAGGCCAGAATTCAAAATATTATGCTATGACTACTTTAGACACAGCCTTTAAATAATCATTTTCTACATAGACCTGACACACTAGATCTTTTGATGTCCACAATCTTTCACAGCCCTCTCTCAAAGGTAACGTGCAAGTTATACCACATAACTTGGGATACTGTATTCCTGTCTCATATTTAATTTAACCAAGGTATTTCTACAGCATCATTATATTTCCTTATTATTTCCAGGACTTAGTGTACTGGATTTATGCAGAACTGCAGCAAAGAACTATTTAACAACATCCCAATCAAAACAGACATTGTTTAGGCCAGATTTGACTCTACTTCCTGGATGAGCTGCTCATGAAAACTCCTTTGAAATGCACTATAGGAGTTAAACATTCACTGTATTTCTTAATTTTTTTTATTTTTCTTACAGTAAGAAGTATTCAAGCAAGCCCTGAAGCTCTGCATACCATTTCCACCACTGATTTACATTCTTTATCATAGGTGGAATGTTGTGGTTTCTCCACTTTTTGATTAACCCATTTTCTTCTGCACTCTAGGGGCAAGTCACTCGCCTGTTGTTTCATGTTTTGGGTCTTTATTCCATGTTTTCCATTTGCTTGTATGCCTTTTGACTACCTGAGAAAACCTACTTTTTAAGCAACTAGTTTTATTTGGACTATTTGTGGGGGAATTTGTTTTGTTTTGTTTTGCCTCCAGTCAAGTATTCAATCAGCTCCTTCAAAAAGATTCCAAGCAGATAGGTAAGCCCTCTCACTATGAACTCTGTTCATTCTACTTGGTCCAGACACAGTGTGGTATAAATTCATATAATTTTACTGTAACATCACCAAACATTTTAAAAGGATCTATGCTGAATTACACCAGGTTAAAGCCCATTCTCCTGAGATTTTCTTAAGCATTTCAGTCCTCCCAGCTTATCTCGGAGCTACATTTCCCATAATATTCTGCTATACCTGTCTCATCACTCCACAAACATGCAGAACTACAGTAAGGACTGTTCTTTAACCATGTTTGACTTAAAAAAAGACATGGTTTGTCTGGACCAAAAATCTTCTTTCCTAAGGGTATGTTTACGTTAGTCATTGCAAGCTACAGATTTACTGCCTCATTTGATGAAAAAGTACTTTGACTCAAAAAGATTTTGTAGCTGGCTTCAATGGCTTTCTGAAAACATCCATCTCTTTTCCTGCAGATTCCTTCTAAATTGCACTAGCCTGGAATTTCGAGGAAAATACAGAAGAGATCTGTCTTTTACCGTCCACCATAGCAACATTTTTTTCCCCCAAATCTTCCCTATTTCCTAACACACATCCACACACACTTTTTCTTGCAGACATGTTTAAACTTTGAGTTACAGGACTAAAAGTCAAGAGCTTCTTTCATTCGTATAGCTGAAAGGAACCAATTTGTCTTCCCAATATGACCTTCTCCAAAAGACAGACTACTGAACATGACTCCAAGTTCTTGCTCAAGGTTATAGATTTCATCTGAGTTATTACATGTTCTTCAGAAAGCCCTCCACTCCTGGTTCAAAAGTTTTAATTCTGAAGAAAACTCTACAGCTTCATGAAAATTCCACTCCATGTAATTTTTAATGCATCACTTTAATGTCTGTTTAATGACCATGCCCATAAAGTGATTACAGATTCCCTCGAGCACAAATAGTATTAAAAGCCCAACTAGTAGTAGAAAAGGTTTTACAGCATGCAGTTAAATGATACCTTTACTAATAATTTGAGGTTCTTATCACGTAAGCCACATACTTGTAGATGCTAATATGATCTCATTCAAAAAACTTCCACTATCTGCTATTCACTACCTATATATATCTCTAAATATATTTTATTTTTTCAAAATATATATATAGATGCATTTCATTTTTAGCTTTAAGTCCCTGATATTCACTGAGATTTGAAATATCTTCTATTTTCTTTTGACTCTTGTCTATCTCTGAAAGTTCAGAACACAGATATTAAAACCATATCAATTAAGAGTCTAAGGCAGAATGATATATTTTCTCATCAAACTTTACATTCACACATCGTAATTTTCTAGCAACTCTCACTGTTCGCACACTCCACACGTGGCTGAACCATGTGTACCAGCTCACTGCCTTCTGGAAGTGTGCTCTTACACCACTTAGTTTTCTTAATAAACAGTTTCATAAATTCAGCATTAAAAGGACATGTAAGTGTCCAAGGACAAAACACTTCCTGGAGAAATAGGATTTATTTCCTGAAACTCCCTATGAGACAAGTGTTTTAAAGACTGTATTTCTCAGCTTACTCATCTGTCAGACAGCACACATCACATCCACAGCATAATCCACATGATTATTTATTAAGTATTTTAAAATGTCACCCTCGGCCAAGTTGGCATTTAGGATACCAGTTCTTTTAGGGTGAATTTAAATAAGTCCTGCCTTCTTTGTGCCTCAGTCTTTCAGCTTTAAAATGGAAATTATTCTCTTTATCCTTTTCTAGCTAGCAAGATATACAGTGATAGGATGATATCTCAGAAGATACACAGAACTTTATATCCTTAAATAGTAATAAAGCTTTGAGTCCTCATTAGTCTATTCATTACTCTCGTAATTTTATTAAAACAAGTATTACAATGAAATACACAATTTGAAATAACAAATCAAGTGAATATTTAATGGTCACCTCAGTGTTTGAGGCAGGTGGAATTTCTGTGTTCCCAAAGGACCTACTGAAGGCACTGTGACCATTTAGTACCAGCAGCTCTCCTTCCAATTCTTTATGGATCACAAATTTCAACCAGTATCCCACTCTTCCAGTCTCTTTTTGCAATTATCTTCATACCAATTGTTGTATTTGACCCCAGCAGAAGAAATATGGAAAGGTAGTAATCTCTGAGTTCAACCTCAGACATTTATGGCTGTGTTCACACAATGTATTTGTTCTCAGAAGTAAAGCATAATCAGCAGCTCTCCCCTGGCTCTCCCCATAGGCTCAACCTAGTGCCACTGTTCTCTGAATGCTTTCAATCACTGCACTTATTTAATTAATTCGAACTGTAAGTAAGAAGCTTAAGGTGAGACAGGCTCTCTGCTTCCACTCCCAAAGAGTGTAAGGAACCTCCGGCCCTGTAAATGAAGTTTCTCATAAAGGTTTGTAAATTAGAGATCTGGAGCCATAGGCATTTAGTATATTACAGGCTGTTACATTTTAAACACATAGATTTAAGGCAGTAGCTTCATGCTGTGAGAATGGGAGTCCTCCGGCTGAGGGATTTCAAGCTACTGGGAAACTGAATCAGCTCTGGCAAGTTCAGGCTCAGAAAAAAAAAGTTACTCAAGGCTCTTTAACTCTCTATTTTGAGCAGACCTAGGCCTTAATAACCATTTTCTTGTAGTGGTGTTTGAGCACTGTTGTTGTTGTTATGGGAACTTGTAGATATTTATTGCTAGCTTTGAGATATTTGCAGTTTCTCAGTTAAAGGAGGGCTCGTTGCAGCTGCATATGGAAGAGTTTGTGAATTCTCAGTTACTAACAGCTCAAATTAAAAGAACCCCCACCTGACATAATTTTCTAGTTCTTCCTAAAGGAAACATGTTTCTGTTGATGGCCTAAGTGAAAGGTGTGAACACTGAAAACCAGTTTTAAAGCTTTATGCGTTGAAGTCTGATCAGTGCACAAAGACTCTGTGCTGTATCACAGGAGCACAGCTGCTACCTCCCACTAATACAGCAGCCCCTGGGGATCCCACCAACTGATGGGAATTTAGGGAGACTGTCAGTCATCTTGGAATTCTCCTGGCCACCTTCCCTAATTCCTCCAACCCTTCCTAGGTTGGAACCCTCTCCTAGGGTCTCTCTTTTTTCCTTGAGTAATCAAGGGTTTACCACAACATTTGTTTCTTTAACTTTGAACTTCATCTGTAGACAGCCAAATTCTTCTCCCATTTACACTCCCTGAAGTCAAAGCCATCCTGGACTTGAAACGGAGAGCACATCTGCTGAATGTCTCCATTAGGGTTTCAGTGATGAGAGTACAAAAAAGAGAGAGATCATATAAGAATATTTAGGAATTAATCAAAAGCATGAGATATCTTCCTCACAGTTATTCAAAGACCTGAGGCCATTCTTGAGCAATTTATCTGCAATCATTTGGGTGATTACATTTTTTGGCCCTCTGTGTTGTCATTTCTCTCTCACGTTAGTGACGAAAGAACATATTCCTCCTTGGTGAGCTTATCTTCATGAAATAGAAAGTTTTTCTAGAGATACCAGCAACCATAAGAAAATTCTGATGGTTTTGGTTTATTCCCTTGGGCATGACAAATACTGAAAATGTTCATTTCCACTGTATTTGTAAAGAACGCAAAAGGAATTTTGACTGTGACTCTGGGAACAAAGCAACAAGTCACATGCTCTTGAACACATAAAGTGAGAACATTCTTGATGAATAATAAAATGCAATAATGTTCATACAGCAATAGCCCCAGTCAGATTTACAATCCTGAAAGTCCTGTGGCAGAAAAAACCCAAGTATTTGAGATTCCAGAAGAGCTCTTGAAAACTGTAATGATTTTTTTTTTCTGGCATTTTGAAGGTGGGAATATGCCTTTTGACTGGAATTCATTTTTCAGACAAAGGTCATCTTCATGAATATTTGTCCAGCACTACTGTAAGGTAGCTTACAAAGGACACGTTCTCATGTACAAACTGTTCAAGTAAAATCCAGATAGAGGGGGAGTCACTTCAGCCTCACAAAGAGGCAGCTGTATGCCTTACCTGCAGCAAGAGACTTCAGGATTCACAGGATCTTAAAAAGCTGTTTTACTTTCTTTTTACAAGCATAACTATGTGGGAGATGATGTTGCTGAAGAATCGTGGTTAATTCCTCTTTTCATTAAGTCCTGTCTAACTGAGGCAAGACCAGCTGTTTCAGGGCAAACCAGGAGCAAACATAAGCTGTTCTGAGTGAAGGTTTGGATGACACTTTATCTACCCTTTCACAGCAATCCAACCAGTATGACATTTTAACAAGCTTCACGGAAAGAGACAGCTTCAAGTTTTCTTCCTTAACCTGCCTACAAGGTATGGAAAACCTAGACATCTGTCTGAAGGGGGATGCCCAACGTGCCCCATACTTATCACTTCAGTTTCAGAGAGGCAGTACTGTCACTTATCTCCTCCAGAGTCTTCGAAGAGTTTGGCTGGTGGCCTACCCAAGGCCATCCATAGGCCTACCCTATGGACCCATCATCTATGTCCTTGCATAGCTCTCCAACCCTTTTTAGCTCCATGCAGCATCCTCTCACCTTCCTCCTACAAACTATGCAAAAGGAAGCTTCCACACAACACCGAGCTGGTAAAACTATCATGGTAAGGTTCACTTTTCCTCTTGTAAGGGAATTCTCTGCAAGTAAAGAATGCTCTTCACATATTCTTCACTGCTCTTCACAGTTTCTAGAGATATAACAGTTTACATAATTGGATACCTCTTTTATTTTTATAGACAATGACAGAAAGAGTCTTCCCTTTACAGTAATATATACAGAACTGAGCAGTTCTGGATTCAGCTGTAGAAAAATGGATGGGGGCTAACACCAATTTTTCATGGTTTTCACACATTTCAAAATGTGTCTGTGGCCCAATAGGATTGACTGAACAAACATGATACTCAGCATTTGGGGTAGACCAGGACAAATCACATGAAGCCTCTTTCCATTTCACTGCAATTAAAACTTGATGGAACTAGAATCAGTGCTGCATTAATGAATCCAAATCTTTACTGTTGTGGTATTGGAACAGACAACTTCCAGAAGAGAAAATGGGAAGACAGCCATCGACCTCAAGATGACAAGGGAAGAAATAAGTTTTCTGGAGAATCCTAATGAGGACATGAAACAGCTCTCTGTCACAAGAAGATCTGCCAATAGAAAAAAAAATAAGTGAGGGCAAGAGAAAGGAGTAGTTTCAGAAGCCTTTCTACCAGATTCCAAACATCTTTTATTTTCTTAAACTAAGTGCAAGTGATAATTCTTTGTAAAAGAAAATTAATTTTTTCCTCCCCCACAAATATATAATATGAATCCCTGTTTAGTGACACTTCTTACTAATGCTTTTTTATGGATACTTTGTAAAGAGATTGTGAGAAAGGAACAATGAACATTGTACACATGAATGGTACATGTGTTACAAATAGCTAAAAATCTAAAAATTGGAAGGTGGAATAGCTATAAACAACCTAACTGATGAATTATGTAACTATTTAAAGCCATTCATAAACCAATTATTGATAATTTATTAAACCCTGAAGTATGTTTACATTGCATAGTTTCATTAATAGCACTGTGTAGGTCCTATGCCTACAGTAGTAACAAAAATTATTCTTGTTAAAATTAGTGGATTGAGAAGAAGAGATAGAGAATCGCTTCACAAAGTACCAAAAATGCACGATGTTAGCAAATAACCACTTTGAGAAAGCCACTGCCACACAAATATTATCTAGAAAACAACACATGCCAAAAGAGAGGAAAAGGGGCAACAGTTAATCCATACAATATGTTGGAAATTTATAAGACCTGTGTGTTGGCAGGCTGTCAGGGGGAGAGAAGGGAGGAAGAGGAAGGGGCAAATTCCTGAAATGAGAAGCTTTCTAATAGGAAAACCTCACAACCTGCCATGGAAACCTTTACCTCAGGAACAAACAACCAGTTATATCTCCTACATCTTAGTATGGGGTGAGAGGCTGTGTCTTAGATAACAGGCCCCAGACATGCTAGGATTTAGAGATAATCACCAACAGCTTGAGTTGCACCTGGATGAGAATGGGAACAGAAACATGAGCACGAGCATTATCCTCTCTCAGAAGCTCACCTCGCAGATGGGAGTGCTCTGTAATAGCTGTAAATTCCTCAAAGATTGGCTTTAATTAGAGCCTAACCTTGCCATGAGAGGGATGGAGAGCCATTACACACTCGGTAGAGTGATCCCAGTCTCCTGCCTCACTGTAGATGATGAAAGGCACTGTTGCTTACTGCTGCTACTCCAGATTGCAAGGGCAGTGACAGACTTTAAAGAAAGCCAAGACTGCAAAACTTCATCATGGTGTGAAAATGATTACGACATAAGAAGGATGAGAATTCCTACAATCAGCAAGAGCTGGGCTACCCTAATTCCTTTCTGGCAAAGCACCACAGGCATTTAAACTCTTTCCTCATTCATGGTCACAGGATTTTATCATGCAATATAAAGACTACAGTAATGCAAGAGCCTCATCTTATGGACACTTGTGTTATATCTATACTAAAAAAAACCCTCAGCAGTACTTTGTTTCCAGTTCTGCATCCTAATCACATCCCAGATACATCAGGGCAGGTTCAACCATGCACCAGTCCTGTCTTCCATGTCCTGGCACAGGAATCTCAGGTGCAAAGACCATATAGGAGACAATGCCCACCAGCAGCGACCCTCTCTGAATGACAGCCATGGGAGCACCAGAAAGCATGCCCTGGCTTGCCTCAGCCTGTCAGTACGGACTCAGCTGGTTCCATCAGTACTTCTAGCACTTCTAGTTCTAGCACTTCTCCACAGCCAAAAGTTGTTTTGTTGCTATAGGATATACAACATGATTTCCCACTCTGCATTTTTGAAGCCCATAGAACACTACAGTAGGAGATTTAGGTATAAACCCAACACTAAACACCAAACACAGAAACTACCTACTCTTCAACTCAGGACATGCTAACCTGCATCCAGTCCTGTGCCCTCCACGATGCTAAGTCAGCTTCCATTGCCAGTAGGGGTGAATCTCCCCCCAGTTCTACATGTTCTTTCAAATGTCTCTCCAAGCAAAGAAGCATCAGTGCTGCTTTATCCCTGTTGAATCAAAGACAGTTCACTCTCAGCCAGATCCTTATCTGATCACAAAGTAAAGGTCAAATTCAGGTCCTGATGGCACATAAACTTGATTTAGTATAACTATGCGATCATAATTTTATTCAGGAAAAACAGTAAGAGTGAAGCATTTCTGTTATGAAAAGAAGATAAAAATCAAAATGTTAGTTTAATGACATAGCAGTTTAAAATCTTCCTCAGAGGTTCCTAGAAAGTCAACATGAAAAAAAAAAACCAAAACAAACAGAAGAGAAGCCCAAACCCCAAAGAAAGCAAAAAGAAAAAAAAAATGGAAGAGAAGCTTAATGAAAATCTGGAAAGGAGAATCTCTAGAAAAGCTGAGTCACTGCTCAACTATAACATGTACTTGAACAAGTGAGACTCTTTGCCTACTTCTTGTGTAAGCAAAAAGAGAGCTCTAGGCACCTTATGGACATAAACAGGGAGCCTTGGGTAAAAGAACAATAAAATGAGAAGAGTTGTTAATGGTCCACTGTGGGTCTGATCCAGAACTGAATCACTAACATGGAAACTGCCTTCAAGTTACTATTAGTAGGACCAGAACTGTATCTTCCTTTGACTAGCTATTCCCATTAAGATGGTGCAGCTGAGCCCTAGACATGGGTTTATCTCTGCTCCAGGGAGGGTTGTCTCCAGAAGAAGGATGAAGCAGACAGCTGTGGGGATAAGTTCTTAAACTTCTGCAGCCAGATTAGTCTGCACTTTCAACCTGAATTACTCCAATCTATTTAGAAGACAAGTCCACTTCGGTTTCTCTCAGAAACTTACCATTTCAGCTTTCTTCTTACTTTTTCAAGGGCAAAGCAACCTATTTTACATTAAGGATGTATAAAGTTGCTCCATGAGCAAGGGAAATGCATTGGAACCCACAAGTTTCAGAGGAATGCAGGAGGAGGAAGAAAATCTTTCCAATTGGTCTATCACAATGTAAATAATCTAAAGAAAATGTGCACATCCAAAATCAAGTGAAAGCTCAAATACACTGCAAACAAAATGGAGAAACAGGCAGAAGTCAGCATGCTCAGAGAGGGATGGTTCAAGCACTTTGCTGAGACTTTACCACAGCATTTGTCTGACAGTTACTCTGAAAATCCAAATTTACCCTGAGCATTTACACTCCCTTTTTCTACCATGTAATTGCATCCTAGGGATCACAAGACCCATGGTTGCATCAGCAGCAAACATTTGAACTAACTAGGGAGCATGCTGGAAAAAAGGAAAGGGTTTTTTTGCATTATTTCCAAACATTTCCAAACACAAACCTTTCACAAAGGTAACAAGTGACTGCTCTCAATGTGTTCTCCAGTAAGAATGTGTCCTCACTCTGCAGTCAAAGCTATTAAGGAAAAATTAATAAAATAGTTTGAATTTAAAATGTATGATTAAAAATGCATGTACAGATCCAATTTTAGTTTTCTGTTCTTTCAAACTATTGCAAGTTTTCCGAGGCACACCAAGGAGCAAAGAACTGAAGGTTGCTTTGCTGTGTATCGCTGCCATCTAGTGACCTAGCTCTGAGAATGGGACTCCAATATCACCATAACTGTATCAGCGATGCTCTGGTTATACTCTTTATTTCAATTTTAGCAGAATGTAAAAGATTATTTCAGTTCACAGCTCTTATTGCAAATTAAAGAATAAATTTCAGTTAATGTGGTGGTATATGTGTGATCATACCACAGTAATGAGAGATTTATTCACTTTGCATAACTGCTATACCTACAAATTACCCATAGGAGAATGTTCCTTTCTTTTTTTTTTTTTTTTTTTTTGAGAGAGAGAGAGGATTTTTTTTTCTGTGAAGGTGAAGTTACATGCACCAGAAAATCAGTGATATTATTAAAACATAATTTAAATCCACAGACTTCGTTACTTGCCTGTGACATTGCATTAAATGAGCTTCAATGGCGTGCACAAGAGCAGACATTATAATCACCCCTGTTTCTTTCAGTTGCTTATGATAAGCCTTCCATGAGGACTTGATTATTAAAAGCTTCTGACAATAGCAGTGATTTAGGAAATGTAAGGGGAAGTTGTGCCACAATATATTTAAGAGTGGAAATGTCTGGGCTGCAGAGGAGAGGTCCCATTCACTCCATGAAACACCAGTGACACCACTAGCCTCCTCTGAGCAGCCAGGCTGACTCAGCTAAGTCAGACCTCTCTATCCCAAAATTGACAGAGTGGGTCTGAATAAACAAGGATTTGAGAGACCCCAATATTTCGGAGGCAGCTAAGCAAGTAAAAAGTAGATTTGGGAGAAGGGGTAGAATCTGAAAAGTGTGCTGATATCACATAAGAGTAATAAATGTAATAGCCATAGCCTAATACCACAGCCCAGACTCTATCTTCATTTCTTGCATACTATAGACTTCTGGGGGGTATCACACAGTCCAGTATGTGGCTGAAAGTAATTTACAAGTCCATGGCAAGGGCCAAAATCAAGTAGACCTATATCAGACAGTGTTCCTAACAGGGAAACTCATAAAGGTATATTGGAAAAAAAAAAAGGCAATTCAGCATATTACACAGCCCATTCTCTAAGGAGGTCATTGAAGTCAAATAAATTTCATAAGTCTTTCCTATGCAATAATTTAGGTGCAGTTAATATGCCCCAGAATACCAATAACAGCTAGATGCAGAGGTCATTTATTCACATTTTATCAATAGGATCTTTATGAGATGCAGGCTCCTTCTTCAAGATCCACCCCGTGCCAACAACTCAGAACATCAATACTGTCCAGAAACCCACCTCAGTGCATTTCAAACACCTGATTGAGCAATATGAAGTTAGCAAATGTCTTTGGGAGATACTCAACCCTCTGCCTCCATCTCAAGCCAAAACTAACTTCAGACTTGCTGGGAGAAGGAAAAGGCTGCCTTCCCCCAACCACGAGAGGTTTTCACATAAAGTATGATAGCATTGTGTTTCTTCTGAATAGTAACTCCGTTCAGCTTAATGCTCATTTCTCACTTGCCTGGGGTTCATCATTTCAGTAACACAATGATGGTTTTTGTTCTACATACACTGGACCTGATAGAGCTTTCTGAAACTTCACTTCGCAAGATGCAAGCAGATCAAAAATTAGTTTAACAAAACACATAATTGGTTAATTGACTACATCCCCTGTCCATAGCACAGATTTTACTATTATTTCAACTGAGGTGGCTTTTCAATGATAATATTATTTATCAGCTGATGAGTGCCTCATTGTTCCAGGCTTAGAAGGATCCAGAAGGTTTCCTTTAAGGTCTATCTACACAACAAATATTCAGAGCATTCATATTGGTAAGTGCTCCCACCGCTTCAATAACCAGAAATCACACTG
This sequence comes from Manacus vitellinus, assembly GCF_001715985.3. Classification (NCBI taxonomy): domain Eukaryota; kingdom Metazoa; phylum Chordata; class Aves; order Passeriformes; family Pipridae; genus Manacus; species Manacus vitellinus. Next base: position 1,836,463 of record NW_021940773.1, read on the forward strand.
ATCATAATAGAGAATTCAGGTTAAAAAGCCGGTAATCTGATTGATCCAGCTGAACAGAAAGCTTGAGAAAACCAAATAAGATTTGGCCTGAAGATCTAAAAGGACACTATTTCACACTAAACATTTAGGATTTCTCAGTTTGCGCTTTTAAGCACTAAAACAATTTCCTCTGAGCATTCGGAAATTCTGCTTATAAATACATTAGGTTTTAAGGAATACTTTTCAGTTAAATGCATCACTCTGTTTATAAAAACATCCTCTCCACCCTGTCCCCCCAATGATTTCCAGCGAGCTGCTATGGCTTGTTTCCTCTAAACTACCATCATCCTCCACCCCCACCTACCACCCATTAGGAGCCTGATACAGATATCAAAAGTGGGGCATAATGGGCATTAAATGAAGACCTCCCAGCTGTCTCCTGACAGTTTCATTGCATAATGGTGACCTCTGCATGTCTTATTCACAACATAAAAAAGACAAAACTATACAACTCCAGATTGCAGATTAAAAAAAAAAAAGTCCTATGATATACTTGGGGGGCAGGTTGGGGTCTTCACTTACTTGCATATATAGATGGTCTTATTAGGTTTGCTTTGGTGCTTCCTAAAGGTGTAATATTTTATTTCTTAATAGTCATTCTTGCCTTCTTTCTTGCTGAAAAGTGATAGTTCACTTTGAAAGCAGAGATTTATACTGCAGACTCTTCATTTAAACCTTATGTAAAGAAATAAAATCTTTATGTCCACACATATTTGAGCTCTTACCTGCATACATTTATAGCGTGTTACATTTCCCAGCTTTCTCATATTTAATGTTTTACAGCCTGTTCTTCAGATTCAGGTACTAAAAGCTTGAAGGCCAGAAAGTAGGCAGCAGCTCATTATTTTAATTAGAAATGAACCAATATAGAGATCTCCAAACTGTGCAGTTGTACAGGAGTACTAGCACAACCTCTTGCTAGAATAAGAACAATCTGGCCTATGACTTCCACCAAAGTATTTTCACTTAGAGAGTTTAAAATCCTTTAAATGAATCCTTGTTGGGCCATATGTTGTCTCATCAGTATTTAGAAATAACACCATAGAAAAAAAAGAACAAGAAAGGAAAGGAATGATGCGCTAAATAGAAAAAGGTCAGGATAAGGAGAAATAACTATTCCTGTATTTCGAGAAGGCTTCACTCCCACTCCATTCAGCTCTGCATCTCTCAGCCAAGATGTGTGACATTTTCCATGGGAGGCAGCACAGTTGTATTGGTATTTAGCTCACATCTGACAAGCATGTGCCATGCATTTGGAAAAATCACGGAATATGCCAAGTTGGAAAGGATCCAAAAGGATCACTGAGTCCAACTTTTAACCCTGCACAGGACACCCTAAGAATCACACCATATGCCTGAGAACATTGTCCGAACGCTTCTTGAACTCTGTCAGGCTTGGTGCTGTGATCCCTTCCGTGGGGAGCCTGTTCCAGCGCCCAACCACCCTCTGGTATGAAGATACCCTCTGGATATCTTTTCCTGATATCCAACTTAAACCTCCCCTGACTCAGCTTCATGCCATTCCCTCGGGTCCTGTCACTGGTCACGAGAGTGCAGAGATCAGTACCTGCTCCTCCTCATCCCCTCGAAAGGAAGTTGCAAACTGTGATGAGACCTCCCTTTAGTCTCCTCTAGGCTGAACAGACCAAATGCCCTAAGCTGCTCCTCCAGCTGGTTTCCAGGTAATTTCCTCTCCAGACCCTTCACCATCCTTGTTACTCTCCTTTGGACACTCTCTAACATCTTAATGTCTTTTTTATATTGTGGTGCCCAAAACCGCACACAGCATTCAAGGTGGGGCTGCACCAGTGCAGAATTTGTTCATAAGAGGGAGTTGTCAAAAAGAACTTATAACAATTCACAGCTTGTGGAGTCTGACCACCCCTTTATATCCTTTCCACTTTCAGTCTCCATGTGCTCCACTCTTTTTTTTCCCCATTTCACACTAAATGTCCTAAAATGCGAAACAGAATATAGGAAAATATTATCAGTTGGGGACCTTAGGACAATTATACCTTTCCATTTCTCCAAAGCAGGATTAAAGATCACTCTGCAATCCATGTCAAGTGTCATCTGTCCTAAAACAAGCTCCAAGGTCTATCACACATGAGAGCAAACCATGCTGCTACTTTCCCCACTTTATTGGATATATGGCAGGAACACCCTCCAACATGTACATTCCTGGCTCACCAAAGGACTGCCTTGCAGGTTCCCCAACACCCCACAGAGCACACATTGAAGAAAACTTGGGAAAGTGAGCATCACAGCCTGGGTCTTGTCCATGAGTTAATGGCTCAGAAAGAGGGTAGGCAGGAGCTGACAGAAGCTGTATGAATTTTTCTGGCATGCTTTGTTTGGCCCACAGCCTGCAGGCTACTCCTTAAAATACTTTGCTAAACTTTTCCTTTAGTTGTTCCATGTAGATCATGCTTTCCAAACCCCTTATACCTGTTGTTATTCTCTCATTTATCTCTTTTCCTTTTTTTTTTTTCAAATTACGTGATTAAAGCATGGATGCAGCACTACAATTGGTGCCAGTTGACCATGGCAATTACTGTTCAAAAGTTATTCTTTCAAATACTTCTGAGAGCAAGGTTCCTCCTCTGCAACAGTATGGCAATACTGACCACGGCTCAGCCTCCAATCCACTGATTCCTAGATCTTCCTCTGTGCTCTGCTCACCAGAACATTACACATGATTATGTGTCAGGTTTATCCATTAAACTACATTTCTTATGTGAATTCCTCAAAATCCTGCAGAAATCCAAATGTAAGGCTGGGATGAAATCTCAAATACTCAAGATTCCAGGTGGGACTTGTAGCAGTAGCTGTCTCTAAGCAGCAGCTCTGCTGTTCTTCACAGAGCACACCACTGCCCGGAGCTCTTGCTATCTCAGGCTGCAAGAATGGCATACCTCACTCCCTAACCTTTCATCCAAGGCTCCTTTGTATAAGGGAAAGCAGGGGATATAGACCACTGGGAAAAAAGACCTGTTGTTCTCCAGGAAATGAGGTGCTCCGTGGGCCCCCATTTTAGACGTTACCAGCCAGGCTACCCATTAATGCTATCACAGGATAATATGAAGGTTAAAATGTAAAATACCAAGAACCACCCACAGCTGAATATCTTGAGGTGTGACTAAAACCTTAGTACCTCTTGGCCACAACACCATTCCATGCTCTCAAAGCCTAGCCTCTGATAGAGAGAATTTAATCTTATTTCCAAACATTTATTTTAGGATAGAGGGATTTATCCTGGATGGACTTACTCTGACAAAAATCCTTGCCTCTGATTTGAATAAAAAGTCTTTGTGATGATTTTTGACCAAGCAAACTTCTGTCAGAAGTCCTTCAGAATTACAAGCCTCCTTTCCCACATCCTGGTTTGACAAGATGGAATGGAGGGAAGCAGAATTTATTTTGGTGCAGGTAAACTGGCTTTGTGTATTCCACATATTTTAGTTTTGGATTTCTTCGCAAAATTCATAAAAAGTTAAGTTTTCATGTAAATGCTTATAGGTTTTGGAGGCAACAAGTTAGGGTGGCTTGAGGCAGGTCAGCCATGGATTTGAGCAGACTGACAGAGCATGTAAGAGGGGCTACAAGTAAAATGTTTCCTCTAATTGAAACTCACACTGACTCCTGTATCATGAAGTATTACAGAGACAAGGGGCTACTGAATACACTGGAGTGCCCCTTTCACTAAAAGCAGTGAGCAAGTTGCACTTCTTCCTCTGAAGAGCGAAATGTAACGTCCCTGGCTGGCAAAGGGAAACCCTTCTTTTTGAAAGTGCAGATGGTCCAGGGAGTCGGACGGAAAATCTCTCCACCAAACCAATCCCTGTGAATTTCCAAGGAGTCCCAAACCTCACTGGTCTGTCAGAAATGATGCCTAGATGTTGCTAAATTTTTCTAGAAGGATGCAGAAAGCCAGTTGTATGTCTTTGGCAACAATCAGTGAACCACCACAAAAAGTTGCCTTTTTTTCTCATATAAATGGAGCATTTATATGAATATTGTCACTGCTGCTCTCTTCCAAAAGCTCAATTTGCAACAGTGTCTCAATCTCAGCCTAAAAAAAAAAGGAAAAAAGAACACGTAAGTCTGTATCATGTGACTAACTAACCCATCACATGAAACCTCTCTCCACATGATAACATACTGCTATATATACACAGTAAAAACTGCAGGAAACTGGGATCCAGAGAAGTGTTTATTTAGTTTACAAAGTTGGAAACTTTGTCTTTATTCAGCTGAGGTTTTATACAGACTAATGTACCCTCAACTCAACACACAGACTTACACATATTCCCCTGTATAAATTTCTACAACCTCCAATTGCCATATGTAACTACATGTGTTGGAATAACCAGAAGAAATTTTTTGCAGAGCACTGCTACTGTGTGCTGAATGAAACTAGATTCTTATAATCAAGAAATGCCAGACCTGCAAAGCCAGAAAGGAAAATCATCTTCACAAGCTATTAGTTCACAAACTTAGGTAAAAAGAATAGAAAATATATAAAAATCTGTATAAATGTATAAAAATCAGGATGTTGTTCAGCATACTGGAAGCCATGTGTAAGTACATGGCTGTTAGATCAAATATAACAATAAACTACAACGACCAGCAGCAGCACAAATTGCCAGGAAATTTTAATTAAAAGTGAATTTTGACCTCAAAAAAGCAGATAAAAATATATTACTTTCTAAGAGAAAACAAGCTTTCTATTCTCTTGTACCATTTACCAGCAAGCATTGCATTTAGCAATAAACATGTGTGTTCAGACCCCAAACTATTAATAACACTACCAAAACATTTATAGTCCTGATATCATATGACTGCCCTAAAACCTCATGCTTATCCCATTCTACATTACAGGAATACACAAAGTTACAACATAAATGGTCCAAAACACAGTCACTGATTTGTGAATTTCCTTGTAGCAGCTTCGCTGACAAAACCAAACACAGCATTGCCTCACAATTCAAAAGAAAAGCAGGCTTTCCAACCAGAGACCTTAAATTCATATGGAAAAACCTTTTAGAATTTCATAAGAGAGAATAAAGCAGAAGTCTTTTAAATTTTGATATGATGTATTCCTTAACAACCTACAATTTATTAGAATTCTAAAATAATTATTGTAAAAATCCATGGAATTAAAAACTGAGCATCTGTTCTACATAAATTTTAATTGTCCTACAGAATTGTGGAAGCAACATATCTCTTCCTGTTCATTTTTATAGGTTGGTCCATAATTCCTGTAGAAAGGTTATCATTTTCTATTAAATGCCACAGCACTTTTCATACAGGAGTCTTATTCTTTTCTCTCCACCCATGTCTTATTTGAGCCCAGTTCTACAGCCAAGTCTCCATTATTTGCTTTGGACAGTCAGTTTTGCAGCTGAGTCCATAAGGTTTCTCTATATAATTGCAAAGTATGTCTGACTATTTCAGTGGTGGGTGGACAATTATATATGTCAAAACCTTCCTTCCAGATAATAACAAAACTGCATGGATAGCAAACCTGTTATATGAACCTCCAAATTAAATACCCAACATCATATCAATTCCTCATCTGAAACACCCTGCTGGGCAGCACACATGGAAATTACCTTATTTGAAAGAAAGAGCTATTCAGCAGGGCAAATATTAACACTATCTGGCATGAAAATCTTACTTTGGCATAGTTCAAGAAAGAATAAACAATGACAGCAGAAAACCTCCCAGTTGAATACGTTAATGTTAGTTAAAGACCGTAAAAGGTGAAAACTCCTTCCAGGACCTTTTGTTCTTTAGATAGCTTGTGAATTACCTGAACCAGATTCAGTTTCAGCCATTAATTCAAAAGTATTATCTCAAGTATCATTAAAAATCATCAGTCTCACTCAAAGTATAATTTTTACCTCAATCACCTCACATTAGCCTTGAACCCTGTTTCCTACTTTCTGTGGTTTTATTACAATACTACATACATTTACTTTCTGTCCAGTTTCTCACAGTGACATTAGTTCCCTCTGCTGCATTTAGAGTAAAACTGATGATCACTGTAAAAAAGTATATTTCAAATATGCACCTACCAAACTAAATACTCCCAACAAATCAAAACGTTCATGAGGTCAGATGTCTGATGTCCTCCCCAGCAACTTCCAGTCAGCTCTTCCAAAATGTCATCTTTCTATTAAAGCTATAATAGTTCTGTAAACAAAAAGTATTTTATGATTGTTTCTGTATGTATCAAGATGTGTTTGGCACTGTAGTCTGCAAAAGAGAATTTCCTGTTTACAAGCTCATATTCTGTCCTGAATTTGAATGTGTACTTGAACAAAACCCTTCCACACGACTCCTCATCTTATTTCAAATGAGACTGTATTTTGATGAGCATTTTTGCTTTAAGTTAACCATAATTACTGCAACAGTTTGACCCCTTCTTTTCTTAAAGAAATAAGAAACAAAAGAAAAAACATTGACAAATTAATAACAAAATATGAATATTACAACATAATATATGAATATAAACAACTTTATAGATCTGAGAAGTCCTGTTTAATTCAGTGAGGAAAGTCTACCATCTAGTTGGTCGTGGGTAAACGCAGCAAACCCAAACTCTTTGTTTGTTAGGTTTTTCTCAACAGCTGTTAAGCATCATTCTCATAAGTCTGACTTTTTGTTATATTTATAATAATCCATACATTATTTTAGACAAATGACTCATGGAATTATGCAAAGACATTAATTTAATTTATTTTCCTATTTCAACATATCCAAAAAATGAACAGTCTTTTTTTCCTACTTTTGATTTCCCATATGGTCGTGGAAGAACATGACTTAGTTATGGTCTCACTACACAATCTTATAAGTTCAAAGTTAAAATGTGTTACAATCATGAACCCAAGTATTTATTTCTGTGAAGGAGAGGTGCCAAAGTGACAAAGATAGAAACAAAAACGAAATAAAGAAATACACGATGAAGAGTACGATTGGTCCACGTACAGCTTAAAACGTTGACCTGGAGCTGCTCTTGAGAGCCATGGGAGAACTCAGTCCCCCCATCATTGATTTCCAGGCTCCTGGCTTAAGGTTGCCCAAATTCCTAGTTTGTTTGCCTGAAAAAGTCTAACTTTGCTGTCTTCAACTTAATTATTTCTGACTTATAACAAAATAGAGGATTTATTATCAAGTTTACAAGAACACTTGGATGTAATCCAGCTGCAGGGCAATCACATACCCCTGGCCCTGGTAACTCCTGTTAGCATCATGCTAAAATCCAAAAGTGCTGCATACATTACTCAGCTCCAAAGTCAGCATATTCAGAGAAATGTTATATTTCTGTATATCAACATTATATCATGCAAAAGAGCCACCAGGTGCAGAGCCTGTTATTTGGCCAGTTACGAATTTGTAGTTTTAGAAACCTGTTTCATAAAACTGTTAAAAATTACAGTGACATTTGCTAAATGATGGTAACCTTTATTTAATATTCATATCTTTAAAAATATAACAGCCTCAGATGTGTTCCAGAAAACAGCCTCTGAGCTAAAGGCTCAGTTGAGTCATTTTCTGTAATAAAGAAGGGGTGGACATACTTTCAATAGTGCTTCGTATAATGGTCCTTTACTCAGAAAAACAAATAATTTTTGTATTTGCAAATTCATCACTTGAATGACTAAGTATTCCTATACAAAATCTATCCAGTTGTGTGGGTGCTATGAGGGAAGATACGGTGCCTTCATTCCAGATGCTTGTAAGTGGAATGAACAAAAAGGATGCTCTCTGCGAATGTTCATTTTCACTTGACAAGTGTTCATTCTGCAAGGGGCTGGAGCTATTAAAGAAGCCATTCCTAACAAATGTTTGCCATTATCCATCAAGTTGTTCTTTTTCCAAGAGGCAGTAGCTGAATTCCATGAGCACTCCCAGCCCATTTCACTGAAGGGTACCACAGACTGCCGTAAACTCACATCATCTGAGTTGTGGAAAATCTTTTACACAGCTACAAACTGTCAACATCTGACAACAGCCATGGTCTTAACAAGGTCAAGCAGGTCAAAACCTAGCTTATATGAAATCAATCAGGATTTAGAAAATAGAAATGAAACTGTCACTCCTCAAAGGGTTGATCTAATAGATATACTTAATTTGTAAATATATAAAGTCATGTATCTATTCAAGAGGATAAAGCTCCTTGCAAAACATTGCTGTAACAACTGCTTTGCTTTAGACTGCTAAGTTGTGCTTTCATGCAAGAATGCAATTGTCAGAGCACTTACTATGTGGGAGACCCAAGTTGTTTTCTTTTACATCTGTCACCACCCATGAGAATGATCAAACTGCCAGGCTCCTGGAAGGGCATTCTTCAGCCTTTTATTTGAATCACTGCTGTATTTTCCCATAAAATATGAGTCCGACTCATCCAGGAAAAAAAGCATACAAGAGACCATGTTTCTACAGTCTAATAGTTATGTCACTTAGTAAGAAAGGGACAGCCTTGGTTCTAGTTCCAAGACTTTAGCCTGTATTTCACATAATCGCATAAAATATATAAACACTACCTAATACCTTCCACCACTTTGACTTTAAAAGAAAATAATGATTTCTGTTCAGGTCTTTGAGAGAAACACTGACCGGATATGCATCCACACAAGTCACAGCTTCCTCCTGAACCAGGTGCCTAAATCTCAAAGGGTGATTAGAACTGTATACAGTCTTCTGTGTTTTTATGTTCTGCATCTTCCTATTAACTATCTTCAAGTATCTCCTCACTCAACACATTCCCCTTCTGACACACCTTCTCTGCATATGTCCCCCAGGACACCAAGGCACTCAGCATTTGAATTCTAGATTCCCCTTTGCAACCAGAAGCTCGAGGGTTACAATCCTCACCTCTATGGCAGATCTCTGACCTTAAATAAACCTTCTGCACTCTCTAGAAAATAAAACAAACATGCACTTTTTTTTTAGCAGTCAGGCTCTGGAAGACTACTTTCCACTACATTTGCATCTTCTGTCTTTTCCTCCTGCCTCTTGTTCCCTACAGCTTCCCTCTTCTTCCATCAGTCCTCCCAGCTATTTTATCAGATGGGCAAGCAGGAGTTGTCATCATGTTAGCTATGCTGATGAGCCAGGAGGTCAGATTTACTGGCTTCATTAGGAGTCCACAATCCTTACCAGATACTGTTTTTCACCATGCACCCAGCAACTTAAAATTTCTAGACCATTAATTATCACCAAATTTAGCTGAATATACCAGCAGATTTCAAAGATTTTGAGACTTAACACATAAATCTACTTATGAACAAAGAATTTACCTTCCAGAGAATCAGACTTAATATTTAATAAGGAGATTAGGTTGGGTTGGAAGAAGAGAGGAATATGAATTAAGCAAATAGCTGGACATTTCCAAAGACAAGATTCACACACCACTTACACTGTAATTCTTTTAAGAACATGCTCAAAAAACTACCAACTCAATAGCCAGGTCTCTGCAGAGACAAAGACTATGTGAGCAAATAAGGCCAGGCAGTGAGTCCAAGGCCTGACATGTCATCCAGGCTGCTAAAATCTCAGCAGTGACACCACTTTGGGCTGAGCACTGCAAGACAATGCTGTAAGGACAGGCATGAGCCTGAACAAGGAACACTTTCCCAGGGGTATTTTGGATGCAATTACTCTCTGCTGTGAGAGTTCCTTAGCTGTACTGATACAAACCAGGCTGGGCCAGTTGGCTTCAGGACCAGAAAACAAATCCTGAAGCTTTGTATTTACTATGTAGAAGTAGCCAGAGAAACTGAGACAACATCATGTGTTAATGTTGGCCCAGCTTATTCACAGACGGTGGATGGATAAGTAGGGAGAGCACAGCTCTGTCCACCACTGGAGCCCTTTGGCTCTTCCCAAGCAAGCGGCTCTGAGCCTGCATTGCCGTGCAGACAGACAGAGTTCACGGTTCCAGGAACTCAGTGTTCCCAAATCCTGAATTGATGTACTCACAGTAAAGCATGCATTCCAAATATCCCTCTTAGACAGTGGTCTAATGTTTTTCCATAATATGGGGACTGCTAAATCCCTTTTTTTTTTCTTTTTCAATCCTTCTGTGAAAAACTGAGACTCAAAAACTTGAAGACAACATTAACAGGACCCTGTAAACAGCAATTTCTGTTGCTCATAGGAGTTAAATCAGTGCTCTGTGACTTCAGTCATGAACTGGAGGACAGGAGTAGTAACAAAAGTTAGTCAGAAATACTTAGTCCTGGACTTGAACCTTTTTCTCCCCACATTTAGAGGCTGCAGAAAGTTGGCAAAATATAGATACAGAAACACACATGCAGCCAAATATTTCCATATATATCAATACAAATATATAGGCATCTATTAATATGTTTAACACAATAGGTGTACTTGTATCTACCCGATTTCTTAAACATATGCTGATTATAAATATCTAAATGCATATGTGAGTATTTCTTTAGGTTTGTTTAGACATATGATCATATGCACATACACAATACAGATAAAATACATCAAATATTGGTTGGGGAGCTGTTCATGACGTACATCTTGAAATATTTTGACAAAGGTACTCTCGAAGATGAAACTGGAATAGTGACTTGCTAGAACGTACCCACAAGCGTTGACCTGACCTTATGTTTCCCTGCTGTGCTAGCCTATACTACACACACAGAAATTCCCACAAAACCACTATGAGCTTTGGGTAAACTTTGATACAGAAGTACTCCTTTATGAGAATTTCAGCAAAAATAGAGCATGCTTTGGGTCATTTTCACGAGTGAAGAATAACCACTCTAGCTAGCATCATGAATCTTATTCAAATTCTTCCTGGATTTTTATAAATAAAAACTTTCACAGACTGAACAAAACAAGAACACAGGGTCAGGTAATCACCTTCTTCAGTCCTCAATCACACATTCAGAAACTAAAAGAATGCACCTTATTTCAAGATTTTCCAACTTTCCTTGACATCATCCATTTTACAAGCTGACCTTTTCTTTAGGCTTCAAGCTTCTATTCCCAATATACTTCATATTTTATACAGATGAATTCAGGAGTATATTGCTCTTCTGGAAGTTTCTATCTCTTAATACTATCTTGCCTGATACCAGGTTAGAATTGGAAATACTTCCCTGTTCTTTGATTGCACACAGTTTTGTACCCTGTAGCACACTTGCTATAAGGACAGTGCAACCAATTCCCTTCCCTTCAGGTGAATGTCTAGCTTTAAAATTTGGGTCCACTCATTCACTCTTGCTGAAACGTCTGTTATCTCTTCATAGACCCTGGACTTCAATTGTTATACTCACAGGAGCGTTAGTGGTAAAAGTTTTAACATTAACATCAGTGATAGCATTAACCATTTATCTTAAGGTTAATACCTCTGGCTTCATTCTTACTGAGCCTACTATGCTGCAATTTTATTAGCATGATTTTTGACTCTCAGTTATATACAGTTCCACTGACTATTAGCCTAAAAGGGAATACCTTTCTGAATGTCCTCTTATTTAATTATCATAGACTGATAACAGCAGAGAACTATTTCCACAACTGCTTTCCCACAAAACACATCCCAGACAACAAACTCTTCAGTCAGTGGTGACAATTTCTGTAAGACAGATAAAACCTCCTATTTTCTATAACTCTGTGTTTACTAACTTTTGAAATATGCCCCAACTGCTCCTTTCCAGTCCCTACAATAAAGCAATAAGATAAATAGCAAAGTTCCTTAAAATTGAAAAGTATGGCGCTGTAACCATGCATATGCAACATATTGAAAAAAATGGGGCTACATTTCTCTTTAAAAATAAATACTTAAAGGACATTAAACCTCACAACCATTTTGAAATAAAACTGGTGATAGCTGAATCTAGGGAATTTTGTTTCCTGACAAGCCGAGTATTTTTATTTGAGACTTTTAATCAGAAAATTGTAAAGTTGGAGGAGAAGCAGCTGGGCATTTTAGAGAGGGAAGGAGAAGGCTCATAAATTAACCAGTTGGCACAGTCCTAACTATAGTATCACGAACAGTGCTGTTATAATATTATTGCTGTAGGTTAATGTGATCCTTTATACAGCCTTTTTTCCTTCCACAGTAGCCCATTTTCAAGAAGTAAAATGGTTTCATTTGAATTGCAAATCCCAACACATATATAGTTTGATTCTTTTGGAGCAGGATGAGTGACAGCGGTATATTAGAGTTAACAAACCTTGCCCACTTTTAAATACATTTCTGGTATTGAAAGCTAACAGAGCTGAAATCTGAATGGGTAAAGGCTCTGCTCTGGCATTCATTCCTTTATTGGAGCCTTGAAAGGATCGTATGGAGGGAACCTGATAGAAATTTCATGTCGCTGCTAAATAGAACTCAGTCCAAGGTAGAAAAATAAAAGGTTATGTCTGTCGTCTTTTATAACATTTCATTCCTGGGGGCCACTGCTTTCAAAACTGAAACTAGGGGCTGTGCAGCCTTTTTTTGATTCAACTAGTCCCTCAGTTTAATGGACTACAGGCCTTGCAAAATTGCTGAATCCAATCTTTTGAAAGATTCTGTGCTTCCTGTACTGAAATCCATTAGCACGGGTGGCAGCAACACAAGATTTAAAAGAGGGAAGCTTCAGAAAATGTGCAGTGGGAAATAGATAATAGTATCCTTCCAACAGTTCTGCACTTGTGAAGCTGTTTTTAGGTCTAAATTGGAAGCTTAATCCACATATTGCCATTAGCAATAACTAGTTTTGTTAGCATCTTTATATTTTCCTATTTCTCTGTTACCTATATCAAAACCATGTTTATAAAATAGACAGAATTACCTGTTTATAGACAGAATTTGAGGCACACTGGGAGTACAAGAAGCAGCAGAGTTGCATGCTAGCCAGAAGAATCTCACTATTTTTTCCCTATAAAAGGTTTGGGTAGGATGCAGTGACCCAGTACTTGTAGTAGTCAGTTAGGTATTACACAGACAATAAACTTGAGGCTACCTTAGACATGCAGGGATAGAACAGCCAAACTACACAAAAGTGACAGAACGACATCAGACTGAATCAATTTGCTCATCTTAACTTGTTTTTAAAGAAGATGCTAGATCCCAAGAGGATATAGAAGTACGTTTTTATAGGAGGAAGAAATCAAATGTGTGGGATGTTTAGAGGAAAAACAGGACCCAGCCAAAGCTGTGCGCAGGTGCTCTGTATGAGGAAAATCCAACACTTGTCCAAGCAGGAATTAAAGGCAGAATTTTTGAGTATCACTCTCAGTGTGCTTCCAAAATTTAAGGAAAAAATTAACAGTAGGACAACTGTACAAACAGTAAAAGTATTCTTCTAATAATCAAGCTGCCCATCTGCTGAAAGTACCAAGTACCGAACTCCATGCCATGGGCACAGACGCTAACACAATGTGTCCCAACAAAGATGTTTCATGTTTTCAAAGTTACTCTTCCATTCAGCCATTGTACTTTGATGTGCTCTGAAAGCAGAAGAAAGTTACTGATCCGCCCTTCAGGCTGCAGCAGCTGTGACACCGAGGAGAGGGACAAAGGGACTGCTCTGTGGCCATGGGATGGCAGAGACCTGCCTCTATTGGAGCCTGGTAACTCATCTGCCATTTGAGCTCCAGTGTTCAACAACAGTGGTTTTACACTCAAAAATAGAAGTCATTCAAGTGAGAGACCAATAAAAAGAATGAGTCATATAGGGGAGCAGACACTAATTTAAATGCACCTCTACATCAGCTTAATTGGAGTGTGTCTCATCCCATGACGTTCTGATACTCATTTCAATAGGTTTCAGGTCTTGATCATAAACACAGAAATTCTTCCTATTAATTCCTGTTTCTGTAAGACTAACACCTGTAAAATCACCATCTATGTGATTTTAAATGCTGGCTACAAACCTAGAAACTAGCATTTTCAATGCTCTCATCCCCTGTCAAAATAGGTCAGAAGACATCCATACTGCATTTAATAACATAAATATGTTATTATCTCAGCCATCCTGAATTTATTCCACCAGTTACTGAAATAATCACTGTCTTAGGAGCATATCTGCCAAAGTGAAAATCAAGAGGGCATCCATTTTAGATTCTTCAGCAACGTATTTCCAACAAAAGGTGAAGGAATATACTCAGCCATGCTTTCTTTACTAGAGGTTCTCTAGCCTGAAGTAGAGCAGTGGGTTTGTTTACTTTATCAGCATTAGAACCAGACAGAAAGCCAAGAAAAATATTCCTAAGATTACTACTGCAAATGCTGCATGAACGATAGGTTTTTCATACATCACTTCTTTTAAGCATTGTCTCCATTTCTGTATTTCATGGGTTTCCAAGAGATGAATGACAGATGTGGCAAGTAGTTTTAGCTGCCAAAACAAATGTTGGTCACTTCACTCATTGTTCAAAGCCTTTGACTAAACAGACTGAGGATGTGAAGGATGCAAGGAGAGATTCCTCTCTATATAATGTATTGTGAGTTTTGCAATATCTGAAAAAAAGACAGCCTGAATGTGAAAGTCACTTCTAAACCTGATTTTCAAGGTCTCTTTGGCAGCACAGATCGTAGAAGCTAGAGACAGAAAAGACCTTTCAAGAAATCCACATTTTTGCTAACGAAGATCATTCCTTCCAACACAGTTACCCCTAATATATTGTTGTTTCCAATCTATGTTTATGGAACAATTTGGACGATCTTCATGGAAAGAGCTGTAACCAGTATATTGGATAAGACTTTTCTTCAGTCTCCCTGACCTTTCTCATTTTCATTATTCAACTCTTCTCATAAATATCCTAAACACAAATACTTTCAATTTTACTAGTTACTATTTAAGATTGAACACAGATTGGCCTGGTTAAGCAAACAAGGATTATGGGACCACCTGTACAAAGCTGGTATTTTTTAACTTACACATTTTTTTAAAAAATATTCATTTTGCATACGATATGATTGTGTAACAGTCAAATTTGAGGACTGGGAAAAAGGGGGAAAATGGCTAACAAAACAAAAAAAAAATAATTTTCATATAACCATTAAATTATCTACTAGAGACATGCTTAAAGAAGAAAATATCACCAATTCATCTGAATACTTTCCACTCAAAGTACTATTTGCCTCTTTTTTGTCTCCTAAACAGGCAAAAGCTCTTTGTCACATAACCCTGAGAAAAGGAGCTATTTTTCACTGTATATCAGACATGTTTTATACAAACTTATTACAATTCAGGCTGTCTCATTAGGATTGAAGAATACAGATAGTGGTACGATAGGAACAAAACCAGATAACATAATGGAAGGATTGTCACTGGGATTTTCATTCAGGAAAAGTTTTTAAACAACAAGAAAAAAACTCACCTCATTACTCATATTCATCTTATTACATGCCAACAAAATTGCAGTGAAATGTGAAAAAAATCAGGTTTTGAAGGCATGCTGTAAACATTGCTTCCACCATGCAAACCAGAACCCTGGGAACTCTTTGTGTGATGTTTCATAAAATAAAAGTAACTTTAAAAAAAATATTGAGGGGAATTTTTAACAAGAGATTTTTACAGAAATTTTTAACAAGACTGCCTCAAAGCACTGAACAACAGGCTCTCGTTTTGGCTCCTCTCTAATTCCTAGGCTGACAAGTGAATCTGGTGAATTAATGTTGGAGATGTGAACAATAAACACTCTGGGCCTTTTCTAACCCTTCAGTGATGCAAAGCCTAATTAGATGGTTAACTAGGCATATGGCTACTTTGCATCATTGTAGAAGCAGAAAACATCTGATATGCACACTGCTCCTAGAAATTTAAAAGCAATATAACTGTTGGAAGTTAATCTTCCTAGATGCCAATAGCAAAAGGCTGGGGTTATAGAAATGTGGAGAACATTGCAGGTTTTTCTTTATTTCTTGTAAATATCAACAGTATAAGCAGAAAACTGAATATATATAGTGAGTATTTTTTTATTGCAGACACATAAATAAGTCAGACTAGAACAATAGAAATATACTGAGTGAAAACCAACTATTTTAATTCAGTACTTGGCTTAGATAATAACTAAGTAGTTACCATTTTTTTGAAAACAAATTCCAACTTTAAAAACTGATGTTTAACCATTGTAAATAATGCTGCAATCTTATCAAACGAACAAAGCCTGAAAGTCTGGGAACAAAATGTTTAAAGGTTGAACACTGCTCATCTGCATATTGAAAAACAATATTTGGTTTTCAGTGTTGAAATTTTCAGAAACTAATCACCAAGAGATTAACAAACCAGAGCAATTCTTTAAGACAGTATGGCTGATTCTTTTTATCCCTTGAAGCTGTAACCTAAAGGATCATTATCTTCTCTGATGTATTCATTATTTAAATTTATTCATCAAATAGGTTTTATAAAAGTTACTTGGTCTACTGGCAATTTACAGTCAAATCTTGGCGAGTATTACTATTCAGAACTCAAGCTCTTTTGAACACTGAGTTTGTATACTTTGCTTCTGGGTTTTTTTTCTGAAGTAAGATAATACTTAAAATTATATTTCTTATTCTGATTCCCTTGCCTACAAATTTGAAATCTACATTTATTGCTCATTTGGTGCAGTCTTTTTTCAATCAGCCTTATCAGTGAATGATTCAGCATTTATGTTTGTTTGCTAAGAAAGTCACGGGAATCAAAAAAAGGAGTGCTCAGAAAAAGGAGAATATGGAAAAGGAGGTTCAAATTTGAATGCATAGGTATCAAAATTTGTACCATCACAAGAAGTATTTTTAACATTTTGGAAACCACCATCTATCCAGTGAGCTGGAAAAACACATTAACACATCTAGCTGTTGGTTCTTGAGGAAGGACCTGGATTCCACATTTTTAACATGGACTATAAAATTCCATCCAAGTTATGACCCTTTCTTATTAACTTTTACTATTTTTAATAAGAAAAATCAGACTGGTGTCATTTAGCTCCCTATATGAGTGCTTCCAGTGGAACTTTCTATATGCACAAGAATATAATAAGTCACACAGGCTTTGTACCACACCACGCTCGTTTCTGTTGAGTTAGCGTGACTACACAACGTCAACTACCCATAATCTCAAACTCATTAGGCAAGGAAGAGGCTGGCTGTGGAGTCCCACACAGTATTCTAGCATCATAGCTGAGTTTATTGTGTGATTCGCTATATTCAATTTATGTTGGCACAAGTCACTTTTCAGAACTGATGTGTATTCCAAAGCAGAGCAGAAGAGCCAAATACATACATTTACCCAAGTTTTCTTATTCCCAATGGATTTCACTCATCTCAGTATACATTTTTCCTAAATCTGTGTTAATTTTATAATGCATGGAATACCTTTTTTCTCCCCTGTCAATAATGTCATTTGAAAACTAAAATTTTCTGCATCCTCTTCCTTCACCAAGCCTTCTAAAAGTAGGACGTCCTTCAAGTACTGCTGTTAAGAGTATATCCAGCTCAACTGTTTGGGCTGCTGGTTTCTTATTTTCTTAATCAAATTACTGAGCCCCTTTACTTCCCTTAACTAATGTGCAGTAGTTCCCTGTACTAATGAGCCCACTGAAAAAGACAAACCAGATTATTACCTCAGCCAACAACTTTCTGCATTCTGTAGCTGTCATTCTTACAGTATTGTAGGCTTTACAGAAATATTTTTGATTTGGGGAGGGCTGGGCTAACTATTCTAAGGCAAAAAAAAGTGCTTAAAGTAAAATAAAGGAAGTTGAAAATTATTTCTTTTAAACCTTTGAAATTACATCAGTCAATATCAAGAGATTAATGGTGGTAAACAAAATTATGTCAATAGGCTCTGGTTTATCAGACAACTGTTAATTCCAGGGAATTCAACTCTCTAACACAAGGTTATTAGCAAGTAATGCAGTCCAATAGGGGAAGATTCCTAGAATAAATAGTGGATGCTAAAATCTCATATATCAAAAAAGAATCCATAAGATCTTTTGGTCAAGGATCACAGACAGGATGTCTTACAGATTTCAGTGTGTTTTCTGTACCTATTTGCTTTCTGTGAAATTAGAATAAGAAAGTAAAGAAATTATACAAGCAGCATCCCTCTACAGACACTACAACTGCAACTCCTTTCAATGTCATTGCACAATTGTACCACTAATGTAAAAACATTCTTCTTCCTTTCAAAATTACACAATGAATAATTGGCTTTAGCCAACTCTTGTCTTCATTACAAAGTGGTTGCTGCCACTTCCTCTCAGTAGGAAGTGATCCATGTGAGATGAAGGTTGCAATTCACATTTTTAAATAACATCTCTCCCCTTTAATGTGAAGTGATCCTCAATCATTTCATATACATGAAAGATGAAGTTGAAACCTATCCCAGCTTTTTATTCACTTTTCTATAATTAACATTTACCTATCCCAGCTTACGTGTCTTACATGTAAAATTCAGAAGAGTCTGACATGAATGCACAAGCCTACCTTGTAAGAGGGCTGTATGTAATGGATAGGAGAAATGGTGCTAGCTTCCTCCCTGGAAAAGCAGAATCTGCAATACAGAGCAAGGAAAATTTTATTTCAGTGGAAATGAAAAGAAATAAATCTTATGTGGGAAAAGAGACGATTTGTTCCTAAACTTAAAGAGTGAAGTATGAAGAGCAGAAGGCCACCCTGCACCAAAAAATAATAAAAATACCCACTTTTAAATATCTTAGAAAGAAAAGCGCCAGCCTGAAGCAGGATTTGGATTCAGGAAAAGGGCATTCTAAGCATCAGTGCAGTAACGCACCCAGACAGAGAAGCAGAAATTCACCACTGCAGCAGGAAAGAGCAGGAAAAGATTAAGATGAAAACAAAACCAAGAGCCATAGAAGCAATTCACCAAAGAACAACATGACCAAACATCCACAGAAGCCAGAAGAAGTAATTCACACTATGTCACAGAGAGCATAGCCTGTTCTGTTCTTTGTGCATTCTCACTCTCAAGATAGAGAGGCTGTGGCCACCCACACAGGACTCGTCCATTTTCACTCAAGTCCCATCACCATCAGTAATCCAGCTGGGATGAGTGACCATTGGGATGATGTACGAGCCATGGGCTCACTCAGGTTGGGCAAGTAACGACAGACTCAGCCATATCTGTGGTGCCTCAGCAACGCTTGTCTGGGACTTAGGGACAGCTCCAGATTCCCAGAGGCAGAAAAACATTATCATGTGCTTGATGCTGGAGCAAAGGAAGGCTCCTTTGCAAAGGACTGACAATGTCAGAAGTCGGTTTTCTTGGTGGAGCCGTCCTTCCAGGAAGTATAAAATAACCAGACTTCACTGCCCAGTTGCCCTCAGTCTCAGGCATAGCAGTGAGTCCCCACTGTTGGGAATGGAGAACACAGCAGGGTGGAGGACACAAGTGACAATCCTGTGAGGGTGTTCTGTGCCCCAACATTGCTGCCCTAGGCACTTCTCCCTCCCCTGCCCTCCTGGGAAGCTTTTAACTTAGCTGTCTGAATTAGAACCAAGTGGTGTGGGTGCATTGTAAGACTGAACAGCCATCTGCCAAAAATACTCCAACTGGAGTCAAGGGTAACGGTTCACAAATGTGAGCTGAACCAAGACAATGTCCTCAGAGCTGGAAAGTACGAATTAAAAAACTCAAACTCTTTCATTTCCTCATTTCCAAAATGAAATATTAATTTATATCCAATACTTCTTTCAAAAATGTAGCCAAGAACACATTTTTCAAACCAAAACTATCATCTTAAAACAGCTATTTAATTCGATTTCAAACCAAGTATCTTTTTTTCTCTTTCACAGGAAAAAGAATTATGAAATTATTTTCCCTGTTTTTTTCATTTAGTCATAAAATTGGGGGGGAAAAGGCAAAAAAATAAGCCTTACTTCATTAACAGCCTCCTAATGAAAGGCATACACTGTCTCCTTCCAGCCCTTTGAATTTCCAACTGGACCACTTGGTCCTAGAAATACTTATTGCAATAATGGACACAACATATTTCAAACCTGAAGCAACGGAAGTGAAAAATTGGAAGTGGGCAATATGCTCAGCAGTGGGATCCGGATTGGCTCCCACATCAATTGAAGTGCAGCCTCACCTTTCTCCATTGTAGCTAATCCAGGAATTGAAACCAGAGGGACCTACAGAGAACTAACTTTTGACAGGTGACTGCAGGAGGCAAAAATCTATGTTTAGGACACTGGAAAAATTGCCAAAACATTTTCTCACTTTTAAAAAACCTATAACCACAGGATATTGCCATGTGCCAAAAAGGGTAATACAAAGCTTTAAGCAAGTAGAGCATGAAAAAATGCTTTCTGTTTGCCAATGCTATCTCACTTTATCCCTCATTTAACATGCTATAGCACATGAAAAATAAAAGCTGTTTTAAGTCATGAATGACTCTTACAGGTACAAATACACCTAATACATGCACACACATCCACAATGACCAGAATTCCATATCCTTCCTCTGAAAACATTCTTCATATTTTTCCCATTTTTAAGAAATTTAAGTTTTCCTGTATTTATGCACATGACACTATCATGCTCTCCTCAGATTCTTGAGTGGACAAAAGTGCTCAAAAACCTCCTAGAAAAATATTTGCAAGGATTGAAAAATAACCTCAGGAAGTTAGACTGACACTCTTGGAATGTAAAGATCAAGGGTTTCTTTGCATTATTTTTATTATAAACAAAGAACCCACTACAATTGCAGTGGCATCACTGGGGGAGACAGAGGGAGGAGATGAAGAACAGTTGGAAAGCTGGAAAAAATACAGATAACTATTTGAAAGCCCTAAGTATATTCCTCCTGTACTCCTCACATCATTATGGCAATGAATATATCCCAGGCCTTTTCACCAAGATTTTCATTTCTATCTGAATTAAGTAATAACATTACAAATTTAGGAGGTTGTTTAAAACATCTCTATGAGAAGTCAGATGTGAATCACTAAACATTTCCCTGTTAAAACAAACAAACAAACAAAACAAATACCAAAATACAAAGCAAAAACAAAACTAAGAGGAGGAAATAAAATGAGCTCTGTTTTCTGACCATGCAAACCATCAGGAATTGTTTCATCTTAAACATTAAATGCCCCAGCCATTGCTACATGTAGAGATAAGACATTTACACCTCCACATGACAGCTCATACAAACTGTTTCTTGTTTATATCCCTATTAGAAGTTCACAGCAGCCACTGAGATTGTTTCACTTGATTTGATTCCTTCCCTGCTCTCTATGGTTCATTTACCAAGCCCTATACAAGGCTATTCATGTCCCTTGAGAAGATCCAAAGTCAGCATTTGTGTTCACAAAAGCTGCAGCCAGATAACACAACATAGAGCCCTTGCCACCACAAAGCCAGTTCTTTCCCCAGTTCTCTCATCGAGGTCATCTTTTAAGGAAAAAGGGTTAAAACAATTTTCCATGCTGCTTCCCTATTACAGCTTTTCCCACCTCTCTCAATCTATCGAAGACAAAACAGGACAGCATTTGTTGAATCCCAGTTTTTCTGATACAGCCTTTCCTTTGCAAATACTAATAAAAGTGAAAGTGTCTGAAGAAAGAAGGTACATCTGGATAAAACCAAAATAAATTCCCAGCAATCAGTTGAAACCTATCTCTTCTCGTAGAGGAGCATGTAAAAAGCATGCATGACTGATGGTGATTAGCCACTGCTTTTGCTGTTATGGCTGTATTCTCTTATTGCTCAATCAAGAGATAAAGAGGATCTCATTGTATTCCATAGGAACTGTATAAAAGCAGTTTCCTCCACAATATAACAGTAAAAAAACGGCTCAGCTCCAGATAATATTCTCTGCTAGTTGAGAAATCAAAGTTTCACATTAGTTTCTGTAATAGATTTTAGTAAGTTATTGCCAACCTACTGTCAAACCATACACTTACTGTGGCATTGTACAGGGTAAAACGTAATTGATACATGAAGGAGCTACCTCTTTCTGCTTCAAAATCTGGTGTAGCAGCAGACAACTAAAACAAAGCAAAAAAAAAAGTTTGTCGCAGTTCCTGTGATAATGCTTTTGTTCATTGTGGAGAACACCACCAACACTGCTGAAGAATGACAGCAGGATTAATTCTGGACATGCCCACAGGTTGCAAAACTAAGCAAGCACTAGGGAGAGTTAGGAAAAGGATATAGTCTGATAACATTTTGTTTTTAAAAACAAAAAAAAGCACGCAACAAGGTTTTCCTGCACCTGCTTCTGGTTAAGAGCCACCCTGTCTGGACAAACCGCTGTAAAATTTGTAGAGATCAGCAGTAATTTTTATTATCCTGGTTTTGGGGAAAAAATGTTATTTATTCTACTGATAAAGGGAGGGCTTCTGCAAGAAGTCAACAGCTAGTTGATAGGAATTTACTATGATGTTAAGCTAAACAGATATGCTGTAGCAACCAAATCAAAACACTTCAGCCAGCAGTACTTGAAAATTCACAAATACTTTACTTGCTACAAAACCTGTCACTTACTGTACGCAAAACACAATGGAAATGCTGGAGAGTATTTATTCCATGCAACTTTTTATTGGAGTCACAGAACAGAATAATTTTTCCAGTTAAATATTACAAGAAGGAAAATATTATATCAGGCACAGATTATTTTTTTTTTAGTATTCCCTACATCATAGTAACACTGCTTCTTTTCATTCTACCTTTAATACTGGAACTCATAACTGTTCTAACTGAGATACTGCCCTCCTAAGTGAGTGTTAAAACAGCTCAGTATTGCCATCTTAACTTCATCTGTAAAATATGAAACAAATTGGAATTGTAATACTGAACACTAAGCAACCTTCCAGAAAATTCCAGCCTTTAATTTAACCTTTGTGCCAACCAGATCTCTGCACTCACATCACATACCGAAATAGATAATATATGCCATACTTACAAAAAAATTGAAGGACCTGCAACTACAATTAATAAAATTCACTTTCACAATTTTTGGACGCAACTAAAGAACAGAGGCTTTTAGAACATCATTCAACAATAAATGATAGAAATAGCTATCTGAACTTGGTGTGATTCATTTGCACATGTGATCTGGGAATGAAACCAAATAAGTATTCTGGAAGGAAATCAAAGACAGAGTCAGTCTGAAAAAACTTTAAATAAGAGCCGGAAACAATAAATGATACTTAATCTAGAGTAAGGCAAGTAAATACAGTAGTAGAGAACCCAGAAATATTTTCTCAAGGGCAAATGTGCAGATAGATTCAGTAGTATTTAAAATGGACTGTAGCTAATGCAATGGAGATCTCTATACATGTACAGGATGTTAGTACGAGCAGCTCTGGCCAGGTCCCAGGTGGTCACTGGTGATATCTGTGACTGCTGCCCTGAAAAATCACTGAAGGAGGAAGTTCTGGATGTTGGGGTTATTTTGCTAAGCCCTTCATAGTTCTTATTTGTTCCTGGATGCTTTAGTAGTGAAAGGAAAAATCAACATTATTATAGAGAATCAACCAAAACAATTGACTCGATCAAGAGGCTGGTGTACAAAGACCAACCTACAAATGCAGAACTGCAAACACATCAGAAGGAAGAAACTCTGAAACATTTGGTCCACCCTTTGACTGTTGTTGGAAAACAGTTGAATGGGTGCTCTCATCTCATCCAAATTCAAAGGAAAAGTGATTATTGGGTAATTTCCAAAACTATAGGACATCTCTCAGTCAAGAATCCAAACACAGTTTTTGAGAATATGGTGCTGGGTAGAGACAAATGGTGAGAACAGGATCTCATAGCTGGAGCCTAGGAAGGAAACTAGAGAAGAGTCTGAAGTAGACTTTGTGAGATTAAACATTGTTACACATTGTTTCTCTTGTTTATATTTCATTGCCTTGGTCAGCAGAATTTAGCACAGAACTCTATTTGTTCTTCCCTCCCCTTTTCCCAGCCTTCAATATTTTGGACTGCTGCAGACATTTCTTACAACCACATAATAACATTGTTTCATTTTATATTTGATATTTTTTTCCATCCTTAGATGTCATGATATATTCTTAAAGAAAAAAAGAGTAAACTGCTATAAATAATGGCAATGACTGACAATATGGTGCTTGCCTGGGAACTGCAGTTTTTTAAATTTAGGTTGCAACACTGTAAGTTTTCTTGAAAATAGGTCTCTTGGGGATGAACAATAATGGGAGAGAATTCTACGATTTTCTCTCTAATCAAATTTTTTTGTTACTCATGAAATGAAAATTAGCTCTGTATTTCACTTTTAAGAAGGAAGAAAATTATACAAATAAAGAACTTAAATAAAGCAAGGGGGATAGAAAACATTAAATATTCAAGGAAAGAATGAAAGGATGATAAAAATTAACGAAAATAAAGATAGAGGGTGTCAAATCAACGACACAAGTTGTTCTACTGCTTTCATTTCCGAAAAAAAGCAGTCTGGAGTATTCAGTTAAACTACTGATATTCAGAGTATTTTGTGAGGTTGCAACCTAGTGTGAAACTCCACCTGTTCTATAAGGCCAACCTCTGCCTCTCTATATAACCCAGCTGTGCTATTTTGTAGATCACATCATTATGGAGTACTCTGAGTATTCTCCAATAGATCACACTGATTTTTGATCCTCCCTTTCCCATTCAGTGCCTCTGTAAAAACAGAAAGCTCACTTTCATCTTGTCTACTCCTCTCAGATGAGACTTCTACAAGAAACATGGAAAAACCTCTGTTCAGTCATGGCTCTGCAACTCTTCCAAGTGTAGGACCTTATGCTGAATGATTTTGGCTCTAATTGCAGAAAATGTGTTATCACAGTCAGCACACGGTACTAGAAGGTCCAAACTCTCTTTTTACTTTTGAAATTAGGTTGTAATAACTTTTCAGGAAAAAGTGAGGGCCAATTTTTTAAAATATTATCTCTAATACTGGACCTATATATAGATGCATGAAGCCAGACTTTTTGGAGCATCCAGAACACATTTAAACACTGAAATAAAGGTCAGATTTCCAGAGATCATCTGCAGCTGGAAGCCCTCAGCACCTTCAACACAGCAAGCCCTTGGCAACCTAGTAATATATATAGACACCTAAACAAGAGCTGGGTTCTTCTAAAAATCTGCTCCCAGTTGTGAATACTAACATCTCCTGAATATCTACTCACTGGAGACTGGATTCTGAAAATTTGACTACCTGTGGCTCCCACTACTGTGAATCCCTATTCTTCTCCGAAAACCAAAGCGTCAGCTGCCTGATAGGAGATTGCTGTGGTTCCAAACCTGAAAATTAATATTTTTCACTTTTTAATTTGAAAATATTCATCATTGTTGCAGCAGCACA
This sequence comes from Manacus vitellinus, assembly GCF_001715985.3. NCBI lineage: Eukaryota > Metazoa > Chordata > Aves > Passeriformes > Pipridae > Manacus > Manacus vitellinus. The sequence continues at coordinate 1,861,798 of NW_021940773.1, forward strand.
TGATTTAATTTCTTAAGGTTTTTCAAGGGCCCATGCTCAAAGGTAGAAATTACAGAGATGTACTAAAAGTTACTAATAATGCTGCCTAAAAATGAGCCATACTTTCAGGGCTTGAGAAGTGTCGATTTAAGTTAAACCAGTTTTGTTACTGGAAATTCCACTATATTCTAGGAAAATGAGGGAAGACAGAGCCTTCTGCTGGAAACATTCAGCTGGGTATGATTATGAGTCCCTTTATACATACCATAAGTAGTTAACGACTTGGAAACCATCTATTTTTTCAATTAAGATGTCAATTAAAAAAAAAAGGCAATGGATCACACAGGGTTGATCTTAAAACGTCAACGTCAACCTCAGTTCTGTGTTGACATTTTATAGCTTATTTTACAAATATTTTATTTCCCTCATAGAATTAACATTTTCTTCAATTGTCACTGTACCCTAATGATGATTGTACAAAACAAGGATTTTTTCATCACTCATCTAACATAAGGTTGTCCTTAATTTAGCCTGTGCGAAAATAACCCCAAAACTGAAAAGGATGTTTCCCATCCATGCTCCTACTTCCATACTCTAGCCCTGCAATGACTACTGTGTTAATTTTGTACACTGGATGTTGAAAGCATAGTAATGATACAGTTTTAAAAATAAAATTTTCATTTTTAAATATAATAACAAGTAAGAGTCTTACAGTTTCACATCAGAATGCACCACTTCAATCTCCTCACAGTTTTGCAATCAAAATCATGTTAATTTTTTTCCCTTAGGAGAGGAAAAAGAATAGATCTTAAAATGCAACAATAAAAAGCTAACATACTAATGAATCTTAGTCTATAATTTTTTCACTAAAGGAACTGAAAGCACTGAACAATAGCTGACAAAATTGCCTCTAAAACAACCTCTTTGCAAGATAAGTATTACATCAGCTGAAAACTGGACTGCATCTCTTCAAATGTGGTAGGATATCTGGATTAGGAGAAGGACATTAGAATATTTTCCCACAATACCTTTGATGAAGAAAGAAAAAAAAAAACTAACAAGAAAGTTTAAGCCAGCCTCCTATAACAGTCAATATTACAAACTAAAAATAACGTCCCCTACAATTAATTTTAATTTGCACATCAAAAAAAAGATGAGATTTTAAAGACCAAGTCTCTTTATACTTCTGAATATATTCACTATCTGGACTATACATGCCAAAACTCCCAAAACAGACCCATTTTATGTACTTGAGGAATTTTTTATTTGCATATAGCTTTTATATTGTAGCCTAGGAAATCTGCTGGGGTAGCTATTCATCCAGCATACCCAGATTTTTCCCTTCCTGATGGCAAGCAGTTTTTCTTGGGGGCAGTGTAGGAGTTTTGGGGTTTCTTTGGAGGAGGAGGGATTGCTGATTTCAGGAATACTAAAAGAAAAGTGTGTTTGCATCAAGATATCAACATTTTATATCCCTGTTACACCAAACCGATGAGCAGATGTATTTCAGCACAGTAAAGCAAGGCAACTGTATTCGGTATAGGTGCAATTTTAAGCAGCACAGCTGACATGAAGACATAAACTCAATGGGTTTTAAAACACCAAAGGACCACACTGCTTAATATTTTGGAAGCAGCAGAGAAGACACAACCTGAAGAGAAGGGTGCCTCTCTGTGGCAAATGAATACAGAAGAGACCAGGCAAACTACTGAACCCTCGTTCCAATTTCTTTTTCCATAAGCCACAACACTGTTTTATGGGCAAAGGGATTATCAAACGTGAATACAAAGTAAGGCTCTCTGTTTCCAGTACTGTTTGAGAACATCATTTAATATTTCTATTACCATCATATGGACTCAAACAGCTGTAGTACCAAGTGTTCCTCTGAACATGCTCTCCTCTTCATGATGTGGCAGAAAACTTCCAGAACGAAACCACACACGAATAGATAAATAAATAAACCTACAAGAAAATCCACACAACAAAAAAGCCTCAAATTTTTTCTAACTCTGGGACTTTAAAGTTTAAAGCTTACATTCTATTTTGATTCTTATTTGTTTTAACTGAGACAAATTGGATTTCACCACACTTCTCTCTTGGCATCATCCTAACATAGATACAGACATATTTTTATAAGTTAGAAAATAAAACTACTTTGTGCTGAACTACAATTAACATCTAATCTTTCTTGATGCTCCCTTTCCATTCTCTTCTTCTAGTTCTTCCTAATCAGTTCCTTCTTTCCTGCCAACTCCTGTTCTTGTAAGGACTCCATAGTGCCTTTATTACATAGTGCCTTTTCCTTGTTTTTCCACCTCTCCTGAAGCACATTGCTTTTAAAGTAACTCTGAAGTTACCAGGCAGCAATACCTGCCCTTCTGTCACTATTTTGTTCAAACCTAATCTAGCCAGTCTATGACAGAATGAATTATGACGTCAAGCTACATCAGTCATATCTCTAGAAATAACAATATTGATTTTGTCTGAATAAAACTGCATCAGCAACAGTCAATTACATTACTCAGATAGCATTCTCCCATACATGCTGTTCAATTTTTTTCAGATGTTTCTTCTTATTTCAGGAAAAAAATATTCTTAAAAGAGACAATTTATTTTAAATTTTTTCTTTTTCTCTTTAGCTTTTTCTTCCAATCCCTTCATTTCTTCACTGGTATAGCAGAAAAATGAAAGAAGATAAAGAAATAGAGGGAAAAATCAATCAGAATCCAGCTAAAACAAACAGTTTCTGACAATTATATTTTTAACAAATCTCAGACTCTATCTGAAATATTTAGCTACCACTTTTTCTACATGTTGAAAAACAGAAGAATCAAAGATGAGAAACTGATTGTTCAACTGCGGACATATAAATAAACCAAGAGTAAATTTTTCATTTCTAGATTTGTTTTTCCAATCTCCAGCTCTGTCTACCATTATTAAACATCAGGGCATGCTCCAAACAACCTTTTCATTACTGTTTTTTTGACCCAAGTTCTAGATAAAATCCCTATTTATATGAAATAGTATTAAAATACTAAATAAAATTTAAGAAATAAATAATTTCTTCACTCTATCAAATCTAGAGGTCAACAACAGATAAGGCTTTTCAAAATTTTACCCATGTTTACTCTTTTGAAGTTCTCATATTCATGAATCCCTCATTTGGAAGAAAGCTGAGATTAAAATGCCTTAGCAAACCAGAATGAGAACAACCAAAGTTAGAGAAAGATTTGCATTGAGTCATACAGTCTGCCCCTGCAGATATAGGATTGTTCCCTACAGAGCACTTTTAGTTAAAATGGAAAACTGCAACTTTCCAATTGAGTCCAAAAGGGAAATGTTCAAGGGCTCTTTCAGACGAGCTTGAGTCACATCAGTTTCCAATGGACATGACTCCGTGTTCCAGGGAGGGTTATAAATAAAAACAAGCTGCATTTCAAACGCTGGAGAAAAAAAAACAAAGGCCTATCAGGTGACACAGCTGCATTTGGGCAAGAAGGAGAGAGGAATGTTGAACCAGCAGACTCGATTTTATGCTGCTGATGGCTAAACACGTAGCCCTCCACTGAAACTCCTAGTGCTACCTGTGTCATGGAAGGGAGGATGGGAATTAGATCCAGCTGGTCCAACCCAAGGCACCACACCTGTACTGCCAGGACAAGCAAAACAAGAGCAAGGGCAGACAGATGAGCTGAACACACACGGAGCATGAGCATGGTCTCAGACACTCCCATTGCAAATCCTCCAAAACACACAGGGATGTGGCTATTCTGAAAACTACTTGTCTCAGGCATTTCCTTCCTTTTCCTTTGTGGGGAAAGTCTGCTGGGATGCAACCATAATGTTTACAGAAAGAGAGCGATACAGACATAGCCTTAGATGTTAAATCAATTGTGCTACAGTGCTGTGTTACCTCTAAGCTTCATTAACTCCTGTTATTCTCAAGGCTTTAATTAGCCTCGAAGGAAGAAACAGCCAGTTCCTGAAAGATTCCTTCCCTCTGTGGGCTGCACACAACGACAGAATAAATCAAATCATGATGCTTCAATAAGATACAGATATTGTAAAAGAATAATATAATATATAGAGTAAAATTAAAAATAAAAATAGCATTGTATCAATATAAGGGGCTTTATTATTCTTTCTCTCTGTGGTGCCCAATGTCCTTAATGAGAATTGGAGCTCTGCTCTATCAGGTGCTTTACAAACACAAAGAAGGATCTGAACCCAACTGTAAAATTTTACAGTTCAATGAAAAACATTCTCAAAGCCCAGTAAACCTATGTCATGGTTGAAATTTGTGTACTGTGTAAAACTTCCACATCAGAAAAGAATATATTCTTTTTCTTAAATAAGAATGAAAAATATCAGAATTTTAATTTGCTTAAGGGACAATAAATTGCTGTGTACCCAAATGACAGCTGAACACATAGGAAAAAATCCTAAGCAGTGCTGTTTCTTGAGCCACCTAAAACTATACTTCACATACTTAGAAGAGTCATTTAGTAATTTAAAAGCATTTCAAATATTTCTGACATGATAGTGAAAAATTATTTCAGTGCTGACATTCTACATATGTTAGGTAGCAGCTTCAGGAATCAATTATCTGAGACTGCTTAGCAAAGATATATGTGTGTGTGTACCAACATGAAATTAACCCATTAATTCCTTATCTTCTATTTGTGGAAAAGCCATTTTAAAGTTACTTACCCATCTCATTCAGGCTTCTTGCAAACTTCGTGTAAGTCTATTCTCCCGCCATGTCAATCTCTTGCTATCATTCTCTGATGCTTATCCTATACATTCCCTCAATTCTCTCAGGTACCAATAAAGATTTTGTACATGATTTTAAAATGTACTTGATACATAAAATCAAGTACCATTGAAGTTTAAATATAGCGCAGAAACAGTTTATACTTATAAATTCAGCATATATATATAAAACACCTCCCTAAGGACTTGTGCCCATGTCATGGGATCAGTTCTTTTCTTTGGGTAAAAAGAGCATCTAAAACATCAAGGTAAAAGAAAAAACAGCCATAGCTTAGGAAGGATAGTTTTGCAACCTAAGTGCAAAATTTGGATTTAAGAGATGTAAGATCACTGCCTATTTGCAGGGAACTGTAGTGGGTTTTCTTGCATATTACCTTAACAGGAAATAAGATTGTACGTTAAACAAATTATTCACTACAATAGTAAAATAAACTTTCAATATTTAATGAAAGCAATAAATAATAGACTGTAGCTGTTAACCTAAAACCTCACCAATTTGAAAGGCAGAATAATACTTTTCCAAACACACTCAGCTGAATTCACAGGCTAAGTCAGGTTTTTTTTGCTTTTAAAATACACCAAAAAAATCTTTAGATATTTTTTCCTCTATTCTAGAGCCCACTGTAGGCAGATGAAACCTATCACAGTTATCATTACATTCTGAACTAGTCTAATTTGAAAATAATTTTGAAGTCAAGGTCTTATGATACTTTATGACCTCCTTTACTCTTTCTCTGAAATATTCTTGGATTGACTTAAAAGAGAGCTGCACATATGGTCTACCAGATTAAATGAGGAGGTAGGAAGGCCAGATTATTACCAGAATAATTTATATTTCCTTTTGCATTGCCTGTATGTTACATGAGCTGTAAGCAAATGAGACTCATTGAAATTTACAGTCAGTTACATTTTGGATTGAAAAACAGACTGGGAAAAGAGATTTTACATTAACTAGAGAATAGAAATTATGACCAAAAACTGGAGATGAGGGGATGGTAACTAGAAAGTTTCTACCATGCACATTGAATGCAGTTCTTCCTACAGCATATACTTTATCTACTGTACTTATTATTTAAGGATTTCAAACACCGTAAATTTGATATTTGTAATCACTTTGTCAGGAAAAAGGGATCTTTCTCTTCAGCCTCTCTCTTAAAATAGACAGCACTGAAGACAACTGCTCAGTGGCCTGTATTCCTGTATCTGAAGGAAACACTGCATTACAAAGAAGCAGCACTATTCATTTGATGACACGCTGATACCTCTTTAAGAAGCTTCATGCTAAAATTTACTGGCAAGATCCTGCTACCTAGAACTGCCTATGATATATCCAAGAAACAGAAGCACTTTAAAAGATGTGTGTTCTGCAATAATCTTAGTAAGAATGATCTTTGAGAAACAACCTTTGGAAAATAAGGACATCTTTACACAGGTTTTTTTTAAAGATACAAAAAAAAGAGAAAAAAAAGGAGGGACTTTCTACTCTTCTGCATTCTTCAGTCATCTCTGAGAAATTAGAATTAAGAACTAGTTACTTACAGGCAGGTTATTCTAGAATCACCTATTCTTGCCCTTTCACCTTGCAATACCTAGTTTTGTCTGGCTCTAGACAAGGGGCCAGTTTGATGCAATATTTCAACTTTTGTGTTTCAAGGGATATTTAAAAGCTCATCCTAAGTAATCACCCTGATAAATGCAAAGAAAAGCAACTGAAATTGTTTCAGGGAAGAGGTTTCTTTCCTTAGTAGAAGGAAAACTTCAGGAAGTGCTTTTGTCAATCCCAGTAAGACTTCGACAGTAACGTGTAACCTTCATCCTTGACCCAGCAAGTCTCAGCTAAATTTAATTGGTCTGTCTGCAAAGCTATGAAAAATTTCTCTTTGTGTACTGTAAAATAAAATGTATATATTTCATACAGCTGGGAAACAATATCTACTATTCAGAGCTGTTGGCAGCACAACAGAGTACTTTCCTTGTTAAACTCTCTGAAACCATCCCCTTTTTTCCAGCCCTGCTTTTAGGTGCACTGAAGAAGCCAAAAATATAAAAGTCAACAAGAGGAAAGCATAATCACTGGAAAACTCAAAAGATATAAATCATTCTTAGTAGGAAGACAACATTTAGTGAAAATCCCAAGAACCTTACAGATTTGTTGAGTTGGTTTGTGGGGAAGGACCTACCAGAAAAAAACACCAACGAGCCTCACTGAAATGAAATCCTCATCTATGCCCAGTCAGGTTTTTTGTGCGTTGTTTTTTTTTTATTTTACTTACTGGTCTTCCTCAGTATCAAACTACTCCCCATAAATCCACAACTAAAAGCATGTGGACTTTTATGAGATAAATCTCAGTATTACTGAGTACCAGTTTATTTTTAAAAAACTAAGCTTTTCAATATATGATCAAATAAGCATTCAAAGATGAGGAATTTAAAGAGGAAAAGACAGAAGCTTTCTAATCTGTAATTCTCATGTCTGCCAGTGTGAGTTCTCATGACAGTTTTAACATGCACTGAAATTGCAGCCATTTTTATTGCTGGAAATAGAACAGTTAAGGAGTATCAACATTACAGAATAAGTCAGCCAACAAATCCATGCCAGGAGACTCCCTTGTTGAGAGGCAATATGCTGGAGTAGCTACACCAGTCACATAAAGACAGAAACAAAGGTAAAAACAGGATATATTTCACTGCTGAGATGTAGCTACCCTAGACATTTTGCTGGCAACAAGATCTTAGTATTGGGGAAGGGAGGACATGGTCTTCCCAGCTTCCAGTTAATATACCTAAAACTAGGAAAATTTATTGCACAGACTGAACCTGAGCTGTATAAAAACATAGTCACTGAACATTTGGAAAACATTGGTTAAAAGGAGAAAAATGGTTATTTAAAGGATGTCAATATTGATAAGAAAAGTAGACTTTTCATTGATCCCGTATTGATCCAACAATAAAATGCCTTGTGTTATAAACATTACCACCTTATAGGAATGAAAACAGTAACACAACTTCAACTTCTTCTAGGCCTTCATCTGAAATCAAATGATTTTGAAACAGGTAGATTAGGTGTGTTCTGTATAGAAAACAAACCCAGAAGTGATGTACATCACATGTAAATTAAATCTATTTTTATTCTTCCAAATGCCTTTACATGCAGCAATAACTGGAGCTTTGTTGTTTTATCTTTCTTTTTCTGCTCTCCCTATAAATTCTTCAAGAATGTACCTGATAAAATTCACTCACATTTGGGGAGTTGGTCTTGCAGTGCTCTTGTAATGCAGAAAAGTACAACTATATTAATAATAATAATATTAATGTTTAAATGCATCATGAGAACACTTCACCCATACAACAGTGATATAAATATTTTACTAAATGCACCAAGAGCTTGCCTTTGGCTTGCAGAACATATTCTGAAAATGTCATGAAGGAAGGTAAGTGGTTAGTCACAAAGACAGGTCCAGAGAGTATTCCTGCGTGCCAGTGCTGCCAAGACGTAAGATCATTTTGAATCTTTAAGATGGCTCACAATTTTAAAGACATTGGCAGTAGCAAGGCAGAAAAAACAAAAAAGTATGAGCATCTTACTGCTAAATGACCTCAACAACATTCTGACACAAGTTACCTTGTTGTCTTTAATTTAAATACATAGAAATAAAATTGTAACAGGAAAAATAAAACAGCTAGGCTCATTTTTCTTTAATCATGAAAAGAAAGAGAGCATTCCCTTAAGTATTGTTTGGGTGGGCACTGAACAAGTCTTCAAATCACACGCTCCTGTTCCTTCCCGGGTGCTGCTCAGTGCTGTCCAGAGTTAAATGGTAAATCACGAGCATTTATACTGTTTTATACCTTCGAGTATTGCTGTGAATTGAAGCCTTTTCTTTCAGCCTTCTGTAGGTGTATGATACTTACACAATGCAGGAATACATGCTTCTGAACACTAATTAAAAACGAACCCTTAAAGTACATATTCCATTTGCTTTAGAGCATCAATTACAAAACCAGATGTTAGAGCCAGATGTCAAAGAATTATTTTTCACAAGCCATAGCTTATAGCCATGTAGCCTCCATTTATCATCTCAGATGAGAACATTTAATTTGACAGCATACATTTTGGTTAATAGCCAGTTTCAACATTAGCACTTGTTTTTGCAATTTTATGTAAAGGGATGCGATAAAACTGTCTATAATGAAAATTCTGTTAGTTCAGTTCAGTACCTCAGCATTTACAAATCATGTCTATCTATGCACAAGCTAAAAATGTTTTATACACTTGTGAATGTCTGCAGCATTTCTCACGGAGGCCTTCATCTCTCTACGTGCAAGCTTATTTAATATATATCTATACATATATAGACATGGCTGCCTAGAAGTAGTCCTCATCTTTCAAGACATTTATCTTAAGAGAACAGAAAATAAAAGGTCTTTGGTCCCATGTTTCTTGAATATTACAAAATTTCCTTGATTTCAGTGAATAGTTTTGGTTAAAAAAATTTCATTCTGTTACTTTTGGTACACAGCCTCAACAGAAATTTGGACCTAGAACTCTCAGGGCAGACTATATTTAGCAACACAAATCCTGTCTTCATGTATACTTCTTGCATTTCTAGGTAAAATCTATGCCAGGTCTTCAGCTGCTGTCAGGCTGGCACAGATCCATTGACTTCAACACTGTATTTAAGTTTCTTTTACATTTGACAGAAAAAAAATCTATCTGTTCTAGACCCAGAAATAGTAAGGAAGGGATACCTGGCATACCTTACAAATCTCCTAATAGGTATCAATCTGCACTGAATTTAGCCCTGAAGGAGAAAAGTCCCACTGCAAGACTTCTGCTGAGAAGAACTGGATAATCATATCAAATTATGTGACAAATTTGTGAAAAAAGCAAATTCATCTTCATTCTGACTAAAGCCAATATTTGATTCTCCATATAGTGAGAAGAGACAAATAAACTATTTCAACTATGACATTTCAGGTCTGAATTATTTTATCCAGACAGCAAAACAGATTTTTTGGCTGCTGATCACACATTTTCAAATCCAGACATTAATTTTAGAATAAAATCCTCAAGAAGAAAGATCAAGATATTAATGCAGCCCTATCACAAACACGTAGTATATGTGCTGTCCCTACTTGTGAAAAATTAGGGAATGGGCATTTTGGTTGTTCCTATTCACAAACTGGAGAATGTAATGAATTAATACAGAAAGGGACTAAAGAGGAATGTAGAGTATCAACTATCAAGTACTCCTACAAATGGGAAATGGAGACAAATCATAACACACCTGTAATTCTTCAACCAGAGGCATGGCCAGATCACAGACTGTAGCTGTTAATAAGAAAAACGGAGCAGATTAACATAGGAATCATGGCCAACATCCTTCCTTTCATGCTGACATAGAAGAAACCATACATGCCTGCTTTACTTTGCTGCTAAATAGGGGTTTAGAACATTCCTAAAAGAAAAAAAGCAAATCTGAATAGACTGATTTTTCCTCAGCCTTGCCTTACTAGCCTCAGCCTTACTTTTTATATATATGTAAATTAAATTAATTAATTAAATATTAAAAAGTGGGAAAATATGAGTAGCTTGCCTGGTTTCCTGCTAGTTTCCTTAGTAAGCCAGAAATATGAAATTCCTAACCTTCCTTCTGGTTCACATCTCTAATTTAGCACCACCGCTCAGAAGACCCAGCAATCAAAGAGCTCCAGACTCCTGGGGTCCTTAGCCTAGGACAGCTTTGACATATAGGCTGCATTGAGGGTGGTGGTATCAAATCATAAAAAGTCACAGATCACGAGTGTCTGAAGGCCACAAGCATCCTGGCAGGGGAGCTGAGCACGTGTGTTAAGTCTTAAAAGTTCAGAGACAGAAACGCAGAAGCCCTGGATGTAACCATGCTCAAAGAACCTTCCAGATTCTGAGATGATGAGGATGGGAGCATTAAGACTTCTTCTGGAAAATAAAGGTTTTCATTGTTTTTATGGTGGTTTCAGACTTCTTTTCCATGATTTTTTTTTCCTATCTCAGAGACTGGAAATTCCACCTTTTCGAATTGGTGGAGCGTCAGTCTTTTGCCTGCTGGGAAGTTTGCAAGCAAAACGAAAATGAACATATTATTTGAGAAAATTAGTAGATCAGAAGTTACTCTTGACTTTTCTTTCCAGTTCTGGAATAAAGCCAATATTGAAACATCAGAGTTATTCACACCCTGAAAATTCTGGTTTTTCAATACCCTGAGGCAGTAAAGTCAGCTCAAAACTTTTGGGCAAGTCTCAGTTCCTTTCATGATTTTGGATGCTCGTATCCAAATACAATGTAAAGAGACTGAATTCAGTACTGAACTTTTGATACACGTAAAATAAAGTTCTGACACAGGAAAACGCCTGTTTACAGTAATTGTAACTTTTGGCTTCAGTTGCTATGGTCTGGCAAAAGGCTTTCAGTGCTCTTATATCTGCTAATGTTATAGGAGCAGGGCATTGCAACTTAATTACTATGTTAACAAATGTATATCAAATGTAGAGGCAGTGAGAAACTAATATTCTACCTTTTTGCATATATTGTGAATGTTGAACAGCTCTAAAATTCAGACCATTAGCCACAAAAAAGTTATTTTTCAAGTCACCTACATACATGTTTTTATTTCAGCAGCCATAACACTCCTAATGTCTAAATGGCTTTGTTTTCCCAGAGTGTCTGGGAAATGATTTTGCTAATCTCAGTTCACAGACTCATTACCAAACTGAATTCCAGCATCTTTTCTAGTGTCTAGCCAGAGTATCAAGTTTCAGGCACCTTTCACTACTCCTTATTTATGTAATTCTTTATTAAACCTGCATTTTACAGCCATTTTTTACAACTTTGACCTATTAAGTCATGAGGTTCTGGATAATTAGAAAAAATTCAGCAACAGCTCCAGAGGTACCACAGATTGAAGATGGAAGTATAACATATTTTACAGAACAGTGATATACCCAATGCTGGCAGCAGAACAATCTGATGTTGATGCAACTCACGTGGCTGCTGCCGTGTGCTTTCCATTTTACACAGGGACGTATGTTACATTCTTTCCTATCTCGTGTAAGTCTAGGAATTTATTTCTGAAGAATAGTTGTTTCAAGAGTAATATCAAATTACCACAGCAAGATGACTGGCACAGCAGTTCAATAATCTGTATTTATGAAGCACTGCAGACATTTGAAACACTGTGCAGACATGAACTCACTAAATCTCCAGCATCCTTTCCAATGCAGGCAGGCAGAAGGAAATACAGTACAACTACAGTCATGGTGTGGCAGCCAAAGGAGCACACCAGGTACAGGGAAACAGGGACAGGTCCATTTCACAGGACAAGAAAGGATAAGAGCACCAGATGCAAGAGGCAATTAGAAAATTACTATTAGGTATCAGAGAGAAAAAACACCTCTTACAGAAAGGGTGGTCACACAGTGGAACAAGCTGCTCTCCTATGGAATCTCCATCCTTGGAGCTATTGAAGAACTGCTTGGTAAGGTTCCAGCAACCTCAACTGACTCCTAAGTTTCATTTAGCTACGAAGTCAGCTCCGCTGTGACTGAGCTTGGACCAGAAAACTTCCCATGGTTCCTTCCAGCCTAAATTTTTCCCATAATTTGATCTCGCTTCCCACCTAACATTCAGGATTCCACAATTTGGAAACAGAAAAGGGAAATCTCCCCTATGAAAAGGGGAGACACCTTTTCGGTCACAGGCCACAGAAGTTGGGCATCAGGCTCCGTGAGGCAGAAGTAGCTTCAGCAGTACACACAAAATTCTTTCTCCTTTTTAGTGCTTGCTCTATCCTTTACCCCCTTAAAGAGAGAGCAGGCACTAAAATCATGAATATTATCATTCTAATTTCATCTCCTCAAACAATATTTTTCTGGAAAATCCTACAAGATGCTCAGTTTTCAATGGAATTTTGAAGGGCAACTGCCTCCCGGCAAATTGAAGAGTGTCTACCTCTGTACAGCTGTAGGTATGTTGGATCCAGGAAGCCTATCATATTCCATACTAAGTTCATCACAGTGGATATAGTAAAGTTGCCAACTCTTGAAAATAGATGTGTCAATTAAATGTCTGTCCTGTGCAACAGCTATAAGTTGAGACGTTCTGCATTTTCTTTTTACTCCTTCAAAATCTCAGTTTGATATAATTTTTTTTAATTTCAAATTATCTACTGAAACACTAAAAAAGTGCAAGTGTCCTTAAAAATACAATCTATAATAATGCAATTAATTTCAGTTTTACTGATGCAGTAAAATTATCAATTCCAATCAAGCATTTTCCCTACAGTTCACAAGCAAGCTAGAATTGCATTTAAAGTGTAAAAAAAGTTTTCATCTTATCAACTAATCATAATAAACTGAGTAGTCAAGGTTTCTATCACACCAATGTCTATTTAAGTTTCACAAAGAAGGAGAATTCCTTATTATTTAAAAATTGAAATAAATGTATGACTTTGCTTTCTTCCTTCCCAGCTTCTAGAAGAAACTGCACAATTAATTTCAAGATATTTCAGGATGTTTCATTTAAGTTCTAACAGTGTTTCATGAGTTGCCTAAGTGCTTGTTCATGAGTAACTTAGAGAAATAAAATTAAATCAAATACAGTAATGCACACTGATTAGCTATAGAATGAAAAAAAATCCATAAATTCTCACACACAGAGATGGTATTCAGAAAGTTATTACCACTTCTAATTATCACAAGCAAACAGCTGGCATATAAAATTGTTAGTGAATGACCAAAATTATACATAGATCTGTTATTTAAATTTATTTCAGCCTGGAAATGGGCTCTTGGAATGAAGTAAACCTATAACTAATTGATTTATACATTCTAATTTTTTTATTTCAGTTTGAACATACACATTTCATGTACTCTTGAGAAACTTTGCAAGGAAATTAACTGAGAAATGCCTGACTTTTCTTGCTTGAGTATTTTTTCATTGTTCATTTTATTACTACTATTTTTCTTTTAGATAAATTAAATGTGCAGAAGTTCCTGTTATTGTAATAATGATATATAAACAGAGGAATGTGGCTTTTCTGTGACTCCACTGCAAAGAAAAAACAAACAGAATTTCACCTATTGTCAGAGTTACATATGGTTGTATTTTTTCAAAACTAACATTTTGAGTTGAATTACAAAAACTTTACCAATTTCGGTTTCTTAACACTAAGAGGGCTCATTATGCACTAATACCACTCTCTTTAATTACATTTTCCTTCATTTTACTTCATTTTTTTTTCAGTTTGCTAGTACTTGGAAGAACATCCCCGCATTTTGAAGCTTATAAAACAAAAGGTGAAGATATACCAAGATCATTCACAAAGTAACCCTGCTTCAAGGCCCGTCTTACTGTTTATCTAAAGGTTAGAGAGCAAACAAACATTTTAAACTGCAATGCAACTGTAAATATAAGTCTTTCTTGGTACAGACTGACAGAATAAATTGTGCCCTGCACATGTGTAGGCATGAACATACAAAAAACCCAGGAGGAAAAGCACTAGAAACAGCCCGGGGAAGATTCAACAAGCATATAGAGAATCAAATAAAACTTTCTTTAATGTCTTCAAGCCCATAAGTCATACAAAATTAGAAATTATCATGTTCCATTTTTGTATAATCCTTATTTCATACTAGAAGTATAGATCAGAGTTTAACCATTAATGTGGATCTCTCAAGAAACAGTAAGTTACTAAGACTAAACACAGAAACAAAACCATGCCAAGGGAACAGCATGAATTTGTGTTAGGGAAGGTTTAGGTTGGATACTAAGAAAAGGTTCTTCACCCAAAGGGTGGTTGGGCACTAGAAGAGGGTCCCCAAGTCACGGAACCAAGCCAGACAAGAGTTCAAGAAGCATCTAGACAATGCTCTTGGGCACATGATGTCAGTCTTGAGGTGTCCTGCACAGCACCTGGAGTTGGACTTGATGACCCTTGTGGGTCCCTTCCAACTCAGCATATTTTATGCATCTATGCAGACCCTGGGATGCTTCAGCACGTTCCCATACCTCTTGGTGGAACAGTGTGACTGAACACAAAATGTACCGTGCATTGCACTTCTACCACAGGCCAGATGGGACAATCCAACAACCCAGTGCAGCCTCCTTATACCACAGAACCTGACTTTCACCCAGATACACAAACACTGAATTTTGCATCTTCTTACTAATAATAGGTAAGTTGGTGGTGTTATGTGCGATACTGGATACTGTCAGCAACAGAAGGAAGTTGACGATCTAAATAGGGAATGAAAAATCAGTATCTTTCAGGAAGAGTACAATCCCGAATAAATACTTCAAATTCATTCAGAAGCTTCATTTGAGACTGTAGGTAATATTCTGATTTTCCTTTAAGGAGACCAAGCCAAGCAATATGACTGATGTATCATGGAACAACTCTTAATTATTTTTAAAGAATAAAATTATCAATCAACTGGATTCTTAGAACTGGCTAAAGAATGTATTAGGACCAGTTAGTATGAGTTAATGCTCAATGATTTTAATAAAACATATTAGAACTGTGCTTAAACTTTTCGATCTACAGGAGTTTGATTTTCTTGAAGTAGAGAAAAATTCTGTTTTTTTTAAAAATGCATATTTTTTATGCAGAACATAATGAAAGCAAACACCCTAATCCAATCTTGAGTGCCCCCAGCTTTAGGAGTTCAAAGGTATATCCTGAACCCTTCTGGTCCCATGACATTCCCAATTCAGATATCCCCAAGGAGCAAAGCGAGGCACTCAGAAGTGCCAGTGACCAGTTCTCTCCCAGCCTCTAACAATACCTTTTGCAAATCGCAGCTTCACATTAGAATGGTTCTGAGCAGACACGTCATTAACCATGACCTCTTCCAAAATTTCAGAGCACCCATAGAAAACTAAACTAATTTTTCCTTCAGCATCAGGGTCTCATCACCTACCTGTGACCCATTCCTGACTTCCACACAGTTTGTTTCTCTCTCCCTGTATGTTAAGAGACCCGCATGCTTTCTGTTGTGGTTGCATTTCAAATGCTTGCATGAACAGCATATTAGGAGCTGCTGACTGAGAGGAGCTTGGAAGCAAACATGGAGAGAGCTAGAGGAAGGGAGTTGGGCTCATGCACGACTTTTTCACACACTTTTGTAAAAATTTTAGGCTAGCCCAGACAGATGGGAACTCCCAAATGACAGACAATCCCTTTTTATTACCCTCACATTTCCATTGTGAATATAATTCATATTGGACTTGTTGCAAAAAAGGACCATACTCAAAGCCAAACAAGATGAAGACCATTTCAGAACACACTTTTTCACAGCTTTATTGTTATTCTAGTAGGAATTAATGTAAAAAGTAGCCAGGACGACATCTGCATTAATATATACATGCAGCACCTATGGATTTACTCATTAATTAAAGCAAGAACCTTTATGTCATTTGTAAAGAGTGAGGTAAAGGACATTTTTCCTGTCTGTATAAGCTTTGGTACACCAGTTTCCTCCCTAAAGAGCACATAATAGCTACATTTAAGTAAATCAGGTCAACATGTCCTCCTTTATTTTATGTTAAGGTAAACTAGCCTTCCTGTCCCACTGCAGCCTAATTTTTCTTTATAGCTATTTAAAACCTATTATAGGTTAACATTAACATTCAGACTGCTTCCTGCACTGTCTGATTTTGCTAGATGATAAACTTAATAGCACTTAGTGACAGACAGCAACCAAGAAGTTGGGGGAAGGGGGAATTTCATCTCCAACAGCAGCCTACAACATTTATAGTAGTTTAATAACAACATCAATAAAAATGCAGATCTACTGTAAAATGTCTGTGTTGGCAATTACTCTCATTTGTTTACTTTGGCTACAGCCACCAGAGAACAGGATCTATTCTGCTTACCAAGCACCACCTCTTCTTTTCCAGTCCGTCATATCCCACATCTGGGCAGGGAGAAGCTTAATTCGGGCTGGGGATCAGGAAAGTTTAGAGGACAGATACCATACTGCACCTGGCACAGACCACGGCTCTTTAGCACACAGACATTCATTTCACTGTTGTGGCAGGATGCATTAGCATTCAATGGTCCGCACACAAACTATAAGCTTGGAAAAGACATTACCTCACAAGAAAAAAATCTTGCACTGTATTCATTTTTCAAGATTGAATTAAGACTGTTTTGGTTAAATGTGAATATCAGTAGTTTGAAACCCAAATCTGATGTATATGTCACTCTATACTGCCTCAGAGGTTCAATCAGGGGTTGTTTAAAAGCTTTCTGCTGGTAGCAGGCAGCAAAAGTGACTCAAGAGACACACAATGATCTGCAAGAGGTTTCCAATTAATAAAGTTGGTATTCAGGAGTAGTTTTGTTCTCAGGACCAGTGTGTCTCCTAGAGACAGCAACTCTGCAGTTGTGCTCTGGGGCTGTTTTGGAAATATCTTCATTACCCAAAAGCAATATTTTTAGTACGAAAGACCACGTAAGCTACCTTTGTAACACTCAATTTCTAAATACACTCACACTTAGTTGACTCTTATGTTTCAGGAAAAAAAATACATAAGACATGGAAAGGAAAACCTTTGTGTTAACCATTACAACTGGAAAACTGGTTGTTATCTTAGACCAATATAAATGATGCTAAGACGATTCTAAGCTGGCTATGGGCCTTCCTGTCATCAGGTCTACTTGGTATAGACTAAAAAACATAGAACAAAGAGAAGAAGTTTCAACACCATAAGAAATTATGGACTCTGGGATTTGCTCTGGCTGACAGTTTTGATATGGTCATGGAAAATCAGGAGAAATTAAAAAAAAATCTGTGCAGATTTAGCTATTTTGTTTGTGCCCACAGGGAGATGTCACAGAAGACATTGCTATCTCCTCGCCAAAGAAACCAGACAGGTATCAATCTATGCTCTTTAATGAGCAGCACAAAGCAACCCAGTTCTTTCATATTTAATCATCTTCCTCCTAGAGTTGGACTCGATTACTCTGGTGGGTCCCTTCCAACTCAGGATATTCTATTGCATGATAACTCAAATGGCTCACAAACAGATACGACTATAAGCTTTCCTCCATATGAAAAAAAAAGTCTTGCAATTCCTTAAAGTTTCCAAAAATACCTCTAGTAAAATAAATGTCCATTATTATTCCAGATATTTGTTTATCTTTGCAACATATTATGAATATTTTTTCCATCCCAAAGTAGGAGACCTCAAGATGGGCCCATGAGGTGTGATGGATGTTGGGCAGCCCTGTAAAGAGGGATATGCTGGGCTGTACATCTAGCATAGCTCCTTGGAGCACACAGCCAGCGTACAGCTCATCTGACTACAGCATATCTAGTTCACCTATGACCCATGACATGAGAAAAAAATAAAATGCACACATTATAGCAGGAAAGGAGGCAGAAGTCAACTGTGTGAGCTTCATTCTCGATATGCAAGACTCAAAAGATCAGAATAAAGGGTTTATAAAGGGCATCAGGGAATACCAACAGCCTAAGGGCCAAAAAAATTTATATAGTCAGCACAGACACGTACTATATGTGTCCCTCCTACTTTCCACCCTCAATGCACACATCAGTTCCAGAATACAGTGGTATTTCAGAAGACCGCAAAGGCTCAGGAGTGCAGTGGTCTCTTACCTCTCTGATAACCCCTACTATAAACTAGAGAAAACCTAAGAATCTAGTCTAAATCAGGATTTAAATAAGTCCCCAGCCAGCCTAAAAATATGGAGAGGCACAAACGTGCTGTAAAAGCACCTTTCCACTTCACCTCCCTTGAGGTTAGCAAGAACCTAAGTCTCAAACCTCTCAGCTGGAGGCAAATACGGTTGGTTGGAAAAGAAAGACTAAAGTCATACTGCAAGCCAGCTCTCAAATGCTGAGCCACAGCTGAGGCAATACCTGAGGCGCACGTGCAGGTAGAGAAATTCTATCCAATGGCCACCAGGGCAGCAGGACAGAGTTGAGTGAGTGTTGGCTGAACGAAGCCACAGATGGTTTTACTGACTGCAACAGGCAGCCAACCCCAGCCAAGAGGAAACCTGGATGGAGGACAAGGCGAAAAGGGGGCAAATTTTCTACTCCTTCTCAAAATGAGTTGCTGTTTTCATTTCAAAGTTTCAGAGTCTTTGGATCCACTTAAATTTGAAGAAGGAAATGAGGAGTAAGCAAAATTCTTGGACAACGGGCTTGTTTTTTCAGTTCTGTTGGGACTGCAAGCAATGCATGAAAGGCAGTGTCAGGTGCTAAAGAAAACCGGTGTGTCCTTTAATAGTAACAAGTGTGAACAAGAGAGAGGATATACCTATTTTAGGAATGTAATTGTTTTATAGGAAAACACCAACCCCAGTATTTTTCTAATCTTGTTTTTTAATACTCAGCAGTTGTAAATTCCTCCAGTCAGGGAAATCAAAGATTTCACCTGATAGTATAAATATTTGTTCCACACCATTTTTTTGAGTTCTAAATATCTGTATAAATATCACTTACTCAACACTAGACCTGTGAAGAATTAGGGAGAGCTGCCCTGAACTACCCTGTGCAAGTCATGTACAACAAATCTCATGGCAGACCAAAGGATCTTCTAGAAGTTTACCACCACATACAAAACTTGGCAGTAACCTTCCAGAGACTCACCATGTAGATACCAAATGACGGTTACTGGTCTATAAATTGAGAGACCAATCCATCCACAGAGTAAAAGAGAGCTGTATGAACTCCTACCAAGTCTGCTGACAATACAGCACAATAAATAACACAGATTTCTAACAGATACCTCTTAAAGCACAGCCTAAAAAATGTGAAAGTCTGTAACAAAGAATTCTCTGCTGAGTGGTCAAGCAGGAAATTCTTATGCCCTCTCCTACACCACACATGAACTAGGTGGAACCAGTTCTGAAGTTGAGGTATTCAATGCTAGAGCATGGACAGAGAAAAGGACACACACACAAATTAAAAGAGTGTATGCCTGTGGTAAACAGCTCAAAAATACATAATGATTAGCTGTGCCTTGATTATATATATATAAACTGATCACAATTCCAAGGAACAGAACAGGATTACTCAAGGGAAAAAAATAGATATATCTTTAAAAGAGATTTTAGAAAGCAACCATTTTGTTTATTCACAAAACCAGCCATTATATTTACTTCCTAATAGCTCTAAAGTAAACCTAATGTGGTATTTGACAGTATAAGAATAGCTATATAAGATCAGATGCAAGTTCCCTCTCTAAACTCTCTGACAGCAGTCAACAGCAAACACAGGGAGAAGAGAATGAGATGGAAGCAGAGTGGCACCTGATTGATACCCTTCCCAGGCTCAGAAATTCTCAGATTTTCTGAACTTCATGTAACTCCTCTGAGTGAGATTTTCTTTTATTGTTGCATTATTGAAGTCATGTAAACTTCTGGCAACCATAACATCATCTAACCACGAGCTGCAGAGTTTAAACTCGTCACTGTGTGGAGAAATACCCAATTCAGTTTGTTTCAAATCTGCTGCCTGCTAATTTCATTTGTTCTTGTCAAAGCCTGTCTGGGGGCAACATCAGCAATGGAATTTTTGTGGAACCTATATATGAATCTGAGGAGGTAACTACACAGTTTTGATGTTAGAGGGGCTTCTGCAAATAAAATGCAAATACCTCAGGTTATTTAACTGGTTCAGAACTTTGCTTCAGCTGACAAAAATTTAAGATTTTTATTTTCTAAAGTCATTTACTGGCCCATATGAAAAAAAAAAACAAACTTCCATCCTTTTTCAAGTTTAAATTGTTAATCTACAGAAGAAACAAAAATTACCAACCGTCACTTTCATTGACCATCTCAATAGAAAACTCTACAGTTATGTGGATCTTAAAATTCTTTAAAATTCTTCAATTAGAATCAATACACTTTGGAAAGTCACTGACAGTGACTTCAACAGTTCTCTGATAATAGAAGGGAAAATGTAACATCATTTAACTCAAAGGTTAAATGATTCAAACAGCTCTTCTTTCTCCTCAGCTCCATTTTAAGATAAAGAAAGCGACATTCAACACGAGCATTCAGAATGAGCCCTGAAATGAGCCTAGCTGTAGTATGTTAATTCTATCTAATAACTCTTTCTATTCAGCTGGTATTTTTGCTAGCTTTCTGTATCTCTAGCTGTTTATATATTATCTCTGTTACTGTGGTTACTTCCAAATCTTAATAAAAGTTAGGTATTTCTCCATGTTCACTTCTTGGGAAATCGTGGGGGCAAAAAATAAAAATTTAGTTTAGTTCAATTTCAACCAGAAATACAGAAATTCAGAAATAAATTCTGAACGTTGGCCAGCTCTAATTTTTATTTCACATATTCCTGTAGCCTCCTCCCCTTTTCTGGTGTGACATTAGAGTGGACTGGAATCAGATGGTCCTTCATGCACACAATGACTTACTCAGGGATACACCAGGAGATCTGAATATGCTCCCCCAAGTGCCACAACAATCCACTTACTATAGGACCATTTTCTGTGTCTGCTCCAAGTCATTTAGGATATTGCAGTTTGATATAATATTACACTTAAAGAAGAAGAGAGTAGATTTCCAGAGATGTAACATTTTCCTAGAAGAAGCAGACTTTTAAGAACCATCCACATTAAAGGTGTGAAGTTTAATGAAGTGCCTTGCAATGGTGAAAGGTCTCATCAGATTTTACCTCTTCTATATTCACTCCTTTATTACTTGGACTTCATTCTCTGCTAGATTCTGGGTATTTGAAGAACAGAAGGAAGCTTTCTTTTCTTTCAAGGTTTCTTCAACCCCTCAAAAAGGTTGAGATACAGCAATATTCTGCTATAAATACCTAAGGTTTTTCTAGTTCTTCTTACATACCACCTTTCAAACATGATCATGTTTTATTTTACACATATTGTACTGTTGTCCTGCATATCCATCTGTTACAAATCACCTGAAAATGAAGAGAAATTTAAATGTGAAGTATGTCTACTTTTGGTGAAAACAAATTGGATTTGTATGTGGTATGAGAGACATAGGTAAAAGTTAACACCAGTGCATTACAGTATTTAGTAGTTGAGTAGTATTTTAATAATTTCTTTAAAAATTGCGGCAACTTTTGCTACATTTCATCTCAAGCAATTGTCTTAGGGCATGAATGGTAACAGATAGTAATTTGAAGGCAACAAAAAGCAATATGCAACATCACATATAACAGGGACATCTCGTGACCACTGTTAAAGATGTGAACTTCCTCATTTTCTAACTAAAAAAGTTCAAAAATTCTTCCCACACCAGTTTTAGCTTCCTCAGCCCCAGTTGCCTAAGCAGTTTCATTTTTCTGAAGCTGCAAATTTGTCTAGAAGGAACCCATCAGCAAAGCAGGAAAAGAGAAACTATGGCAATGGCTGGGTCAGCAACTACAGGAATGATTTCTTTTCCCAGATTTTCCATTAGAAAGTAATGATTTCTCTTTTCCAGTTAAAAAATGACACTCAAATGGTTCCAAGCAAAGCAGTACTAAACTCAGCTACAGTACTCAGGCTTTGCTTTGAGCATCTATTAAGAAAGCAATGAAACATCAACCCAGTTATAATTTGCTTTTGCCAAGAGATACTACAAAAAACATGTAGAGTACACTTTAAAGTGCTTTTTAGATAAAAAACTACCCCTTTTTGGAGCACGGTTTATATACTGTGATGAAGAATTTCATACCATATCATTTACAAGTCAAAACAAGAATTCATTATCTAGATTCCTGCACAATTACCTTAGTTTACAAAATTCAAGATATTTTATGCTTCCATACACCATCACTGACAACAGTCAGATAATAAAAGCTATGTTCCAACTCCCCAGTGACTGTTTTTTTCATGTGAACCATAAATAGAGAATATTAAATGGAAAGAAAACAACTGAAGATGATATAAACTTGGAGAAACCTGCAGGGTAATGAGGGCAATATCTATTGTTTTGACTACAAAATCCACTAAATTACTCATTGTGTACAAACATGGAAAGAGACGATTAATTTTAAAAAAAGTTTGGTGTTGGTTTTCTTTTTCCAAAGAAAGTTTCACTTCCTGAGAGCTGTGAGAAAAGTGTGATTTCTGACCCATTCATAGGGTTAGCTTTTCGGTTTTATATTAATGAGACAGTTTCTTTGCTTTCTGTAACTTTTCTATAATTTTCTCCCCCAAAAATAGTTCCCTGAAACAATGACTTCAAACAAGTTTGCAAGCCCGCAACACACTCCACACAAAGTATAGACATGGTTGGTCTTCCACTACTACACAGTTCAGGCCCAGATCAGAAAAAACATACACTGAAGTCTGTCAAAGTTTACTCTGAGTTGAAACACAACTGCAATAGTCATCAATTATGTGACTGAAGTTACATACAGTACACAGTTATTTAAAAAAATCTTAAAGTAATTATTATGTGGAAGACTTCTGATATATTCATTTGATCTTAAGTTAATCAAAATTTCAAAGCGTAGATAGCACACTATAAAGTTTATAATTGAAAGTATTTCTAAAAAACCTCTAAAACGTGGGAATTTTACCTAATTTTAAAATGGTTTCACCAAAAGGTACACTACATCCAGTCTGAACTCCTTAGCTAACCACAACAGGCAAAAAATATAAAGCAAGAGAGAACTTTATTAGTATCTATGGGCCCAAGAAACAGAAGTGCAAAACAACATCTGGATCACTCTGGACACTCTCTGAACCGGGGGTTTGGATAAACTCCTTATTACAAGTGAAGGCAGATGAAAACCTGGATCTAAAACCAGTTCAAACTGTGAACTTTTCCAAAATTGTGACATTGAGAGCTGCATTCCAGCCACATTAACACTTTTAAGTTCAATAATCTTCAGTAAAAATCTGATTTTACACTAGGAAAACCTACTCTTCATGACAAAACCACGAGTGTTTCATTCCTTAAGTCACAAACATGTATCACCACATTCCTTGGCTGTGGTTGCCAGCCCTTGACCTCTACTAATGTTTGTCCCAAGCACCTTCCACAAGTTCCCGTCCCATCATCACCCCCCCTACACACACACACACGCACATACAGACAACCCACAACCCACTTGCCTCCTGGTAAACATATACGTATACATATTTAAACAACACGAGGACAGAGGCCAGTCCACATGGACTGCTTCAGCACTACTGGGGCTCTTGTTTCCTGTTTGCTCCGTTCCACGTGAACTTTATTATGATGATGGTTTCCATTTTGAGAGAGCAATTTGCTAAACTACTATGCAGATCTGAATCATCTGTAAATAAAGATGTCTTTAGCTTGGCATCAACTATTTTCTCTGCAGCACTAGACTTTGTTCTTGCCCTAATAACTTCTCAGTCATAATTTTCCCCAGATTTTGATAATACTAAATTTAGATCACAACAGATATTTTTTATTATATTCTCTGGCATCTTTGCAATAAAACCATTGCCTTACATTAGCGGCACAGAGTGCCATTCCTTTATTCATATAGCCGCTTTTCCAAGAGTGCTCTAACATCTAATTATACGAACTAATACATAGGAAAAAATACTTTTTTTTCTCATACAATTATATGCATATAGTCATATTGTTAAAAATATTTTACCTCCTTTCATTTACAGACTTTTTTTTTTTAAATTTAACTGAAATGTGGTCTTTTCATCTTATTTTCCATTCAGGGTTACGAACTTAAATACAACATATCTCTATTTCAGATGTGAAAATCAGGGGAAAAAAACCAATAAAATTATTTACAAGACTTTAAGCCAAAAACCTAGACAATTCTTAGGAATTTAAATAATGCAGGATCTTTAAAAATAAATCTAAACATACCAAGAAACCTAGAACTCACCCAATATTCTCTCTTCACAGTGAGAAAATAAAAGTAATTTATCAGAAGTACATAGTTTCAGGAGATGAGCAGACAACCTAAGCCTTTTACCCAAAAGAGGTGAGAAATTGATTTAAAAGGTCCTTTTAAACAAAGGGGAGACTGGGGAACATTTGTGTGCTAGCCAAGATAGGAACTTACCATAAAGCTGGTTAGATGCTTCAAAGTTAGGTAAACCTGAAACATTTAAATTATTAGGAAAACAAAATTAAACATTTAGATTTTCCTCCAGCTGTTGTACTACAAGTTGTTCTACTACTATACTCCTCAAGAGGCACAAAGAAGACACCAGATCATCCCCCAGGGGCTGGCAAAAGTTTGTGTTCCCTCTCCTGCCTCATACCCTGGTTGGGTTTCTTTCACATAGAACAGGCTCTACTCGCAGCAAGAACCGGTCCTGTCCCAAATTACATGGACAAGAACCAACGTTCCTGCACACACTACAGAAAGCACCTGCCTCACACATTAGACAAAGTTGAAATTGTAGCCGCAGCATCTGGCCCTCTTTGCTTTTTAATGAGTTATATGTGTAATATTTTTGCAATGTTACTGCTAGATTTTCCACATGCTCTTTTATTAACAACATCAAAGCTCATTTCCTATATGTTTCCTATAAATGATTTGCACAGTTCATGTTCTTTGTTTTTTTCTTTTTGTTTGTCTTGTGCTGTTCTCCTGATTATAAGGCAAAGCAAAAATTATTTAAAGAGAGCAATATAAACCTCTGGGATTTTTTTTAAAATGTGAGCATCTTGAAAATAACATAGAAATACAAAAACATCAGAAACCAGAAATACTCCATATGTAAATACACATTGAGTGACACTCAGAAGTTTTTTGCCATGTATTAAATTGTTAACAAGCTATAAAGAGCTTGACCAAAACATGATTTCCATCCTATAGAATTAAGTCAGATGCAAAGAGCATCCAAGTCAGTTTCTTTTCAACATAATTCAAAAGGCTCTGAATTAGGCTACAGGTAACATTCTGCTTTGACTTGTTTTAGTTTGATGTTGTTTTGTACATTCAGACTATTCAACAGTAAAAATTCTTTGATGACAGTTGTCCTTTTCCTCTTTTAGGAACGACCAATTTTTAGGCTTTCCTTCTCAGTTTCTTTGCATTATGCCCCTAACCAGCCCACTTGTCTTGTCTCCTTACTGTCAATAATTTCACCGATTTCACCAATTACTGTGACCCCTAACGCAGGTTTATTTTATGATCTGCAAACCAATTTACTTTAGAAAACAGATTAAATATTATCTTCAGATTATTCACAAATCAATAATCCTATTTGCTACAAGTTGATCCTTCGCTTCTTAAAATCTCTCCTTTTTATTATGACTACCATCCCATTACAGATGGCTCTTTTAAAACGGTCAGCTGAAAGACAATTAACTTAGCTGAACTCCCAAACCACTCATGAACATTTAAACAACCTAGCTCTGTCAAAAGTCTCAGAAAACTGGTTTTAGTAACAGTCTTTTTTAGTTCTCAAATAGGAAGAGTAGCACAAGGTAACACAACAAACAATCTGTCTGAGTGGGAGGAGTAGACAAAAAACCAGAGCCCTCTCAAATTTTGCAATGATTACACTTTGTGTATCTGCCCAAGATCTTGACATCTAGATTGAACCAGCTGTGTGGGCAGCTGCTGCAGAGAGCACTGAAAGAATGGTACTTCAGATAGTAATTCATTCCAACTTTGTACATATCTATGATGGTCTTGAAAAGTTATATCCAAGTAAGATGCATCCTCCTCCTTGTTTTCTTCGTGTAGCTGAGAGTCAACAACATCATGTCTGGTCCTGTAGAGTTATTCTTTGAAATCCAGTCTACAGTGGTAAAAGAAATTCAGGGTATATCCCAGTCCAATAATCCAGCCTTGCCTGAAAAATATGTCCTTTTCTCTACAAACATGCCATAATCAGCATAATGGCTGCATGTTTTCTCCATTTCTAAGTAAATGTTTTCTTCTAGTAATGTTCAGCCCATGGAAACACAAGTGTTTCAGAATACAACTCAATGGTTTATGGACAAAAAATCTTCCTCTGTCATTTCTTTTGCCCACGTTCTCATCAGTGTGGTTTTGATCAGACCTAACTCACAGCACTTTTATGATTTTTCCCTGAACTGGTTTATTTCCACTGTAATTAGGCTTTTTTTCCTCTCTGAGGTTCTAAGACTCCCAGTATTTTGATGGTCTCCATGCTTCTTGACATTGATATTGATCTCATTTATTTTCCAGATCTTTTTAGCAAATTGCTACCTATTTGAACTACCTTTTAAATCCAACCAAATATTTTCTGTAAAGGGACCCACTTCAACCAGAAGCCTTGGCAGGTACTTCAGAATTTCTATTTTGGTCTGTAATCTGTGTTGCATTAGTCAAAAAAATTAAATAATTACTTCCTTATAGAAGCAGACTTGGGATGTATACCAGGCAAAAATATAGAAATATTTTCTTTAGCGTTTACATTTCTTATCAACCAGTGTGTTTTACACTCTAGGTCTAACTTATATAAGATTTCAAGATTCTCAGAAAGTTGCAGAAGGAGGTTATCGTTGTCCAAACATGTCCAAACAACATCCTCAAGATTTGTACATAAAAAACATGATAAAATATAATAATCTTGGCCCCTCCTCAAGGCCTATGCACCCATGCAGGGGGTAGAGTCATGGACAAGCACAGAGAAGGAATATTTTAGGATGTAGCACTAAATCTGATGAGAAACTTGTTTAAACATGTCCTAAAATGGCTTTTGGTGGTCTCTTTGTAAACATGTGTTTCTTCTTCCCAACACCCCCCACAACAACTGTTATCTCACATGCAGGAATGTCCTGGGAAAGGTGTCCTGAGGTGTTTCCCATTGGTCCTTGTTAACCCCTTCCGGTGATTGGGTGTTCCTGTAAGCCCCTTGAGACTTCTAATTGGTTAACCTGTGATTCTCCCTCACCCTATAAATGTAACTTCCCCAACAATAAACCCTCTCTTGCCTCCTCTCCATGCCGGTCTGCTGTCTCTGTACCAGCCATGGGACCACGTGCATGGGGGGAGGGGAGGGCACCTCTCCCCTCCAGGCTTGGGGCCTGAGAAAACCCTAGTGCTGGAGTTCCCTTTCCCCATCCCTCAAGACGTCGGAATGGTTCTTCAGATGGAGATGGAACTAGAACTGGACTCCCCCACGTTGTGGGTGGGGAAAGGGATCCAGATTAGGATATGGTGATTTCCCTAAGTCTCATTCCATAAATTTGTACTGCAAAAGAAGATGATAGCCTCTAGAGAGACTGATAACTTTTAAAGGATAAATCGGCTGGGTCTGTGGTATAGATGTAGTACAAAGGCAACCTCACAGAAGCAAAAGGTGTGTGTCTTTCCCTCCTGATGTGTTCTGCTATCCCTCTCACACCCCAAGAGCAATATTTACACCAAACACAGTTGTCTTCAGACAACATCTTCAATAAACAGTTTACCCTAAGTAACATGAATACATATCTTCCACCACTCTAGGTTTTTGAAAGACCTGGTAGAGAACTCAATCTCAAATTCTCTGGAAGAAAAACCTGGTAGACAAATAACATGTTGTACAGCATTACTATGTGATTTGCATGACTTCAGATGTCAGAGGATATTTTGTAATGTGTTCAGCAACTAAAGTTCTCAACTGGTGTCATTACAGCTAGAAAAACAATACTGCACAGTACTATCACTCCAGATAACTGATCAAAATTTCATTTACTGCTGTACCTTTGGGTTCTGATGTTTCAAAAGTGCTGCGATCATCAGTTATCAGTTTCTGAAATCAGGCAGTAATCAGTTATCAGCAGCTCAGCATTGCTCATTCTGCACCTGTATCACTTTCTATACATACTGAAGTAAAAGGAACTGTCTTTCAGTTTGGTCTAACTGGAAAATTTATCTAAGATTCAGACTTCAGAAAATTATGTAACACTGAACCAACATCAAATTCTCTTAACATAGGGAGCTGAAGAATAAGCAAAGACTTCAGACTCAACAAGTTCTCCTGGGTCTTATGAGCAAACGATCATTACTGCTGACCTTAAGACCTAAGCCTACTCTACACATCAACCTTTCATTTTACTGCTCTCCATGGGACTAAAATCTACTTGTAGGCCCAGTGAAGCAATTGGCCCATAAGAGTTGTTTAAACTTAGCTTTGACTACCGAAAAGCGAAGGATTACAACTCATCATCTGCAATGGAGACATTTTCCAGTGCAGCATAAAGCCCTGAGACCAAGTTCTGCTGCAGAGCCAATCTCTTCTCAAATTCCTGCCATAGCTGCCCATCCCAATCCTGAATTTTTCACTGTCTCAGAGACTACACATGACTGCTATCCTGCCAAAATCCTACTATGTTCCCATATCCCTTTGCTTTTCATGCTTTCAGTCATTTTTTCTTCCTTCAACACCTTTTACCACACTGTTTTGGCCTTTAGGGAACCCTTCAGTCAGAACAGAATTTACTGGCTTTTTGACTCTTAACCAAGGAAAAATTTCTCCTGGAATATTTGCACACAAAAGGACCTGTTCTATAGTATTACAGTTTAAGAGCTTTCTTCTGACTCCCATTAACAGTTCAAAGCAAGATGCACAATCTTATTTGCTATCAAGCATCTTTCTGGAATCCAGTATCTCAACCATGAACAAACAAGGGAAAAGCCTAAACTCCAGTGTTATCCCAATTACTTGCAATTATTAATCACAGATCAGCTTTTTAGCTTCAGCCTTGCCAAGAGCTACAGACAAGCCTTCATCTGACCCTGACTGAGCAGCAGAGAGTACAGGCAGCTGGAAGGGCTGCTGCCTTGCTCATCTCTCAGCCTGAGAAAGTGGCACAGTCCTCTGATGCTTTCTGGCAAGTGTCATGTCAGACAGCCCAAAAACTCTAATTAAAATTTTAGTTGTACTTTTACTACCTTAAAACTGGCACAACCTTTTATTAACCTGGTGTTATGTTTACAAGACTGTTCTGCAGATTAGTTAACAGTGTGGAGGTATGTTACAGCGGTATTTTCCCAAGTATATCTTATTTTATAACTTAGGCTATAATTCTAGTTTTATTTTTAAGTGCTATTCCCCTTCAAAATAAAATTTATCAAAATATGTATATTGATGTTTAAGCTGTTTTAACACTTAAACCACAGAGTTGAAATGAAAGACAAATGTGATGATAATAAAGCTCTGCACACAACAAAACACAACTATGGGATAACATGAGTTAAAAGCAACTTAATGCATGGGAAGAGAAGAGGAAATTTAAATGAAGACTACCTATAATTTTCTGCATCTTTTAAATAGTGTGAACCAGAAGCTGTTACCTTATCTGAACCATCTTCGGAAACTAAACAGTTTTCTAGTCAACCAACCAAGCTCTTTCAGTGGTTACACAAAAGCAGGACTCTTTACTCAAACCAGAGCCCACAGGATATGGGTTCTGAGAGGACAGGCAGAGGGCTCAGACCCACCACACTCAATCCCTCAGTCTCTCAGATTATGAGAGTTCCCTGAATATGGACCCTATGGACTTTTACAGCAGTTTCTTCTCCAGCTGCACTTCCACTTGTACCTACCTCAGTAAACAACCAGGATGTAATTTTGCATCTTCCAAATCCTGAAACTGGATTGCACTGTCAGATTCTGAATTTGACTAGGAACTGTACCTGAAGCCAAAAAACTTTTCCAGCTGTAAATTTTGTTGAAACTGGTACACTTCCATCTAAACTTTAAGGTTTGACAAATTGGCAGGTTTTGATATTAAAGTGACTTTCTCAAAAAAATTCCCAATAAAACTAAAGCTGTAATCCTGAACAATATATAGCTAAGCTTTCCAAAAGATCATGAGGATTATTCTGCTTATCAACTGCTAATTGCCACTTAAAAGGAACAATACATGCTTGGAATCAAGAACTTGATGAAAATATTGGAACAATGTAGATGGTGCTGACATGCCTCAAAATTATGAGATCTTGACAATGTTCTCAGCACAGGGATAAGAAAGACTACATTAAATCCCTAGAGACTACACTGGGACAGGAAAAAAATTCAAAATATAAACATTTTCAATGGCATGGACATCTGAATATTTTGTTGGTATGCTAATTCTGTGTCCACAAAAAATAAACTCATGAATGCATAATTATTGGTTTTAACTGTTTTCGGATTTCAAGAGGAGAAGAAATGGTAATGTAACAAAGCTGCAAAGTAAAATAAGAAGTTTTCACAGCCTAGAGAGCCATGAAAGAAGGACATATACTAGATGATCTGGTTAACTGAATTTTGTTATCTTTTTATTTTGTTGGTCATAAATCCCTGATCTCTACTAAACTGTAAAGGGTAACATATAAAATCTCTGTTCTGTACCATACACATCTAATGGTAGATTCTTAAGGCACCCCAATGGGTAGCCCTAAGGACTAACTTTTTATGGGTACTGCTCACCTTGCATAAGTTGCCCTGTGAGGTGTAGGCTCCCCATTATGGTAAACCCCTGTTCACCATTTTACCTGCTGCATTTCCCAGGATCCAAACCTCATCTTTGTAGACCTCCATAGTTCCTCCCCACCATGTCATCAAGAATGTGTTGTATTTTCCTCTAAAACACCTCAGGTGCCAAATACAACCTAAATGGCAGTTTGAGGAAACTGTCTTGGAGAAGATGTTGAATGTGCACAAACATATACTCTGTTTTTGTAAGAGCACCAACCAGGCCCCTGCTGATGCATCAAGTGCAGGAAAGTATTTGGCACCAGCCCCTAAGACCCAGAATTTATCCCCTTGTAGGTAGTGGAAAAACATTCCATTTTTAGTTATTCAATTATATTGGGTCTGTACATAAATTAAGCTTTCTGTCTGTCTTCTTGTGCAAAGACAGTAACTGTCCACTTGGCTCATGCTTCTAGGAATAGCAAGGCCCAGGGGACTAAACCTTTCCCAATTAAATTTTAGCCCCTATTTCCACTGAGAGGTATTTGCTGATGAGGACGACTCAGGACAGGTGGGGCTGTCTGCCTTCCAAGGGCAGGTGCTGATGGCTACTGAGCAGATCTGGGACTATGACTGGATCCAGCCACACCTAGACTCCACCAGGAGTTTAGAAAGCACAGGGGTCCTCTCAGAACCTCATGACTCAAAGGAGGAGTCTGTCATACCCTTTATATCCCTGGTCTCCATGCACATCATTCTAAATTGACTCCAATCCAATTTTCATCTTTATGTTTCATTTATGCAGTAAGTGAGTAACCCTTACCAAACTCTGTTAACAAAGTCTTGCTTTCAAAAATTTGTATTAACCCCTGGTTTTGCTAATACCTTTGACAGCGATTCTTTAAGTGGCCAAACCACTCAGTTGCAACAGGCTCCCACAATGCAAACCAAAATGAAGTGGGGAAAGGACGGTGAATGCCTGAATTTTGTCTTGATATAGAAGCAGCATAAAATCATGGGAGTTCGGAAGCACAGCAAGTTCACTAACATAAAAGACAAGTAGGAAGTAGTCTGTTCTAATTGATTGGTGGGGAGGGGCAGGCCCCCCAGAAATGTGCAAAACTGAAAGATACAGGAAATAGAAAAAAAATAAAACCAGGAACAAAGACAGCAAAGAGCACCATGAGGGAAGTAATGAAGACCTCAAGGCAGAAGAAGAAAGAAAAAGTACAGCCTGAAAGCCTGCACTAAAGCTTCCTACAAAAGAGAGAGGCACAGTTCACCCAAAGCTAACAGGAAAGACTAACAGTGCTGAGACAGGATTAAGAGCCAGGGAGGTTAAAGGAAGAAATGTGCTATGGCCAGACTTCACCACTCGGTTCCAGCTTTAACACTTTCACTGGTATCTTTGGCAGCATTGTCAATTATATTTTAGTCATGCCTCAAGGCCCCAACCTTCTGTACTCATCTAATACATTTTAGAAAAATGTTTATACCTATATTTGTACTTAAAAACTTGAATCTAATTAGACTAAACATTAACTCATTTCCAGTAAAAAATGAAATATATGTGCGTTAATACACTGGGGTTTTTCCTAAGTGTTGAGAATCTTCTAGTGTTCAGACATCTCTACAATGAACTTTAATGAAACATTAAAAGGCTACTCTGTAAATGCTCAGAACAAATATAAGCAGAAGTGAGACGATTTCCTTTTTCTTTTAAACAATGCAGCAAAGCATGAGCCCTTCCAAATAATAAAAAGAATGTTTATGGCCTCCCTTCTTCTTCCCATAACAATCTCAATGTTAAGTAAGAAAAACTTTAGCTTGTCACAGGCATGTTTCTCTTCAGTATCTCATGCAGAACAGCCAAAAAAGTTCTGACTTGATAGGGGTCTTCTGACAGAAAGGTTGGAAAAGCTGTTGTATTGGATAACACAGAGAATCAAGATTTAAGATATTTGGAAATATACTGTGATGTATTTAACAAAGTACATAAGAATTAGGAAAACAAAAATTTGACCCTGCTCAGCTCCCTCCATGTCACACTGAAGTTTTCATTTGCACAGCATGAGCTTCAGCAGAAAACTCCAAGTAGACTTTCATTGAAAACCGTGGTTTAATAGAAGACGGGAAAAAATGGAGTGTGGAAGCATCTCCCCTCTTTCCAGACATCATCTAGATTTATAGTGCACAGAGTGGCCATCACAGGTTCTTAGCATCAGTATAGCAGAAAACTTCTGATTTAAGAGGAAAACTCTAAGAGGTACCTTTCCTTCACCTACCCACTACAGAACAAAGATGACTACACACTCAAAGTCCACCTTTTCCCCCTCTCCATGACATAATGCAGGTCAGCTGTAGCATTCAAACTAAAACCAATTAATTATAAAAAAATAGGCAAGGTGAAAATAGAAAAAAAACAGGAGCTACATATTTATCTCCAATCATCAATCTTAAATCTTCCTAAAACTTGAGACACATTAATGAGTAGATCATTATTTTGGCAAAAATATTCTCAATTACCATCCCATGCTTACAAATAATAATTCTGGACACACCTGAACTAAAGATAATGATTTAAGCATTCATCTAGTGCCTTTCCCCCTTAAATTAAATTGCATCCAATGAAGTTTTAAAAAATCAGTTGCCAAGCTACCCCTTTTCTCACTTTCATCTCTGTGTGTAAGGTCTTATATCCGTGTTTAAATTATATTATTTGGTACCAGCCTGAGGAATAAATCGTGGTAGTGTTTTCCCCTCTTTTCAGCTAGTGTAGTTAGTAGCTTTATTAAGCAGTTTCTAAAGTATTTTATAGATTAAAAAAGATGAAAGGTACAACTGACATCAAGGAATGAAAGTATAATTTGAATAAGGTTTGGTCTTTGTTATATTTCAGATTTAAAAATCACTTGCATATATCATTTCAATGTAACTAGTACTCTTGAGGTTGGAAACAAGTTTCCCCAGGAATGGCCAATGGGAGAGGGGGAAAATGAACCCTAGCCAACAAAAAATTGTCTTAAGAACTATTAATAAGAAATCTGAAGACAAGGGCATTTGTCTGCCCAACTGGGTATATATGAAGTATTTCCACCATTAATTTTTTTTCATATAGTAAATCACTAAAACATAGAGTAGTATCACAAAAAAAATACTCTGGAACCAACAAATCTCTGGTCCAAAGTTATTTGGTAAAAATAACTTAATAATTATACCTCTTAGAAATAGGGTTATGTTCTAATTCAGAAGAACTTTTTAGGTGCTCCAGAAAGGCAAGACGCCACAGAAACATCTTGTTGCATGATGTGCCAACTGAAACAAGCACATAATAATGTTGTGAAATTACATTATCTGACACATTTCAAAAGCTTATTCCGGTGCTTATTTAAGCCATAAAACCTGTAGGGAAATAAAGGCAACATGACATTTCAGTCAGCTCACCATAACATTTTTCTAGTGAAATTGTGTAGCAATTTATTAAATTGCTGAAAAAAATGTTAGCAGAAAAAAAAAATACCAACAAGCTATACACATATGTGGAAAAAAAAGGCAGCTACTAATAAGATACCATCAGCACATTACAAAGGCATGACAGTCTTAAAAGCAGTTTAGAGCATCAAATATATGCAGCCAAAATATCATAAAGCCTCTCAACTGCATTCTAAAATGAGAAAACAAGGTAGTTTATACCACATGCTGTGTGAAATCTGCATTTCCAGTTGCTCTGCCAACACACACAATTTGGAGGAAACCACCATACTTTTCATTATTCTATGAACAAGCAGACAACAAGAATCTTCATCAGTGTCAGAGCTTTTCATAGATGATATAAATACTTCTCAACACAGTTTACTCATCAGTTCACACACTGCAATGAGACACACCATTCTGTCCAGCATGATTTCTGGTCTGAAAAACAAGCCTGAAAGAGACAATCAGTTGCTAAAAAAAGGTCCTGCTTGTACCTAACAAATTCTTTCAGTGACTGAAATGTGATGACAAAGTATCCCTTTCCCCATGACCCAATTCATCTGCAAGTCAATTTAGATCAAACTACACTTGGAAAGTGCTTAAGGTGAGATCAAATAGGTGATCAGAGAGAGAAGCCTGTATGAATATATGTGAATTTAAATGAAATGAGATGTTACAAATCTTAATACCACAAATGAAATAGAAAAGACAACACCATTCAAGATGTGTGAAGTACCAAATCATAAACTTTTAGTCATCTGTTTTCCGTAGCTTAGTAACAGTCATCGTTATATTCTTTTCACTCCCAAAAATGCCACTGAAGTTGCACCAAAAGGATTTTCAGATCAAGATCTAGATGCTAAGTGATTCACATTTGGAAAAATGTAAGTAGAATAAGCACTTAACCATCTGAAATTTTATTCTTCCAAGCTCTCTCAAACACTTTTCCAAATCTACTTCCCAACCCATTCTTTACCCATTATACTATTTCCCAGGAGAAGGCTCTGTTGCCTTGACTAAGAAAAAAAAAACAACCACAAAGAAATCAGTGAGAGATGAAAGTTAACCATCTTTGATAGTTACATCTCTGGACACATACAAATAGCAACATGATCTCCTTGATGCAGTTGTGCTCTCCAGGGTTTTTATAGTCACCTTGAGTTCATTTTTAGATCTCACTTGTATTGTTTTTCACAATGTCTGCTCCTTAAACTCAACACAAATGGATTAGCACCACTTAGGGTGAACTCACAGCAGTACTGACACTTTAGGTTGCAAGCTCTCTAGGTCTGAAGAAAACACTTTGCCTAACAAACTTAGCCCACTTCTGAATATACAATTATGTTTTCATCTAAACCATTCCTTCAAGAGAGGCAAGTGATACAACCATGCTAGTGAAAAGCATTTTCACATATTTTAACAAACATCTATTTGTTCTTAAGAGTTTTAAATATTTTCCATTTAGAGGAAAAGAGGACTTGTTAACAACTAAGGAAACCCAGCATGAGCAGAACACCATTCACCAACAAACTAAAACATCTAAGGCTTGGAGGCCCACAGGTCAGTTTGAATCCTACCTAGATATAAACCTGGCCCCATGGAAGGCAGTGGGCAACAGACTGAACTAAGACAGTCTTCAGATCAAAAGATCCAAGTCTGTGAGTCCTCAACCAATACCATTATCTTGTCTTGGCCATGATACAGCAGAGATTACTTGAGATAGGAATGAGAACAAAGAGGATATCTGAACTAAGAATAACAGGGTGGAAAATAACTTCCTGCTCTAGAGGATATAGAGAAGGATTTGCCTTTGGATATTAATGGTGATGATCAAACAGGTAATTGTGGTAGTTATATTCTTAAACAAACCACAGATGCCCCATACAGATAGCAGAGCTAAGCCTCAAATATTCTGCCTATAATATTTCTAAGGACCTAAGGATCTTAATTACAATACACCTGAAATGATATGCAACCTCTAGAGAAAAAGTCACACATCTTCATGGAAAAAAAACGTTCACTTTCTGCCAGCATTCATGACATCAATGATAAAGTCAATAAGTACCAGCCTGTGCCCCCTCTCCTTGGCTGCCATTTGTGTTCTCAAACTTCCTCAGATAGAAGTGATGACACGAAGACTAAATATGAGTTATATGGCAATTCAGCAAGAATACCATGTTCTTTTAAAAAAAGCATGTAATGTGGCAAGTAGATCTGGATTTTTTTCAAGCCCCTATCTCAAGCTCACTGGCTTTGGTTAATTTGGTTTAATTCCAATAAATAAAAACCCTGAAAATGGAGAAATTTAATAAAAGCTGCAAAGGATTCCCATTTAATATTCTTTTCCTAAAGCAGACATTCAACATGTCTTCAAAAGGAAAACAGAGAATTTAAATGCTATACAAAAATCATACTTTGTGAAAATATTTAATGCTCAGTAGAGATCCCTTAGTCTAGTACCTTTCAAAAGATATCAATAATGAATGAATGTCATGATTTCTTATCTCAAAATATGGTCTGATTACTAACAAATCTCTAAACAGCCATGACCATTCCCTATTCAAGGGAATTTTAGCAAACAGACTGTGAGTTCTATAAAAAATTAAATAAAATATTAATTGTAAATTTAGGAAGATCTTTAGTTAAAGAAGAACAGATGTACAGCTAAATGGAATTACAGATCTAATACTGCCAAAAATTCCTTAACTCTCACTCACTTCTCTACCCGCATGAAAATGTATCATATTTGCAGAGGCAAAACAATCACAAATATTATCAGATCTCTTTTTATTTTAAATTTGGAAGAAGGCATTCAAGCCTGCATCTGTACTATTGTTTAGGCTTGCAACAGTATCATGGTTTGCAAGTGAATCCCCTCATCATCTACGCTCGCATGCATTGGTTCATTTTTTAGAGCACTTTAATGTAGATATGGCTGGACTCACCCATATCTGCGCAAAGCCATCTAGGGTATGAAGTTTCCTAACTTCTGGTGGTAGGTCCCACAAACAGCAAAAGAGTTGTCAGATCTGCTGTCAATTTATCCGAGCTTTTAATGGAGGATGAGAAGGAGCTAGTAAAGGAACAAAATGGAAAAAACACAACCAAAAGAACATACAATCATAAAATGATTGTACCATTTGAACTGAATGCATGATTAGATATTGTAAAATAATGTTCTACCTCTTTTTTGGGAAAGTGTCCAGTTAGGACACAAGAAGCATAAGAAAAAGACTTCTATAAACGTACTGTTTCACACAGCTTCTTTGGGAAACGATTTAGCATAGTTTAGAGATTGGCTAAATCCCCACCGGAGTAGTAAGGCTGTTTCAAGGTGCAAAGAACATTTCTTTCCTAGCAAAGTGAAAATAAAATATGTACATATGTATTTAACTTTCACGTACTTTGGCTGTTGTGAGGCTTCATGACAGTTGCACACCACATGAACCACATCAAGTCTTGGTTCTTTGCAGAATATATAACACTGAAAGTGGAAACTTATTTTCTTTTCTTGCAATCATGTAGCCAACATTTGTCTTCTTACAAAAGTAAACATTTTAGTTGCTAAATGCCATTTTCAAGAGTCATTTCAGTATTTGAGAGTTCACGTGATAGCACTAATGACTTAGTTAGAAGTTCCCATGAGTGACTCAAACAAAATTTATCCTTAGGAAACAAAAGTGGGGAAACAATAACTAAATGTCAAGCAACAAAAATAAATATTTGCTGAAGGGAAGGAAAAACAATTCCATGGCAACAAAATTTATTACCTAAAAAGTCAACAAAATACACTTGCTTGAAAAAAAAATTCTCCTAAAATAAAGCCACCAGATTAAGGAGAATTCTCTCAAAGTAATTCATTGTTCAAACTACATTGGGATCAAAATCTAATAAAAGTAACACAGATGTTTACATTAATTCTTGGTCTCACACTGGTGACACACAAAGCAGACAGCTAGTCACCTTCCTTTTCCTCAGAAAAATCCCTTTTTTTAGCTCTAATCTTTCCCCAGAATGATCCCAATAAAATATCTGAATCAATAATCATAGAATCATGAACAGCTCCACCCCCCTGCCATGGGCAGAGACACCATTCACTAGATCAGGTTGCTCAGAGCCCCATCCAACCGGGCCTTGATGAGGCCAGAGTTTGGGCATCCACAGCTTCTCCGGGCAACTTGTTCCAGTGCCTCACCACCCTCACCCTCTAGTCAAGGTTACTAGATTGTAGCTACAAGCTGGAAATACAAAACTCATAGAAATAAATCTCCAAGCTTTTCTAAGAACACATACCCAATATTTTAATTATAAGAAACAATAAAAGACAAAAACTGACATCTCCACTACCTTCTTAATCCCATAGATTTGTCAAAATATCCAAGGAAAACATGCCTATGTAAAGCTTTAAGCAATGGTAAAACTCTTAGTAGAATTCCCATTATTTTCTAGAGCATGTGAGTATCCCATTTACAAACTAAATTTTCTCATTTAACAAATTCATTTCCCTTCTACAGATATCTAGACTATCTAAAATGAGCTTAGTTATAAGCATTCCAGTAGCATACATATTAAAACCTTCCAAACTTCAGCCAAAAGCCAACTGGCAGGAAAACTTTAAATGAAAACATTTACCTCACATCATAATCTGAAGCACAGTCTTTGAAGTATTATTTTTAGATCAAGTCTATGGTAAACTAGGATTTAAGGAGATTTGTTCATAGCACACTTATGTATAATGTCTTAATCTTATTTATTCCAAAACTTGGAACTTCCAGTAAAATTCCCCTTTTTCCCAGGAAAGTTTTCTTCTGAAGATTCCTGCTGCTGCATATCTGTTTGCTATTACCTTTCAGACATGAACACTTTTATCATGATTTAAGGACGATTCCCCCTCAAGCACATTTATCATGATTTAAGGGTGATTCCCCATCTTTTTTTTTCCAGTTAAAATTTCAGGTTTAAAATTTGGCTGTTTTACCCTCTTGCCACTGAGTACACATTTACTGGCACCCAGATGCTTTACAGACAACTGGATCATTTGTGCACTGGCATAAAAACTTACAAAAACAAGGCCAGCCTTCATGATCTTTGAGCTGTATATTCTAAAAAGCCAGTGTTTTTAACAACAGAATTTATCACAAAAAAAAAAAAGAGACCTTAAAAAATATCACAGACCTTTAAATTCCAATGTTGCTATGTAGAGGAAATTTTCAGTGTTTTCTTATTATATTTCCAGTTGTAGAAAACCTAAATCTTAATTCCAAGCTAAGAACCCAAAACAAACTCAGACTAGTAATAAGCCTTTTTCTCTTAGCCAACAATATCTCAACCAAACTTTCCATTTCCTTTGTTTACAAGGTTCCTTCTAACTCCCATGTTACATTCAGCACACATTCTGAGAGCACCATTCATCTAGGAAATTGCTGCTAAATGGGGTAGAAAAATGTTATCATGTGTGACAGCACAGTCACATCCTACAGGTCCCCATGCTTTCTTCTGTATTGCCTGTACACAAGTGAGAGAACTGAGTTTTGAAGATATATGGGTTGCAAACCCACTTCACTTTGACCTTTTCTTTGTTGCTTTTCTCGGCAAATACCTAAATTTTCTCTTCCTTCAGGCATGCTAAAAATAATCTTCCAAAAAAATAATGGAAAAGCACAATTGCAAAAAGTGCAAGAATGGTGAAAATGCCAAAACACAAGAGTTTTTCCCCCAGAGAAGGTTCTGCAGTAAAGCATCGACTGCCAATAAATCTCAGTCCTTATCTGAAGGAGCTGCCTTGGAGGCACAAGAGGATAGTTTTCTCCTTGCTTGTTCATTCCTTGTTAAAACTGCCAATTTTGCCTTTTTATACAAAGGACCACAAATCCAGTATTTACTTTTTCTTTTTAAATTCAGCTACGCAAAGCAGCAGAAAGAGTCAATACACATTGCAAATTAAGAGCACAAAACCAAATCTGAAATCAAAACCTGTTTCTTTTTATGGAGTACAGGATATGTATGGCGTATTTTTATTTTTTCCACTCCAAACAACACACACTGCAAGGTATCTACTGCTGATCACTGCTGCTTCTGGGGAAGTTCCTGCTCTCTCCCAGCCTGCAGGACTGCAGGGAACACCATAACCATTATTAAAGTCATCCTTTTCAAGTCTTAGGACAAGCATAGAAGTAAATCATGTAGGCTGGATCTGCTAGCACAGCTTTCACACAAATGTCAAATCTGCCTATTTGTAAAGGGCATAAAACATTAAGTGAAACAAATGCCACATAATGATTTGGCTTCTTGTGCACTGTAAAAGACATGACAGATTTCAAGTACAAAACTTGCTCTTTGGAAGACTTTTTTAATCGCCAAAATGCTGCCACTTGTTTTTCTGGGTTTACTGAGAAATGCGGGAAGGGCACTGCAGCCAGTGTTTGAGAAATCAGTAGTAAACAACACGTAATGGCTTTAAACTGACAGAAGGTGGGTTTACATTAAATATTAGGAGGAAATTCTTCACTATGAAGTGGGGAGACACTGGAACAGATTGCCCAGAGAAGCTGTGGATGCCCCATCCCTGGAAGTATTGAAGGCCAGATTACCCTAAGGAACCCAATCTAGTGAGTGGCATCCTTGCCCAGAGTAAGGGTGCTGGAACAAGATGATCTTTAAGGTCCCATGCAATCCAAACCATTCTGTGGTTCTATGAAAATTTTAATTGTACATCTGAGACACTTTCCCACTTGCCCTGCTCTGTATTTTCAGATTGTTGGTGTCATGTCCATGGATGACATTCCTTGTGAAACTTTCTCTCAAGTTTCCTCTCAGTGCAAGGAAGCACCACTTTTCACATGGTCTACAGGGCTTTTTGCAGGTTTGATACCTGCTGCAAGAAATTTTGGGTTTGTTAGAAATTATTAGAAATTGAAAGCTGAAAATAAAAAAAATTGTCCCACATCCTTGGCCTGGTCACACAGCCAGGAGTCCCAAAAACTTTAAAGAAAATCAAGGTCATGACAGTGATCCCTTTAGGAGAGGCTAGCAGCAAATCCAGCCCAAACTTAAAACACTCCAGCCAGCCCTACAGAACACAGAACCAAAGTGAATCAACTTCATGCAAAAGAGAAAAAGCCTTGGAGGGAGGCAATGCCTCTTCAAGCTCAGAAACACTTCTTTGACACAATATGACCCACTGTACCCTATTTTGGAGCTATGGCACAAGGTACACTCTACCCCTGAGTGGAAGAAGGATAAATTTGGTTATAAAAATCAGACAGGAAGAGACCTAAGTGAGGAGACAGTTGAATAAAACTGAATTCTTGCACTCTGAATAGTCAAGGCTAGTAGTTGTCAAAAATGAGATACCAAACTCAATGGAATTAGCCTGTCATCATGGCAGTTCTAACTTTCTTATATTTCTAAAAGGAAAGGCATGCTGTATTTCTTTCTATAAACCCTAGACATGCTTCAAATATTAGACTGTAGATAAGAGAGTAAGTGTTAAAAAGTGTAGCTGTCTCTAAACAAAAAGCTAAAAATTGAAGGAAATATCTTTGCCAAAATATAATAGCAACCTCTGAACTCTTTCTTTAATTTCGTATCTGGCTTCTGTTTAATCAAAGCAATCTCTTCCCCCATTAAAAGCCACTTTGGCTTAGATCTCTGGAAAACCCAAAGTGCAAGGTCGGAGCTGAAGCTGTTACTTGAAAGAAGTGCCATTTCATGAACTTAGGGGCTACACTGTCACCACAGTATGGCATTCATCATATTAAATTTCATTAATTTGTGAGGTAATAAAACTCTGCATGCTGCCTTTTGCTTGGGAATTAAGAGTCCTCATGCCAAATCATACAGCTTTTTCCATCGTTGAAATAGTAGTGACCCAGCAGCACAATTGTCTGTTTGCTACAAGCAACAAACTAATGCGGCTCTAACTGAAGCCTATTTCCAAAGTTTTTTTACAGAGGCACAGATTACAATAGAGGTATTGGTTAGTGATGCTTTAGAGCAAGATTAACAAGTAATCCCTCAGTAATCAAAAGCAAGATGTAAAGTGTTGTTTTAATTCCTTCCACACAGGTAACACATCCTGAAACATTACACATTAGTTAGCACTGCTTGGTGTTCCTACAGTTTCAGGGCTTCACACCTAAACTAAAGAGGGAAACATGGAATTTTCTGATTAGAACCTAGAAAAAACAAAATACATTACTATAATACGTAATTTTCCTTCAGGGAAATGCCAGATTTTCACACTTTTGTTTAGGTTTAGGGTGAACAAACATTTCTGACTCTGAAGATCATCCTTTTAAAGGACATCATTCAGAAGCACATCCTGGAATCTGTACTGTGAAAGCAAAAAGCTTTGATTAAGCTTCACTAAAATTCAGACTTTTAGTTAAGCTCCCTGAAACAACTGAAGTCTAGCCATGCTTTGTACACTGAAGGACTGATAAATTACACTTGAAAAACCCTAA
Organism: Manacus vitellinus; assembly: GCF_001715985.3. NCBI lineage: Eukaryota > Metazoa > Chordata > Aves > Passeriformes > Pipridae > Manacus > Manacus vitellinus. Next base: position 1,904,842 of record NW_021940773.1, read on the forward strand.
CTTTTTATGGGTGCACTCACTCTAGAATGTCAAAATACATCTTTTTTAAGAAATCTTCAAGAGTAGAGCACTGAGCTGAGTTACACTGTGGCTTAGGGCTACAATAATCTTTTGCCTTGATAGGATCAGTAACCAAAACTAAGTGCATGAAAAATAAGTGTTCATTTCAGTAGTAATTTTTACAGACTGAGGCAATATTTCAACATATTTGTATTCTGTTCTAGAATTTCCTGTTCTGTATCAGTTTTGTTTTCTTTTGTTTCGTTCATGGAGCAAAATTCCGCGTGAATGTACTCTGTTCTTTCTTGAGGGAAGGAAATATATTTTTAATTAATCTAACAAATTGGGCACATTGCTGAGGCATAAATAACCTCTGTACTAATACCAAGTTCAGTAGCCCTTTCGCAGCAGCTGTTAACACCTCTTCTCACTGCCAGAAACTTCCGGATGGTGACTTGGAACAGAATCTTTCCATTTCACAGCAAGATAAACCATTCTAATTGTTTCTCTGTTGGAGCAGGACAACAGTATTTTAGTACTCTAGTATTTGGGGGGAGGGGGAAGAAATTAAAAAGAAAGAAAGAAAAACACACAGATCAAAATTATGAAGTGAAAAACTCTTCACTGAAAACCAATACATTCCTTTTGTAAAACCAAGAAAGAAAATTAAATTGAAAGAGAGCCCACAGAGTAAAAGGAAACAGACAAAACCATGGGAGAAAATCAGGGTGGAGAAGAAGAAAGAGTGTGAGTGAGCACCAGGAGCTGAGGGAATCAATAAGAAGGTTATGATCCGGGGGAGAGATACAAATCTACACAAATCATATGCCATAATTCAACTCTAGCTCCAGATGGGCAGAAATGAAAGACAGGAAAATATCAAAATGGAAAGAGAAGGGGGAGAGAGAGAAACAGAGAACCACAGAGATTTTACTTTAAACATCATATGGTTTATTAGAAAAACTCAGTGATAGTCTGCAGCTAAAGAATTATCAGCTGCAAACTTCATCTGCCATGGCTCAGCTTTGCCCTTGTGTATTTTAGCAATTTTAATTAAAATCTCACATATTTCTAAGTAAATTTTGCTAATATGCTTCTGCTCCAATTTCAGGCAATGAAACAGGGTCTTATTCTACAATCAGTAAGTTCCATAAAGTGTGTACTGTCAAAAGGCCAAAACCATAAAACTCACGATTCTTGTATACAATGTGAACAGAGCATTAGAAAACGCCCTGTAGGAAATAATCCTGTGCTGGCAATGAGATAGACAGGATGGTTTAATGGGCCTTTTCTATCAATTTCTATGATATTATCAGTGCAGTACTTGACCTTTTCTCATTAATCACGTCCACTGTCACATGGGTAGTTTAAAGAACTTGCAATATCTTTAAATATCCGAGGAGGTAAAAGCTGGATGATCATTAGACCATCTGACCTTATACCTTGCTGCAAGACAAAAAGAATCTCCCTTCCATTCATTCCATGCTTATGAAACTAAAATTAAAAAGTAATTAATGGACCTTCTACATCTCCATGCTCAAGCATGACTCCCCCCCACAAAGAGCAGGAAGAAACTGGGGCAAAATCATTCCTCTATCCCAGTCCGCACTGCTTTCTTGAGCTGAGGAGTCACAGCAAACCAAACTAGTTGTTCTCACGCAAAGGAAAACAGAACACATTGGTAGAACATGGTACAGAAAAGAGTTAGAGGATGACTCTTTTCTTCAGGCCATTTGAATTATTTCTCACCTTTATTCAAGCCAGAAGGATGCTTTCTCAGGGCTATCAGTCCTGTACACTTCTAACATCTGCAAGCAATTTCTCATGTGTAGTATTTGCTACCTATTTACTTCTCTGTGGATGTGTAACCTCTGCAGGAAGTGAAGGATGAACAGTCATACAGACACTCATGGGACAGCTCTCATCCAAAGGGCTCAAGCAGCTCCCTTGACTTCTCCCTTGCTTCTGTCACACTAATCAGCGGAAAATGTAACTGCCAGTGGGCATGAGGTGCAGACCAGAAACAGCAGAGTGAACAGCTGAAGTGATTTATTCCTGATGGCATTTTCTCAGGTGGAAACATTTCGCTGTTGAGATTATGTTCACCTGTCCATAGCACACAGCTGGACTAAATTCATCAGAATGAAACACACATCTCTCATCACTGGAATCATACAAATAGAGCAAAGAAGAAAATTTGTCAAATTATCATCTTTGATAGCTCACCTAGAGCCATAACCACTCACTTCTCCATTCCAATTGGAACTGTCTCCTTTCATTAAGATAAATTTTCCCTAATAGCCTCTCTCATGGAATTATTTTGCCCTCACATTCCATGATTCAACTCCTCCACATCCTGAAAGGAACACAGCTGTCTACGCCCAAACTGCTTTACTGATCCAGCAAAACTACTGTAAGCAAGTCCGAAATTCTTGTTGTTGTTTTATTTGGAGGCCTAGGGAAGATTACGGAGTAAACCATCCTCAACTTGAGCCTCCTGGGGCACAATATTGATTCCTTCTAACCACAGTGAGTTACAAAACATCTGACTTGTGCAGTTCTTGGTGGATGAGCTGCCTTGCCAAGTAAGCAAGAAGATTAAATTAAATAATAAAACTCAAAATATGAAATATCCTCCATCGTTCCAGAATGTTTTCCTCACTGGTTGCAAATGAAGGCAGAAAGATGATCCCGCCACAGACTGTGCTTTGAGGGCTGGGTATGCAGCTGGCAGGTACTCAAGCCTATATTTAAAAGCATAGTGGGGATGAGGGAGAACTGGGATGAAGGGAGAAGGGAGGGTTGCTGAGAAGGGTGGGCTATTTTGGGCTACAGATTAACTTTGTAATCAAATCGGGGTTTTTTTCCTGGAGAAATGGGAGGTGGGGGAAGAGAGGGAGGAAGGGAAAAGTTCTACAGTTCCTTCAAAATAATTTAAAAATATATAAAAAAAAACTAAATGTAAAATATGTGAAATCTAAATACAGAACTTCATTTTTGAAAAGTGTTCTTGATAATCTCTCCCTCAGCAGTGCACGTAGAAGCTCTGACACTGCAAAGGTAAACACTAGGTGTACAGAAAGAACACTAGGTGTACAGAGTAAAATGTTTTTCCCCCTTGGAAACTGCATCTGCTCAATATGCATTGTCCTAGTTAGGACAGCTGAGATCAGTTCATCATGGTGGGTGTAACCCAAAACTGTATTCTATAGCCTTCCATGTCATTTCCCAGAAACTAGACTATTGTTGTCAATAGACTATTCGCACCTTCTGCCCATAGAGCCTGACTCCTCAGGCTATAAACTAGGTGTTAAGAGGCCTGTGAGATAGGAGGATGTTTCTGTCCTCACACCCTTTGTGAACTCCCCGCCCTGAGGAGAGTACCAAGCATTCCTGCCTGAACTGGAGGATATATAATCTTGGAGTTTTGGAACATTTTTCAACCCACTCGTGGGATCCAGAGGACGGCTGCATCTCATCGCTCTCAACCAGACTTAGACCATCACTGGACTGCGATCACCAGTTCTGGCCAGACTGCAGCAGCTCTCCCACCAGCAGGTTCTTCCCCTCTCCCTTTACTTTGGACTCAAACAGGGCCCAAGGAACACCACTTTTGTTCAGGCCCCAGGGTACTGGGTTATACATTTGGGTTTTTGTGGGTTGAGACCAATTGTTTGTTTGTATTATTGTACTTACTGTATTATTTTAATAAATTGTTATTCTGACTTATAATCTCTCCTTTGAGTTGGGTTCATTCCCCCTGCTGGTTAACTTTTAAACCAGCACATTTTTGGCGCCCAAACGTCGGGCAGAGAGAGAGAAGTCAGAATCACAATTTCATTTGAAGCATTTGTCTATTTGAATATAGAAACTCCCTGATCACCATGTTGTTTGATGCACTCACATGGATGTTGTATTTGAGCCTGTTCATATTTCCACAGATGACGTATTATTTGCCTGTTTTGATGCTCTCTTTAAGACCAGGGAGAGGGATCCAAATTGCTTTATTAGTATATTATGTTTATGTCATTCTAACATCAGAAGCAATGAGTTTCATTGTAAATGTGTATTCAGTCCTGTTTGCCTGTCCTGGTTTGGGTTGCTACCTCTGGGGCCTCATTAAAAATCGTACCCAGCTTTTTGGGGGAACAGGGGTGGATGGTTTCCAGCCTCCCACCTCCTTCTTCCCCTTCAGACCTGCTAAAACAGTTTTTGAAAATATTGAGTTCCCTTTTGATGTTAAGGACAGCATAATGTTATTGTTAGTGTTGCTCTGTCTGCTCTGTACTGTGTACACCATGTTTAGGGTCAGAAAAGTGCCTTTTAGGGAGGTTGGTTGGACACCTGCCCTGGGAGCAGATAATGCTGAGTGGCACGGGAAGTGGGAGGACATCAGCCAGTATTTGGAAAAGTTTTCTCCTCCAATGATCTGGAAATTCACCCCTGAACAACTGCAGGATCCTGTTAGCATGATAAGACTGGTGAAGGAAAAATGCTCTGGCAGCTCCAGAGATGGCCAGCTCACAGCAACCTGCTGGGCCCTGGCCACTGCCTACCGGGCACTGCTTGACATGATACAGCACCGTCAGGGCGAGGAGAGAAGGACCAAATCCGCAGACACCACGTCCACCCAAACCACAGCTGAGTCAGAGGGAGAAAGAAATGAACCAACCAGCACCGTGTCCACACAAACCATCGAGGAGCCAGAAGAACAAGCAAAACCAATAGCAGTCGCCCCTGTCCAGAAAAGGAAATCAAAGACTAAATCAGTTCGCATAGCAAATGATGACGAAGAGGCGGGACCTTCACATCCACCGGAGGAGACAGAGCCAGAAATAATCACCCGGTCCCTATCCCTGGGTGAGCTACGTGAGCTCCGGAGAGAGTTCACACGACAGGCGAACGAGTCCATTCTGACCTGGCTGCTCCGAATCTGGGATGCCGCAGCTAACGATACGATCCTAGATGGGAGTGAAGCCAGACAGCTGGGATCCCTGTCTCGAGATGTAGTCATTGATCAGGGGATTGGAAGGAGGCAGGAAACTCTCAGCCTCTGGCGGCGACTGTTGTCCAGTGTGAGGGAGAGATACCTTTGCAAGGAGGACCTCCACGTACAGCAAGGACAGTGGAACACGATGGAACAAGGTATCCGGTGCTTAAGGGAGTTAGCTGTACTGGAGATAATCTTTTCAGAGGATGAAAGATTCCCTAAGAGTCCAGATGGCGTACAGTGCACCTCCCAAATGTGGTTAAAGTTTGCACGACTCGGGCCAGAAATGTATTCCCGCTACTTAGCAACGCTGCAATGGAGGGAGGGAGAGGACAAGGTGGGAGCATTGGTTAGTAAACTCAGGATTTATGAAGACACTGTCACCGCCCCATTACGAGCCCACGTCTCATCTGTGGAAACCAAACTGGCTGAACACGTCCGAAGCCTGGAAGAGAAAATTGAAGAGGGACACCAGAAGCTAAGAGAAGAGATTAAGGAAGGGATTTTCCATATCTCGCCAGGACAAACAAGAGTCTCTGCTATCAGGAGCCAGCGTCCCCCAGCTAAGGAGAGAAGGTACACTCCACGTAGCGATCTATGGTTTTACCTCCGTGAGCACGGAGAAGATATGAGGAAGTGGGATGGGAAACCCACCTCTTCCTTAGCAGCCCGGGTACGTGAGCTGAAAAGAGGAACAAATACCATAAAGAACTCTTCAAGGGTAAACGTTGCTCCAGTCTCTCGTGGGCAAGACTCCAGACGGTACAGGAATGATGATACGTCTGATCCTCTTGAAGGGACCTCCAGGTCATACCCACAAGAAGAGCACAATGAGTACCATGACCAGGACTAGGGGTGCCCTGCCTCTAGCCAGGTAGAGGAGAGGGACAATCGAGTCTATTGGACTGTGTGGATTCGGTGGCCTGGCACATCAGAGCCACAAAGATATAAGGCTTTAGTGGACACTGGCGCACAATGTACATTAATGCCATCAAGATACGTAGGGGCAGAATCCATCTCTATTTCTGGGGTGACAGGGGGATCCCAACAGCTGACTGTACTGGAAGCTGAAGTGAGCCTGACTGGGAAGGAATGGCACAGACACCCCATCGTGACTGGTCCAGAGGTCCCGTGTATCCTTGGCATAGATTACCTGAGGAGTGGGTATTTCAAAGACCCAAAAGGACTTCGTTGGGCTTTTGGCATAGCTGCTGTGGAGACGGAGGAAATCAGACAGTTGAACACCTTGCCTGGTCTCTCAGAGGACCCCTCTGCTGTGGGACTGCTGAAAGTTGAAGAACAATTGGTACCGATAGCCACAGCAACAGTGCACCGTCGGCAATACCGCACCGACCGAGACTCTGTGACCCCTATACATAAGATGATCCGCGAACTGGAGACCCAGGGGGTGGTCAGCAAGACTCGCTCACCCTTTAATAGCCCTATATGGCCAGTGCGTAAGTCCAGCGGAGAGTGGAGGCTGACGGTGGATTACCGTGGACTCAATGAAGTCACACCACCCCTGAGTGCTGCTGTGCCGGACATGTTGGAGCTCCAGTACGAGCTGGAGTCCAAGGAAGCCAAGTGGTATGCCACCATTGACATAGCCAATGCCTTTTTCTCCATTCCTTTGGCAGCGGAGTGCAGGCCACAATTTGCTTTCACTTGGAGAGGTGTGCAGTACACCTGGAATCGACTGCCTCAGGGGTGGAAACACAGTCCCAGCATTTGCCATGGACTGATCCAGACTGCACTGGAAAAGGGTGAGGCTCCAGAGCACCTACAGTACATTGATGACATCATTGTATGGGGGAACACAGCGGGCGAAGTCTTCGAGAAAGGAGAGAAGATAATCCAGATTCTCCTAGGAGCCGGTTTTGCCATTAAACGGAGTAAGGTCAAGGGACCTGCTCAGGAAATTCAGTTCCTAGGAGTGAAGTGGCAAGATGGACGCCGTCTAATTCCAATGGAGGTGATTAACAAAATAGCAGCCATGTCCCCACCAACCAGCAAGAAGGAAACACAGGCTTTCCTAGGCACTGTGGGCTTTTGGAGGATGCATATCCCCGAGTATAGTCAGATTGTAAGCCCTCTCTACCTTGTGACACGGAAGAAAAATGATTTCCAGTGGGGCCCCGAACAACAACAAGCCTTTGAACAAATTAAACAGGAGATTGCCCATGCAGTAGCCCTTGGGCCAGTAAGGACAGGACAGGACGTGAAGAACGTGCTCTACACCGCAGCCGGGGAGAATGGCCCTTCTTGGAGCCTCTGGCAGAAAGTGCCTGGGGAGACCCGAGGACGACCGCTGGGATTCTGGAGTCGGGGATACAAAGGATCTGAAGCCAGCTATACACCAACTGAGAAAGAGATCCTGGCTGCCTATGAAGGAGTTCGAGCTGCCTCAGAAGTAATCGGCACCGAAGCGCAGCTCCTGGCACCCCGACTACCAGTGCTGGGCTGGATGTTCAAGGGAAGAGTTCCTTCCACACATCATGCCACCGATGCCACATGGAGTAAGTGGATGGCTCTGATCACGCAGCGAACCCGGATAGGGAATCCTAATCGCCCTGGGATTCTGGAAATTATCACCAATTGGCCCGAAGGTGAGAGTTTCGGACTATCCTCTGAAGAAGAGGAGGAGAAGGTGACACGTGCTGAGGAGGCCCCACCATATGACAAGCTACCAGCAGATGAAAGGCGATATGTGCTCTTCACGGATGGCTCCTGCCGCATTGTAGGGACAAACCGAAAATGGAAGGCAGCTGTATGGAGTCCCACACGGCGAGTTGCAGAAGCGACCGAAGGACAAGGTGGGTCAAGTCAGTTTGCAGAGCTTAAAGCCGTTCAGTTGGCTTTGGATATAGCTGAACGAGAGAAGTGGCCAAGACTCTATCTCTACACTGACTCATGGATGGTGGCCAATGCTCTGTGGGGATGGCTGGAAAGATGGAAAAAGGCCAGCTGGCAGCGCCAAGGGAAACCCATCTGGGCGGCGGAGATGTGGCAGGACATCGCTGGCCGGGTAGAGAAGCTGAGTGTGAAGGTCCGTCACGTGGACGCTCATGTAGGCAAGAAACGGGCTAATGAGGAGCATCGTAACAACGAGCAGGCGGACCGAGCTGCCAGGATTAAAGTCTCTCAGGTAGATCTGGATTGACAGCACAAAGGAGAATTATTTCTGGCTCGATGGGCCCATGACGCCTCCGGTCACCAGGGGAGAGATGCAACATACAGATGGGCTCGTGACCGAGGGGTGGACTTAACCAAGGACATTGTCTCACAGGTCATCCATGACTGTGAGACATGTCCTGCCATCAAGCAGGCCAAGCGGGTGAAGCCTCTATGGTATGGTGGACGGTGGTCAAAGTACAGGTATGGGGAAGCCTGGCAAGTTGACTACATCACGCTCCCCAAAACCCGCCAAGGCAAGCACTACGTACTGACCATGGTAGAAGGAAGCACTGGATGGTTGGAGACATACCCCGTGCCTCATGCCACTGCCCGGAATACCATCCTGGGCCTTGAAAAACAAGTCCTGTGGCGACACAGCACCCGGAGAGAATTGAGTCTGATAATGGGACCCATTTCAAGAATGGCCTCGTAGACACCTGGGCCAAAGAGCACGGCATTGAGTGGGTGTATCATATCCCCTACCATGCACCAGCTGCTGGAAAAGTTGAGCGGTGCAACGGACTGCTGAAAACCACTCTGAAGGCACTGTGTGGGGAGACTCTCAAACACTGGGAGCTGCATTTAGCAAAGGCCACCTGGTTGGTCAACACCAGAGGTTCCATCAATCGAGCTGGCCCTGCCCAATCAGAACTTTTGCATACTGTAGATGGAGATAAAGTCCCCGTGGTACATATGAGAGGAATGTTAGGGAAGACTGTTTGGATTAGTCCCACCTCAAGCAAAGGCAAACCCATCCGAGGGATTGTTTTTGCTCAGGGACCTGGTTCCACGTGGTGGGTAATGCAAAAAGATGGGGAGACACGTTGTGTACCACAAGGGGACCTAATTTTGAGTGAGAATGGTCTGTAATGTTTCATTGTATATATATAGATAGATAGATAGATAGATGTATATAGTTTTAAAGGGATATAGTTTTTAAAGGGGGTTAATTTGGGCATGACATGGATGGCATAGAATAAGGGGTGGATAATGTCCTAGTTAGGACAGCTGAGATCAGTTCATCATGGTGGGTGTAACCCAAAACTGTATTCTATAGCCTTCCATGTCATTTCCCAGAAACTAGACTATTGTTGTCAATAGACTATTCGCACCTTCTGCCCATAGAGCCTGACTCCTCAGGCTATAAACTAGGTGTTAAGAGGCCTGTGAGATAGGAGGATGTTTCTGTCCTCACACCCTTTGTGAAACTCCCCGCCCTGAGGAGAGTACCAAGCATTCCTGCCTGAACTGGAGGATATATAATCTTGGAGTTTTGGAACATTTTTCAACCCACTCGTGGGATCCAGAGGACGGCTGCATCTCATCGCTCTCAACCAGACTTAGACCACCACTGGACTGCGATCACCAGTTCTGGCCAGACTGCAGCAGCTCTCCCACCAGCAGGTTCTTCCCCTCTCCCTTTACTTTGGACTCAAACAGGGCCCAAGGAACACCACTTTGTTCAGGCCCCAGGGTACTGGGTTACACATTTGGGTTTTTGTGGGTTGAGACCAATTGTTTGTTTGTATTATTGTACTTACTGTATTATTTTAATAAATTGTTATTCTGACTTATAATCTCTCCTTTGAGTTGGGTTCATTCCCCCTGCTGGTTAACTTTTAAACCAGCACAGCATTTTGAGCACATCTACCACAGATTTACTGAGGGTCTACACGAAGTCTGACAGGTAACTGCTTAGAACAAAAATTATTCTACATAAAAGAGCAGTCCATCAGACTTCTAAGACCTGATAACTCCCTAGCAAATACGTTAACTAAAAAGAACCAGGCCAATCGAAAATGAGAATGGTATTTCACTTTTCAATATATTACTAGGGTAGAAATTTTTTTCTTTGTAACTAAAGTTCACTGTAGATGCCTTCTCGTTTATGAGATATATTAAAAAATACACTTTATTTCCTGACTAGCAGAACATACTGCCTTTATTAAAGATTATTCCTCTGACAATACCTTTTTTTCTATTGTTTAACCTCCTTTTTGGAAATGTACTTAAAGTGCATAAAGATTACTTAAAATATGGTTCCACAGATATCGCTCTTATAACAGTTACTGTACTAATGCCCCAAGAGACAGATGAGGGGAATGTTAACATACTATATACTGTATGGCAAAATGAACAGCAAAATAATTTAAAAAGCCTTTACATTTTAAAGAAATCCTAAAATGGTCTCAAAAGGACAGAAAGAATGCCAGAAAACCTTCTAGTGAACAAGGTTGTCTTTAATAAAAGGTTGACTAAAATTTGCTAAATTAGTCATAAGCCCATCCTGCTTCTTTTAAACTGAATAAGAATTAAAAACTAGGAAAGAAATATTACATTTAGGAGCAAACAATGAGAATAGCTTTTGAACACGAGAAATACATCAGTTACCTAAGTGCCAGGCAGCAGTGCATATATCAATGGCCTCTATTCCCAACTGTACTGTCTTTCTGACCCACTTGCTTCACTTTCCTTCCTTTGATTTCTCATCCATAAATAACATCATTGAATTATTTTACCTCCTCAACAGGGTGTGCTAGAAAATACTGGAAAGTATTAGAAAAATAAAAAGCATTATAGAAGCACCAGCTGACATCTGAGACCTACAGAAAGGCAAGAGACCCTTACTGTCATCAAAGCAAGAGTCAAAACAGTAATACTGTAAAAAACAACACGTTGGAATTCCAAGGAAAAGAATGATCAAGAACAGGAGGGAGACCCTGCAAAGGATCGGTTCTTAGTACAGAGACTCTGGACATTGACTTGCGTTCTCATTAGAGCTATAAGAACCAGAAGTTCTGCCAGATACATAATGTAATATAGAAAGTATTTTAAAATAGAAGCCTTCCTTCCCACAAAATGCATTTTCCAAATTTCTTATTGTGCTCTTCTCACTTACTCATCACAGCTCTCTGTCCTGCTTGCTTATAAAAATGTATTCTCACTGGGTTTCTTTTTACCTTTCTTCTCAATCCATCCATCACAATTCATCCTTGTCTATCTCTTGTAATACTATATCCTGTATCAAGATTAAATCCAGATGAGATTTCCTAATACGACAAAAATAAATTCCTTCATGAATTGGATCCATCCGCCCAGAGACGTAATGGGATTGAAAACAATATTCCTATAATATCATTGTTGCTCTAGAAAATACACTTAGGAATTTTTTTGGTCTTCAAACTGGAGTCCAAAGAATGGGAATTTCACACTTTGCCTTTATTCGCCAAAACCACAACCTTTGAAGTGGAGATAATCTCAAAGATAAAGACTGGGGGCAGTTTCCTGTCCCAGTAAGTGGGAGGACTATAGGGTTAGGGTTAGGGTTAGTGCAGGACTATAACACCACCATAGTAGTGCTGATGCTCCAGGAGCTCTGTCTTTTAGTGATCTGATGGTAGATGTACCAGTACAATCATAGAGCATTGCAAATTTTGTAAGATCACAGTCAGTCTTGAAGCTTTTAGTGTTTTCCTGAATTCTCCAAACTGCGGCTAAGTCATTGATTTTCATTTCAGACAGTGAAATTTCTCACTCATGCCAATAACGTGAATGCTTTTGAAATGTGAATTCCATCCAACTAAAAAGAGTAAAGAAAATAAGTTTATTATCTTTAATGCAGTGTTTTTCATAGGTTTATGGTATACTCAGATACAGATACATATACAGACATGCACAGACTTGCACACAAACTAATCACTCAGGTAAAGGAGACTTTTTCTTTCTTTCTTTCTTTCTTTCCCCAAGTACATCAGAATGAAAAAAGAGAACAGTCAAGAATCACCATTATCTGCTTTTTCATTGCAACCTCAGTCTAATATAATGAAATACAGAAATGTTGAATATTCTCAGATTGCACATCCTTTTAGTAATTAGTAGGCAGAAAGATGCATTTCATGACACTGAAGAAAAGAAGAGCTAGAAATCAATCCCATAAAAATCAGCCAGTGTATTTGGATGTTTTGTCACCTCATCAAGACAGGTTGTGGGTGTTTTATGTAAAGAAATGAAAAAGCAGTAGGAAAATTCTGGGTAACTTGTCCTAGAAATATTCTAAACAAGCATATTGGTTTGTTTTGTCTTTTTACTAATGCCATAAGGAGAAAATAACTGGACTTCATGGCTATATACTCAGATTTCCAACAGCAAATAGGCATCTTTTGCACAACTTGACTGTCTAAACCTTTCAAGAGATATCCTTTGATTTTTCCCACTAGTGTAAGAGTATCAGCAAAAATAAAGTGAGTGCTCCTCTATGCAAATATATATATATATATATTATTTTTTTCTCAGGCATACTTTAAATCCACTTAAAATGTACAGTATTTTTGTATACTGGTGATTTTTAAACAAAATTTGGTGCATTGCTAAATTCTAAACTTTATCAACATCTAAATATATTATAATAATAGGATACTTTTGCCAGCAAAATGTACAATCTGACCAAAATTGGAGTTCTTGAAAAAGATTTAGTTTCCTTGAGCTCGTTGGCATCAGCATATTTCAGAACATAACTGTTCTCATTCAGAAAAGATGAGCAATTCCAACTCCAAAGCAAACCAGTAGTGCTCACTAGGAGTCTCTTCAGCACAAGCTTTAAAGCAAATCGATATACTGATAGTACAGCACAAAACAACATACTTTGGGGAAAATGTGTGCTTGTTTTTACAGGGAGTTGTACTAAACACAACTATAGGGATGTTCTGTTGTTTTCCCACCAGTATACCTATGGTAGAAGCAAAGAAAGACCTGTGCTCTTCAAGGAGAAGGCAACAAATGTGACCAAGCGACAGCCTGCCAGCATTAGCTCCAGAGACAAAATTAACCTAGAGGAGAAAAATCTGGAATTCATAAAAGGCATTAGCTACCAAATATGTGACCACAGAAATTGCCAACACCAACTATGTGACCACAGAATCCAGGATATTTTAATCACAGCCTTTCCCAGTTTAAAGCCAGAAATATTAATGTAATATATCTAAAATAGTCCAATACATCACATGGCAAATCCCAGCAAGGAAAGGACCGCTTTACTTGCCTTCCCCCACCTGTGAGTGAGAGGTGTGGGTAAGGCACTGGCAGCCAGCATGTTCCTGAGGACTGGCAGCACGGGATGTCTCGCTGAGGTTGAGCTCTGGCCAGCTGGCAGGAATCACAGCCCACTTTCTGCTTCCCTCTCTCTGTTGAGTTCCTTCAGCTTTTTAGGAAATTATTCGGCAGTTCTTCAGTCTGTCCAGATTAGTCTTTGGCAGTCAGGAAAATAAATACAGCAAAAGGAATATAAAAAGACTGCTTTTATGACATGGCATTTTTAGACACTTATAGTAAGAGATTAAGAAATTTGCTTTCACAATCAATCATCAAATGTCAATATGTATTGCATCTTAGACAACGATTGAGGCAATGGGACAAACCTATTTCCTTTCAAATTCCACAGAGCAACATATTTTGGCCACTTATTGTTCTTAAACATATATGTATTTTTTAAATAAAACAGAAAAGAACAACCTACATTGTGCCAACCACCTTCAAACGACAGGCAGCCACATAAGGGTCCAGAGAAGGCTGATCACCACCTCACTTCCCACCTCCTCCTCTGGCTTCCTCCCCTCACACAGTAAGGCCAGAGATAGAAGCACACAACATGCCTAAAATCAAGTGTCAGGAGAGCATAAAAAATTGAGGAACCTCAGAGACTCTGGGGTGGGCTAGTCCGGGTACAAAATTCAGCTGTGTCTGGCTTTCAAAGGGCGCCTGCTAGAGTTGCTGAACCCTCTTATTCATCAGGGAATAACCCAAGCCAAGGAATTGCCACCAGCCTGACAGGGTAGTTCCAGCACCTCTCTTCTCCCAAGGCCTTCATGCTACCAATTGGGGCATAGCACTCCCAAACTTTTTTCTGATCTCCATCATTAATATGAATTGGTTCAAGAAGACAAAACACACAGTGAGTACTGTCAATATTGCCCAACCTTTATCCCAGGTTAAAATTAATTAATTCTGGTATATGAATCTTTATACTTCAGTACAGAAAAAACAGATTTCTTTTTTTTTTAAGTAAAGCAAGTCTTCCTACACAGAAGCTGTTGACAAATTATTCCAGTTGAGAAAGTCCAAGAGGTGAGGCAAGCTTTATCGATCACAGTTCAAGAATACCTATGAATAATGCCAGCCTTGTCTCCACCACCTTGTGACAACTCAATTTCCCAAAAATATCTATCTGCCCATACAGTTTAACTGCACATGTAAGAATATCTGCAAAAGTAGCACTCGCTGACTCCCACTGCATTTGACGTTCTGCTATTTTCCAGCTATGCAATGAATTAGTTGCTTTCACATTCCTGTCTTGGTGGCCAAAACAGATTTCTTTTTAAGATGTGTTAGTTCAATCTAGTAATATAAAATACCTGAAAAATGCCATTAGGATGCTAACACATGAGAATGTCCCTTTACTGACTGTCACCATTAAAATGAAGGAACAAGTAACTGTTTTTTAATGCAGTCCTGTTGAAAACTAAACAGATAGAATCACTTTTTGTGTTTTTTTTTTAATATTAACTGCAGGGATGAGATGCATACTAATTCTTAAGCCCCATATCTGTAGTGAATAGTAGTTTATTCATGTAACAGACATTATTTTTTTTTCTCTTCAACAGCCTCTTGTCAGTGGCCTCGTCTGAAAAGAGCATCACAGGAGTCTGTCAGAAGGTGCTTGACAGTAGCATATGTTGAAGCACTTGAGATTTGAAGCAGGTTTTAGTTCATTTGGGCAGAGGAAGCTGGCTATGAAATAGCAACACAGGAATCCAAAGAGAAATACATTTCACACAAAGAAAATTAAATGCAAAAAGATATACACTTTCCAGAGTCCAGTAAGAAGGCAATAACACAGAACTGTGTGCTGAGAGTGTAAGCCTGAAGAGACAAGCACGGAAAAACTGAGTCTGGTGACAGACCAGGCATCACAACTGGGATCAAAACATTCCAGTAGACACTATTAAATGACCCAGAGCTAGCCCTTGACAAGGCACATGGAATTTACCATGCAAAATGAGCTGGTTTTTGAAAGAGAGATAGTCCTCTGCCATTACAGACATTATTAAAAATAAAAAATGCTTTATGGAAATCAAATGAGGTAAAAAGAGCTACAGTTTTCAAAGTCAGAATTACAAAATTATACACTGTAGTCGGTATCAACAACTTTGAAAGCGCTCAGAATTTGAGGAAAAAGATGCAAGAACTATGAAGAGTTTCACTCCTTGGCTACAAGGTTAATGAGGGCCAGCTTAACACACATGGTGTTTAGAAGAGAGTACCTCAGAGAAGAGAGTATCTCAGAGAAAGATGAATGAACCTTCAGCTGAAAAACAATACAGGCCATTTTTCTTCTTTATACTGGAAACAAGTGTAGAAGCTACCATGATAGCACCAAAAAAATGCTCTTACATCTCTAAGAATATTCACAATCAGTAAAAGATAAATGGGTAAAGACTAAGGAATCCCATTAAGAGTATGTGTATCAATCAAAAAGAAATTGAAAAGATGCAATGTGTAGCCATCTCAAATACAGAACTGCTGCACTGAAATGGGTGCTACCTCAACACAAAAAACTCACTGGAAAAGGACAGAATAGCAATCCAGGAAAAAGTAAGCTACATTTGCAAGCACTAAGGAATCCTTAGCATTCAAAATACAAATCAGAAAATTTTCCCTGTTCACATCAGAGTAATCCCAATCTTAAGAAAAAGTTAAGTGTATTATTCTGAACATCCCATACTGAGCAGAGGTGTTAACAAAATGGCTAACATATTTGCAGGTCACTGTTACAGAAAAATAGGCATTTTGTTTCTGAAACGACACAGGAAGGAAAAACAAAAATGTACAGGGATTTATATTTTCTAATATAAAAGCACCTAATATAGAAGATAAGGCTGATGAAGAATTATTTTATAAAATTAACACATATGCATCTATTGCAGAAATCAAACTCATCACCCATGTCCTTAGGAGAACCCCTTTCCCAGACTGCCACCTGAGATCTGCACAGCTTCCACATCTCTTCACGAGGAAATACAGCAGTTGCAAAAGGAAACAACTACTACACGGAACACATTTATGATCTGAGAGAAAGGATGCAAGAGTACAAGTCAAAGTTGTATGAAAACTCTTGAGACCCTGCTTCTTCCAGCATCACCCTCCTTTGAGCTCCCCTACTAATTCCTTACCACTGCAACACAGTGGTGAGGAACCTTTACAGTATACAAACCAGTTTGCACTAAAGTGAAAAATCCCCACCACCAGGATTACTCAAAAGTGAGTAATGAAGCAAAGGGATACAAGCTGGCAACAGCAAACCTGAGGAGAAGCTTAGTGTACCTGCTCCAGACGGTCAAGGAAAACATACAGACGTTCCTTAAAGCATCAAACTGCATAGGGACTTCTTTTCTTTCCTAATCTAGACCCAAATCTAGCAAGAGTATGAGATTTACAGCAGGAGGAAAGGCTGGGTTCTGGTAGACTGTACTAGCACTAGTCACACAGTAAAATTTTCTCCAGTGCAAATAAGGGTATCACAGTTTGTCTTTAAATTCTGCTCTCTGTTAAGTATTGCAGCCAGAGCTGAGCCATTATAGCAGAGGAGTTGGAGGAGGTGAAAGCCTCTGTTACCTCTGAAACATATCAGTTGTTCCAACAAAGGTTAATAAAACCAAAAGGCTTTTAAACAGAAAAGCTTTAAATTTATTGTCTCCATGCTGTGTGCCAGCTAACTTTATAATACAGTCATGTAACTATAAAATAATGATTTGCAGTTGCACCTTCTCAGATGATGAGGCAAAGGACAATGGCAAAGAACACAGGCAACTTTTGCTGAAAACAGAGACTCTATCTAATTGGAATGGAATGAGCAAAACCTTTATAATGGAGTCATCTAAACAAAAACTCTCAGCCTTTAAAACAATATGACAATGCAAGTCTTTCACAGCATTCCTATAAAATAAATAAATAAATGAATAAATAAAAAACCACTTTGGTTACTAAATAATAATTGATCCCAGGACCCCAAGCCATGAGAGCGCCAAAACTGCTTGAATTTTTCCCATCCAAAGTCATTTGCAGAATAAGCAGTGCTGAAGTCCAGTTGTCCAGGATTTTATCATTTTTAGAACATACTGTAAGTATTGCTTAGTTCTTCTACTTTTTGAATAGCTGGCTCAGGCAATGGAAATCCCTTATCATGTTTATCTATTCCTGGATCTCTGTTATTAGTCCTTGTAAATGCAAACCAGCATTATCACATTTTAAACACCTAAGCAAACTATCTGTGTCCCAGGAAAACAATGCATATACTACAGTCTACTGAGAAAAAAATGATCATAATAGAAAACGCATGAGTCTCTGGGTTTTCATTATTTATTTTTCTTCAGATATTCACTTTTAACAAAGAATCCTATGGAAAAGCCATTTTTAAATACCAATTAGGAAATAAAAAAGTAACATTGCTGAGTTGACATTTGGGTTCTACACAGCTGGAGACAAGAAAACATCCACCTGTGCACAATCAAAAAATAAGGAGCATATGTGTTTCGGTATTTTTATGTTTAGAAGGGGAATTCAAGGAGAGGGGGGTCTTAGAAAGAGTATATCTAAAGAATGAAAGCAAAGAAGAGCAGTGAGTTTGGAACAGGAAAATTTCCTTTTTCTTAGACAAAAAGAGACAACTCCCCATGACTGCATATTGCACGTATTCAGACTAAGAAGCGTCCTCTGCAGGGTGTTAAGTGCTCTGGCCTGGTTCCAGTAAAGCACTTAATCACGTACTTAACTACATCAACAGTCCTGTAGGACATCAATTAAGCTGATCTTAAAAAGACTACTTGAAAATATTTGAAGTTACATGCTTCTAAATTCTGTTGGATTGGCATGAATTACAGCCCTTAAAGCCTCCTCATACAGGTAAAGGCAAAAGCTGCTACAGCTAGAGCTGAGGAAAATTTAATTTGAAAATGGTCTGCCTTCAAAACCAGTTTTAATGCAAGTTTTGTATTTCTCATTAAGATTAAAAATTCCAAAAAGTTTGTCCTCCCTGTTCTGTTAATAAGCACATCAGGAAGAAACAATAACTCCCACTTTCTCCTCCCTCTCTCCTGATTCCCCAATTCTCCATTTTCTTTTTTTTAATTCTATAATTTCGGGGTTTATTCCTCAGTTTTGAGGAATTACAAGGTAATTTTCCCAGAAGGAAAAAGAGAAAATGAGCAAGGTATTAAAATGTCTACACTTTTTATTTAAAGGCCTGAAATGCTAAAAAAGCATAGCTTGACTAAAAGAAATATTTTTGCTTTAGGTGTGAGCATGTGTAGGACTGTAACTCTCTGATTTTTGAATTAGAAAGTTTTAAAGTCTTTGTAATCAAAGTTGGCACTAGTTTACAATAAAATAGCACTCTGAAAGACTGAAAGTCCAGAATAAACATCAGTAGCACAAGAACTGCAAATGTAAAGTGCAACAAGGGAGCCAAGTTTATCTGACTCTCAGCCCAGAGAATCCTGCTTCCTGCTAACCATCGCCCCTTTCTACTAAAGCTGTGCTTTATATTTCTGCAAGGCAGCAGGCACGGAAACCAATCCCTAAAAGTCCACACGCTGACCTATCGGCTCTCGTTGCTACATCTCAATGAAGCAGGGAGGGTTTGCATAGCTACGATCCCGCCTCACTATCAGTGCACACAAACCATGCCAGCCAATGCTCCAAGGGTAACTGAGCTCTCAGAGTCTCCTAAATATATTTGTCATACCGCAAAAAAAGTGTGCTGAAACTATGGGTGAATTTTGAACTGTGAGTTATTAATAACAAAAAGACAAAGAATGAGTAGAGCTGGAGGTCAACCAGAACGCAATCATTTAAGGGCTTTCACTAGAGGAGGTAGAACAAGAGAAAAATAATTTCTTTTACTCCGTTCTATTTCTCAGTTTCCACTTCCAGGTATTTCTTCTCTTCATGAGTTGTGTACATGATTAACCTAGGCTAAAATAATTTGATCACAGTGCTAAATAGTGTAGCTTTCTGAACTGGGGATAATTGAACATTTTTCACCTGGACTTGGCTTCCTGGCATATACAAATAAACATTGTGTAAACTTCCCTGAAGAAACAGAAAAACAGTTGTTCTTTCCTAAGCCATTTCCCTAAGCCACCTATTTCCAGAAGAAATTCTGTGTCAGATGCAAAAGAAACAAGTTTCAGGTTCCCATGTAAAGCAAAAGCATTTCACGTCCATCATCAGTGTATTGCCTGCAAAAGTTCTCCAGTTGGCACATTCTACTAAGGGACATTTTGAGTAGACAGACCAAGCCATATAATATTACAGAAAATGTTTGAGAATTTCAGATATCTAAATTAATTATATTTACTTTCCATTATTTTGAAACCTATTCATAATTAGAACCCCACTGTTTCCTCATACAGGTACCAAGTTTCAAGATGACAACCTCAAATTACTATAAATCTTTGCTTCATTTTTTTCCCCCTTATCTTTTTAATATCAATCCCTGATGTCAAATTCTCTATTTACTATTAAAAAAAGTAATTGAAAATCCAACCATCTTAATGGCAGATGAAACCTTAAAAATATAACATGATTGACAACTAGAACTGTCAAATCATCCTAGAGAAGACAAAGGAAACAAATTAGTAAGAAAAATAAACTAATTTTAAGCCAGTCCTCTGATTCCTGGGACAACACTTTTTCTTTTATTTATTGATTAAATATTTTATAGGATTGACAACTCTGAGCTACATCAATAGAGAAATTACAAAAGGACCTGGTATAAAATTCTATCATTACATTTACTGTCTTGACAGGTCTTTTTAAATTGGTGACTAAATAAACTCATTTATATTGCTAAAAGCCATCTAACTTAGTGTATTTTAAGTCTATTCTGATTTCTGATGTTCTATCAGCCAGCTATGGAGTTTGTTTCCTCAAGTCCTATGCAAGTTGTTCTTTGTATTGCTTTATTTTTTTAAAATCTTCTCTGTATTAATTTCAACACTGGCATTTGATAAAAAGCAAAGTTCCAGGGACAAGAAAAAGGAGAGTAATAACTAGCCTTGGCTATTTTCTACAACTCCATTTGTACCTAAATGCCTCTATCTGCACTGTACCACCTTATCTTCTGTTTGAAACAGTTATCAAATTGTGTGAAATTCTAAATAGCCGGATTTTATCTAACAGATGGGTACAGAGAAGCTTAAGGACATGTCATGGTTTGAATCTTGTTTTCCCCCAGAGGCTAGAAAAGTGGTAGACCCCAAGGGGTGGAAACCCCTGGAAGTTTTGGAGTTCTGTCCAATGGGCGCTCCTGCAAAAATGTCAACATCCCACAAGCTCACCGGAAAAGAAGAGTTGTAGTTTGGTTGTTGCAGGAGAGGTGGCCATGTTGTAGAGCCACGAGGAAGGGGCTCTGAGCCCCTTGGGCCCTCTGGGGCCTCCCAGCCCTTGGCTGGGGGGGGCTGCAGGGACCTGGAACAGCATAAAGCTGGGCTAGGTGCCTGTAGTTATGCCGGGAGATGTTTTCCTCCATGGGCGCAGAGCAGCAGCCAGCTCTGACCAGAGAAACGGTGGCAGAGAGCCAGAGCAGATAAGAACACCTGAACTGAAGGAGCAGCAGAAACAACATGCAGCACCAGAGAAAGGACTCCTGGAAGGAGAGTCAGGAGAAAGAGAGCCAGCAGCTGAGAGACAGAGTTTGGGGTAAGACTGTACCAGCCCCCAAAACTCCTTTGAGACCCTCTTGGAGAAGAGGGAGATGGACTCCTATTAAGGAGAAGAGTTTTAGACATGCAGCACCGGAGAGAGAGAGGAGCTGAGAAGCTCAGAGCGTCCCGGAGCTGGACCGGGACGGCCAGAGGAATGCGGGGGGAGTTGACCTTGGTTCTCCCCCCCCTTGCACTGCTGCCACGGTGGCAGCCTGAGAGACAGGGCACAGAGGCCCTGCAAGGAGCTGAGTCTCCTGGAGATACCAGACCGTCACAAAGACCCCCCTGTGTCTTCGTGATATGACGTGGTGATACGACCTTGTCTGGGGTTACGAAGCCCACGGAAGACCCCTCGGTTGGAGGCGATGGGGCCGAGAGAGGCTTGAATACCTCCCTCGTGGATGCTGGCAGAAATCCAGCTATCAGCTGCTGCATGTGGAGAAGACAGACAGACTGCTGCCTCAGAAGATGCTGCTGTTCAAAGACTGAAAGGGATCTGCCCTTCTTTCCCTCCTGGACTTTTATTTGGAGGGGAGAAGAGATCTGATCCACTGTAAATACATATGTCATGGTAGAGATAGTTTGTGATCATGTGTATAATGTGATATGGTATTTATTTGTACAGTCATTGTAATATATTCCCTTTCCCCCACTTTGAGTCTGGTGTGTGTTTTGTCTGGAAAAACCCATCTCACATTAGGTTGAGATGTGGGAGGGGGGATGGAGCTAGGGAATTGGATTTTGGGGCTATCTCAAACCATGACAGGACAGTACACTGTATATTCAGTATTTGTCTCTATCACTTGCAGATCTACACAGCCATGATGCACATTCATGTTTTCCAGCACAGAAGTACAGAAGACTTTCAGGAGTACCTTTCATCCATCCATCCATAAAGCCCCACACATTATCATCTAAAGGACAAACCTTTCTGATTCCAGTGGGTCAATAGTTGTACCTTATTTATGACTATATAAACCTCCATTATTCCATAGTAGACCAGTTAAATATTAGTGCAAAGGCCTAGATCATCACACTGCTTTTGTTTCAACACCCATTCAGAAATGTCATCCCTTCTCTCACTGCTTGGTTGGTAACCAATGTTAAGAAATGCAAGGGCAAGACTAGAAAAGAAAAGCATGGCTAGAATATCTTCTGGAGTATTGCCCTTTCTTCAAATTAGGTTACATCATTTGCAGGCTGAAAGCAAGCTCTCAAGCTACTAATATGCTACAGCCCTGTAATGCTATCTGCTCATTAGCTCACCAAAACCAAAATCCTCAACCTGGGGACATTCTGAACAACAGGCCAGGGAGGAACAAGCCCTCCCATTCCCCAGCCTGGAGGCTGATCACAACGCAGCACTGCACCAAACAGTGTCACAGTCCCGCTGCTTCTCACTGAGTTGTGGGGCAGCCAGAAAACACACATGGTCAGGAGCTGCTGGCACAGGCCTGGCTCCTCCCTCGCTGACACCTTCTCTGGCCCCCCCAGCTGTCTTAAACAATCTAATAGAGGTAAACCCTGCAGAGAGAGATATTGGTACATGCAGAGCAATACTGAACCCACACACAGATCAGCGAGCAGCTCCTCCATAACACACAGGCAGTAGTTGAAGTCATTCAAGCTGAAGTACATTTATACCAACCCACACACGACAAAAGTTTAATGGATGTGTCCAGCACCAAAACAGAAGCAATTACTGAACTTTCCCCTATGCCTACCTATTCATCTATGTTATAGACATGTGCTGAACTATTCACCAAATTCCTTCAAAGGCTTTATGTCTCCATAAGAAAAGCAAAGCTCATACTCTTCCACAAAACTCCTGCACTGTCTTTCTTGAATGGTTATGACAACCCTACCATTTCTATGACTTACTCCTTGTATTCACTGTCAGATAATTTTACCAGCTGACTCCTTGACTTGGTTAAGTGACCCATGCATATTTAGGATTCAAAGGCTGATCACCAATTAAAACAGCTGCCAAGGTTATTTCTGATACCATCAGTTCTTCATCAAAACCTAAAAATGGCCCTATTTAATTTCTTCCAGTATGACAGAATCACAGCTTTGATAATGATGTGTTGAGAAGTCAAATCCCCAGCACCTACACTTGCACAGGGAATTCAGGCACAACATTTCCAAAAAGCTCATTATCTAGGCTCAGAAGGTAAAGGTCAGCTCCAAATCCCAGATAACATGCTAATAAAACATGACCTATACTGCAGCAGTTTTCCAAGGGCTCTTACATCCACCCTCCTGCCCATAGGAGTCTGAGAATGGCTACTGCACAGGACAAATAAAAAACAGCCAGCCCTGGAATTCCTGCTCACTGCATGGCTGGCATATTTTCTGTGTTGCTTGCAAAGCAGCAGGCATCTCCCTTTGTTACCAATGCAGATTGTTTCCAATCTCTCAGCCTTTCTTTCTCAGCCACTTGCTCCTGAAACTTAAAAGGAAAACAGTGCACACTTAATTTGAAAAATGCTTTGCAGATTCCGAAGCAGAAGGGGTTGAGTAGGTTGGGGGGGGGGGAAGAAACTGTTTCACAGTGTTATTGAGGCCATGTGTCCTAGGCTAAACAAAACCTCCAGAGAGTTCTGTCACAAGTTATTTTAACTTCTTACAATTTGCACAACCAAGTGGGTGGCCATCCCTTCTCCTTGTTTTTCGACAAATGAAATGAGGAGTATTTTAATTTTTTGTGCAGTTTAGTTCATAGCAGTTCTCCCTTTATTGTTTTCAGATGGACTATGTGCAACTGAACAAGTTTCCTCATTAAACTTAAACACAAAAGCAGATGATGATTTTGCTGATGAGGCTCCTTGTACTAGTGGATAACTTGTACATATCAGGCTATATTTATCATTCATTCCACTAAGGAAAAGGTCATGCACTGTCTTACACACATCATGGAACCAGAGTGTAAGTGCAGAGCCAAAACACCAGATTTTGTCCAAGATATTCAAGGAAAAATAAACAGAATCTGAAAAACACTGACAGTAAAATAATAAGCAAGGCTCATTCCTCTTTCCTTTTCACACTCAAGCAAAAGTCAGGATTAAGATAAACATAAATAGGGTTTCTTTCCCCCCCAGACTTGAAGCCTTCTAAAGGACAAGGCTAGGGCTGCCTTCAGAGTCTATGCAGACAAAAGAGAAAGGTTACCCAATAAAAGTCTTAGTCTTGATGGCATATGCAGTGATGGGACTGTACTCCAAATAGGAGATTCAGGGAAAAGAGCCTCAAGGAAATCTAAAAGAATTTCACATCTCCAGGCTGTCTCATCTGTTAAAATGGTTTTTTCCTTCTGCCTATTGATTATAATCTTTTTTCTTTTCTGAGCACAGAAAGGTGCAGAAGCATATATTTAACTCACCAATCGAGCTCTCCCTGAGAAGCAGGACTGGCCCTTTATGATATTGTGATTTCATTGCTTTACTCATGCTCCATGATTTAAGCTACTCAGCATTTCTGAGTGAGGAGTGGACACTCCTTTTTCCTCATTTCAAAGCAGCTACCCTACACAGAAAAGCAGTTGTTTGGGAATAAAGCAATAAATTCATATACATTTTTAATATCTGCTATAACAAATTTCCAACAATGGAAAGTGAAAAGATAGTTCTTTCAAACTGTTCAGCACATCTATAAGATATTAAATTGGAGTTCTGGTAA
The DNA here is from genome assembly GCF_001715985.3 of Manacus vitellinus. Taxonomy (NCBI): domain Eukaryota; kingdom Metazoa; phylum Chordata; class Aves; order Passeriformes; family Pipridae; genus Manacus; species Manacus vitellinus. The sequence goes on from NW_021940773.1 coordinate 1,929,442, forward strand.
AACAATCTCTTACCCTATTCCCCATTTCACTAAAAGCTAGTCAATCTGTACTCTGGGATAAGGACTGAGAATACCAGTCTTCAAAAAGGGGTCAATTCATGCACCACAGTTCAGTCCCAGCATATTAGAAAGGTTTTGGATCGTAGTATGTAGTGTTGCTCCCAGGGAGATTGCTTTCTGGAAATTTATATTCCTGTATGGCAATTGTCTTACCTCAAGAAGTGCAAAGTCTTTAGTGAATGAGCAATAAATATCTTTATATATCTCAGCTTCCCTTTTTTTATTCATAGGTGATATATATTGAAAAATATGTTACTGAATAGGTATGAACACTCCACGCTACCAAACTCCTTCTCCTAAGTCTAACACACACATTATAAACAATTAAATATAAGGTAGTAAAGTATTAGATAGTGCAGCAAAGGAAATTCATTAGGTTATATATTTCCTCTGGAGAATTTGGCTTAAAAGTAACTTGGGAAACAACAGATAGTTCGACAGGAATTTCATCAGTGATGTGAAGGAATTTCTCATTGCCCCATTTACACCATCTGAAGCAAGAAATAAACACCCAACATTTTAAGTGGTGTTCAATGCAGCACAGAAATTTAAACAATTTACAATGGGCAGCAATTCATCTGGCCAGTTCACACTTCAGATAGCTATCTGTAAAATCCAGACCAACACAATACTCCAAGGGGCAATAAGATAGCCAAAAGCTTCTAAGCTAAAGAAAGTTAGGAAAGGACACTACATTCCTCAGCTTGGCTAACCTAGATAACATTTCCCAGAGACTGAATTTCTTCCAGTGTACAGATATTGCCCTGGTGAAATGTGACAGATGACCTCATCATCATGGCTGGGCTTCATGAACGAAGATTTGGGAAAGGCTCGATCCACATTTGTTACAAGCACGCTGGTGGTTAATAAGGCAAATATGAGATAGACATGTCCGATTGCAAAAGGCACAGCAGAAAGACTCCTTAGGTGGTAAATTCTGCAAGACATGATTCTTTCTGCATTGTCTTTTCTCCTCAAGAGTGATCCTGCGGGCGTTCTCAAAGGCATCAGCGGCGTTATAAATGGTGTGTCTCCAGACCTCCCGATTGGAGGCCAGAGTAGACCAGTTATGGTGATCAATATGGTCGAGGCTGAGATGTTGTTTCAGGGAGTCCTTGTATCCGCTCTTTGGGGCTCCTCTCTTGCGGCAGCCAGTGGCAAGTTCACCATAAAGCAGAATCTTGGGGAGGTGGTGGTCCTTCATCCTGGAGACGTTCCCTGCCCAGCGCAGTTGTGTTCTCAGCAACATGACCTCAATACTTGTGATTGCTGCTTGTTCTAGAACAGATGTATTGGTCACATAATCTGACCAGTGGATGTTTAGGATTGTACGGAGGCAGCGTTGATGGAAGCGTTCTAGGAGACACAGGTGGTGGCGGTAGATGACCAATAATTCAGATCCGTATAAGAGAGTAGACAGCACTATGGCTCTGTAAACACTGATCTTTGTACTTTTCTTCAGGTGTTTATTACATCATACTCTTTTACGGAGTTTTCCAAAAGCACTATATGCCTTTGCTAACCTGTTGTCTATCTCTCCATCAATCTTACCATCTGAGATGAGGCTACCTAGGTAATTAAACTGCTAAACTGATTTGAGCTCTGATTCGCCAATGGTGATATGGGGATGATGGAAGACTTCCTGAGGTGCCGGTTGATGGAGAACTTCTATCTTCTTTAAGCTGACTTCCAGCCCAAAGAGCTCAGCAGCGTCTGCAAAGCAGGATGTTAAACGCTGCAGAGCTGCTTCTGTGTGTGCAACAAGGGTGGCGTCATCAGCATAAAGCAGCTCCCAGACAGGATGGTTTAAGGTCTTGGTGTGGGCCTTCAGTTGCCTTAGGTTGAAAAGGCTTCCATCAGTACGGTATCGAATGTAGATACCATTCTGATCATCGAGGTCTGCCGTGGCCCTTTGGAGCATCATACTGAAAAAGATTGTGAATAGAGTTGGTGTGAGAACGCAGCCTTGTTTCACACCATTAGTTATTAGAAAGGGCTCAGAAAGTGCATTGCCATATCTGACTTGGCCGTGCTGATCCTCATGGAGTGAGATGATCATTTTAAGGAACTTGGGGGGACAACCTAAATGTTCCAAAATCTGCCACAGACCTTTTCTGCTCACAGTGTCGAAAGCCTTGGTGAGGTTGACAAAGGTTACATAGAGACCTTTGTTCTGTTCCCTACACTTCTCTTGCAGTTGTCTGAGAACAAATACCATGTCCGTGGTGCTCCTGTTGGCTCTGAAACCACACTGACTTTCAGGTAGAATTCCTTCTGCTATAGTGGGTGTTAGTCTGTTCAAGAGTATTCCTGCCAGGATTTTGCCAGCAATGGAGAGCAGAGTAATACCACAGTAATTTGAGCAGTCTGATTTAATTCCTTTCTTCTTATACAAAGTGATGATGACTGCATCACGAAGGTCTGATGGTGGTTCACCCAGTTCCCAACAGCGCTCCACAAACTCGTGAAATTTAACATGGAGTGCAAGGCCCCCGTGTTTCCAGATTTCAGGTGGAATTCCATCAACCCCAGCTGCCTTGCCAATTTTCACCTGCTGTATGGCCTTAAGAGTTTCACCCAAAGTGGGGGCAGTATCCAATTCATCCTTCACTGGTTGTTGTGAGATGGACTGAATTGCTGAATCTTGAACTACATGGCTAGTACTGAAGAGGGTGTGAAATTGTTCAGATCAACGATTCAGAATGGAGGTTTTATCTGTTAGAAGTGTTTGACCATCTGCACTGAGTAGAGGGCTTTGGACCTGGTATGTAGGCCCGTATGCTGTTTTCAGGGCCTCATAGAATCCTCTGTGATCACCCATATCTGCGCATAATTGAATTTTTTCAGCTAGATCGGTCCACCACTTGTTCTGGATGTCACGGAGTTTCTGTTGGAGCTTGCTGCATACAAGACAAAAGGCTGCTTTTCTTACATGACAAGAAGGCAGTGCAAGGTGTGCTTGATGAGTAGTTCTCTTCTTCCTCAACAATTCCTGGATCTCTTGATTGTTTTCATCAAACCAGTCCTTGTTTGTCTTGAAGGAGAACCCTAAAGATTCTTCAGAGGACTGCTCAATGCTGTTTTTTAATATGGTGCCAAAGTGTTTCAGGAGAGGGGTCTATAGAATCTATAGAATGATTTTCAAGCCTAGTTTGAAGATTTGCTTGGAATCTGTCTCTCCCTGTGGCTGATTGGAGATTGTTAACTTGGAGTCTCCTCCTTTGGATACTGCCCCTTTTAGGTTTGAACTTAAGATTGAAGTTAAGTTTGCAGCGCACGAGTCGATGGTCTGTTTGGCATTCTGCACTGGGCATCACGCGGGTATGGTGGACATCGCGGACATCTCTCCATCACACCAAGACATAATCGATAAGGTGCCAATGCTTAGATCTGGGGTGCATCCATGTTGTCTTCAGACTATTTTTCTGCTGAAAGATAGTATTAGTGATGGTGAGCTGTTTCTCCGCACAGAATTCTGGCAGAAGGCGACCTTTATCATTGCAGTTTCCAACACCATGCTTGCCTAATACTCCTTTCCAGGTTTCAAAGTTCTTAGTTCTTTCCTACTCTGGCATTGAAATCACCAAGGATAATGATCTTATCATCTGCAGGCACCTTTTGAGTAAGGCGGTGCAGGTCAGTGTAAAATTTATCTTTTTCAGCAGGGTCAGCTTGGAGAGATGGGGTATATATACTAAAGAGGGCAACATCTTGCTTGTTGTGTAGTGGAAGGCATAGGGAGATAATTGTGGCAGATGAAAAAACAGAATGGGAAAGATATGTTGCCTGGAGAAGCGTATACGGAAACTAAATGGAATTGCCACCTACTGGATAATTCATCTACCGGACTGACAGTTTTCCCCAGTTTTCCCCAGTTTATTGTTGTGTGTTTATGAAGTTTTATGTACCCGTTTATTGTTAAAATTTTTATGAAGTTTGTTATATCCCCCATATTGTTCCCCTTTCTCCCTCAGATTTTCCCGCCCAAAGTTGTTTGTCACCCTGTCCTCCCCTGCTTTCCCGCTCCTCTGCCACTGATTGGCTACAGTTTGCTGCAGTGCAGAGAGAGTTCCCATTGGCCCTTTCCCCTGGAGACACAAGAGCTCCACCCACCTTTCCCCTACCTCCCAATCACAGCCTCCCCTGAGTTGTCAGTCCCATGCTCCTCCCCAGTTCTGAATCTTCCCCTCGGACCTACCTTATTTAAACCCCTGTTCTCCCTGAATAAAGTGGCATTGCTGCACGAACCCTCGACTGTGCCAAGAACCCTTATTGCAGTGCTCGGTCCCATTTCCCATCCCCCCGGACTGTGGCAGATAGTGCTGTCAGAATGACCTGTCAGCAAATTTTCGAGTTTAGGAACAATAGAATTTTTGATCATGAAACCAACTCCTGAAAGATGCCTTTCGGTTCTGGGTTTACCTGACCCAGTGTGTAACAGGCACCGTGTTCTTTGAGGCTGCCTTCCTCGTGGAGACAGACTTCACTGAGAGCAGCAATGTCGATATTAAGACATAGTTCGTGGGCCATTAGGGCAGAGCGATGCTCAGGGCATCCACTATTCGCAGAATCAAGCATGGCTCTGATGTTCCAGCATGGTAGAGTCAGTTTGGTTACACCTTTGGAGGCAGGTGTATGCCTTTGTCTCTTGATCTTTGTGTGACTGCATTAGTAGAAGATGCCCGTTGGCCTGTGGTTAACCAACCGGGTGAAGGTGGAGATGAGCTTTGTTTAGGCCACCTTTTCTAGGCCCCTCTCCAAGTGGAGCAAGCAGTGCTGTCCTTGAAAAGGCTGCTTGGTCGTTCAGGGTGCTGCCCCAAGAGACTGTCATCTCCGGTCAGTCTCAAATGACCAATATCCTGAACCGCCTGCATGCAGGGTTGGGTCTGTGGCTTCCAGTGCACCTTTCACCTGCCATTTCGACCCTCGCCCATTGCTACAGGGCTTTGGGAGTGTGGGTAAAACCTTTGAGCCTGCGCAATGGATTTTTTTAGGTGAGATGCAGCATGTACAGAACTGGGCCCACCCTTTAATCCTGAGGTTCATCTGCCAGGGCCGAATGAGCTTGGACGGTGGCAACGAGGTCCTCAGGACATAGGTTTGTTTAGAGTGATCTTCTCTTAGATGGATGGCCTTACAGGGCTAAGCGAGCTCCACCTGCCCCAGTTTGGGATTAGAGTTGTCCTTCTCCTAGGATGACTGCCAGAAGGCTAGCGGGCTCATCCTGCCCATGGATATATTGTGTCTGACCCTGTGGTTTTGACCAGTCTGGCATGGGAGAGCCTGCCAAAGGCATGTACCGTTGGCAGCATAGCTTGCAACCGCAAAGGGGTACACAGGTTTCTTTCCACTAAAGAAGATTCACTCCCCTACTCTTCTGCCACCCATCTATGCACAATCTCAGGGAAATACCCAGGAACATCCCTTTGTCCTGACCATCCATTCAGGACGCAGTAAATATGTTCAAGACATACTGAACCTGGGCAGTAGCCACAGGTGAGCCAAAACCAAACCGTTTCCAGTCCAGCATCCCCACCGGGGCTTGGTACTTCCCAAGGCCCCGGCCCGGCCAGAGACCCCCCGAACCCCCCAGACGCAACCCACTATCCACTCTAAAACCTTCTCCTCCCACCGTGTACCACAGATCTACCCATGCACTGCCTCACGCCACGACACACCCATACACTCCAATACGGGACTGCCCCGCCTGGCCTCCCACCAGCCCGAGGGCCCCCATGGCCCACTCGACATCCCACCCCTCCCCCAAACCGGACCGCCGAACCTCTGTGTGCTCCGAGGTTCTCCCTCTTCCCTCCCACGAGGGAACAGTCCTCGCTGGCGAAGCTCCACCTCTCTCCTTTCTCCCTCTCGGGGGCCACCCCACAGACGCCCAGGGCCCACCCCAGGAGCCACGCACCTGGCCGCGGCATGCAGAGGAAGGGGGGTGAGAGAGAGAGGGGCGCAGGGACAGGTGACCTACGATATAAAAAAAGCACTTAACTGTAAAAACTAGAAAGTGAAGCTAAAAATGAGAAAAATAAAAACTGCTCTTGGATATGTGGTAAAAGATACACTGATATAATGAGTGGGAGAGAAGGAACACAAAAGCATCCACCCATGCAAAAGCTGCACCATTAAGGTACAAAGAAATCAACATTTTTTAAAAGAATAAAAAAAACCCATAACTAACATGAATGAGCTCAATAACACTCAAAACAATATTATTTATTAGAAAAATCATCTGCTCCAGCGCCTGAAGTAAAAGGATTGCAGCCTATTCCATCAATCCTTCAAATCCAGGGCTTAGTGAGAACTTTTCAAAAAATTTCGTCCTTGCCTTACAGTCCTTCAGCTTCGCCAGGGCCAGAGCTTGCTGCCACAGTCACTACATGAATCCCTGTGGTGTTACCATCCACTCTGCATAAAAAGAGAACTTGATATGGTGAACAAAGAGTTGTGGCAGTTGTGGTCTGATGTCTGAGAAGGATGTTCTCAACCGAGTGGCATAAAATCTGCCTTTGTTCAAAGAGAAGTGAAGAGGAAACATAGCAGAAATTAACTTTAATAATAGGGGTGACAAGAAGAAATGTTAGGCTGTGGACACAGTCAATCCAAACATCAGCTATAGGTGTGGTTTAAAATTCACATTTATTCTTTAATAAAGGCAATGCACTGTATTTATAACTCTCAGTGAATGAATTCTGTATCCAATAGGGACACATTAGATGATTAAAAACAAGTTGGATTTTTTCCTTCTCCTGTAGCAGTGCCAGTAGGAGAGGTAACAAAGGCAGTTCCTTAGCCTTCAGACATTGTACAGAAGTGGAATACACAGATAGGCCCTGAATTAAATAACTGCAGGAGTATGTAAGATATGAAGCTGGACTGCTTTTAATAAATCATGGAGAGGGATGAGCTCTTCTCAATAGTATTCAACTCCTCCCTCTTTCTGCTGAGATAGTCTGGACAACATGGATATCCTTCTCCTAATACAGATTTAGGACTTGAGTATAACAGTCGCACCAAAAGTCATAGTACCAACTACCCTTTCTTTTTTGCATCATGCCAGCACGAATAAAAAGAAGTAAACCTTGTTTCGTTTATAGGTGAAAACCCCTCTAAGTACACAGGAAGAGCTGTTGTATTTTGCAGCACCGTTCTCCATCTAGAAGTAAAGCAGAGGCTAGTGTAAGGCAACAAATGAAACAGAGAAAATGCAGAGACAGAGAAGAAACTGAGGAATTTGAAGCCCACTTTTCAACCATTCCACACCATCATACCACTCAGTGACATTTTACAGTTTAGCAATCACTGGAATGTGATTTCATTCATGGTTAGGCTTCATGATCAAAGATTTAGGAAGGCTCTGTCCACGTATGTTACAAGCACACTGGTGGCTTATTAGGTCAATACGAGATAGACATATCCGCTGTGCAATATGTAACTGCCCAGCAAAATAACTGCTAGCAAAAAGCTCTTAGCCTAAAATATGTTACAACTCCAACTGAATGGCACTGTAAACCAGAAGAGCACTGTCCTTTTCGGTTTTGGCAAATTTACAGTTCTCAGACATAAGAACTTATGCAGCTCTTATTATTATTATTTTTGCTATTTTCACTACTACCCATAAATCGTATTGTAGTAGCCATCCAAGAACCCAGGATCACTACCACATAATAATACAGAATATGGCTCTCAGAGCGCATCAGTAAGGTACCAACAGAAAGCTGAAGATGATGGTCTTCCTCACAGAAAAGGCAAAGACAAAAAAAAAGTGTGAAAATACTTTTTTTTAATGTCTGAAATAAAGTAAAGTCTTAAAATTAAGTAAATGTCTGAAATTAAGTTTACCTATTGCAAACTATTCAGAATGCATATACAATACAGTATACTAGAGTAAGGACTGATCTAGCTTTACTACAAGCTCTTTACCCTTATGCATCTAACTACTTAAATTGGAAAGAGAAGAAATTAAAAAGTTGTAGTGTGTTTCTGTGGCTGGGTTTTGGTAGCAGGGGGTGCTACAGGGGGTGGCTTCTGTTAGAAGCTGCTAGAAGCTTCCCCTATCTGGTAGAGTCAATGCCAGCCGGCTCCAGGACAGGTTTCCTGCTACTGGCCAAGGACAAGCCAATCAGGAGTGATAGCAACAACTCTGTGATAACATATTTAAGAACAGAAGGTTGTTACATACGTGAAAATTCCAGCCAGGGAAGAGCAGAGTGAGAACATGGGAATAATAACGTAGACACCAAGGCCAGTGCAGAAGGAGGGGCAGGAGGTGCCCCAGGCACCAGAGCTGAGGCCCTGCAGCCCGTGGTGCAGACCATGGTGGAGCAGCTGTGCCCCTGCAGGCCATGGAGGACCATTGGGGTGCAGAGACCCACCTGCAGCCCATGGAGGAGGTGATGCTGGAGCAGATGGATATCCGAAGGAGGCTGTGACTCCGTGGGAAGCCCAAGATGGAACAGGGTCCTGCCAGGGACCTCCAGCATGTGGAGAGGGAAGCCCACACTGGAGCAGGCTTTTCCCAGGTAGGACTTGTGGCCCCTGTGAGGGACCCACATTGGTACAGCTCATCCGTGAAGGACTGCACCCCATGGAGGAGTGACCCACGGGACAGCAGTTTCATGAAGAACTCCTGCCCGAGGGATGGACTCACGCCAGAGAAGTCCATCAAGGACTGTCTCCCATGGGAGGGACCCCACGGGAGCAGGAGAAGGACTCCTCTCTCTGAGCAGCAGCAGAACAACAACTGACCACAACCCCCATTCCCTGTCCCCCTACCCCCCTGGGGGGGAGGAGGGAGAACATGTAAGGAAGGAGGGGTGGGAAAAAGTGTTTTTAAGATTATTTTACTTCTCATTCTTTTGTTCTGATTCTGTTAGTAATAAATTTGAGGACTATCCCCACTCTGAGTGTTTTGCCCGTGAAGGTAATCAGTAACTGACCTCTTCCAGCTGTTTTCTCAACTCATGAATCCTTTGTTGCTTTTTTTTCTCTCTTCTGTCCAGTTGCAAGGGGGTGTGAGAAAGCAGCTTTAGTGGGTACCTGGCATCCAGCCAGTGTCAACTCACTACAAAAGTAAAAATAGGAATAAAGAAATAGTAATAGAACAGAGAAAGAAAACAGAGAACGAACAACATCTGAAAAGAAAAGGCAATGACAGAGGACAAAGTTTTTTTTCCAAACTGGATATATTTTTACTGCTCCACTAATAGCCTTCTGAAACAGTCATACCACTTTTCAAACAGAAGTCTGTCCACATTATCATTCTGCTTACAAAATCCAAAATTAAAAACCTTATGTAGAGTACCTCTCATTCTTTGGCTAAGGAGACTTCGTAACAAAAAACCAGTTGTGAAGTCCACACCAAAACTTATGAAGACAGCAATAATGAGTTCTAAGATAAATTTGCCATTAGAAACTTACCGAGTAGTGAAAAAATGAGGGAGAAGATGTATTTATTTGGAAAAATTAATTCAGTGTAGATCTCTATGTTACTAATATCTTAAATTAAATTCTTCTACCCTGATACAACCTCATGAGAAAATAAAAAATAAAATTAAAATCATACAGGTAAAACTAGTGTTGGATGCAATCTGTTTACTCAGACATGCTACAAATGTCCATTTATTCTCTTGATTTCTCGTTTTAAGAAGAATGGATTTATTATTCTTCCACTCAGAAGTCTATGGCATTAATCCTGTTAAGTTGAATGAGAGAAAATTCAAGCTTTCCACGAGTTCCAACTCCATTTACTTTTCTTGTAGCATTCTGTTTCAGGGACAAGTAAAAAGTGTCAGACATACAAGGTCCTCCATGTGTTTTTAATTTGGCACCAAAATGATGTATTTCACCAAGAGAAAATTTCACTTCTACCTGTATGAATTTAATATTCTTTCTTCATTGCACTGAAATCAAAGTCAATGATTCCAACCACTGTTAAATGTGCTGGAATAAAGATAGAGGGACTCTTGTGGAGTGAAGTAATCACATGAAATGTTCACTGATCTTCACTTCTAGAGATATAATCCCTAAAGGAATCCTAAAGCAGCCCAAATCCTGAGGTTTATTTATTTGAAGAAGAGGCTGTTCTGAATCACCTTTTAATTTGTATTAAATTGTCTCTAAGGTTTTACAGATGCTCAAAACACAGAAACTGTACAATACATGATAAATACTTGGGGTTTGTTGTAAAGAAATGCAGAAGAAAGACAACCCAGACAGTCTTCTGTCTGGGGACTTGAAGCTATAGATACTACTCACATGCTTTAGAACCCAGATAGGAACTCCTACCTTTTTGTCCTATCAGAAGGCTATTTTCCTGACTGTGAGCAAAAGGAATTAACATCAGTGGCACAGCTGGTCACAGTGAGTACACTGTAGCTTTGTCAAGGGTCACTCTCAAGATCAGAGAGTGCCCATGTTACATCTACACAAACTGATGGTTTGGCAATTCTTATATATCTGAGCTACAGAAGTCTCTTCCAGATCTGGGATGATGGGATTTCATTAGTCCTGACCTCACAAGCAAGTCCACACACACCCCACCCATCCCATGGTTCTTAAACACAAAGAAATGGAAGATGATAAGACCAATTTTATTGTTTTTTAAAGGAGAATTCCTTTTCTCCATTGCCTATTATCAATACAAAGCAGATTTTTAACTCCTTCAATGAGCATTCAGTATTCCATAATATTAAAAGCTTTTGGACAGACTGAACTAGATTTGAAAATGTATAGTTCTAAGAGCTTACCTCAATATATTTTGGGAGAAAAAATTAATGTTGAGTGGGGAGCATTGCTATAGATGAAGAAGCAATTTACAAATAGAACACTTAAAACCCAGGATAAGCATCTACTTAGCTTCATCTATCCTTTCTGAAAATCAACAGTGATCTACACTTGGGAAAAGTATCCTGCACACAGCTGTCAGTGGCTGCAGGACTGATATATACAAAGTGCTCCTACATGGATCTTTTGCAGAAGGAGCACTCTGGAGAACAGCTGGGGAAGACATATAAAGATAATATGAAAGTATATTTCATTTACTTTATTTTTTCCAGATGACCCAGTAGCAGAACCTCAGCATGTACCAGTCTGAGAATTTTGGAATGGTTTAGACCATAACAGATCAGTTATGGTCTAACTGATATCACTGACAGTAAATGTTGATGGGGTGCACTGCTTTGGTGCTATGTCTGGAAGAGGGAGGGCTTCACACTGTAATAAAAGAAGAATGCGAAACTTAAATAATCAAAGGTACAGAAGAGGCTGACTTGGCTGTATGTTTCATGGCAGCCCATTTCTGAACTGTTTGAGCAGGCAGATCTAAGGCTATTTTACTGCCATTCTTCAGAGTTTATTATGCCACTCAAACAGCTGCTATCTCTTAGCACAACTCCATTAACCTTAGTTTGATGATAGTGAGTTTAACGTTACGGTTAGGTCAATGAAGGCTTGGGAGTTCCTTCTGCTTTACCACACAGTTATCTTGGTTTGTTGTTCTGTGTCTCCAAGCTTCAGTTTGCACATTTCTCAATCCTAATCTGTGTCCACCTTATCCATATGAAACCATTTACTCACGGCAGAGTCAGTAGTGTCAATCTAACCTCACACTGTGTTACTTAACTGCACAGACATCAAGGCTGTGAAGTAATTTACCAAGTTATCCCTAATTTACACAAATAAAAGGGGAAATGGTATGGGGACAAAGACAACAGTAAATTCTTATATTGAACAAAAACTGGAAAAGTTGAATAAAAACATCAAATTAAAAAGTTGCATCACTTAGAATCAAAGTAAAACTCTTATGGACATAAACACTTCTAGACAAATGGGAGAAACATCTACCTTTGCTATATCTAGATTAATCCCAGAATGCTTACAAATACACTGGTGAGCAGTATTACAGCAGCACAGTATCCACTCTATTCGTGCTCCTCCTTGCAGAGAGGTCAAAATAATATCAATTTAAGAATAAACTTTTTTGTTAAAAATGTTAAAATTTCAGTTGGCAAGTTCCAAAAAAGATGATAATAAAGTATATATGAAAATTTAGCACTGCACTTTAAATTTTGAATGCTTGAGGGAAGACATATAAAAAGATATCTGATAGAGGCATTAGTATCACTCTGAGTTGCTTTAAATGAAGAATTTGGGTCCCAATTTTGCACACTAAGATACTAAAAATTTTGTACCTATACTTACCATACTTATGTCACTGACAACAGATATAAAAGGAACTCAGAAATATTCTGGAGCTAGAGCAAGGAAAATCTGGAGAAGCTCAGCATTTCCTGAGGTCAAGATCATTCATTCTCCTGGAATTGCCCTAAATGTCAATGACCGGCTAATTTATTAATAAGGATTGCCACCAAAAACCTCCCTGCATGTCAGCAGCCTATGGTTTCTGCAGAAAGAAAGACTGGAGAACCTATTCATTTCTTTCCCACCTGAGCATATTTTCCTAAAAGGATCAACAAAATGTACACATTAAACATTACTCAAAAATAAGGGTCCTTGGAGATTCCATGCACCTTACTCACACACAGACAAAAATGCATTGCTTTAAACTAGAGCTGTGAAAGCACAAATACTTCTTTAGCTTTAGCTTTGCTTCAATTTTTTTCTGGTTTTAGCCCAATCAGATCAAGAACATGGGCAAGTGCATGCTGAAGGCCCTAGCTTTACAAATTCTTTACTTTCAGCTCCTCGTCACCACCCTCAGCTGCACACTCTCAGTCTCCTCCCTGGGATGGGAATACACCCTCTGGGTTCCAGTGAAAAAGGCAGAATGGTTTAAACCGACAGGTGATAAAGCTGATGAATTAACCCATTTTACTCTGCACTGAAGCAAATGAAGAATGTTTACACATGCAATTCCAAAATCTCTAGTGAGAAGATTATAAATCCCAGATAAGGGCCAATAACAAACAGCTGGATAGTATTTTAAAGATAGATTGTTCTCATTCCACACCTTTACAGTATTTACAGAAAAGTTTATATTTGATAAACTAAATCATGTTAAACTTCAATATAAGTTACGTCAGTGGGTTTAGGATTTGGGACAGAGGTTTTTTCCTTACATAACCTATCTTAAACATCATGGCTGAATGCAATATTCACCTTGTCTTGTGTGGAAGAAAGACCAATAAAAAGGGGGGGGATGTTAATATTTGAATAGATTTTTCACAGGGATAGTCTCCTGAAAGGCTTTCTCTTATGGATTTTTTAAAGGTACTCTCTGACATCTAACAAAAATTTTGAAATCAATAAAGAGACAAGAATATTCATCCAAAACTTAATGACAAGGTACTTTCTGCAGAAAGAGAAAACTAATTCTCTACAGAGAAATTACTCACTTCAAAGGCAAAAGGTGATCCCAATTTTTCTGTGCAACTAGGGGGAAAGGGGCTTTCAGAAGTCCCCTGCAGCACACCACATAAAAATAATGGTGGGAGCCACTGCCTCTAAGACATCCCAAGAGCAAAAATCAATCATCTGCAAAGCACACGCTTAGATGTTCTCTGGGATTATTACTCTGACTTTGGCTGGAAGCTTGATAAAGATTCTGGAAACTGCAAACTCAAATCTATTTTTTATTAAAAGTTTTGGCAGGAGGATGGGTGCGTGCTTTGCAATAAAGTGAAGGGTGGGGGGAACAGAGTGCTGAAAAACCTCCAGTCACAGTACAGAGTTCCAGCACATCTGCCGGAGCAGCGAGCACTGCGATTTTTGAGGGGCTTGTGGTTAACCTCATGGCACAGAATGAATTATTCCTCAATTCCATCCTTCATTAAACCACCCATTCTCTGAAATGTGTCAACGAAGCCGACACATGGCCAGCTACTAATCAGCAAGATGATGGTCCATCTCCAAGACGCTTTCATTTTGGCCAGAATGGAACAGAGCTGTTCACCCCATATAATTTTGAGCTGTTTATATTGTGTCCTGCCTAGAGGTATGAACAACTATCATGATTTAATTTAAACAAGCTGAATATACACACATTAATACTGGAACTCATGCAACATGCCTTGTAAGTGCGAACAGTTTTCAGACTCTCAGAACTTCAATTACAAATATAAATCAGATACAAAGACTAAAGATATATTGTTTAAAATGTCCTCAATTTTGAAGGCTAAGGATAGCTTACAATAAAATTTGCAAAACAAAATAGCCTTAATGTACCACCTAGGCACCTCTCAAAGAAATTTCTGCCAGAAAGTTTTAGGATAGAAACAATGAGAAGGCTGAAATATTTAGATATAAAGGCTTTTATGCCTCCTGTATGGTTCATCCTTTCTGTGAGGTTCACTCACAACATGACCAATCATTAAGTAATTGCTATTTTATGACACTTTAAATGGCAGAAAAACAAAGCGAGAGAAGATAGATATAATTGAAATTTTGTTAAACTATATTTAACAAATAAAAATGCTATGTGATGTTAGGCTACCATTTAAATTACAGTTTTCCCAGATGAGCTTGCTTTTAAAGTCTGAGAGGTCTGATTTGCTGGAGCACTGCATTATTAACTGCAACAGGTATGAAAAGGAGATGGACTCTGAACAAACAAAGGAGGTGCTATAAACCACTAAATCCTGTGAGAAATCACACTATAGGCAACTAACCAGACACCTTCAGTCGGACACTTTGGGCACTCTCTTCACATCTCCTTTCTCCAGAAGAGATCACATCATCACATTATCTCACATGGAGAATAGAACAGGAATAGAAACACCATCGTAGTGAGGGAGCTGGAAAACCTCTCAAGGAAACTGCTAAAACTATACTCAGAGAATGACTTGAATGGTATAATATAACTAAGGCATGTGAATTACGAGAAATAAAAATAAAGCATAAGCTTGGTTAGCAGTACATTCAGCAAGCACAGACTCTCCTTGTAGTGTATTTGGAAACTGAGTCAACACTTTAAAATCAAATCGGGCAACCCTATCACCAGTAAGCTGGCTGGAGAATCCAGGCAATTACCAGATCCAGAACCATTTCCATTATGGTTTAACAAATTTTGTGAATTCTAAGTACTCTTTCTCTTCTCATGCAACATAATTTTATTCTTGATTCTCAAAAAGTAGTGCTATGTTGTTGCTGATTTGAGGAAAAAAATTACTATTTTCTGAATGTGGGGGAACCTTCTCTGAGCATCACAAAAACAACAGAAAATTGGCAATGGAGAAAGAATTTTAAAAGAAAAAAGTGCAAAGATAAAATAACTATCTCTGGCAGCAGTTTTTCAATTCAACAAAGAGAGGAAGATTTTGCCAAATGCATTAAGACACTTAGTCAATACCTTTATACAAGAGGTTGCTTCCCTCATATTGATGGCAAGGGGGCACTGAACACATTTGCAGAACTTGCAGATTTATGCTTTATACAATAAGTGGGTGAGATGAAATACAAAAGGTGTAATTGTTTAAAACAAATTATGTGCCTACTTCACGTTTTTGAAAAAGACCAACAGAAGTTTCAGTCATCTCAGAAGCCAACTAAGAAGTATCTGAAGTTTTGGCAAGACCACTAGTCTTGCTGAATTTGGAGTGTAGGGAAGTGGTGGGTTTTTTAAGCAATATTCTCATTTTTTCCCTTTTTTCTTCCCTCCACCCTTAAATAAAACACCCAAAGGTTAAGAGAAAAGGCCTTCAATGTTGTATGCTAAGAATGTGTGGCACTAGAGGGAGCTACTACAAGCCGATAAAATTTAAATCTGAAATCAATTTATTACAAAAGGAAGTACCAAGTAATCTTAAGTTCCATATATGCAACTTCAGGCTATCTATCATAAGGAAGAGGGTGTTACTCCTAGAGTGCAGATTGGCCAAGCTCTCATGCAAGCATTCCTCCAGCCTCCTCCTTCATGCGTTCTTCCCACTTTTTTACTAACATGAGCTTAAATTACTGTAATATAACTAATGGGCTCGATTTCCTCACTTTTTCCAGTGTTAAACCTAATGCATTATAAATGGGGTGAGAAGGTGTTTCAAAGGGACTAAATTTAACACCATTCTGAAACTTAGGCCTCTTCATCTTTTTTTTAATTTTATACAAAAAAACCTCCAAACCTAAACATACATATGTGTATATCTCTTCATATATATACACACACACATATATACAGGACTGCTCACATTTAAAATCTTCTCCTGCATGCACTATATCACCACTGCCTATTGTCACGCCCCTTGGTATCACTCCTCCTGTCAGCCAACTAATGCAATATATTTCACAGCCTCTGACAGTCCTGCATTGCCTCCCAGCTCTGTCTCAAATTCCAAGTTGCCAAAAAGAAGCTGTTTCTTCCACCAGCTTCACAGATGCTAATCCTCAGTAATCACATCTCCTCTTCACTGGCTTTACATTTATTATACAAGTCACTGGGGTAAAGGAAAGGCTGGTCAGGAAAAAATGGGGTGGTGTTACATTTAAATAAAGCAGTAATAAACTCAAGAAGTGCACCCAAATGAACCTGAACATCATTATTATTGTAACCCTGACCCTTCCTTTCCCTGCTCTTTCCTGCCCCCACACATATGCACATACGCTTTTTCTCTCATTCCTTGACTTCTGTCTAAAATAAGATCTTTTGCTCCTAAGTACGGGGTCATTTCTTTTACATAGTCTGTAAAATCCTCAGTGCAAGTGCCATACAAGAACAAGTCTGACAGTCACCCAGATACCTGCATAAAATTCCACCAATTCCCCAGAGGCAGGTATGCTCCTTAACTAATTCTTCCATGGATATGGCCAAAAGGCTTTTGTTACCTTATATTTTGAGATAATCTTTCAAAAAGAGACAGAGGTAAACAGCTTGATGAATTGCAAATAAAACTGTAATACTGGTTCTGCTCGTTACATATCCACCTTATAATGTAGATAAAATACATCATAAATTAAAATTAATTATCTACAATATGTTAAAGTTGTCGGCTTTCATAAGCACTATACAGTACATGAAGCAAAACTCTTATTTGACTGCTCTAAGACATGTCAAAATCATCCACTCATTTTTAAGAAAAAAAAATAAAAAATATTAATAAATAAACATATTAATGTTGGTAGTTGTTTCACAAAAATAAAAAAAAAAGATGGTTCTTCCAATCCAACTGGCTCAAGATAGTTACAAACTCAGTGAATTAGCAAGTCCATTAAGTAAAAAAATCAAACCCAAAAGTCACACACTAAAATTTGTTTTGTATACTCTGAAATACATCTTCTTATGCTCATGTTATTTCTCAGAACACAATGCAGATCCATGCAGGGATGACTTTGTTAGCAACAAATAAGCTACTGAACTAAAACAGACACTAAGTCATAGTCCTTCTAGAAAAAACAGACATACTTTAGCATACAGTTTTTCAGTGGGTATTATTTAGTTTGAGCAGAGCTCTGTGTTGATGTACCTGGATCTGGCCCTCTGAGAACTAGTCCTGGTTTCCCTGAAACCACTGCCCTTCACCCAGTAAACTAACTTGCTGTCCTTCCATTTCCTTTAAAATTAATTTTTCAGGAGTTACTTCTTTTTTTCCATTAGCTGCATCAAAAGGAAGACTTGAGCTTCAGAGTTTCTTTGGTAAAATCTTCTCAAACATTTTCAAAACTAAAGTATCCTCACACATTTTGTTTTCTAACAGAATTACCTCAAAAGCTGAAGCTTTTCTGTGTTAGGGTGGTATCACTGAGTTTCCTTCAGTGGGATTAAACTGACTGGGCTGAGAGGAGGAAAGAGTGCAGACACAGAGCATTGGCCACAAAGGAATGATCTGGAATTGTCATCTTTGTATTTTTGCATTGCATTCAGTAGCTGTAAGAGAGACTCCACTCAGCTAGAAACAGTGCTAAGAGGGAAAGAGAAGAATAAGTGTGAAGAGGAATATATTGCATTAGACTTTCCATTGCACACAGAAATAGATCCTTTAGGCACAAACTATTTCTCTACTGTAGTGAGTTTCTTTAGGGAGATGTTACAGCCACCAAAGTCTGAAAAAACAACCTACTCCTTTCTGCAGTCTCCATCACTCACATCACTGATGAGGCATCTGCCAAACTCTGATGAAGGGTGCATCCAAACTGTTTGTGTATTATTTATTCTGTTTGTGTATTATTTGGCATTATTTGTTCTGTGTGTTAAATAGATATATCAGGGGAAAAGATAACCTGTGACAGGCTGGAACTCCCTCAGAAGCAGGAGAGCATTTTCAGAAGAAAGATGCTTCCAGAGGGCAATATGAGGCAATATCCTAGAGCACACAGGTGATGACTGAGGCACTTGTGCAAAGAGCAGGGAGCAAAATCCAGGCCCACGGAAAGAGAGAAATTCAAGCTTTCTTTCCTAATATCTTAGAGGATTAGACTGATTAGGAACTGATTAGACTCTACTATAACTCAGCTAGCCATGAAAAATTGGTGGACATAGAGCCAAGTGAAAAATCCTCCTGCAAGAATACAGTGGGCAGGGAGGATATCTGCTCTCGGCCCTTTTTATCTTTGTTTTGCTCTACCCTGTAGCCCCAAAGTTTTCAATTACTGAAGTTTGTTGTTCTAGCCATCTAGAACTAAAGGATTCGAAGTCCATCTTGTAGGTATGTCTCTAGGAAAATGCAGAAGGTCCTTCACACACCCTTCTTCTACCTGCAGGCAACCTGCAGGAGTCAGGACAGTACATAGATATTAAGTTCAACCCCACTAGATATTTTAAGGCAAAGAGTGTTGGGCAATTGCCACTGTCAACGAATTCAGTAACCATAAATGATCCCAAAGAGTTACCATTTTTTGGTATCTAAACTACAGTAATTAAATCAATCCCTGGTAATGACTGACTCATATTATGACCTATAACAGACATCCAGACAAATAATTGCATAATATTGCTTTGATGAAAAAATAAGAAATATTTTACAATACAGGGGATGGCTCTTTGCCATTTTAAAATTGAACTAGAGACTAGCCTCACCTTTAGTTCTGACTGTCAGTTACATCTTTTATCATAAGGATCCATAAACTTTTCCAAATAATTTGGCATTATTTAAAACATCTAACAGTACTTTAGGAGACCTCATAAATAGGATTGGACTAAGTTATGTCTGACCAAAGCACATATTGTCCATTTCATAAGCAAAAAATATTTATCACTTACACATCCATTAAAATGTTCACAACGTGTCTTTCAAGATAATAAATAGCTTTTTTTCAGTCCTGACATGAAATGTTCATGTTTGTGGAAAGCCAAGATTCACATCATGAGCAGAGCTGTGCTGCAAGAGCATAATGAGCATTAAGTACAAATACAGGTGGCTGCAACCAATGGTCTGTACATTCATGGTCTGTAGTTCACTCATGTAGCAACATTGGACAGTACATCACAAAAGCTGATATCATCACATCACAACACAGAGTCAAGATATGGTTAATCTTCCAACTCAGAAGATTTCAGGGATCCAGTATCCTGGCATAGACCTTTAGAGTAGACAGAACCTGGAGAAACTCCAATCTGAGAAGAGCTATTTCAGCTTCTTTCTATTTAAAGCACATTGTGCTAAGAAGCTTTACTAAACCCTAGAAATGAATGGTAACCAAATATCCTGTATTTCCAATTACTTATATTCAGTCAGTCCAAACACACTCCACAGCCTTAAATTCCACCCAACAGTGTGGTTCATCATACTTCATTCCCTGGAATACTAGCTTCAGAAGAGGAAAATTCTAGGTAAAACGGTAGAAGCCAAAGCCCTTAAAACAAAATACTAACAAAAAAGATTGTTGAAAGGAGGTTGGGGTTTATTTAATTTAATAATTTTCTCAAGTAAACACCTTCTAATCTGTCTTTAATACTTAAATCTGGCAACATATCCTTCTAACTGACGGTCTCTTCTGCAGTGTTACTGACCTCTCCTAACTACACCCTCGCATTTATATACTTCTCTCAAAACTGTCAGTTTGGGAGTCCTTCAGGTTCTTAAAAGTTTGCAAAGCATTGTAACAGGTAAGACGTTGCTACAAAATAAAACAATAAGGGTTAATAGATTTATCAACAATAAGTGCTAATTTCTTCACTAAGATGTAATGATCGTGAATAGGATTGTAAGAATCTTCTACAGATGTAGCTTAAGTGGATGGAGAAAAACAAAAAGTACAAGAAAACATCCAGTTCAAACAGGAGTTCCCAGATTCTGTCTAAAGTGACTTTAAAGACTTGAGTGTTTTGTATTAAAAGAAGGCAAGTAGGACAAACCAAAGCAATCTGCAGTCACTTGATAAATAACTAGCATTCTGCTACAGCAATTCTGCATTTCTATGTCCAATATAATAACTAATCAGTCCCAGAGCACAGCTGTATCTTCAGGTAAACTGAGGATTATTATACATTCAAGTATTCCCAGCCCAGCCATTCACAGCTCTTTCTCTTTACAAAACTTTCTCTTCTTACCCACTCTGACACTTTTTTGCCTTTATAGTTGTAGTAGTAGAACAATTGTCAGTGAGATTGCTGCAACTGCACCAAAGTACAAGGAAAATAAAACAATTATAAGAGTATTTTTACACTGTAGTAGTGCTTTTATCCAGCTTACAAAACAGTTCTGCAGTTTTACTTCCAGATGAGGAAACTGGGTGCTGCAAAGCAAAGGTAGCGTAAAAATGCACTGAGCTTGTCACTGAGTTTTATACACAAATCCATGGCCCATTGCAAAGATCAGTGAAACAGGAACACCAATAGGCAGTTAGGAAACTATGGAATTTACTAGACAGGGTGGGGAGCAGACAGCAAGTTTGGGATTACAGTGCCTTTCATAAGATTATTTTTCTAATGATTTTTGACAACTCCCTGGTTAGTGCTGTCAGATGTTTCAACAAGGAGCAAAGAATTAAATTTTATCACTCCCAACATATCCATGGGTGGGCTAATTTTCAACTGATAGCAATAAATATTTCCATTGTACAGAGTCTTTGTGGGTTCCTTTTCACTGCTGGAGTAGTCATTTGAAAATTAGGAAGTGGAATTGCATACTGATAGGATAAAGAGCCTTGTGGCAGTAGCAGGAAGTCAGAAGAAATTCAGAAGATGGGTGACAAAACAAAGTGCTTAAATTAAGTAGTTTTTTGCTACCTTGCTCAGATGCATTTATACTACAGCTGAACTCAAGGTAGGATTCATAAAACTTCCCCTAAAACAGGCTGGGCAGGGACACACAGGTTGTCAGGCTACAATTGAGTTCAGCTGTTCTTAGAGGTTTGCTGCTCGTCCGTCTTTGTTCTCACATAGTTAATATTATTCTCAAGAAATGACAGGAACTGCCTTATAAAGTCAGTACAACAAGTCAGATGCTACATTAAGAATCTGTTTGCAGCTCCAGAATCTATTTTCACGATTCCAGTTTTAAAAAACTTCATTCTACTGTGAATAGGTTCCACTCCATGTTACAAGAGGCTACAAGGAAATGACACTGGCCAAGTGCTTTGTTTAGTAGAAGCCTCCCTCCTAAAAGGAGAAGCTGAAATAAACATGCAACAGCTTCTGAATGAATTGCTAGGTTACAAATGCTGCAGACTTGTCTCCTCTATGGTGCTAATTGCTCTACGTTTAGGGAAAAAAAAGCACCAAAAAACCAGCCTCCAGAAGGGCACCAAAATATGAGAAGTGCATTTCTCTCCCACACATTTGACATACTTATCTGCAAGAAAGATGAAGAATTAATTGCTTGTGGAAGTTACTGAAACCTACCTACATATTCAGTATCCAAAAACATGGGCAGATCTCACATCCACTTTGAGGAGAATAAACTGGAGTGAAAGGTCTTTTTGTAAAGCAAACTTGAGTTTACTTCTTGGTTGGCTTGCAATTCACCAAAGCAACTACATCTAACTATTGCTATTATATGTCAGGACAATATCACTACTTCTAGCTAAAGATGACCCAAAAATTAAACTGAAACTCATACTTCCCCTAGAGGTCACATCTATATTCCATCTACTGCCTCTATTTCAGCTCTGCAACAAAATATAACCAAAAATAGAAGATATCTACCAGTAACAGGGATATATTTCAATAAGGAAAAGAGATAAATGCAGAAGGGTTATCCCATTGGAAACAAACTATATTTCATGTTTATATTGAATCCCTCTGTCTTTTACATGATGTCAGGACCAGTAAAACGGAGCAGATATTTATACAAGAATATCAAGAGGTACTGCCTCAGGCCAGGCTAGCTTGAATTCTTGATTTTTTCTTTTCCCCCTTGGTGTTTTAGTTTTAATATTATCTATGCACATTCTCAGGGCAGGGTTGGGGGAAAGGGAAGGATAAAAGAGAAATATTTGTCCCTTTGTCTGTGTGGAGGAAAAGATGAATTTTGTTTTTTGTTTTAATCCAACTCCTCATGCACTGTAAAGTCTTCCCTCTCTCACAAATACAGCTCCTGCTGAGCTATTAAATCAAGGTGTATCAAAGGTCACAATATATCCTTACTATAATTTCTTTCCGAATTAAGATGTGTGCTGAAGGATATCAGTAAAAGCAACAGAACAAATTACATACTAGAAACCATAAATCAGGAATTGAAGTCAAGAAGAGGAAAAAATTAATTAGTTAATTCAACTTATTTGAATTAATTCAAATTTTATTTAATTCAAAATTAGACAGTTCTTTTTGGCCCAAACTCAAACTGAACCTGTATCAAAAGTCTTTAGAAAGAATCTATAATATCTGACAAAGTATTCACCACTGTTCATAGCAATCTACTGTACTTATACCTACTTATGTTAGATGGACAAGAAAGCTCAGAGATTTTAAAAAAACACTGATAATCAGAATTGACTTCATACTACAATGTATTTTTTTCCTCTTACTTGGCTATTGAGATTTCTTTCCAATGATGAGTGACTGGAACAATACTTCACATTAGTTTTCTGTGCAAGCAGAATCCTTAGCAAACATAAATGAACACTGAAAAGAATTCAAGGAAAGCCCAAGGTTGGCATAAAATCAAAATGCAATGTGCCATCTCATAAATAGTTTTTTATTTTCTTTACTTCTGCTACAAAAGATGAGTGAGTGTGTAGGAATTTGTTGGGCTTTTTCCATCTTTGGTTTATATTTTGGTAGGATTTGCCTTTTCCCCCCAGATATGTGTAACCAAAGAATGCCTTTAGTTTTAGTGGATGACTGTGTTGCTTCTTTACCTCTTCCAGATTCCCCAGTTGTTTTTGTCATTTATTTTGTGGTGTGGATGTGACAGGATTACATATTTTTCATGGAAGGTATCTGACCCAGCTCTGTAACTCTTCTCTTTCACTGAGGACCCCTTGCTGTTCTCTACATCCCTTCATTCTTTGGAAGCACAAGATAGCCAGAGCAATGTAACGCTTGTAATGGTCATCATCAGCCACATAACAATCTTTGTTATGAAAAGATAGAAAAATAATGCTTGGCAAGTGTCAGCATTAATTTGTATTTGTCATGACATTATCCTATAGGATAATTCATAATAGGCTATGAATATGTGCTTTGTTCAACCATTTTTGGGACAACTTTCTCAGTTGAAATTTTGCCTCACCTATAACTAATGAGCAGAAGCAAGCAGGAGTTTTCCCCACTCGTGTCTATTCTAAGTCATTCTCTTGGTGGTTGTTTTACTTGCAGATGATCAAGACTCAACTTTTCACATCATTTTTTTGTGTATGAAAATTCCTAGGGAAAAACGAAAAGTTTCTCCTTAATAGGTTACTAGAGGCCAGCTATGAGTTTGTATCATTTTTTCCCAATATTTCTAAAACACAACATAAATAATAAAGAGGTATCCTCTTGTATATTATGACTTCTGGCACAAGCAGTAGTATTTTACCTTAGTGCCCAGAAAAAAGTAATTCATAGATATTAAAGCTCCAAAGAGACAATTTTGAAAAATAAAAATATTGATCTCTGTCATCCTGTCCTAAAGGGGAATACCATTCTAATTCCTTCACTAGTTTCAATTCCACATCAATTACACTCCCAGTGTTAAATTATTGCACATACAGATACAGTAACCGATTTTCAGTCAACAAAGATCCACAGCACTTCCATAGACAAAGTAATCCTTCTATTTACACTATTTGCATAGTGTTTTGCCAGAAAAACATGCACTTGTGTGCATATATTTGTTTTATATACATAATGAAAGACAAATATGAATATTTTTAGAAGGACCACTGTAGTATCATGTATGCAAGCTCCATTAAGTCTCTCCATGCATTGTCAAAGCCACATGTTGCACACTGTTTCCATTCTCTTCCCTTCAGTGCTCTTGGAATCAATTGAAGTCAAAACATCCTGGAAGAAAAGCTCAGGTTTTGCACCCCTGGTTTCAATTATTTTTAAATCTGACGCGCAAACACAACTTTTAAGATATGTGAGCAGAGTGCCAAATAAGGATCTTTTGATTTTTTTGAAATACATGTGGTTGAAATCTGAGACCTGCCTTCTGCCAAGCCACAGTATTTGGAATCGAGTACTGGCACAAGAAAATAATCCATTGTTCAGAGTATAATTTTAAGAGGAACTATCCTGCAAAAAGGAAAACGTAAATTCCCATAGCTTAGCTCATGGTTATAGGACAATCCCGTAATCCTTTGTTAAACAGTTGAAAGTTGAAATATAGGTTCTAGCAATGTTTATCCAAGCTCTCAGAAGAAATCTTTTGATACAAACTACACCAGAGACATTAAATTTTTCAACATTATAAAAAGAATCAAACCCATGAGATGGAATAGTCTGTCTTATCAATGACTTTCTAATGTTGTGCTCTATGTGCTACCATTGTCTGGTTTAATATACAGCTTCTTCTACACTTTTGACTGTCATCATGGCTGGGTTTCGCAAATGAAGATTTGGGAAGGGCTCTACCCACATTTGCTACAGGCACGCTGGTGGCTAATGAGGCCAATATGAGACAGACATGTCCAGTTGCAAAAGGCACAGCAGAAAGACTCCTTAGATGGTGTATTCTGCAAGACAAGGTTCTTTCTGCATTGTCTTTTCTCCTCAAGAGTGATCCTGCGTGCTTTCTCAAAGGAAGCAGCAGTGTTATAGATGGCGTGTCTCCACGCCTCCCGATTGGAGGCCAGAGTAGACCAGTTATGGTGATCAATATGGCCAAGGCTAAGATGTTGTTTTAGGGAGTTTTTGTATCATTTCTTCGGGGCTCCTCTCTTGCGGCAGCCGGTGGCAAGTTCACCATAAAGCAGAATCTTGGGGAGGTGGTGGTCCTTCATCCTGGAGACGTGTCCTGCCCAACGCAGCTGTGTTCTCAGCAACATGGCCTCATTACTTGTAAACTTTTGACTGTAGCAGCAAAAGTAATAACAGGTTCCTACTGAGACAAAAGTACCTTGAGGGTAATACTGTATCATTAGGTAAGGCTGAGCAACTTCACATCCCTAATTTCAGATGCCAAAAGAGCACATTTGTTAGATGTATAAACACTTACTTCCAGGCACTGTGAGGAAGCCGTCTGGCCTTCAGCCACTGCCACTGCTTTCACAAAGTAAGAAAATTTAAAAGAAAAAGAGTGTTCTATGTTAATGAGGGCTCAGAAATTAATTACAAGTAGCTCCTCCTAGAATCATGGATGAGCATGAGAAGCATGGACAAATAAAGTATATAGGGAGAAATCTGGTATTTAGCTTTTGTGAGGGCTAAGGTTAAACAGAAAGCACACAGTACTATGGGTATTCACATAGAAAATGAATGAAGCTGGAAGATTAAACTAAGAAGAGAAGGCTGACCTCCTAAATATAAAACTGAATTGATTCAAATCTCAGGTAGTGAAACTAGGGAAAAATGTAAAATAAAAAAAAAAAGAAAGGAAATAAATCATCTTTCAGTTCATTAAACAGAAAAATGTACAATAGGAGATTTGTTGACAAACGGTTTCTTCTAAAAGAACTAATACAGAAAATGACAAAAAGCATGAACAGAGAATCGAGTAATATCCAGGAGTCTGGGATTTTAACAACAAATATGCTCCTGAGCTTGATGTCAAAGTGACAGACCAAATCACAAAGTTCAAATTGAGTCTAGAAAAAAAAAACTATTAATCTTACTCTCATACTCAGTTTTCTGTTTTCCTGCTCAGTCCTTTGTGAACACAAATGCCAGCTCAGTCTTTCCCCTCAGTGAGCCACCCAGGTTTCACTACAAAGTCAGAGCCTAGTTAGACCCAGATCTACCTTTGACTAGAAGCATCATTTTTAGAAATTCTTTTCATTTTATTTTTATTAGAGAAGACTATTGACATCACTGATTTTTAAAGTGCGTACACTAAGAGACCATGTCTGCTCAAATCAAAGAAATAAAGAAACTTTCAAGTTGCCTCCTGGAAGATTCTCACAGTTTGGGCACCTAGTCTAGAAACTTTAGGAAATTGGTCACTTAACAAGCCATGAGGATGTCTCACTCTGGCAGCTGTTACTGACCAAGGAGACAACCTGGTGTCTTGACTCCAGGTGAAAAAAAGAGCATCACATTAAGAATTACTGAGTTGCCCTGCCAAATCCGTGGCTGAGTATTCGAAAAAAAACAGACCAGAACTGCAGTTTCAGCCTTTAGATTAAGGTTACCACCAAAGAAATCTCCATTTCCTTGCACATCCTCTGGATGTTCTGTGGCAACAGTAAGAATCTTGTTGCATTCACACTGAGCAGTGTTATCTTAGCTAAAAGAACTCAATATAACTCTCTTGTGAGTTAGAGAGGGAGATGTGAACCAAAAGGCCTTCTAAATACCAGGTGGATAAAAGTAACATCATTTCCTTGGGAAAACAAAAAAAAAAAAGCCTGAAACAAACAAACCAAAAAAAACCCCAGCAACAACCAGTCTTAATAAAATAAGTACAAACTGCACCTTCAATATACAAAATAAAGTTTCCTTTTGTGCATCAGAAAGCAGAGTATGGTCAGAAACAATTTGCTCCAGTGAAGGGTCAATCATGGGAGACATCACACTGGAATTATGCAAAGAGTCTGTGTGTCAGCCTGCATGGGCAAAGCAGCCCCTCTGCACAGAGCTCAGGCTGGTTTGTAAGACATCTGCAAGTACAGAAAAAATACTAACTCAATATCAAAGTACTTGTATACCTGAACCCTTGACTTTTCAGTCCCAGTTTGCTGTCTGCATTAAAGACCCAACTTTAACCAAGTCTGGGGGAAAGATAAAAGAGGGTTATAAGAGAAAATATATTTTGAGTTTGCCTTACAGTCAGAATGCTGGTTCACAAACACCAACATACTCCTCCCTGGCCACAGCATAGATTGATTTTACTTCTCTTCACAACCTGTCTTAAGGCATTCACATAAATGGAAACTGCTCCAATGTTTACATGGTCCTCGAGAGGTTTTCTTGAGATTGCTTTGTTTCATAAATAATTTACTCTTCCTTTTTCTGCTCATCTTTTGTCTGGATTAGCACTCAGTATGCAATATGTCAGGTTCACAGTGAAGTAGTGTCAGATGTACT
This sequence comes from Manacus vitellinus, assembly GCF_001715985.3. Classification (NCBI taxonomy): domain Eukaryota; kingdom Metazoa; phylum Chordata; class Aves; order Passeriformes; family Pipridae; genus Manacus; species Manacus vitellinus. Next base: position 1,957,010 of record NW_021940773.1, read on the forward strand.
GACATAGTATGGACCAAGCCCACCGCAGATCATCATCAGCAAAATGGAAGTGGAGGTTTTGCCCCTGCATGCTTATGTATCTCTGTTTGCACAGAAAAGAAACAGAGTTAAACTTAGGGTAATGCCTGTCATCTGGCTTAGAGTCTTTGTTATGTCAATACTCTGAAATAAGCTCAACCAAAATATTTTCTTTTGATGGAACAGAAGCATTAATGCATGATAGATACATTTGGAAATTATTTATCACTCGTTAAACATTCTCTAAATAGAAATTATACAAAACAGACTACATGAAAGGTCTACAAATTGACTTCCTCTGAGGTACTGAAAAATCTCACGACATTCTCAGAGCAAGCAACACTCAAGAAGCAGTCAATAAAAAGATACAAATATAATGCTATGTTCAAACAGAATCTCCAGACGTATTTGTTCAGATTTACCTTCATCCGGGCACTCCCCTTCCCTTCACTCATTGTGCCTGCTTGGTCTTTTAACTAGATTTTCTTTCAACATGTGGTACATGGAGCAACCAAATAAAATACATCTGGGAAAGCTAATGGGGACACTCCCATGAGCCACCAGGCAGCTGGGCCAGTAGAGCTTGTGAACTAATAGAAAGGTGCCTGTGGTGAGGGGAAACAGTTTTCCCCCTGAAGTTATAAAATGGTAAAACCCCAGGGGGTGGTGACCCTTGAAGTTTTGAGGTTTTGCCCAATGAGCGCTTCTACAAAATATAAACATATCACAAGCAGAATGGAAGAGAAGGTAGTTGTAGCTGTTGTTGGAGAAGTAGCCATGTTGTAGAGCCACGAGGAAAGAGGGTAGGAGCCCCCCTGGGGGGCTCTGCCCCCCCCCCCCACCCCCAGCCCCCAGCTGGGGGCTACAGGGATTTGGAACAGTGTTAAACTGGGCCAGGTTCTGTAGCTGAGAGCTGAAGGAGTTTCTCTACTGTAAGAGGCAGCAGGAGCAGCGGCAGGAGCAGCATACAGAGGGTAGAGAGCCAAGAGATAAGAGAGAACAAGCAGCAAACAAGCATGAAGCGATGCAGAGAGAACTTCTGCAAGGAGAGAGAGAGAGAGAGAGAGAGAGAGAGAGAGCCATCAGCAGAGAGACAGAGTTTGGGTAAGAACTGAAACCAAAGACCCCCAAACTCCTTGGAGACCCCTCCTAGAAAGGAGGAGGATGATGAACTCTTACTTGAAAGAGTCTTAAAGTGCTACAGCACTGCAGAAAGGAGCTGAAAAGCTCCAAGAAGGAATGTGGAGGGGGTGACCTTGGCCCCCTGCTGCTTGAGACAGAGCATAGAGCTCTGCAAAGGGATCTTGAATCCCCTGAAGATACGGACCATCACAAAGACCCCTGAGCTTCGTGATATGACCATGGTGAGATGACCTTGTCCGGGTGAACGCAGCCCACGGAAGATAAAACCCTCACTTGGAGACGAGTGGCTGAGAGGGCTTGGATATCCCCTCGTGTGTACTGGCAGAGATCCAGCTACAGCTGCTGCATGGAAGAGAGAGACAGAGATGCCTGCTGCCTTAGAGACCTGCTGCTCTAAGAGCAGAAAGGATCTTTTCCTTCTTCCCTCCTGGACTTTTATTTGGAGGGGAGAAAGAGATTCGATCCATTGTAAATACTTTTATGTCATGGTAGAGATAGCTAAGATTGTATATAATGTAGTATTTATTTGTATAGTCATTGTAATATATCATCCCTTTCCCCCATTTTGAAACTCGTGTGGTGTCTGGAAAACCCATCTCACATTGGGTTGAGATGTGGGAGGGGGTTTGGACTAGGGAATTAGATTTTGGGGCTCTCAAACCATGACAGTACCAACAAAAACAGCTGATGTTTCCACCATTCTTCAAGCACAATACTAAGAAAGGGATAGTGAGTCTGCATCATCTGGAGGCCTTCAATTAAACTCTTTTAATTAGCATCCTTATTACATTTTCTTAAATGTGTAACATAGCATTTCAGGGCAGTCAATATGCAAATGGTGTGAAACAGCTAAGCAGGCATCTGATGCTGCTCACAATGAAAAGTGATCTCTTCAACAGGTGCACAGTTTCTGTACATGTGGCTTTTGTTTATTTACTCCATTTTGTTATTAGAAACATGCAGAGTTAGGTTAATTTGAGTTGTCCTCTTCAATTACAGAAAATGTCAATCATACTGCAGAAGAAGCAGGTGGATCTGTGCTTAATTTGCCCACATAGAGTTCATCTTCATACAACATTTCTACTGCCTGGAAGTAAATATCCCACTTCTCAATGTATTGTTAATGAAAAAGATTTAAATTCTTTTTGAACTCTTAAATAAAATTTCTTTCTCATAACAGTTGAGTTCAACTGTGTAAACTCCAAGGAGATTCACAGGAAAAATCTGGAAATCTGTTTCCATTTCAGGTATCATCATAGTGTTGCTCACAAACTGGACTTCTGAAGTAAAGTTTATTATCATCAGTATGATGAAACATGAAACTCAACAAGATTCTGCCTATGAATTCTATGACCACTGACCAAATATAGTAATATTTTGAGATCTTAAAAGTAAAAAATTGAATTAAAAAAAAATTACCTGGCAAAAAAATCCATCATTCAAGATATAGTAGTATGTAAGCAAAAAAAGGTATCCTTATGGTACAGTTTTCTTCACTGAAACTGCTGTACTTTTTTAGCTACAATTAAACCATCACCAACAAATTCATGGGATGTGGTACAACCAAACTGAGACCTGACGTTCCCAATTGTTCCAGTTTGCACTGTTAATAAATGCATTTACAAAATAATGCTTTCCATTTCTCCACTGAAATGTTTTCTACGTGGTGAGAATGTTCAGGCCTGACTCTGAACTCACATGCTGTAACACAAGGCAAATTTCAAAGGATTAAGGCCATTCTGTGGATTAAAAAGTCAAGGATGACCTGTCAGTTCTGCTGACAAAGGGTTTGTGGTTTCCTACAAAATACATATGCATTCACTTGATAGGCAGCTAGATCCCAGTGATACATACCTCTCCCAGTACTTAATCTACTATTTTCCTTTACCAAAGGCCATCTATATTGATATAGTTTTGTTAGATTTAATCATTACTAGTAGAATCAGATCAAATATATGTCAACTCAATAAGGGCTGGCTATGTAGCAGCATCTAGTAACACTTCATACTTCTTAGTAGCACATAGGGAATATTATCATATTATTATTAACATTATGGACTGGGAAACAGTGACATGAATCCTACATGAAACATCTAACATCACAAAGCATGTTGACGACAAAGCTGGAAAGAGAACTTGACTCTTAAGCATTTAAGCTAGTAAATGAGGGAAATACTTTGCTAGCCTCCCACACATAATGGAGGTTTGCTGTTGATCTAATCAGTTATTTGGCACTGAAAATACTTGAAAATTTACAGCTACAGCCATAACTTCGTTAACCAAAATATTTCACAAGTACAACAATTTCTTTATAAGGAAACCTACTCTCCCAGTAACCCAACCCATTGTCCTGACACCAGTGATGTAATTCAGGGCAGAGGCTCCGAGTAGCATCTGGTAAAAGGTGATGATTCGGTGGAATTCGTTAAAACAAGAGCTGGAAGGGCCAAATATGTCTTTGAAGGAATTCCACTGAAACTTGAAAAGGAGGAAATCCAGCACAATGATGCCAACAGATTACATCAGGGATTAATCTGGCCTGAAATCGACTTCACCTTCCCCTCTAACTCCTCCACTTAGGTCCATAAATTGGCTACAGAGCACCATTCCTCTCAAATTAGAGAAGCCTCCCTGACTTTGAGGTTTCACTCACCTCTGCTCCTGACAACTCCATGTCAATTCTCATGACTCTCTGGCTCAAGCATTTTACTGGCTCCCCTTCCCCTTGATTCTATTTCCTCTGTCTCCTACAGCTACAATTTCATAGTCCCAGGCCAGGAGCCACCTGCACAAACCTAAAGAGATAATTGCTCTCTTGGTGCTCAGCTTTCTCTTCCCACACACAGGCTGCACTAAGGAGCTTGGTGGTAACCCATCTCATCTCCTTGGTCCTCCTCAGATAAGCCTCTACAAGGAATTTTACAAGATTCCTCCCAGTGACCTCTGCTCAAATCTCTTCTGGACTTTACTGTAGAGAGAAATACTGAGGTTAACTGAAATTCTTTCCACTGAAACTTCTCAACAGTTACATTTATTGAGCATTTTCACAGTCAGTCTTTGCATTTCTTAGTCAAAAAATGCTCAAAGTTTTGGGTTTCATTGTTGGGGCACATTGTTGGGGGGAGGTTTGGGGTTGTTTTTTTAGTTCCTAAAAAAATCATGCTTATGCCAAAATAATTAGGTTTCTTTGAGGTTTTGTTATGGGGTTTTTGAGGGTTTTGGTTTGGGTGTTTTTTTAAAGAAAAACAAAAACTTTACTGGAATTAACAAGAAGATTCCAACCTTGTTCTAACACAAGACACTGGTTCCTTCCTCATCCTCAGCCTCCAGCCCTCCCCTACCAGCACTGGGCAGATCACTTGCTTGGAAGTCAGAAAAAAATCAAAAAAGCCATAAAAACAGTGAGCTAAAATCTTCCTAATAAAGCCTCCTGATAAAGAGTACAGAAGTCATTCAATGAAATAGTTTAAATCTAGAATAACTGGTGCCCCATGTGCTTGACAAAGCATGAGATATGATGACCTTCTTTTTGTTGCTGTTTCTTGTGCTTAACATCATTTTTATTTCTTCACTGCATGATCCAAAAGAGACTGAATGGATATTTGGGAGGGATAATGAGATCAAACAATCATGTTAAATTGGTATTTTGAGCTTTCTGTTCTAAAATATCCTGCACTTATGGTTTTAGAGAAAACCCTCAAAATTCCTTCTATTGAGTCTAGAGACAGCCTGGAGCTACTAATCAAAGAATAGAGTTACCTTTCCTTTTCCCCTATGGGATTTAAAAGAATTAAGTTAAAACAATTATCAGTCTTGGTACAAAAATTGTGCCAATCAAAATTCATGGAACTTTAGTGCTGCTGTACGGAAACCAAATTTTTCCATAACCTGGACTATCTCTTTTTTCAAGATAGTCTCTTCCTGACCTGTCAGCATTTTCCGATCTCATTTCCATGAAGCATAAAGGGCAATTGACGGGAAAAAACATCTCTCATTCCTGGATAGTGTTTCCTAAAACTCTTAATCCAGCAGGACATAAGGAAGTGGATCTTCTCTTGGAGACCCTGTTTCATCACGAATCCCAGTCAGTCACAGACAGTCACGCATTTGAACACACATATTCCCTAGGACAAGGGGCGATTATAGCAATTCCTGGCTTAGAAAGTAAATGAAGTCTATTTTTAGCTGCAATTTAGCAGCTGCAAACAGAGAGCCAGCAACTTACAAGCAGCCTTCTGGAGACCACAGTTGGGAAATCTTGAGCTACTGGATCCTATCTAGTGCACACACCCTACAGCTGGGCTTCTATTCAAAGACCACAGTCTCAGTGTGGGAGCAGGAAAGACAGCTGGATAAAAATAATACCAACATAGTGGCAAGGAAGAGAAGCTGGGCAGAAAAATACCAAGATGACTGAAGAAACTGTCATGCAAACAGCAGACAGATTTGTAAGCTCTGTGCCTTCTTTACCTCCTCTTTCCCCCTTTCTCATCCCAGTGAGCCCCCTGGAATGCCTCCAGCATCTCCCCCAAGCTCCACCTAGATGATGAGGTAGGAGACAGCATGTGCCTGGCTGCTTTCAAGATGCCTTAACAATCAAGTAAGGATTTGTATCAAGGAACCAGAAAAAGTGCGCAGAGAAAAGATAACTACAAAGTTCCACAGTAACCTATGTGCCAGGACAAAAAGGGAGTTCCCAGATAGACTTTTTCACCTTGCCTAAGCACTGGTTTCTGCAACACCAGTAGGAACTTTTTGTCTTTGACCTCCATCCTTAACTTTATCAAGAGATTTAAAAAATTTATCGTCAGAAAATTACTACCACAAGCAGGCACAGCATAACCACATCAACATCACTTCCTAGGAAAGATGGCTAAGCCCAAGGAAACTTCAGAGGAAGAAGGGGAAGGATAAAACCTCAGAAGAGGCAGATTTAAGACACTATCAAGAAAACCAGAAAATATTTATCTGCAATAAGTGGTCTCTTTCAAGAGTCTGACAAAGGAGGTGGCCTATCCTGTACTCTACATTGTCTTTATAAGGAAAACAATTAATTGAAATGCTTTTCCCCAAGAAGTTCATGAACTAGCAAGCTCCACAAGAAGATCAATCACAAAATAAAGTATCTATTTGGAATGCCACATTTCACATAAATTTCAGGTACAAGAGGCACAAGGAGGTATCCAACTAATTTGCTCTTTGGTAGTAGGAAAATGTGCATGCAGAGGGACGGAGGGAGCTGTTACTGGCATTAGTGCTGCATTACTGCTTTTCTCAAAGAGCCACTACAGAGAATAGCAGAAAAAGGCTGTTTGAGAAATAACCTCTGTAGTCAAGTGGAACTAAACTCTCTCCTGGTACAAACTAGGAAACTTCCAGTGAATGAAGCTGCTGGTTTTTATGCTGGCAGGAACATGTACCAGCTGAACTGGCAGAAGCTGAAGCAGCCCATCAGAGTATACAGCAGAAAGGATACTGCAGCAAAGTAAAATAATTTCCTGTAAAAATATATTAAAAGAAAATTCAGTTTTGCACTGGGCTTATGCATGTTTGATATCAAAAAAACTGGCCAAAACTTGCAAGTTTGGCATTAAAAATACAAAACTTTCCCTTCAGTATTTCATTACTGCCAGACACATCAAATTATGCTCACTCAGTATCCTGCACTGAAAAGACGAGATCCGCTGGTGTTTATTGTCATAGCACTACTACCACGTAGCAGGAGGGTCAGAAAGCCTTTTTGCAGTAGAGTGCTGTGCTAGTGACTTGGTCAAATTGCTTTTCTCAGAAAAATTGCAAATTTAGGTGTTATCAGTACAAACTTACTTGCTAACACAGATCAAAGCATTTGCTGTATGAAGCAGTTAATTAGGGACAGACATCACACCTATACCATGTTCTTACCTGTTGATTTTATTCCTGTGAAAACACGATTCCTAAAATTGTAGAAAACACTGACAAATACAGAACTCTTAGGGCACAAGTCAAAAGCATTTGTTGATGTTATACAACAACTTCCATTCCTTTCCTCTCTGTATCTGAGGCCCAAGCTGGCTATCTAGAGCCAAGAAAACAGACATCTGCGAAATGGATTCAAGATCTTGGCTTCTTGGGTTAGAAACAACACCACTGATGCTGCAGGTACCACTGGTACCAACAGGAGTGACTCCTTCAGCACTATTGCTCTTGCAGAGTTCTTACAAGAGCATTACTAGTGTTCAAAAAAACTAGTGGTTTGTCATTCCTCCAAATTGCCTTATTCATTCCTAATTATTTTAAAGTACTTTGCACTTTCTTTAACATGACATTTTCTGAATTAAGAACATTTCAAAACAGATGCTTGAATTAAAAACATCTGATATTAAAAACATAGATATTTTTTTCCTTCAGCACTAGACTGCTCTCTTATGGGAAGCAAATTTATGTGTATCATCTGGTTGCAGAATGTTGCTTCAGGGCTGGAGCACTGGAAGCATTTAACAATACTTTTTGGTCTCCGTACTAGGAAACCTCAAGAGAATTCCAGGACTTCAGAACTTGCTGGATGTCAGCAAAAGTTATCAGAAATATGTAAGACACAAAAGTCTATTTTTAAAAATATCCAAGGTATTTGCTCTAATGAAAGCATTTTTATAAAAATCTGTTCTGTAATGCATATTGGTTATTCTGAACTGCCCATAAATGCTGCTGCTTTTAGGACTGACCCTCAGTGGACCTTTTTTATTGCCTTACAGTATCACAAATTGCCTTTTCAGTATTAAATGCAAAATTGCTTTCCCTCTGTAACAGATTTCAATTGTTGGCAGTTACATTATTTAGTTTCTTCACAGAATAAACAAAGAAGTTGTGACTTGTGTTTGTAAATAGTTGCACATGTATTTTTAGAGGTCAGAAGAAAGCTCAGAATCATATCCCTCATATTTCATAAGCAATGTAAGCCACAAAATTAATTCTGGTAATTAGCTATTAAATGTATTTGCATGCTTGAAGAATGGGGAGAGGGAAAAAAGAGATTTCTACACTCCAGAAAATGTAATGTAACTAGAAATGTCTAGATTATTAGGGAACTAATGGAAGTACCAATAAAAATATTCACGGGCCACATATGCTAAACTTTAAAATCCAATGTCAAAAGGTCAATAATTCATATCTTTTTTCCCAGTATTATTGCCTTTAACTTAAAACACATTTTCTCACCCGATTGGAAGTAGGGCCAGAGTCCATTCCTATGAGCTGATTGCTACAAATCCAGTTTGGAACTCATGCAGAGCACCTAGGTCTGCTGTTTGCAAAACGTGTCAGATCACTCCATAAAAAGAAACAGACTGAAGAGTTCTGGTAACTGCCTGACACATTAATTTATAAGATTTATGACTTTTATATAAAGGTAGGATTAGCACAATGTATAAAAACTCCAACTGCTGACAGAACTTTTACAAAAGAAAAAAACCCCAAACTAATGTTTTCAATAAATTGGAAAAAAAACCCTGTAACATTTCCCCTATGCTACGGTGGGGTTTTTTTCCCCCCTCAAAATGCCCCATATCATTCATCACAGCACCTTTACAAGCAAACGTTGCTCTCCAGTCTGTTACATACCTTCACTCTCCTGGGGAGAACTATTCCAGTAGTAGGACTTGTAACTAATGTGGTGCGAGTTCAAATGAGAAACTGAAAATCATCTTCTGAGTTCCCAGCCTTCTGTTTACTTGCTTGTCCTTAGTTAGTCCCCACTTCTCAACTGTTTGCACCAAGTACAAAATATTTTTAAAGAAAAGATTGGTAAGAATTCAACAGGGTCTTATGACAGATGTCCCTGCCCATGGCAGGGAGTGGGAACTTGATGATCTTTAAGGTCCTTTCCAACCCAAACCATTCTATGATTCTATGAATATGTACTGATTTGGTCTGATATATATGAACATATTACAGATTTTAGTATAAGTAATCACAAATTCCAAATATAGTTTGTCCCTTTCTTCTACTTGCTACTTGTCCCATTGTTTCAAGTGGAAAGAACTAGGTTCACATTCTCAGAGGCAGAGCAAGCAAAGCCTCAAGGCTTGAGTCACATGCCTTAAGACAAGAACAAAGTTGCAAGCTTGAGTGAATGCAGATTTCATAATTCTACATTTCCCATTAATAAAAGATCTCCCAAAGCTTGTACCTTCACTCCCACACAAACACTAACAGAAATCCACAGCAAATTCTGGTGGCCCTCCACAGGTCATTCAAAATTCCCATGATGAAATTTATGTTATAAAAGAATAAAATAAATAATATTTAATAACATATATAAATAACATTGGGCAAAGTATACATTGAAAATAGTTGAGTGTGAAACAGATCTTCATTAGAATGGCCATGTTTTCATATTTATTTTCCACAAAGAATGAGACATATTACCTTGTTGCTCTTTCAAATTCACTAAAATTTAATTACATATAGCTTTGACTATCAAATTGCATATGTAACTGAAATGACACTACTCCATTTTGCAGTGCAGATGATCCATCAAGAAATAAAAACAGTCCTGTGACTGCAGTGAACAAAGAACCATTTTCTAGTGCTCCATACTGCTGTAGCTCAAATATAGAGGTGCTACAAGACTGTCAATCTTCACATAGAAAAATCATTGGTGTTTTAAGCACTTTCTCAGATCTTCTCTGATCAGTTAGCTGATATGATGGTGAACAGAGTAGTGAACCTTAAGAGTCTATCAATGCCATGGTATGCTATATTAAAAAAAAAAATTAAAAACCACAGAACATAAAATGGGGTTAACAGAAATGTAAAATGTATGCAAAAATTCTCTAACTGTAGAAGAGTCCATATACACAACTGAGAAATTGCTTGCTGAAGGAATTTCACAGATGAATTCAAAACATGAAGGTATGAGAGAAACTTTGGCTTTTGTACAAAAGCCACAAAATACAGTGAAATTATCTGAGTGGTCATTACAAATTATCTCTGTTCTACTTCACACAGTATAGCCAGCACACTGAATTATGTTAGGAAGAAAACAGATGGCCACAATGCCCTGAAAAGCTCAACTTCCTCATGAACACTTTCTGCAATAGTTCAAATTTTGAATGCCATTTCAAGGTTGCTCCTTACAGACTAGAACTGAAATCAATGAAATCATCAGCACTTGAATTATCGTGGCCTATTCTGAGTAAGCAGTCTCTTTGCTAACAGCTCAGATGAAGAACAGCTCATAGCAGGTCACGGATGTGGCCTCTCACCACTCTGACCAAATTTCCAAGTTAATTCACTCTATTCCCAACTGTTTTCCGGATACTTTAAAGCATATATGGCTTGTATACTCATGTATGAAAATAAGTCAAGGATTTTGGACAACAGCACTGTCTTTAAGAATAGACAGCTGCCTATGGCTCCAGACTGTTCAGAAAGCCAAACTCTCTTCTAAAACAGTTCATTGAAGTTAGTTGGGATCCAAGACTGACAGAATATTTGCCTTCACTAAGGAACCCCACTGGCTACCCACTGCAAGGGCAGCAAGCAGGATCACAAATAAAACTACTTTCAAGCTTTGACTATCACAGTTCTCTCTATAAGTGTCTAGGAAGTAGCCTTAGAAGATCGAAGACCTCCAGTCATTACAATCTCAGAAGCTCCATATCTCAAAAATTTTATACTACAATTGTCTTCTTATCCCCCACGAAAAGAAAACACTGCCAGGAGAACTCTCATTTATGACTGATGGCATGGCCTTTTTAAGTGAAAGAACTCAGAAGGGATTGCCACACAGAAATTAGTGTTAGTGAATAATAGACTAGTGAATAAAAAGGTTTTGACAGATTTTTAGATACTATAATATCAGAGTCCATCACCTCTGTCCAAAAACAGAACAACTGTCACTCATGAATAAATTTCTCTGTGAAATAGCCAATATAGTGCTGAAAGCAGATGGCATTATATCCTCAGTGAGAAATCTTTACTACCTCACTTAGAAGCAGCATTCTCCATGAGATTACAGGTCACCCATTTCATTCTAAATGTACTCTGCTATGCTAAAAGCTCATTACTGCAAACTCAGGAAAAGAAACAAAGCATTATACAGACTATGTCTGGATGTTCTGATTGAAAACGTCATGTAGCATGACAAAGAGGCCAAGGGAAGGGACAGGGAGAATTCCCTCCTCTTGGCATTATTATTCCTACAGCAAAAATAAAACAGGGAGATAGGGTTTGTTTTTTTTTAATTTACAGCAAATTAAAACATGTATTGAACAGCAATGATATTGAAAGCTATGTACACTAATGAAAACAGATGAAACGCAAAAAAATTTCATCTGCCATCCAGACAGACAAGATGAGAAAGATCCCTACATTTATTAATCTATGTTCTAAGGTAATGATGTTCATAAACTGTGCAAATGTTAGAATACTTGAGAACAAGACACATTTGAAAAAATCTGGTTGAGCAAGGTATCTGAGGCACTTGTAGAATGTGAAAAAGGCCTTTTTTTTAATTAAGAAATTTTACAGGAAATTAAATAAAAATGTGTTTTTCTAAGTAACTGGAAGTGGATAGTATAAAAAAGGAAAGCAGAATCTGTAATTCAACACTAATATATGCCTGCTGTCCTTATGTCCTACTGGGTCATAAAACTAAGAGCTGTTCTGCTTTCAAAATGTGCTAACCAGTAATCCATAAAACTATAATATCTAGATGAAAAACAAACATAAAACCTCAGTGCCACTCATACCAGCCATTCACTCTATTTTGAGTATTCTGGTAAAGATGATGTTGTTGCTGTCACAGACCTATGGCTCAGTTGCTCCCTCATCACCCAAGAAGCCCAAGATCCCTTTTCCAAATTCCTACTTGAAGCATTGTGATGTATCATGAGATGTCAGGTAGCCAGTCTGAACTGAAGTACAACATCTTGGGGCAGACCATAGACTCCCTGGATAAATATCATAGCTACTCTGGAAATCTCATATCATCACATCAACAGCCCAGCTTAATCTAAACACCTGGCGAGGTACCAAGGATTATGTCACTGATGCAGAAGACATGGTTTGCAGACCTGGAAGAGGAAGGTGATGGACAAGGTGCTGAAGAACAAGAGATTAAATCCCCTGTTACAAAATGCAATGTTCAAGAGAAAAAGGTGTTTGTGGGTAAAATAGTGAGGGACAGAGGAGAATTCTCCTTACGATAAAGATGAATTCCAGTAATTGACAGGATTTCCTAAGGGTTATATGAATGGAGACAACAATCATAAATCTCTACTGTTGCATACATTTCCACACAGTAGCAGCTGTGCACTGGAAGATTGAGAGTTTAGACCAAAGTGGGTATATAGGCAAATAAAGCAATTGGAGGGACCCAGAAAGATGCTTAGTATACTTCAGTGTGAAAGAGAAGAGCAGACACTTTGGCATCAAAAATGTTTCTTAGATAATGTTCATACAGTAAGATGACAGAAAACAGGACAGCAAATTTAAGTCCAGCTAAATTATGGAATAGTTTCAATTTAGAAACCTCCAATTAGCAGATTTTATATTCCAATTTCAGATTAACTTAATTCTGAACTGTGTTATTATTATTGAAATTTAGCTAGATGACAGATAGAGGCAAGTTCTAGCTAACTCATATGAAATCCCTGTACTTACACTTTGGTAATTGGAATACACAAACAATCCAATATTTAAGTCTTAGAAGGTATTTATCCAGTTATATTATATGGCATTGAAACAATACAGGAGTAGTTACAGTGAGTTGTATTCTAAGTTGGAAGGGACCCACAAGGATCATCAAAGTCCGACTCCCAACCCTGGACAAGACAGCCCCAAGAATCACACCACGTGCCTCAGAGCACTGTCCAAACATTCCTTGAACTCTGGTAAACTTGGTGCTGTGACCACTTCCCTGGGGAGCCTGTTCCAGTGCCTGATCACCCTCTGGATGAAAAACTTTTTCAAATATCTAACCTATTATAACAAACAAATGTAGCCAATATGTTCACTTGCACCTAGTATTCCAATTCCATAAAACTGAAGAATTGTCCTTGCAATAAACTTTCATATTTAGCACAGGGGAACCAAATTAGTACATCTGAATTAAATACCGATTTGATGAAATCTCATAAGTGGAAGACAAAGTGCTGCAACAAAGTGATGCAACCCATAAGTTACATAACTACAAAGGATTGCATTAAAACCATAAGAAACAACATATTTTTCTTCTATAGTTTCTGTGATAAATGCTTTCCACTGTTCTTAACAACTTCTCCCTCACAAGCATCCAGGTGATAATTCATTTATATTTTGCACAAGCCATTACAACACAGAACGTGATATTTTGCTTTCCACAAAGCTCGGATATGCTCATCTAGTTGGGCCCCCGGGAATTACAAGGCACCCAGGAAGCCAGGCATTTCCAGGAGCCAGGTCCTGCTGGTGTGGTCCCAATCCCTATGGTTGGTGCATCCCAGGCATCAGCTGTCCACAGGCTCCAGCACTGTGAACAACATGCTCAGTGCTGGGAAATGTCAGCAGGAAGGAAATACCACAAAAAAGCCTACTCCAAATAAATTCTTCCAATGCATAATGTTGCGTCATCCGTTAAGGATGAATTACAAATTCAAAGATGACATCAGGAGGGAATGGAAAAGACTTGAAAAATACCATTAAACGTGCTTAACTTTCTGCACTTGCATCCAAGAAAAACTAATTTTAGGTCTCACAGCAGAGCTTTGATCAGATGTTGAATTCCCAGGTGTTTTGGTGCTGCGTCCTACCTCCTGCCCTCTCTTTTAATCCAGTTGAGACAAGAAAAAAATCCTTTTCCAAAGCATCAAATATGTGTGCCTGTAAATTACCTTGCAGGTGACATACTAGGCAAAGGTGCCAGAGGGTAGCTCTGTGCAATTAGCAAACCAGGTTCTAAAATACAGATGTTAACGCTGATCTCTTGACTATAGTTCCTCTGTGTGGAGAAGGTATTTGTTGAGTGGCTTGTGATACAGTAGCATGAAACTATACTGCTGAGCAAAGCAGTGATTAATACTTCTGATTAATATTATACAATTGTAACTGAGTTTATTATCTCTTCTCCTGCTATGGGAAACACACTAGATACTAAAGAGTGATTTCAACTCTGGATTTTCTTAATCATCTTACTAGTGAGTTTGATAGTTTTCTCCTCCTACTTCTGAAATCATTGACTTGCCAAATAATGTCATTGCAGTTTTTTACCATGTTCATTCTGCTTACATCAATATATCAACTCATTAAACAATGAATAGAAATCACAAATTAATATATAAATTTCTTTCAAATACAATTGGCAAGATTAATTGGAGAGATGGCTCTGAGAGTCTAAAAAGCAATCTGATTCTTACAACACAAACTCCTTAAAATAGGCCACATGAAGGGACTTAATAAGCACATTTTGCAGGAAGATGAGAGAAGTCCTTGCTCCACAGATGCTATCATTTAAAAACTTAGTTTGTTAAGCACTCAGAGATAGCTGTAGAATGTGCATAAGACCGTGACTGGGGCCTTAAGGAACATAACCAGAATGACATAAAAATCTACAAACCTACAGAAATAAAGTAATCACATAGCATATCTGGATTACATAGCTGGATTTCAGCAATCACATATCATAATAAAAATGGGATGAGATTCACTGGACAGCTAAAACATGACAAAGTTGCTTTCCTCATGACACTCTTTTGACTGCCGGGGTATGAAAAGGAAGAGGAAAAAGGGATTTCTACACATTGGAACTCTCCCTTCCTGATAACCATTTTCGAACAAATCAATTTAGTCAGTAGCTTAGTTTCTTTGTCATGTTCAAAAATGACAGAATTTATGTTCAGAAAAATACTCTTGTATTATCTACACACAGTTTGAGAATTAGGAAAGTAAATTCCTCTCATTACTTTCAAATTCATACGTACTTGAGATAAACTACGGCTTATTAGTAATACGTGCTATGCATGTAAAAATAAAAACGCTAAAAGATTACAGAACAGAAAACAAGATGAAAGAAAATGTTATTCTATTTTCCTTTGGAAGTATGTACTTGAAATGAAAATACTTTAACCACTTTACTTCAAAAATTTCATTTCCATGAAAATATTTCACTGTTATGTTAAGGTCTCAAATCCATTATTAGTGTATTCTTTTCACAAAACTACAGGTTTTGGGCATCATGGACAATGAAAGCACTGCCTAAGACTGTAGGTTTGAGTACAAATGATATCTTGGGAATTACTATTTATTAAACTAACTAGAAAATAGGTTGTTATATTTTTCAACCTCTGAATAAGAACAATATAAATATTGCCCAATATTGCTAACAAGGATTTCAAGAGGCTTTCAAGCAACAACGTTCAAAAGAAGTCCAAGAAGTCAGTGTAATTTAGTCAAAACTAATGAGTCACATGCAATTTTGCATTAAACTACACAGAACTATGCTGATTAACTGAAAACATTATACTGTCCCAAGTTTTTGTCTAAAGAAAGCCAGCACAGACAAATATAGTTTTGTTGTTTGTTTTAAATCTATGCTAATATCTTCCTTTTGTGTTTAAAGATGATCTGAATTCCATGAGCTGGGTCATATCTGAATATAGCAGTGTCAAGATATGATTGTGATGAGGGGGGAAAAAAACAAATAAACAAAATCTCTCTTGAAGCATTTTCAGCCCTTGTCACAGCCTTGCCTTTTCCTCTTTCTAAGCTGTTGGACCCACACAAATTGATGAAAACTTCATGCTGACCTGGCTGCCCAATAGCCCTCTGAGGCTGCTGTTCCTGCAGCAGGGGCCTGTCCCTGCCTTCACCTGCAAGTGGACTCATCTCTATCTTTAGGTATTGCCCACACCTTACTATTCTTCCTGGGCATTCTCTGCACTCACAGCTGGGAAAAATTTTTAATTGCCCTAGTAAGGTGACCTGACGGCTTTGCATTGGCAAAGAGCTGGGGTGAAGCAAGAGAAATGCAGCTACCTACAGAACACCAACCTATATGTATGTTGAAAACAAAGAGTTTGCAGAACCAGAGAATATGCTGAGTTACAAGGGATTCATGAGAATCATTGAGTCCAACTCTTGGCTCTGCACAAGACTTTTATATCGGAAGAGTCTGAAAAAATTATAAAAATATTCTTCCCTACCTTCTCTCCAGAGATTTGTCACAAGCACTTTTGTGGAGCAGAAGTACCACTAATTAAGAAGCATGAGACTGGCGGTAATTGGCTATTCTCAAGAGCCTCTCAGAAAGGGTTAAAAACATTTCACATGTGTTTGCATTATATTTGTTTATTCAGGCAAATGAAATAGTCATTAGTTTTGTTCTTCTGTACTGTCATAAAGAAAAATCCATAGCTTTCCTTGCTATAGGTTATAACACATTATGAACTTCCACCAAGAAACCCCACAGTTGGAACAATTTTCCAATAAGAAACAAGAAAGTTTACAGACCACCACCAGAAGTTTCTCAAACAGCTTTTTTTTTTTCAAAAAAATACAAATAATTACACTGTGACATAACATTTTTTTTAAACAGATCGTTGCCATTTTTAAAGACCTTGTGCTTGTTACACTTCGAACATATAAGCATGCAAGGTTATATATGCTTTCCCTAAAATTCTTCTATGACTTAAACACCAAAAAAGAATGAAAAAGGAGATACCAAGTGAAACAGAAGTGTAGGCTATAAAATTGTAACAGTAGGTTGGATGTATATATCCATCAATCTATACTAAATGGTGAAACTGTCAGAGGAGAAGAGTTTATATCAAAGGTCATGCTTTATTTCTGTTCTTAGCTTTTTTCCCTCATGCTTTCAATAAACTGCTTTGCTTTAGCAAAAAAAAAAAAAAGGGCTGTTAATGTAACAGCCATATGTTATGCTGTTAAAGAGGTTAGCCCAGCTTTTGCAGATGCTTGAGTTCAGCTACAGCTTGCTTGCATCTGGTCTTTGTCTAGATTTATTAATAGCATGGCAAGAAATCTAAATATGCAGCAGTGTCACAGAGATCATGCAGTATACATTCACTCCAAGCTAAAGCACAATATTCAGTTTAAACACTTTAATGGGCTTCTTTAAAACAAAACTGGACAACAGACCAAAAAATATGTTGGAGAACAATCCTGCTTTGAAAGACTGATGAATTAGATGATCTAACCAGTATTTTCTAGTTATATTTTCCATGGTCCATTTCATTCTCTGCTATCTCATTGTTCCAGTTTAGCGTCCAGGCTCTACTCACAGACTGAGATACTCAACAACCCAGACATTGGATGTGCTGTTCCCAGTGGTTCAAAAAGCCAGTGGGGGAACATCTAGCATCCCTGTCTCTGCCCTTCCAACCCTGCACCTGCAAGGCTCAGGCAATGCTGAGCTGCAGGGTGTGCAAAAGCAACACAAACAGGTGCTGCTGAAACAGGAAGCTTTCCAAGCCCTTTTTCCTTTTCCCTCCAGAGCTTATGAGGATGGGAAGTGACATTTAATTTCCCACCCCTTAGGACATTTTCTGCAGTGACAGATGAATGAGGGTTGGCAATGCAGCCCAATGGCTACAGGGATGTCTCAGCCCCAGTTCCTTGATGGTGCTCACACTCCTTCCTTACACTGACTCCTACCGAGGAGACACTCTCTCCTTGTTCCTCCAAAGATCAGCTGTCCCACAGTTAAAAACATTCTTTGTGGACCACAACAAACACTCTGTGAGGCCAGCAGGCTGCACTTTGAGATCCCATGTCATGTTCAAAGCTCTGTTCCACACACAGAATAGTTACTTAATAGCTACACTCCCATAGCCTGATGAAAAGCAGCCCATTTCCAAGCTTGAAAGAAACAGAGGTGACATATGCAAAGGCTCATATTTTTCTTTTCATCATGTTTGGTGCTTCAGCCAAGATGCCTGGAAAGTACTTAAACCACAAGTAAAAGGAAAGAGGTGAGAGTTTTCAGGATCAGGAACAGAAATACTACCAGGCAAGTACCGCTCCAGCAGGGAACTGGATTGCATGGTAGAGAGATCCAGTGGCCACCAGGTAATCCTTCCAGATCTAGTACTGTTATTACCAAGATCATATATGGGAATCTGTGCTGCAGCACCCAACCCCTGACATCTTTTCTGTGGCTGGATGAGAACTTTATTAAAAATGTTGCCCCAGCAATTTCCACAACTACATGTACAAACTCTTCATGAGAATTAAGAAATAAAGTAGAATATTTTAAGGTCTCCTAGGTCATTTGTTACAATGCCATCATGGAAAAGACATGAAAAAGCAACTCAACTCAGACAGTGCCAGATATCACATTACTGGTTTTCTCCATGTGCATAATACATAGTTCTTTTATATAGGTAAAAATAAAGATTAAATGGTCTGGATTTCAAATTACCTGAATTCAAGATGAGAGAAAAGGTCATTATTTTCCTAAGTTCTATGGGGCATTGGGGGGGATTCTTTTATGAGAGAAGGAAGTAGCACAGCCTTCCTTCCAGTTGCAGGGCAGGACTGGAGTGGAGTGTGGAGTGGAGGAGCAATGGTGCAGGGTCAAATAGCAGAGGAAATGAAGTACCAAAAAACCAGGTGAGTTGGCATGCAATCTAGTTTTCTTCTGTGAAGCACCTAGAACAGTTTCACACCAATATCCTGTGTTCATCCTGATATATTTACTCTACATGTTGTTTTCAAAGGAGTTTCAGTTGGAAAATACCACAGAAATCATCAAAAGTCAGCCAAATGCTCCTCTCTGCTTTTCCCCTCTAGTTCCCCGTGTTAACAGTTACCCTATTTTCATTCTTGATCATTGCCTCAGAATTGATAGAACCATAATAGGTACAAATATAATAAATTGACACTGTCAGCTGTCAGTCAAGAGTATCAGTCTGGAATTAGGATCACAGAACACTGAAACCAAATGGGAGTTGTTCTTAGGTTCAGATGAACACAATGACATAACAAGTGACAAGCCAAACTGATGGAAAGGAGAACGGTTTGTCTGACATTAAAGATTTGCCGTGGTTCTAGAAGAATTTAATCCTCTCTGTTTACAGAGGTCTATGTTCTGCCGTTTGATCTTCCAACAATGAAAGCAAACTGTGGCTGCATATTTTCTTTTAAATGCAGAGATCATTAAAGTAAGCAATTTTAGGTAAAACAAATGCAAACTTCAACAAAACACGAAAGAAAGGTGGTTTCCCCCCCAAAAAACTGTATTCTAAAATTTTATTAATGTAAGTTAAGTAAAAATGCAATCCTGGAAATATATATTTAAGTAAAACATGCAAGAAAAATGTTCATGCTTCATCGTCTTGAGAACTTACATAAAAACAAAGATGGCATCTTGATGTGAAGCTCTCACATGCCTTGCTAAGAAAAGAGAAGATGGCAAGCCAAAGACATGTTGAAGGATGGGAATGATGGCAAAGCCATCTCCATAGCTAAAGTCCCTTTCTCTACTCCTTTGTTTTGTAAGTAGGAGACAGATTGGTCCCTACTTCAAGTGCTATAATCCCCTAAAAGAGGAAAAAGTTTGGCATACCAAAAAGCTCAGATAAACCAGACCCAGAATTCTTCCAGTGTAAAGGTTGCAATTCACAGGCAATGGGCAGTATATCTGGAGCCACTACAAGCAGCAAGACAGTAGTGAAAGAAGAGGACACATGCATGCAGCAATTGCCAAAAATATGTTATTGTACATCTGTCTGAGAGGTGAGGTGGTACAGAACCACGGAAATTCTGTAAATTAAACCTGAAGTTATTTTTCAATAATAGTACTCTCTTAAGTTGCCAATAAAAAAATAGCATAGATCTAAATAAAATAAACATATTGTGGTAGTTTGGCCTAGGCCTTCCTTGGTGACCAGTTTGTAACCAAGGAAGGGTCCAGATTGCGGGTCTCTGCGACGCAATTGGTTAGCGCGTTCGGCTGTTAAGCGAAAGGTTGGTGGTTCGAGCCCACCCAGGGACAGTGCCATTTCATCAGGATCAAACACCTGCTCTGGTGTGAAATCCCAACTAATGGGAGGTGTCACACGCCCTACCAATTTACCAAAGTTGGCCCAGATTCCTTGCCATCCAGAGACTGGTTTTCTCAAGGCTCTTCCCAAAGTTCCAGCAAATCCCTTTGAGTTTCGGCCTTTCCTGCAACAAGGAAAGCAGTACCGCACCACCTTTCCAATGTTAAACACCACTTCCATGGCTTTTAGGAATAGTAGAACCGTTGCCAAACAATTTAGGTAAGGATTGGGGCCAATTTGGATCCTAGGGACCTCAGTCACTAGGCCTCTGATGTCAGAATTAAGGAAAGGCAGATATTAGTAGATGCCTTCTGGGTTAGTTCTCACTTACTACCCAGAAACATATATGAAAATGGCCAAAATAACCAAGAAAATGAATAAAAAGGCCATGTTTATATATTTTTCTTCCTTTGTTCCCAAACAAAGCTATGTTTATATAAACAAAAGGTTCTTGGCAGCTCTCCCGGTAGTGTTCCCAAACAATGGGCAGTGTTTGCACCAACTTGGTTCCCTTCCCAGACTTGTTCCTAAACAATCGTGGCAAAACCAAAACAAACCAAAGATAACCAGGCAGAAACACCAGATAAGAGTGATATGGTTTGAAGTTGGCTCCCTGCCAAGTCTCCAAATCTTACCACAAGAAGGTCCCCCCCCCAAACCTCAGGGAGAAGAGGGAGAAAAACAACTAAGAAAAAAACCCTGAAACGAGAGAGAGACAGCTAAAGTGAT
Source organism: Manacus vitellinus (assembly GCF_001715985.3). Taxonomy (NCBI): domain Eukaryota; kingdom Metazoa; phylum Chordata; class Aves; order Passeriformes; family Pipridae; genus Manacus; species Manacus vitellinus. The sequence continues at coordinate 1,977,922 of NW_021940773.1, forward strand.
ATATATAAATATATATAAATATATTTACACTTACATTACAGTTACATACAATTGAAATATATATAATTTCACAAGGGAAAGGAAAGGGGAAGGGAAAAGGAACAAAACCAAAATAAAATATATATATATCCCAATTAGTAGCCCAATATCTAACACCTAAAAGAGTTAGCAAAGAAATATCTCACTACTCTCCTTGGGACAACCGAGAGTTGCTCTGGAACGATCGCCGGCAACCTGTCTCCCAAGGTTGGCAAGACCTCACCAGGCCTCGCTCCCCAACACGGCAGACTCAACAGCAGGGAACCTGCACCTCCAAGCCACTGGAATGAAAAAAGAGCAAAGGCCTCTCCTCCTTTCTTCTTATAGTCTGGCTTACGTAAAAATCATAGGGAATACTGGGTAAATCTGGACCCTTCCTTGGTTACAAACTGGTCACCAAGGAAGGTCTAGGCCAAACTACCACACATAGGCATAATTAAAACCACCTCCACTGACAGTAAATTCCTGCTTCATATAGCTAATGAAAGCTGCTGTAAGAAAACTATAGCAAAACAAGTGTATTGAAACACATTCCATCAGCTGCCTTTACCTCTAGATCTTTTGTATACAGGTCAACAACAAAAACTGAGGACATCTCTTTGATACACTTGCTTTATCTGTGAGCGCTCATCGATTTTGTTCCTTCGACCAAAAAGCACGTGCTTTGAGTCGGGAAAATCTCCAGCTGCCATACTGAAAGCCCTTCCAAGTAGATGGCATGAACTTACCCATAAATCTGAGTCTTTGACCCAGCATAAATGCCAGGTACTCATCTCATTTAGTACAGCCATTTCCAAGGAGTCATCCCTGAAGGGCAAGAAGATTTCCAAGTCTGAAGACGTAGCTGCAGAAGATCAGAAGGAAAACAATCAACTACTTACAAATATTAAATAAACCTAATAAACTTATTAAAAAATAATGGTAACCATGTACAGATTTTCAGGAATTCTCTCACTCAGACATCATATATTTAACTACTGAAATTTAAATTTGGTATTCTGCATTTCAGAACAGGAACAGGCTTAAGCCCCAATTCCTAGAAACCATTAAATCTACAGAATTCAGGAATTCATTTTAAGTTATAATCCCCCGATGAATATTACCGAAAAACAGCCTTGAGCTACCACTAATCCATGCTCCAGCAACAACCAAAAATCAGGAATTAAGAGGAGAACACCACACAGGAGATATTTATTTTCTCACTGACTGATCTTTCGTAGTTCTTTGACTTTTTTTTTTTTTGCCACCCTCTCTGTCTGTTTCCTACAGACCACTATGTCTGTAGTAGAGCTTTCCAGTGCTTCATTTCAGGATGATTTTCCACAGTTATTCCCACATCCCATTTCAATGGCAAACCAATTCACATAGAATAGGGTACTTCTGCGCAGCACATAAATAGCAGTTGTTAGAGAACTTTGTCTGTTCTGGTTCCCTCTGATGTTTAACGACATCCTGTCTTTGCCAAGACTTATATAGGTAAGCAAATAGCAACAATCCTTTTCTATCATGGTAGACACAGTGTGCTTTTGGCATGATAGGTCCTGACCCCTAACCAAACAAAGCTTCGCTACACTTGTTTTAAGGGTCCTAACTGAGAAAGCAAATGAGATGTGCCTTGTTCTGGAATTCAGAAAGCAGTGCCTAAGCCTTCTAGAGAAAACTTAGCTCTAACTTGGCAGGGACTGACATCATACCCTTCTCTGGGACCCTCAGACTATCAGCAGCTGAACAGCTTCCAGCTTTATTTAAAAGAACAGCCCAATTCCGCCACTGCTTTGTAACTTAAATAGCTGTGCAGCCAGAAAATGGTTGCCCAGGTCTATCTTCCTTTTGCACAAAGTTGGTGTTTTGCTTTTTATCTTTTAACTACTTGAAATACCTTCTCTGGCAAGCTGTGGCAGTAGAGAAGTGGGCCGTGGGTCTCAGGGTTTAAACCACTGTCTCCCTTAGTCATAGTATAATGCCTTTCCTCTTTTGATATTGCCCTTGACTTGAGTCATTTCCTCCTTGTCCAATTTCATGCCAAAATCTAGTGAGTGTATATGTATAGCATTATATTCACTTAAAAACATTTTTTCCTTGTCTCTTTTCCATATGTATCCAGTGAAAGCTGGCTGTCTGGCAGTGTTTTTCAGAGGCAAGCATCACCACTGTTACTTCAGTGTCTCAGGGATTCATTCATACTGGAGTCACTTATACTGTAGGCATCCTTCTGATGTCTCCTTTACAGTGAAACAAAACTAGGCAACCAAGGGCAGAGGGGGTAGGAGTTTTAAGAATGAATCAGATGCCAAAACTACCTAAGAATTCAATATATGCTGCTCCTTTCAAGAAGCTACTTCAATAAATTTACACCAAGAACATATAGTGCAAAGATGGGAATTAAACCATAAGCCTGGTTTCCCCTAGTGATACAACATTCTCCTTTGCTTGGACAGTTATATAAATCCATGAAATTTTGTCGAGGAACATCAGAGTGACTGGGAGAGATTTAAAGCCTGGAGAGACTTATACAGAGCCTAAAGAAGTCGACTATTTATGAACTTTCATGTTATTCCCTAGTTTATGTCGTGTTCTATATACCCACATGTTAATCCCCCTGGTTTGTACTGTACAGGGCATGTCTGTACTTGCCCACACGTTTTCCCGCCAAAAGTTGTTTACCACCTTGTTCTCCCCTGCTTTCCCGCTCATCCCACACTGATAAGTGCTGCAGTGCGGAGTGAGCTCCCATTGGTCCCCTTCCCCTAGATACCCCCAAGTTCCTCCCACCTTTCCCTCATTTCCCAATCCTGTGTTACCCTGAGATGTCAATCTCATGCTCCGCCCCAGTTATCAGACTTCCCCTCACCCGAACCCTATATAAGTACTTGTTCCCCTCAATAAAGGGGCCATTGCACCCTAACCTTCTACCGTGTCAGAACCCTCTGTGCAGTGTCACGTCCCTACTCCCCCTCCTTTGGGCCGTGGCAAAATATACAAAACCATCAGTCACATTGGAAGACAGTGACTTTCAGAGCACATTTTAACATTCAACTGAAATGTTTTCATCTCAGAGACACTAGAGACTAGCAAGGTCTCTGAACCACCAATTTCCTACACTAGAAAACTTCAGATAACACTCTGTCCTTTAGCTAAAACATACTGCAAAGGTATGGTAAAACTACACCACTCTAACCAAATACAAGTAAATGAACTACCAACAGCTTTAACATACCAAGAGACTATTTCAGAAGATTTCTACTGGGAGCTAACAACTAAACATTGCATTTATCTCCAACTCTTCCTCCTTACTAAACTGATATATTCACGGTGTTTGATAAAGCAAACTGAGGATACCTGAAAACATTTATTCCTAAGCACAAAATTGCATGTATACTCAAGAATCATAACTTTAAGTCTTTTATTTGCCCTGGGTTCCAGTTTACTGTACCTGGATTTGCTTTATAAAGCTACTTAGAAAGGGCAATGTAAGCACAATCACCATTTTCATAAACAAAAGGAATATGAAACACATACACAAAGAAAAACCCAAGCAAAATTAAATAATTACAAGTCTTTACAGAAAAGGCTGAAGACATACAAAAATACAACTTATAAGACCAAAGTTAATGGAGACACAGATGAAAAAGGAGTCTAGATTTAGATAAGAGTCACACTTGAAGCAGGGCCACAGGAAGTTTTAGTATTATTCTCTTTGCTCAAAACTGGCAAATACCTCAAGCAAATGCCAGCTACAACAATTTTAAGTTCTGTTCTCCCTCTTTTCCCATGGAAAAGTTGATAAAGATTAGTTAAAGTTGGAGCAAATGTTTATGAGTAAAACAATTTTAACATCTGAAAGAATACCTATGCTCTGAAATACCACCCACATTCTTCATATTTTAAAAATCTGCAGTAGTTTTTTCATGTTAGTAGAGACTACAAGATGTCAGGGCACCCTCATTGTTGAATGTCTGAACCTGGAAGCAGAGTGAGCCAGGGTTAAATTAAGCAGGTCTGCCCGAGGCAAAGTAACTCATGCTTATGTTCCTCTCCCCATATTACTGCAGTTCTATAAATCACACTGGTGAAGTACAAGGAGTTCAACAGGCAGCTCAGGAGACATTTTTCAGGTTGATTTTGATCTGTTTAGACAGTTTGTATAAAAGGTTGTTCTTGTTCAATTGTTTTATTTTCTCTGCCTTGAAAGCTTACTTTGAAAGCATTATTCTAGCTCTTCTGTAGCAAGTCTCAGGCTTTTAAATCAGAGAAGACAACATAAATTGTTTGAAATATTCAGAGCTAACAGGTATCATATTTGCTCTCTGTAAACAACCAATTAACCATCTCTCTTCTTTCAAACACCCCAGTGAGATCAGCAGAGTTATTCTCACCTTGCATCAGTACAACTTCATAGATAAAATACGGCAAGTGTCCCCCACTTCAGGTACAAAACCTGAACCATTTTACTGAGATTTCTACTATAAATATTTATAAAAAACCTTTCCATCTCAGTAACCAGCTATGCTGGCAGTCTCTTGAATCACAAGTACTAAACAGAAGAAAACTACTAAATTAATAATATTAGACATTTACTTGTGTTAAAATATTTTGCTGGTGGGAATTTCGGAAGCCTGATGTCGATATACCTTGCCTGTTTATACTACTATTTAATCTCTGGGAGAGTTTATTATTGAGGATAAATGTTTATAGGACAAAACTTTTTCCAAAGTAACAAATTACAGTTCTTCTGGCTGTTTACACTGGGAGGTCAGAACCAAACCATCTGTTTGGGAAAAGAGACATACTAACCACAACTATGTTCCTGCAGTACCTACATTTTTGTCAGTCCATTCATATCTTGGGAGGTAATCCCTAGCAAACATCACATTCAGTAATCCCTATACCTCCTTCACCCAATACACTGAAAAATACTCTGTTGAACAAAAAAGAAAAAACAAACCCCAGTGAGTCAGTGACAATGCAAATGTAAACACAGCAAAACACAGATATGAATCACAAGAAAGGACAGACATGCCAATAACATCAGCCTAGAGATACATTAAAAAAAATCTCCAAACACCAAAGACCTCAACTTGTCCTATGACTTGGATCATCAAGTTCAGTATAGACAATCTCATGCAACTCAAACTAAGCACACACGGTCTAGCCTAAAAATGACAGAAAAGTCTCTCTGTAATATTATAAGTCTTCCCATTTCTTATTTGAATTTATTTATGGCCAAAAAACTCCTTTTCTTATAGAAAAAAATATTTTAACCTTCAATACCAAGAAATCATGTTTGCTTTCAGCCATTGCTTGCCACAGCAAACAAGTCAAGCTCTCTAGTCATCAAAAACTGACTTTCCATTTCCCTGATACTCCAGCTTGCCTTTCTCTGCATGTCTTTTAATTCAGACACTGGCGACTAGAACTGTATGCACTACTGCACTATTCACAGTCTTGTGCATCAGGACTTGTATTTGGGTGGTTAAAGTTACTCCATATTTCTACTGGAAATCCTGGATGCTGTTTACTCTTTCCATAAACTCATCACATAAATGAATTAACACTTTCAGAAATAGTCTCTATATCCATGTTATGCAATCTGTATTGCTGGGTCTCCAAAGAGTCTAGCTGTCAAGACCACCCAGGTCTTTCTACTTGGTGTTTTGTGCTTCCTTCATGTTTTAAGTCCCTCCAAGCTCTAAAGAAAAGAAAAGAAAAAAAAAGTATTCCAAAACTGACTGCAGGAAGAGCTCTAACAAAAAGTTCCCTCTAATCTTGCACTTCCTTTCCCAAAGCCCAACATTTGCTGTTTTATTACCTGTCATTCCAAATACAGATCTAGAGTACTGTCTAAAAAAAAGGCTGTTTCATGAAAAACAGATAAAAAATCAGTTTTCCACAGCTATCCAGAAGAAGCCAGAAAGGCTTCCTTTATGCTCAAAATCAACATTTGAAGGGGGGTGGAAGAGTATACCAGCGCTCACTACTGAGAGCAGAGTAAAACATAAGTAATTATTTTGACTTTCTATAGGGCAGATACTGGAGTTGTAACTGATGAGTTACATGAACCCTTTCCATTTGTCCAGCCCTCATGTTTCTGAGCTCCATGTTTTGCCTCCATCTGCATCATGACAGCAACTTTTTAGGAAAGTCTTTGCTAGTCACCATCTTCTCATTAATCTACAGTAAGTTCCTTGATAGGAAGTGAGACGATATTTCCATGTATGTGTTTTTAATCGTATTCTGGCCAATCTCTATTCCATCAGCTAATCATAGTTATTCTATTTACCTTCTTGATATTGCTGTGCTTCCCTGGATGAACAATATTTCACTGCTGATTCCATTTTCCTTCTTGAGATACGGAACAGTCTAGTTTCTGGTAAATCTTTCCCTTGCAGAAGGGCATAGAATTTTAAGAACTTCCTGGATCTTCTAATACTGCAGACAATAGTTTTATACCATCCCCTGCAACCAAGATTTAGTTTTTTTACATTCATTAATCCCTGTGATAACTTCTTGTAGAGCCTTGAGTTACTGTTTCTAATATCTTTATTGAAATGCTAATCCTAACATTAGTGATCTTCCTCGAAACTACTTGCTATTAATTTTTGTGGCCCTAAGTTCAACCAGTTGAGAAGACTTTAGGAAGTCTTTCTCTCACTTAGTCTAATTACTCATCTGTTTCATTGAATCCTTACATAGAATTCAAACTGAGTCACATACAAATGACTTAGACCCAAGTTATCTTCCATGATCAGCTCTTCCATGTTGTCCTCTCAAAATAATCAGCTATAACTGTTGCCTCAGTGACTACCTATTGGAGGAATGTCTAAAACTTGGCTTTGAAATAAGTACTGTTACATTTTGCGGAGATGCAGAAACCTGGGAGACAGCAATGTCTCTTGATTAAATGCAAGTATGAAACACACTTTTTTCTCCTCAAAATTCTTTCACTACTGCATAGTAGGCGTCCAGAGGTCAGGCTGGAAATGCTGATGCTTCAAAGCCAACATATTTTTGATTTCATCCATAGAAGAGCAGAAACTGGAAAGCTGTATGAAATGTATACTTTTCATGTTTAAATGCTGCAGTATGTTTCTCAAAATATTTAAACAAGAAGGGAAATAAATCTCTGAAGTGGAAAGCTAATAAACATTCACATATGCATTTTGCTCATCTCTGAATGTAGTGGTAGTTTAGTTATTCCCTTATTTATGCAGTGGGACAAAGATCAGGAAAGATCATCAGTGAAAACTATTTGGCTGTCTGTTAACTTTCTTTACTCCTGGTTGTTTAACATTTATTTTTAAAATTATAACAAATGGTTCTTTTCTGTTTGGTAGGAAAGTAGAATGATAGATTATGGGAAGGAAAATGTGAGTTGTATGGAAAGAGCAAGAGGAAGAAAAGGAGAGTGACTAATCCAACAAACCTGTTAACAGCAACTGGAGAGTGGAAAATGAAAAATGGCCTCTCCTAGCCCATCCCACCACATCACAGTAGTGATATCCTACATAGAATTTAATCCCAATAAAGTATTACCACAGCAGTGATTCTCCCCATCACAGGAGACAAAGTCAATTTATGACAAATAGTTATAACACTTTCTAACATTCACAGAACATGAATGAAACATCAAAGAAAAGGAGAAAATAAGCTCCCTTTTCTGAATCTAAGTATAAAGATCCTACAGGAATCAAAGCAAGACTTTCAGAATATACCATAGCAGAACAAAAAGTAATCTACCTGGCCCTTTGTCATCAGTAACACTCAAAGAAAGGGCATACAACCCCTGTTGAAAAATATCTACAACAGACCTTATGCATCTCAAAGAACTACCACAATGAAGTAAGAACAAAAATATGGGGTGATCTTTAGGAAAAATTATTTTAACTGTTTCAACCTGTATGTCTCTGATCATCACAATTTCTTTTTTCATTTCTTACCAGGGAAGATTTGAAATGCCAAGGTTATGAAGCAACAATTCCTCTCAGATTCAAAAAAAACAATGCAGCATCTCTTTTTGCCTTTCACCCAATCCCCTAGACTTCCTGCTGTCTTCAACTCCATCAAAAATTGGAGAAATTGGAATCTTTTTAGATCCAGCCTGCCAGTAAAATTACACAGGATCAGTGAAATCACACCTGTAAACAACCCATGGAGTAGTTATAGCTAAAAACAACAGAGAAGGAATAAATCTATAAACACATGAGCCTGGCTTCAATGCAATGCAAGATTTAAATACAGAAAAAAAAACCGAAAATCAAGGGCAGAGCACACTCAAAACAGAATAGTAGTTGAAAAATTTCATCAAATACAACATGGGTCTACTTAAAATATAAGACAGATCTTTCTTTGGCAATCTAATCAAACTTCCAGATAAGGAGAGCACATCACAGCACAAGTTCCCTGAAAAACAGGGAAGATTGCAGAAATACAAAAGTAAATGAAGAAACTGTTAAAATGGAGATGTCACTTAGCTGTACTGTAAATTCTTGAACAAAATTTGAAAATTAAATTTCTCGAGGTGAGAGATATTGATTTCAAATTTATTGTCAGTTATCATCTGTTTTCAAACAATAACTTGCTAATGACAGAAAACTAGAAAGAATTTTCAGTTAGTGGGTCAGTATTAAAGATAAAAAGTGGGCCAGTCCAAGAATCTGATACTACAATGCTATAAATGTCTTGAACATAATTGGTACCAAATTAATTTAGCGAAGATATTTAAAAAAACAAATAAATTGAATAGGCTGCAAGTTAGCCATCTGGAGACAGAGGAAAAAGTTACCTGGATGCAGCTAGGATAGGACATAGGCAAGGTAGAAGGATGGTTTGAGAACTCTGTTGAAGTTTGGTTTCCTCAGCAGCAGCTTAGAGTTTCTTATCAACCTTTAAAATTTAATAAAGCCAAACATCAAAGAGCTTGAAGGCCAGGATAGGAAACTGGTCCTGCATGATACCCAGCTATTTCTGCAAAGCTACTGAGTTCACCTAATGCAAGGGTGGGTGTCTATGCCACTTCCGTAGCACATCCCCTATCGATCCTAATACGGTGAAGTAAGAATGTGCTTACCAAGTAAACAAACTGCAGTACAGTCTTCCCCTGCAACTAAAATTAAATGGACTTCTAAATGCATTTTTACCCACTTGAAGTTCCTGACTTCTTGCCTGCTTTTACCGCTCAGGACTTAAAAATGACTGGCATGGTTTTTAGATTAGATACCCAGTACCTATCTATGCTAAGCCAAATCCTGTCCTGATTTAAACCCCAGGCACCTCTAAATGAAAAAACTTCCTCCAAGACATACCTTGCTATATAGTTAGTGGCCCTTGCCCCAAACCCCAAGGCAAACTATACCATAACAGTGAAAATATTTGCCTGGCGTGCCCCCAGAATACATGACACCGTTTTCTGTTCTGCTCCCATCAGATTACTTCCTTCAGAGAATATTTGCTCCCACCTATTGAACACCACCATCTGATACCATATTTTCTATTTTACTGTTCTGCAACTTTCACTAGATCTGAAAAGAAATTAAGTGAAATGCTTGCTACTAAAAGATTTCACTTTGAGTAAAATCGTATGTTTCCCCTCGTCGCTCATACATGGTGCATTAAAACTGAGTCCTATAAGTTTTTATTATTCAGGCATTTAATCATATGGAAAATGTGGTAATTTAATTAAAACAAGCAACATAGGTTAGATATCCCAAGGGATAAAAACTGAGAAAAATGATCTAATTCATTGAGTTTCCATTTCAAAAATGTATTAATATCAGACCACAAGACCAGAGTAAGGAAAAAAAAAAAAAGAAGAAAGAAAAAATCACGCTGTTCATTTGCAAAGCAGTAATCCAACACTGAGACAATTTCAACTTAGGAAGCCAAAACTTACACTGCTCTGTCTCGTGTCTGCAGAGGGTGTTTGTCAGAACATAACACAAGCAGCAATTACTTGCTGTGCTACAGCAAAGCCTGGATTTTTCACATGAAACAGGGAAGACATAAAGTGTTATTAGGTCAGACATCACTACTAAAGATGGCACTTGTCAGATATTCATGAAAGATTTTCAGTCTTCCTTGCTGTAAAGTGTGGTGTTTAATTCTTCCCAAAACTTATGTCATGTACCTGGCACTCGACTGCAGAATGATTTATCAGCCTGGTATTGGGAGGAGGGAATACAGGGGGAGGCAGATTCATACACACAGATGTTTGCCATTCTCTCTGAAGTCCATGATACACCCACTAACCCAACCCTTTGTTTTTACATATTATTATATAGTTGCTCTTCTCAGACTGAATAGTCTTTTCCTTCCCCTCCCTCTCACAAATCCCTCAAGCCACAACCTTAATTCCAAAACCTTTATTAATAGAATTTGTCCAAAACACCCCGCAGGCAGACTTCCATCAGTTATCAGCATTCTAAAAGGCCTCAGACATGCATATGAAGAGACACTGCCAGGTTAGATTTATTTTATGTAATAAAATCTGTTACTATGTGCGGTGTCAACACAGAGCATCTACGTAGCCATTTGCTCTTCTGTAATTCTGCCTTTTTTATTTAAATGGGCTCGAACCTACATTTTCTTTCTTTCCAAAACTCCAACAAAAATTAGCAAAAGATACAAGTCTGCAATTTTCTATACATGATAGAAAAAACAGGAAAGTATAGGCACACTACTCATCTGGCCTATGTCTGCATAGTTTCAGTGACATTTCCATGGTTTATATGCACTGTTGTAAAGTACATCAACATATTATACACAAAAATACTCAGCTTCCCACACATTTTCTGTAAACATTAAGCAATACTTTACCCTAGTTTTAAATGTCCTTCCAATACTTTGCATCCCTTCCTTTCCAGCATGTTCACATTTTCCAATTTCTTTAGTTCATGAAGGGCATTCAAAGAAAATAACAAGCATTAAAAACAATAAAGGTTTCACAATAAGTTCTTAATTTTTTTTAAAAAGCATTACAGTATACTTTTGTCCCAGTACTGCTGCTTTTTTATTCTCATAGGTTAAGCATCAATCTGTTAACACAAGATTGCACATCTTAATTTGGTAAGAAAATACATATAATCCAACTCTACTTTTGAGCAAAGAGGGACACTCTGAGTCCCAGGAGCCTGGTCAGAGTCGTGTAACAACCCGCACAGAAGTTCAAAATGTCTGAACAGCCATAGGTTTAAAGAGTTGGTCTTGTTAATCAAAGTCTGCACACCTGAAGCTTGTCAGGTAATTGAGTTCTAAGGGACTCCTTCAGCTTTAATTTAACCAGAATAAGGATGAATGGGAACATTTCTAACATTTGCATTTAATACTTTCCTTTTAACAATCTGCATATCCTTTAGGAGAGTTACTTAGTGCGGTGGGTTTAGGATCCTTCACAACAACAAAATCAAGGAAAAACAGCTAAAAAAAAAAAAAGGCAACATAAAACATGGATACCTACATACACCTAACACTGAAAAAAAATCTAAAAAGCGTTTTTCCCCCCCTCATTCCTTATGGAGGGAGAGGGGGGAAGCAGCTTGGCAGCTTTTATTATTCGTTGTTCATTGTTGTGTGAAGAGCGAAATCAAAACAGCACTTCAAATTTAATTCTGTTCAAGTGAGGGAGCTTTGTAGAAATATGCCACTTGCAGAAGAATCCCTGGCTCCACCCCTCACACACTGCCCTCTGCGTTCAGCGCCAGGAGAACCCAGCTAAGGCTGTGGGATAACAGACTGCAAGCAGCCTACAATTATACACGTTTATTTTTCAGAGCATTTATCACCAGACGTATAGCATTAGAAAGATGTGTTTTGCCTACGAGTAATCTTTAACATTGTATGAATTATTTTGGCAAGTCAAGACAGCAAACTTCCATCAGCTGGTCACAAGAGTGGAATTCACCTGACCTGGCTATTGTGACTTAGAGGAGCATTGTATGGTACAAATGACCATGTAATACAGGCTAACACTTATTTACACTGAGGGACCTGTGCAGAATTTTGCCAAGTTTAAACCATGTAAGATATCCACCTGCCTATTTTGACTCGTTACTACTGGTTTAGGGATTTCGGGGTATTTATTTTTCCTCTCCATGTCTTCAAAATTTACACAATGGAAAATGCTACCCATTTATATACTCATTATATTGCAAAATTCCCAACCAACTGATCATCACCAGGGAGCTGTTATTCTTCAGTAACACTCGCACAATCAGTTCGGCATGATTTGCTTTAAAAGTATGCTAAGCTTGTTGGGTGCTCATCTGGAATGATTTTTGAGATAAAAAACACTGATAAATTCTCACTTTTTTCGTCAAGAACACAACATGTTTTGCCCAAGGCAAACTGCTACTCAGTAGTCAGCCAGAGGAATGCCACACACTATAAAAGTTTTAAGTTCTGAAAACTGCTTATGCTCAAGTGCATTGAAGATGCAGCAAAAGAGGTAAATAGTACCACAACCACCATCTTGTTGGAAACATATTGCTGAAATATTATCGAACACCATTAAGCTTGTCTCCCAACAGGTTTAAGATGTTATCTGCTAAATTGTAGATATAACAATTACTATATTAAAAAAGCATTTCAGAGTCTGGCCCATCAAAATATTTTAAGTGGGGTAAGTAGTGAAACTTAAAATTTTCCACAAAAAAAAAAAAAAAAAAAAAGTGTTTTCCTAGCATTTGAGAAGAATTATCAGCTATTCAGAACTGTAACAGTTAAATTACTAAATAACTAGCAAGCAGATGACACTCTCTTACACCTTTCATGACATCACAGCACTAGGGAGGTAGAAGAGGAATTTTTCCTTCTCAAATGCTGGTAGAATCAAAGCTGTTGGCAGTATGGCCTTTTTTTCCCAGATGGAAAAGAAAAAAAATGAGAGAAAATAAACAAGGAAGAAGGGTCACATACGGCATAACGCAGAGGCCGACACCGATCACAAGGTTATAAAAACAAATAAGAGATGTGATGCAGCAATCAACTATCAAACACTTCAGAAACACAGAATATAGATAAAAGAACTTTGTTTTCATAGGCATACATCAAGCATGCATTAAAAAATATTTTAATTAAAAAAAATTATGATATAAAACAAAAAAAAAAGGAAACAAATAGTCAGAAATTCCATCCTTTCTTCTCTCTGTTCCAGAGAATGACAGAATAAGATGAGTTGGAAGGAGTACAAAATGATCATGAGGTCCAACTCCTCACTCTCACACTCTCTTTCTCCTCCTCCTTCCCCCTGCAGCGGGATTACTTTCAAAATTGGGGTACAAAATGTGAAGATCACAGTTTGGGAGAAGAAGAATTTCCCAGAAACAGCAGTGAGAGGAGAGAAGAAAACAGACCAGAACAGTGACAACATTTAGACAAAAGCATACAAAGGGGAGAGTGATTCCTGTGCAAAAATGCTCGCTGACCACCCAGGGTTTCACTGAACACTACTGGATGTCTTCCCCCGCCTTTTCGACCAGAAGCCACGTCCTTCTTCTCGGAAGTCAGCGAGTCGCTTGCCTCCAGCACCGGCAATGATGCCGGGGGTACCAAATTACGTTAGCCTACAGCCACGTCTCCCCGACCGCACCACTGCAGGGCTAATGGACAAAAAACTAAGCCTTTCACTGCAGGAAGCAGGACGCTTGCGTGCATACAAGAAAGGGATTCAAAGACAAAAAGGGGAGACATAGTCCAGTTTGAAATTTCAGAGGATAGTTTTTCTTTCCTCTGAGCAGACAAAAGCTACTGCAGGTCTAAGACCTCTCTTTCTTCGAGTTTTTCTATCTGGTGAAGCTCTAAGGATGAAGGCCTCTAAGGTTTTTCTAAAGTTTCTCGTCTCTGCTGTGGAAGGCCTGCACCGGCAGCAGGGTGTGGGGTGAGCTGTCGGGGCTTTGTGACGCAGGGCTGCCTTGTGCCCGGAGACCACTGTGACACGGCGGCCAGCCCCCCTGGCCGTGGGGGGATTGCGGGAGCCCTGGGGTGCCCAGTGCCAGGAGAGCAGCTCCCGCAGGAGGCAGCATCTCCCCTGGGTGCTTTGGCATGTCTCTGCCAGAGAATGCCAAAGACAGAGATGGAGAACCTGGCCGAGAATGCAAATTCTCAGCTCCGCGAGGAGAACTCGGGGACAAGGCGCCAAGTGAGGGATGGGGCAGGAGGGAGAGGCTGCCAGTGGGACAGGGCTGGCACAGGGCTTGCTGGCATTGGGGGATGCTGTGCCAAGGCAGCTGCCTCCATGCCATACCACCTCCTGCGTTTCCTTCCCGCAGGCAGGCAACACCCAGCCCCATGCAGCGCCTTCGGAGAGCCTGGGCCGGGCCTCGGCCCTCCATGCTGACGGCCTGCCAGCGCGTGACGGCCGGCCAGCGCTCCCCGGCCAACAGAGCTTGCAGGCCACCGCCAGCCACCGGCCACCGTGCCAAGCAAGACGGAGCCTGCGCAGGGGCTGGGGACCAGTCGCCAGGCCCGCCCCAAACTCAGGACTTCCTGGAGCAAAGCCACCCTGCCATGGCAGCAGCACTGCCTGGAGGAGGAGGAGCTCCCAGAGCAGACGGGCCACGACCATCTGGCCTCCCTGCCACGGTTTGATGGCAGAGCTGGGCAGATAAATGCCAAGGACGGGAGGGAATGGCATCAGATGGGACAGGGGCATGAGCCTCCCTCTCCTGGGGCCAGCTGCTGCACTGCACCGCTGCAGCCCCATCACCTCCCATGGCCCTGTCCCAGCAGCTCCTGCTGCCAGCTGCCCGGCACGCATTTGCTGGGGGGGAAACAGGAGACCTTGACAAAGCACCCATTCCCAGAATCCTTAGGCTTGCAAGGGCCCTCTGGAGATCGTCCACTGCAACCTTCCTGCCAAGCCAGGCTCACCTGAGGCAGCTCACACGGCAATGCGTCCGGGGAGCTTTGCAATGCCTCCGCAGACAGAGATTGCAGCACCTTCCTGGGAAGCCTGTGCCAGTGCTCTGCCACCCTCAGCGTCAAGAAGCTCTTCCTCCTCACCTTGAGGGAGATCTCCTCCGCAAATGTCCCTCTCCTTTCTCATCTTCCAGGCAAACCCAGAGCTGACAGGCCTGGAGGGACTGGAGGCCATCTCCAGCCAGCAGAAGGTGCTGGCCTCGAAGCCTATTTCGACGCCAGCACTACCTACGCTCTGCCCGCTCTGCCCCGGCAAGGGCCCTGGGCGCCGGCGCTGCAGGCAGGAGCTTGCCTCTTGCCCGAACAGCCCCTTGGCCACGCGTCTCCTCCTGCCACGGCTGCTCACAGCCCGGCGCCACGCCAGCCACGCTCCCTGTTGGGCAGGCTGCTCGGGGCTGGGCACAGGCTGTTCCTTGGCAGCCGTGTCCCACCAGAGCGGGAGCGCAGCGCTGGGCTCACGATCCGGCGGCCAGGTGCCTGAAGGTGACCCTGCTGAGCCTCAGCGCGGCCGGCCCAGAGCGCGGCACAGGGAGCACCCCGGCCGTGGCTGCAGGGACGGCGCCTCAGCCATTCGCCTGCCCCAGGCGCACCCTGCCCGACTGGGCTTACCCGCTCATTCCTGGGACCAGCCTAGGAGGCCCCGAAAGACACCTTAGGGCTTCGGCTGATTCACAGGTCGAGCACAGTTTGCCCACAGTCAGTAGGCTAGAGATAGATTAGATAGGTTACAAGATAGGTACATAGATACAGAGATAGATACATAGATACATAGATATATAGATACATAGATAGATAGATAGGTAGATGGATAGATAGACAGATAGATAGATAGATAGATAGATAGATAGATAGATAGATAGATAGATAGATGATAGATATTAATAGATTATAATTTTTCTTCAATAAAACCTTCAGTTTCATCCAAATTCCTGAGTTGTGTGCATACGAACAAGGGGATTCAAATACAAAACGCTGAGATGAAGTCCAGTTTTAAATTCCAGAGGGCCTTTTCATAGAATCATAGAATCGTAGAATCAGCTGGGTTAGAAGGGACCTCTGAGATCATCATGTCCAGCCCTTGATCCACTACTACCCTGGTTACTAGACCATGGCATTGAGTGCCACATCCAGTCTCATCTGGAAAACCTCCAGGGAGGGAGAATCCACCACTTCCCTGGCCATCCCATTCCAATGCCTCATTACTCTCTCTCTGTAAAGAATTTCTTCCTAATATCTAACCTAAACCTCCCCTGGCAGAGCTTAAGACCATGCCCTCTTGTCTTACTGAGAGCTGCCTGGGAGAAGAGACCAACCCCCACCTGGCTACAACCTCCTTTCAGGCAGTTGTAGAGAGTGAGGTCTCCCCTGAGCCTCCTCTTCTCCAGGCTAAACAATCCCAGCTCCCTCAGCCTCTCCTCATAGCACTTGTGCTCCAGTCCCTTCACCAGCCTTGTCGCTCTTCTCTGGACATGCTCCAGCACCTCCACATCCTTCCTGAGCTGAGGGGCCCAGAACTGGACACACTACTCCAGCTGTGACCTCACCAGCGCTGAGTCCAGGGGAAGAATCACTTCCCTGCACCTGTTGGCTGCACTGTTCCTGATACAGGCCAGGATGCCATTGGCCCTCTTGGCCACCTGGGCACACTGCTGGCTCATTTTCAGCTTCCTGTCAATCTAAACTCCCAGGTCCCTTTCTGCCTGGCTGCTCTCCAGCCACTCTGTGCCCAGCCAGTAGCACTGCAGGAGGTTGTTGTCACCAAGGGCTGGCACAGGATGCACAGGACCATTCCCAAGGGTCACATTAGTTGCACAAGAGCATCGTTCAATTGCTAATTGAACTCTGCCAAGCTCTGTGCTGTGATTACTGTCCTTGGGAGCCTGTTCCAGTGCTCAACCACACTCTGGATGAAGAACCCCTTTCTAATATCCAACCTAAATCTCCCTTGACACAACTTCAGGCCATTCCCTCAGGTCCTGTCACTGGTCACCACAGAGAAGAGTTCAGTGCCTGCCCCTCCTCTTACACACATGTGTGCCCATATGTAATGTCTTTAAAGGTCTGATTCTCTTCCTTTGTGGCAAGACACATTTGTCACTAAGTCCTCTCTCTTCTCCAAGACTAAGGTGGGACCTGCAGTCTTCTGCTATGGAGTCCACAGTGCTTGTACAGAACTGCTCCATCACTAATTTCATCAGCAGCTGACGATCTGGTCCATGCCCTCTCTCTTTCCCATTCCTCACTGTATTCTGGATGTTTTGCCTAGTTCTGCCTCCACACAATACGCATGCCTTGTCCTACAGAAAAAGGAAATCTGCACCGAAAACACAGTGTTTATACTGTTCAATCATTTAAATGGCAACAGCCATCAGGCTCTGCTGAGCTTTCCTTTCATTCTTGAAGATCGATTTTACACTAACATGTAGTGGCCATCTCACATTTAAAGAAATTTTGTTAAATAATCTCATCTATGTCTTCCAGTTCTGAGAGTTTCTTGATTACTGTTATGTAAAGCACTTTTAAATGTCCTTTGTATGGAAATTTACTTACTAGAAGGGGGATAATTTCTGTTTTGTTAGGCATCCAACTGTTTTACAAGAAAACTCATGGATTTAGAAAGCACTGCAAAGTTACAGGTTGTAGCAGAATTACTGTGTGCATTCATGTAATTGATGTAATCCTGAGATACAATTCAAATTATTCTTAAAATGACATTTCATTTAAAATAACCAAAAACTTTGCCTCAGAACATTAGGCTGAAATGAAAATTTCCATTTTCAAATTGAACCATTTTCAAAACTCTTCATCACTGCAGAATTTTAACTGAAGTCCAGCAGGCTGCTTGAGATGTGATTTAAGTTCAGAGTACTGGTGCCAATTCAGGTATTATGCATCTGCCTTCAGCTGCTTTGCCTTTTTGCCTTCACCTATACTGGCATGAAAAGTAATCAACCTTTTGCAAAATTCATCCTCACTGAAAGCTTTCTTAGAAAAGGGAATCCAGACATGAGTTAAAATTCTGAAATACACAGGCATGATACTTTTCAAAGGAAAGGGAAGAGAGTTACCTTCAGATGCTCTAACAAGAGCATTTCAAAGGTAACTGGTGGAATTAGTAAGGGGTGACTGAGAACCAAACCACAACCTGTAACTTCGAAAAATCAGTCCTAAAGGGATCAGCTTACAATGCTTGATAGGGAACACAAGCACACATGTGTGTGCATGCACTTCACTACTTCTTGTTTATAGTCCACTTACATTTTCCAATAGTTTTAGACTCCCACTGAGGTTTTCCCTTACTGACTTATGTCTAGAGGTGGATCATGTGAACCAACTCAGCTACTACCAAGCTCTAACACAAAATGAAAAGTATTCTCATTATGTAATACAATATATATATATTTTAATATAGAATATTATAACCTCGGTTGTTTACATATAGCTCTAACATAGGGAAAAGAATGTGAAGGTTAAATATAGCACTAAGTGAATTCCCAATGAAATGCACTTTCCTTGCTGGAACTGCAGAAATCAGAGAAATAAAGATAAAATGGCAATGATCTGAAAGGTCCATTCAGAATACCAACAAAATCTCCCTGCCAGTATTGCTTTAGATAAGAAGCCTGCACCGTCTTGTTGGGGACAGGTAGGAATCATTCCCAAAAAAGCAATAACAGTACTTGCTTCTCTCCAAAAAAGTTTAACCCTGCTGTGACATCCTCAGAGTGTTTTTTCTCCGCCCTTCTTGGCAAGCAAAGGAGCTCATGTTCTCCCAAAAGCACACAGCATACCTGGTTCAGAGATGCAACTATTACAAGACTTCCTGGAATAGCTTCTCTGAACAGAGCAGTAGACCATAGTCTGCATAAAGGAGATCTTAAAATGCAATCAGACTCAGCAAAATGAGAAATAATAAAGATAATAACCTACCAGCATAATTCATCATACTGTATTACCTAAGCTTGCTGAGAAAATATGTGGCCCAACTGCACGCAAGAGAAAAATTTTGTCCAGAGTCAGTGCTGACCTACATCTTCAACTGGCCTGTCAGCCACGGGGGATTACGTGGGGTGGGGATCAGCATAAAAACTGGATGTCTCTGCCCACGTGCTTTTTCATGAGTTGGCTTCGTCTCATCTGGAACACTTGGGATACTGCCTGGAAAGCAAAGGCAGCTACATTTCACTTGTCAAAGCAGGAGCCATAAATAGGAATGAATAGTAGTCAAGCACGCAAAAGTCCTAGGTACAAAGTCCCTCATCACCTTTATTTTAGCCCAATCCATTGCACAGCTATATTATCTGGACAAAAGCTGTGAGAAATCACCAGTGCAAACTACATATTTTTTTAATGTTTTTATCATTGCATTATTTCCACGAAAGTTAAGTCTCCCTACAGAACCCAACAAACAGACTTCAGAAAGAACTTGGAGACTGGACATGATACGTCATTTTCCTGCCTGTGAATCTCAAAATGTTATGAAGACATTCTATGGACCGACTGACATATTCAGCTCTTCGTAAGCACCTGGCATTTAATGAATCAAATTAAAACAGACAGGCTCCTCGTTTTCTCTGGGTATTCAGATACAGTACCCAAAATGTGCAAAATTATCACCATGTACCAGCAAGTTTTTTCCAGTAGTATCATAATAATGTCAAATGGTTCAGGTAAATGAAAAAAAAATTACTTTTATAAAATAAATTTCTGTTTCCTGAAAGATTTTGTGGTAACAGTTTGCTTTCCTCCCTGTCTTCCTGAGTACGTCGATGTAAATCCCCGTGTTTCCAACCCCAATATACTGTTTAGCAATAATCATGTGTCTCAGATACCAATTCACCAATGACCACCATGTTTGATAAGTAATTTATAAATATGAAAATTTTGATTTTTCTGAGATTCAAGGAGCTATATTTTCTTTGTTGCCAAAAATATGCTGAATAGGTGGTCTGAAAGTTAAGCAGATAAGGAAAGTAAAACTAGCAACAACCAGAGTCAAGGGGTAGTCTCTTCATTTATCCTTTTTTCCTTGCCTCAAGTACAGTATCATTGTACAAATACCTCATGATCGGCAAAAAATGGGGTTTTTTATTTATTTTTTTTTTTAAAGAAGCTAATGTTTGCAGACACATAGGTAGACTCTTTCCCAGTAAGGTCTGCTGCAAGTTAAATCTCAGCTGGTAGTTTTGTCACTGATTTCCAGCTTAGACAGATAAGAATGAAAAAAATAATCTTTTATAATAAAGTAGAAGAAAATAATGTAAATGTGTCTATCTTGACTTCATTTCTCTATGATGGTTCACATTCTGTCTGATGTCCTACTCTAATAATGGCTTTTCACCGTAAAGGACATTACTTCTTTTATTACATATGCACAAGATTTTTATTTTATACTTGCTGCAACAACTGCCTCTGCCAGCTCTTATGGAACCATACATCTGATAGCATCAAACTGCCTTCCTGGGTTCTTTGGGCTTTTAGTACCAATTTTCTACTTTCTACTTTTTAGCACCACTTTCTACTCCAAAGCCCATCTATTCAAGCTACTGCTAATATTTCATACCTTAGTATCCTTCACCCCAAATCTGTGAAACAAGGCAAAGAGAAAGTAGGTGAACAATTCTCAAAAGTAATAAAAGAAATATAGACCTTTAGGATGACTCTCTTAAAAACTATCCAAGTGACTTCAAATTTTTGGTGTCCATTATTTGACACACTTTAAAAAACACTCAAATGTGTTCCTGAAGTCCAGGAGAAGGTGAGCATTCTGAAAAACCAGACTGTTAGTGAATGGAGAGGTATCAAGACAGGCTGAGATTTGCCAAAATAGATTTTTTTTTTTTAAAAATATCACTTGTGTGAGTCATTCAAAACAGCAAGGTGAGAGCATTACCTGGAGACACATACTAAATGCTCTATACAATCCATTACTTATAGGACTGAAGACCTAAAAAAAAAAAAATTTTTTGCAGTTAAGGATAAAAAAAGAATAAATGTTTTCATAATGCAACTTCGCATTATCTTTTTTAGAGATGTGTTTATTCAAGTTATTGGCAATGAATTCAGGTTTTTAAATAAAAAAGAAAAGGCAAATTGGATCAGGAAGGTCTGCATACAGTTACTATTTAGAACCTGCACATAAAGTGAGTGTTCTTCCATGAGAACAATTTTCCAGTTAGCCCTCAAATGCTGCATTTCTCCTACTGTTCATTATCTTTCTGTGAGGAGCTATACAACTTTTGTCTCCAGATTTCTGTAAAATAGATTTGTGTGCCTCTGTAGTATGCCTTTCTAGTGTATGGTACAAAGCCCAGAGCACCTTCGTTTTTCAACAGAGGGGGAAAAATGACAATTGCTTGCAAGTAGTTTAACACTTCATTTTATATTGCACATCTGAAACAGATCACACTTTTGTTTCAGAGGCATAAGCAGACTTGTGCTGATGCTCTTCTCTTAGACAAGGCTGCACCTGGCATATGTTTGGTGATCTCCTGTGCTTGGAATACTTCTGTGTTCGTTAACAGAGAATCAAAAAGGGTCAATATTAAATTATAATATGCATATGCACACACCCACATGTATAACCTACACAAAGTATAATTTTAATAATAATTTCTGTAATAAATTCACCATTTATTTGCAATAATGAAGATAGCATGAAATTAAACTTTTAGGGGCTGAAGAAAAGGATTTACGGCCATTGGAATTTTCTTTTGATGCCATAAGGAGTTAAATTTAACACTTCTTTTTTTCTCATTATTCCAAAGGAAACAGAAAGCTGGAGTAACCCATACAGCAAATCAAGCAGGCCTCCTGATATGAGCTACTATTTTATATGTAACACATAGAGAGTTTCACATTTGCTGTGTCTTAAATTTCAGAAAGCAATGAAGGATGAAAAGATTCATCTCTTTCTAAAATAATTTGCACTTTAAAAATCATTGCAGATGTCAAGTTACAAAAAAACAGCAGTAAAAAAAGATATTTGTTTGCCCACATTATTCAAAATCATGCCCTGTAAAAAAGTTTCATTCTACCAAGTCTGTCCAAGGCAGACTCTGAAGAAAACAGCTCTAAATAATTCCCTAATACACAGTGCTTACTCTGTTGTGAA
This sequence comes from Manacus vitellinus, assembly GCF_001715985.3. Classification (NCBI taxonomy): domain Eukaryota; kingdom Metazoa; phylum Chordata; class Aves; order Passeriformes; family Pipridae; genus Manacus; species Manacus vitellinus. The sequence continues at coordinate 1,999,985 of NW_021940773.1, forward strand.
TGAAGAGTCATTATATCTATTCTGCTCGTAGTGTCAGCAATTGTCCATATTAGGATATTCTAATGAAGCCTGTCATTAGCATGCTGAGCCACTTCAGTAGCTTAGCACTTCTTTTTGTTTTCATTTTGTTATTTGGCATGTAATTTGCATTTCTATGAACTTCCAGGAGCTAAGTTTGCTGGGCTAGCAAGCCTCTGCTCCCGGGGCAAACTCAGCAGTACACTGCAGTTCACAGTCACCTTTCAGATAGTTCAAACATCATAGTTATTCACGGTTATGAGATGTGATGCAAGAAAAAATTTATCTTTGAATTTTAGTACTTAAGAAAACTGCTTTTCAAGACCAGTTTAGCAATATCTGATGGAATATAATGCTGGCTGAGCAAAGCCCTGCATTCTAAATTCTTACAGAACCTTCAGCTATTTCTTAATCTAGCCCAAATGAACCTCCCCGCAGCAATGTTATATACTGTACAAAACCATTTCAGTGATGACAGACTAGTGCTGTAGAAGAGGAAAAGTTACAAACCCTCTTATCTCACACTAGTTATAATATTCCAAAGGCTGTTATAAGGTTTTTGCTTTGGGGAAACCAAATCATGGCTGGTGATCAGTTTTGTTCCCCATTGGGATTGCCACATATGACATGCGGCACCTTCCAGCCCACACACATTCCTCCCCTGACACAGTTGTGCCTCTGGACAAACTCACACTGTGGATGTGACCTTCTCATTCAAGCCAAACAAATGCCAACATTGAGATCACTTCTGGCACTCACCTAAAGAAGTTGCACCTACATCTTATGGTCTGTGTGTGGTCAAATTTGTCCTCTCCTGGGTAATTAGAGCATTGTGTTCCAATGACTTTATTTTATGCCTAGACATTATCGTACGTCCCAACTTTAGTACCTCTCTCCAATAAGATAAAAACAACCAAGCTATTTATTTATAAAAGTACTGTCTTCTTACAGAAGACCACAGAATCACAACTCAGATATTTTTGCCATTTTGAAATAAAAGCCTCTCCTTAAAACAGAATTAGACAACTAATCAGTTCAGAACAGATCTAAAAAGGACAGTTTATTGCATGGATTACTGCATAATGCTGCCTAACCTTTTACTTATCTTCTATTCATCGTGGCTATGGAAGGGGAGAAAATTTTAAGGAACATCAAAACCAGACAATGCCATTAATATACAAACGCTTTTCTTCTGAAACCATCAGAATGACAGTTTCGAGTTTTTGTGGATTTACACAATTACAATTGCATCTAAGAGTCAGCCCTGTTAATCTGAATAGAAAGAATGAGCAAACATAGCCTGTGAACTGCCAACTGGGCTTGTTTAACTTGTAATTTTTTTTAAAGATGCTGAACACATTGAAATGACACTCGAAGGACACTATGCCTTTCATTCCGGATTTAAAACCCAAGAAGCACAGTATAAGAATATGTTAAAGCAAATATGTTTATGACCTAGTTGAAAAGACAAGCTAAAGATGTGCCTAAGAGACAGTGTATGAAATCCTGCACATGTTGACTGTTTGAGGATTAGCACAAATGATGGATAGAAGATGGCATACAGGGAAATTAAAGCAATTAAATTTAATTTTAATTTAAATTTAATTTAAAACTGATGTCTAGAAGGTCTCCCCCTATGCCTTTCTTTTTTAAAAAAATTGTATAATGAGAACAACCAACACAACACTCAGGTAAAAGCAATTGAACCATTCAAAACAAACAGTAACAAAAGATGGAAAAGAGTATGAAAAGTGAATGGCTTTTATGGGAGGAATGTCTGTTTTCTGACGCATGGTACATATATAAGCACAAACACCATAACTATATGCATATATCTACACGCAGAAATCTTGTGTGTTATTCTGAAAGCTGTTCAAAACAACCACAAAAAGTATAGTAACATTGCCAGTAGCAAAAGGCTGGCATGCCACAAATAAAAAACAACTTAGAAAGTTCCATCTTCAGCTCTCTCCATATATTCTAAAACTGACTTTGAAATTTTCATATTATTTGGAATGTCAATGTCTCCATGCTAGGGCAAATGACCAGGACAGACTCAGAAAGTGCTCAGTCGTGAGATGCAAATCAGTTCTTGGGCAAAATGCTCTGGTTTTTGTAGATCCTGTAAGAGTAATTAAGACATCTTGCACTCAAATGGTTTACACATTATATCCCTGAAAATTCTATTTATCAAAATTGCTTTTTATTCCTTTGCTGGAAAGGTACTATATTGAAAAGCTAAAGGACACGCACATACCTGTATGTGCAAAAATAAATCATATGCACAAAACCAAATCATATCCACAAAATTCTTTCAAGTTCCCATGGAAAACTGTATAACTAAATTAATTTTATTATGCACCTTTGACCAGCATTTTGTTTGCTCACTAATTCAGCTATTAGGATCACTTTTAACTTTCCAATTTATGAAGTAACACTAAACTGCAGCCATTTGGTTCTTACATCAGATTTTGAAATGATTCTTCCATCTCCCATCACTTCTGGAGTTTTCGTTAGGATAGCACCTGTCTAACATCCAGAGAGGAAAAGTTGTCCTAGCCAACACTTATTCCTTCTCAAGGTTATGCTTTAGGGTTCATTATTATTTGTATGACTGTCTTTCTAGAACCCAGGTAAGTGCCTTGTTCTGCTGGATACTACACCAGTATCTTTTTAAGAAGTTTATAAAGCAGAAGTAGTTACAGGTGAAGGAAAAATTCTGGAGGTATTGCAGGGAGAGCAGCCACCTCCAGCAATGACCTATCCATACCCATGTTAATCATATGAGCCCCATGTTTTGCTGTGAACTGGATGCTCATGGAAAGTATTCAAAGACTGCTTCCAAGGTGGGAACTGCAGACACTGCAACACCACCTGAGCTGTTCTATAATATAGCAGGTATTCATTCAAATAGAGAAAGAACATTTCCCCATAACCACAGCTGAAAGGGAGAAGCAATTTTGTTTTTCTGGATTAGCTGGGGCAGGGATAATCTAGTTCAACTACCTCCAATAAACCGTTTGAGCACTGATTACCAGATATATAAATGATAACATGAGAAGTAAAGAGCCTTGGTGTCTCAGTGGTCCAGAAGAACAAGATGTTGCTGGGTGCTGAAGGTCAGAAGAGACACAGGAGCTGCCCCAGGCAGTTTTCATCCTACCTTACTACTTTCGGTACAAATCAGAGTATTACCATTGTTATAAGGAAAAACAGGGTCACACCATCTAATGAAAATAAAATAATTCTACTTGATGCACAGGGAAAACTTCATACTTTTAAAGCTTTTTGTGAACTCAGGTCTTTATTTTAAGTTAAAAACCCAACCATAGTACAGGCAGCTCTGGATATTCCCAGATGACAACTTTTCAACTGCAAGAATACATTTATGAATGGTTACAACAGTTAGAGCATGCAGTGCAGTCCAAACACCATTTTCTTTATTTTAAAGTAACTTTTCAGCATAGATCTGCTCAGAGACTTAAAAACCCAAAGAGTATCCCCACAATTGCAAGTAATAACCATGTTAAAATTTTAAACATAACCTTTTCTAAGTTACACAATAAAATATAAGGAGGCAAAACCCCACCTCTAATAATCTACTTTAGGATCAGAATACAGACCAGAAGGGCAGCTGAATTGCTGTTTGGCCACATTCAGACAAACAGTGATTAACAAGGAAAAAAAACCAATCACATAGAAAAGTAACCAGAAGCCTAAAACCACTTGACTTTATTCTTCCCAAAACTTCCTAGAACCTGAGAAACATTCAAGTTCGAATCTGTACTAAAATTTCAGAATCCAGCTTGATTCTAATTGATATATATCACATTTACAGCACCCATAATGCTTGTCAAAACCATAGGCAACTATAGAAGCAACGTTACCATCTAAATTAAATACAAGTACAGTTATATTGAAATGAAGTAAGGGCAAGAAAAGGACAGGAAAAGCTGACAGTTAAAGCAGTGTAAGGGAAGTTTCCCATTCCGGAAAAATACAGACAACACAGGCTCACAGCTCTTTTGATCTTTAAACCACTATTTAAAAGGAAATGCTGAATTACAAGTGTAGTAAGTGTGTGAGTCTCTAATTTCACAGAGAAAGAAGTCGTCCATAATAAAAATCAAGATATGAATCAAAGTAGCTCAGAAGTTTTGAGGGAAGAACTACAGACTGAAATGAAACTGTGGATTGTTATCATTTATTGAACTTACACATTAAAAAACTATTTGTTCTAACAGGGGATTGATTTGTACAAGAGCTGCCATACATGCCACATTGTATTCTATACATACATACGTTGTATTCTATATATACAGTAGGCATAGTTTGGGGATTACCAGTGAGAGCAACACACGCAAAAAGACCAGCATCTAGCTTTCCAATTCCATGCTTAGCTTGTAAGACTGACTTGGCAAAACCAAGTTTTTTTGCTCACAAATGAACTAGGTTTTATCGAGTAATTATTAAATGCAAATTATGCAAATTATGCAGTCACTGCTAGCAGTAGAACAAGAAATGCATTTTGAGACAGTGCAGTTATTTTATTGACTTATTTCTGAACTGGCAGAATCTTGACTATTCCATTTAATGCTGGCAAAAGGACAGATCATAGCTTGCCGTAAGTCTGGCCCAAAAAAGCATGAAGTACTGTACATGAGGACTCCCACCTTGTTCCCATCCCTTGAGACAAATCATATACATTGCAGGGAAGAAAGAGTAGAGAGAAGGAAAAAAACAAAGGAGCATCATAGGATTGTTACTCTCTTATTTAGGTAGTCGAAGGTTTGGATGGATCCTGAATTTCACCCATCCCAAACACAGTCAACAGTATGCCACTACATATTAAACCATAGGAGTTCATTCCTTGGGGGACAGAGTCTGAGGTATTTCTGTGACATCTGAAATTGTATCTCCCTCCTGGGAGGCTTGGGAACAATTCAAACTCCATTTGACAAGGCTGCAAACTGACGATTAACTCTACAATAGAGCTGCTGAAAACAGCCGTGAATTAATGGATAAACCTTCCACAAGTTCGCTGCAGCTTGAAGCATTTCGGGCAAACTTATGGTCACTACTGCAGGCTAGAGATTTCCATTCATGTTTAAATAGGTCTTAACACTCAAACCAAGCAGAAGTCTAAGCAATTACATTGAATAGCTCTGGAATAGAGCCAATGTGGCCCAGAAGGTTGCACGGCAAGACATCCCTATTACAATGTCCCATTAACCAAGGCACCATCTGCCTCTCCAAGTAGTCTCTGAGTGCCAAAGGCTGCTTGCAGATCTCACACCTTGTTTACCTGACAACCATCAGATGGAACTGAAATAGCTACAAAAACCTGTAGTAAGCAGTCACTACAGCTATGCAGGCACACAATTTAACCACTTGGCAGGGATCTTCAAAACTAGCAGAAACAGAGGAAATACCAGTGCAAGCTCCAAATCAGAACCTGATTGTCATTCAGTAGTTAGAGGGAGCAGAAAACCTGCACACAGAGACTGTTTGCTCTATTTCTGTAACAGAGACATAAACAAAATGTCAAACAATAAGAGAGGAAACTGGATATTTGTGGCTCAGCTGCCAGAACAAAGCATGAAATCTTAACTTTCAGCTCCATCTCCACAGAGGAAGTTCCCTGAAGGGTAAAAGAACAGCTTAACAAAGTGAGATGTTGAACCCAGCAGACCCACTTTGTCACTCTCATCCTTGCAGTCACAGAGAAGTAGAGATTTCCTTGCCAGCACTTGGCACGGAGACCAGGAACTGAGCGCAAAGGAGTCGGGCAGGCTGAGAGGAGAAGTGGGAGCCTCTAAAGACAGCAGCCAGCTCCACAGAAACAAAGCAGCTAGCAGGAGACAGTGAGACGGAGGAAGTCCATGTTTGTCTGCCGAGCCGAATGACAATAGCCTCATCATAAACTCCAAAAGATAAAGATAGGGATTGTTGTGCACAAAGGCAAAGAAAACACTCCTATTACTGCTTTCAACAGCCCTACTAATTCTCAGAAGTACTCCCGACATCTATTCAATTTTCACTCCATGTGTTCCATCTAATGGGAGCCGTATTATGTTTCTCACTGAAGGTAATTACGTCTTGAAATTTTTGTGTACAAGGGGAGTAAAGGCTTTAATTTTCTGCAGGTGTCTTGGACACATTCTTTACAAATGCTTTGGCCTAATATGAGGCATGCATTCCTCTTTTACAGGACTGCTCTCAAATTAGGATGGTTTATATTTGCAGGCCAAGTTGAAGCCATTTATCCCATCCATTAAACAGAGACATGTATAATACATTCTACCATCACCACAACATAAACAATAACTGCTCCAGTGAAACTGAATTAATACTGAAAACTTTATATTGCTAGTTACCAGAGTGCTGTAAATATTAATGGCTAAGAATTTTACAGCATGAGACCAGGAAGCTGCTACTTCATCGCTTCATACAAAGAATTCTTGCAAAATTTCCTGGAAAAGTATCATCTCATCCTGAAATATGGAAAAGTTGTTGAAAGAACCAAGTATGTCGCATTCTCGTGCATTTCTCATTTTACTAATTACAGATTGAAAAGCCCATTTGTACAAAAAGTATACCTTTATTATGCACTATCAAATGACAAATGTGTATGTGTGCAGATCAGTCAACCCGGAGCTACCTATTTAAAACATATGCAGCAACTAGAACATAGATCAGGCTGGCATCAATTCAGCTAGTAGAAGACACTACAAGCTCCATCAGCCCCTTAATTACTAATTTTTACATTAATCAAGACAGCAAAACATTAATGTTCTTCAGTTTTTATAACTTATATAAAAAATTATCAAAATACTGTTCTTAGTTGCATATTTTGCTAACTTACAGTCTCTATTATCAAACCATAAGTTGCTAATGAAACTTTTAAAGTTTCAGTATGACATCCAGCTGAGTTTCACCAGGCAGAAGAGTCCCATGTACTTTGTATGACAACTATTTTATTTTTTTTTTAAACAAGAACTGCTGCTAAACTATTCAACACACTAACTGTTACATTCATAGTTCTTAAGTTATATCATCCAAAGAACCACAATAAAATTGGAATGAAAACATAGGCTGGAACACAAAGTAAGCTCCCCATCACCAACACTGTTTCTAGATATAAAGTGAAGAAAGAACAGTCCTCACAGCCTAAACGATACTTCTGTACCACTCAGCAAACCAGATTCCAGAAATGTGTATTTCGTTATTACAAGGAATGAACAGACTTTTCCAGTCTTTCCAAGCACATTCATAAGCAGCCCATTACTGGGGTCACTCCTTGAAAAGGCTTCTTATGCAGACCACCACTGCTCTTCCACAAGCAAGCTGATCATCTTCAAGAAATTCACTATGTTAAAAACAAATTCTAGTTGCTTCTGGTGGAGTTTCTCTACTTTTTTTATCAATTACATATTCTTTAGAAAAAGGATTGGAATTGGATCTTTTATACACTAGAAATCCATGCCCAGAATGAGACAGGAGGGAGCAGAATCTCATCTGTTTTCCTCCATATGCAATTCTTCCTTTGACTGAAACATTTCCAGTTGGACCCTACTTTGACTCAGAAACATTTTAAAAGCTTCAGCTTTGACAATCCTTCATGTTCTGAACAAGAAAAAAAACTACCCTATGTTTATTGCTCCCTGCACCTTTCTTAAGTAACAGATTACTTTGCTGAAGGATGTAACATGAGGAGCTCCTCCTTTACTAAGTCATAGCTTTATTAAAGATTAGGAAAATATCCAGAAAGGCTTGGAGCCTTTCTGTTCACTCTCACTCCACAGGTGCATTTTCCAGGTTTGCCTGGATTTGACTTACAATTTAAGCAGAAATAACCCCTCTGAAGCATACTCACACACTTCTTTTAGAGTATAAAGTACTTCCTTGTAAAAGTAGCTTTCCAACCTTAGTTACTCTCAAGGTTGGACTTGGGTTTTCCTTCTCACTGTCATACAAGTGATTGAACTTGTACGTTTTTGCTCAACCCTTCCAAAAAATGTATGTGTAGCCACGGTCCAAGATATAGAACAATTCGTCTGCAAAACTGAATGTTTCACAAGCCAGCTGCACATAGGGCTTTAAAAGGGGAACCATTTTGTTACCTTAGCCATATAGCAAGAGCAACGGCCATAATATAACATTCAGAAGGAAGAATTGCAGCTGTAAAAAATGTTCACAATGAAGCCATAAACTACACAATGTGACCCTTTTGAATTTCTTTACAAATACAAAATTTTTTGTAAAAGGTTAACTAAGATTCACACGTCTTTAGAAAGAATATGGGCCAGTTTATGGAACCCACATAAACCCCTGTGAAATGCTGCTTTTTCTATTTTTCCTCCCCCCACTGAACCTGAAACTCAAAATAAAAATCATGGGGTGCAGACCCACGTGGATTGAAAGCAAAATTGCTGCACATGAAATCCCAAGAACAAAACACACCATGTTTTGCACAGCTCGTTAGGATGACATTATTATAAGAGCTGGGACCACTTAGGAAAGCTCATCCAGAAGCCAAGAACATTCTTAAATGGGGGATGGGAATATATGCTCCAGTTTGCCTGCAAGCCTAAAACAAGCTTAATTAAAAGTTTCAGAAATGTTAAATAATGTTAATTTGCTGCTCTGGCAAACTGCCCGCTACAGCTCTGTAGACTCTATAAATGAAAGTCTGCAGCACCATTCCTGAAACCCCTTCCTGAGCTAGTTAGACTATACAAGCCTTTTGTGGTTGTGGATTTCTGACTTTTAAAAAGCCTGTGAAGTAAAGCTGTAGACAGACAGAGCGTTATCTCAGGTTTGAAAGGAAGAAAGGTCCATGGACTCCTTCCTGACAGTGTTTCTGATAGAAAACTTTGTCAAGAAACAAAGCATCCTGCCTCTCTACAGCAGGATCAAATCCAGATGGCATTTATGAAAAGTACACTAAATTCTACATGATAGGGATGTCTATTCAAAAATTATTTTCAGTTTAATACACGACAGGACAAGGGGGCACATATGAATATTACAAGTAAAAATTTGATTTGAAGCAGATGTCAGGAAGCCCTGTTGCACGCAAAGAAATACATCATGCAAGGGCCAAAGATTTCTTCAGGTACAAACACTGGACCCCTTCACAAACAATTGCATAACATATTGGGGTGGAGTATGGCCAAAGAGTCAAAGACTAACTTATAAGTGCTTTAAATACATTAAATACATTTGATGCAGCAGTACAGTGTGTTTAAGAGAATGCTGCACCAGATGTTACACCTTGGACCAGCTATGGATAAAAGCACTTCTAAAGATTTCCTGTATTAATAACTGTGGATACATTTTTGGTTTGAGGATGATATTCACAGTTTAGAGTACCTTAGACCACTAATTTATGACAATTGATACATATCCCTCTTCTCTCTCTCTTCCAGTTTATCATCTTCTTAACTATACACACAGACACAAGCTGTAAAAGTACATTGGAATAAGCTCAAGAAGCCTAAAAGAAGGTCCTAAAAGAGAAGAAAAAGGAAATAAAAAAATGAGGGGGGGAGAAGTTAAGTTATCACAAATTCAAAATCTGGACAACACAAAAACATAAAGCCTCAGCCCTCTCTAGAGAAAGAATGATTTTTTTAATTAATATTATTATTATTCTAGAGACAAATCGCTTTCATTCAGATCAAATTTATTCTATTTCAGATCAAAGGGATAAGAAAGGATTAGGAAAGTTTAAGAGAACAGTTTAAGCAACATTGAATTCTTTTCAAATCTAGAGACCCATACATTCAGCAACATTCACAATCACAGTTTGCAACTGTAAGAATTTTTATTTTCCCTGCTCTGGCTCAAATGCATTTTAAATCATATTGGTGGCATACTGCCCCATATGGCACCATTCCTTAGCAAACCTGAACAAGAACTAGGGGCCATATTCCTCATTTAATGGCCTCAGTAAGTTTTCCAGCGGGGACGAATGTGGTCCAAACCATCTCTTCAAAGCAACACTGCAAACGATTGAACTGAGTGGCAACAGTTCTTCGCGGAACTTCCATTTGTAAGGTTAGCATTAAAGCTTCTAGGAAAGATTCTTTTTGCACACAAAGCACAAAATTAACAAGGAAATCTCAAGCCCTCTGTAAAAGTTAATCTTTCATATGTTTATACCTGAAATAATATCCAACAATCAAACTATAACTGAATGTCAACCAGGATAACACATCTTGTTCTAATGAATAATCTGCCATTCACACCAGAAACCACCTTCTGAGTTTTTGGAATCTCAAAGACTTCACAAGTTGGAGATTATGAGTAATGAATTAGGATTTTAGAGCCTGTAAAGATTACCAGTTGAATGCTTAAACCCCCCTACAATTATTATAGCAGATCACGGACATTTAGCCAGGTTCACCTGCGGTAGTTCATTTATTGTTTGAAAGGAAACCAGAATGTTCACTAAATGTTCCTTGTTCACCCCAGAAAAGGGTAAATAATAGGCAGGCCAGAGGCAGACAGGCAGCCAGAAGTGCCTTTTTAAAAGTAAATCAAAATAATCTTGACAATATGTTCAGTTTCTCTGGGAAACAGTATTTGTCACATTACTGATTAGTAAAGGAAGGCTTGTCATTTGCTAGACCCAGATCTCTGCACTTAATGTGCCTGTATATCAAACTGAGACAACAAAGTTCCACAGCATTTTATCTACCAATAATTTACTTATCCTTTGACTGAGGCACCTTCTTCTTTCAGATCTGTCCCATTCTATTCCACTCATCCTAAGGCACAGAATGACTGACTATCTGGGGAGGTCAATCCATCTCACACTCATGCAGCTCCCATACAGGTCTACGGTCTTCACACTTCCTTGGGCAGTGATCTCTCAAGGAATTCCTTCTTAACAAAGACCATAAGGTAAGTCTGGTGCTACATAACTGCTTAACATAAAAGCCCAGCACACCACTTGTGTGCAGCCCACACCAGACCAATGTGTGTCCCATCATGAAGCTGAACCATGGCTGTAAAGAGATGAAAGCAAAGCAGTACAAACAGAATTAATGTTTTCCTGAGAACAGTATCAGGCATAAAACCATGTTTTACACTTGGTACTTGGGAAAAGAAAGTCATTTACTTTCATGGTGAATCTTTGTTGTCAGATGTCATTCTAGTGAACACGACTGTCTAGTGAACATACCACCCCAGGTTAAGCATTTCCCGGGGCAGAGCGTGGGGGTCCTGTAGCCGAGGCACTCTGGGGAGGGCATCATTTATAAGGCACTACAACTTCCATTTAGATTTCTTGGCCATGGTTTTCTCCCTCAGATATCAGGGTGGTGGTGAACCAGGAAGAAGGGACTTGCCCAAGTAACCTAAATGGATCTACAAACCCTAAAACCACTTCCAGGTTCTCTAATGTAGACATAGGTTCTGACTGTCCAGCTCTAAGAACGTAGGGGGTGGATCTGTTTGCTTGTATTTTTATTTTTTTCTTTCATCAAAAACAACACAACTTCTTAAAACCATCTAAACTAACCCAACCCCTGCTTTAATGATCAAGAACAATTTCTTCCACTGGAACACTCTGAAACAAAAATAATCACAAAATCATGTCATCAGTTAATCACTAGCAGGGAGGTTCACAGATTTAGGGACTTTGAAACATGGTACTTGGTTGTTTAAGAATTATTCATGCCACTAATCTAACTTTATCTATTCTTAATAATCTAAATTTTTCTATTCTACCATCAGCCATTATCCAGTATGATTAAAATAAATAACCAAAACAAAATCCATAAAATCTTCTCTGAGAAGAAGAAGGAGATAGAGTATTTTCCTGAGAGACTTTGAGTCTACAGAAGGAACAACAGTTAAGGGTTTTGAAAGTTTGAGTTTCAGTCTTTCCTAACTTTTATAATATAAATGTGGAAGGACCCCTAAAGACTGAGCTTGCAAATCTATCTTTTATATTTTAATAAACGCTCCAAATTATGAGTTCTGGTTCTGAAGAGCCAAAGTACAATATTTTTAAGACTGCACATGAATCTGTAGGACTTATAATGCAAGCATTTTTTTTATTATCTGCTTCCCTAATTAACAGAAACTAAAACAAATATGAAGTTCAGTAAGTACCTTTGAAATGGCAAAAATCAGACTTTGGAAAACATCGTTTATAAGATACCCTGATTTCTCTCCTAGTTAGCCATTTTATATTGTTAATAAAGCACTGGAATCCATGAGTCACTTTTTTAATCAACTATTCACAAATATTTTGTCCGAGTAGCGTGCCCTACTTAAGCATTATTTAGTTTACTATTCAGTCATATGATCTAGTTTTTAGCTAGTACCAGATTTTGTTTCAAGCACATCCATACAGAGGTGAAATAAAAATACCATTACCTGAGATTTCCTCATTTCTTACTCTGCTTTTCCACTACCTGTACTTTCCACTGTGTCTGCAGTTTAAAGTATAACTTAAGTATAACTTTGGTCAAGCAACAAAATTAGATTTTGTGCTATTTTAGGCCACAGTCTTTACATTCTGACTTTTGCTCAGGTTACAAGCTAAATCCTGTGGGTAAGCCAAAGAAGGGCAATCTTGAGTTACAAGTTATGTGGTAAGAATCCTTAACACCATGTTGGACCTATCAGAAATATGCCTGGTCTATTAACCTAATAAAACTGTGCTTGAAACCATCCTTTTGTCTGTCTTCAATTACCTGCACGCCCAGATCAGTGCTCTCTTGTCAGTGACTCACTCTTGTATTTCTCACTCTCTAATACCATGTGGTTTTAGCTTCATCCTATATTTGTCTCCACATACACTTTTCCCTTCTTCTATATGCATCTCTGCTTCTCTCTTACACTCTGGCTTCAGAAGCAAAACCATTTGTCAACAATGCCATGGAGCTGTTGCACAAAGAGTTAGATGTCAGTGTGATGACATGGAGTTCTCTGCATGCCAGAGTTCTTTCAGATAAAACAATGTAAACAAAATAAATACAAAAGTGCATTTTGCATGACAACAAGGAAACTCAGCCAAGATTTGAAGGCAGTAACTAGAGGACATTCAATTCGGGAAAAGGCTAGGCTGAGTTGCTGTGGTATACAGCATCACTGAATATACTAGAACAGAGAATATTAATAGCTTCAACCAGAGTGAAGTGTCACAGCTAACAAACTTCTGATCTACATTTATAGTATGAAGACCATCTCTACAGAGAGAGGAAAGATAGAGATAGATGTAGATGATTTTAAGAAATGGCAGTAGAGAAACATTGACTAAGTGATTGCATATTCCAGATTTAATGCCCAGGAGACTTACCAGAAGCATCATGCAAAAAGTCACCACAGGATGCAGCTATTGCATTCCCAAATTGGCTGGCTCACAGGGATGACCCCTAATTAAGAATCTTCCCTCTGTAGGAATGTTTCAAATTTTCCATGAACAGCACATCCTGAATACTGTTCATCTCTTGTGATAGGTTCAAGATCAGTAAAGGTCAACCCAGTGTTCTTTAGACACGTTCAAGCTTCTACCAGAGTATCACCTTGACACCACACTGAAAACCACCATGACTGGTTTTGTGGAAGAGGAAGTTTATATGACTTTAGGAGCCCTTGAGACAATATACATCCCTGGCCTCCGGTGCTTTCAGGCCCTGTAAGCCATCCTTACCATGAAGGTTGTAGCCAACCAATTTACAGTCTCCATACAAAATCAGGTTATTTGCAAATTAGATTTTGTTATACAGTGCATATTAAAGGTTATTGCTAGTCACACCTTTCTGGAGAGAGAATTCTGACAAGCCAGATTGCCAAATCCAGTATAGTTAACAGAGTCATGGACACAAAGTAGCATCCAAGCTAGAACAACATGGCCAAGCCCAGTTTTACATTTCTAGAATGCAAATAAAATAAAGTTAAGAGTTGTTGGGGGGATTGTGGGTTGGTTTTTGGTTTTTTCAAGTCTTCTCCCGAGACCCTACTATGCCCTTGAACACCTAAAGAGAAGTGTAAAGTAATGATACATCACCTTGTTCCCACATATAAAAATAAGGTAAATGTCACAGTAAGATGTAAACACTCAAAAAAATTTATATCTACACAAACAAGCCTTTCTTTATAAACACAGTAATAGACACACTGGTTCTCTCATATATTTAAAAAAAGAAATTGAATTAATTTCATTACAACTTTGAAAATAACTGGATATTTCCAAATGGCAACCAGAAGTTTAAAACTGCAGCCAATGACACATTAGTTGCCTCTTAATGCAACAGACAATGTGTCTATGGTTTCTGTACAACCGGCAGGGCATCCTGGCATCCTACTGAGATTCCTACGGAAGGAGAGGAGTTGAAGGAACACAGCTGTTGACACAGAGGAAAATGTCACCGATTAAGATTTCAGTGCTTTTTTGTTTTGTGCTGCACTTCGGAATGGAAATCACACACATTTAAAGCAGACCAAAGCACTTACTCCCAAACCACTATCAGTGTCACTTCCAGAAGCCACATGTCTTGGGAAATCCAGAGAGGTAAAATAATACTGGATTGCACTTTTGTTCTAATCAAAAGCATCAAATCTTTCAGAGCCATAGCAGCTTATGAATGAGAGAAGTCTGTATTCTATGCCAAGAGCAGTTATTAGAAATGAAAAAAAAACCTGTTTACTTGAATTTGAAAACAGTGATACATTTTTTTCCTCTCTGCATAGTGTGCTAAAGTTGACTCTTCCCATATATTCCCATCTATTCCTCAAAACTCTTGATGAATGGAAAGAATAAGTAAACTGGAAAATGGATCAAAATTCTTATTCAAATAATACTTATATTTGGAATCCTAATGATCTAAAATATTTGGAGAACAGAGAGAAAAAACACACACAAAAAGGTTAAGTCAGGAAAAATTATTATTATTACTACTGTTCATTTGAAACAGAAAATCCATGTATATTTCCACAGTTCAGTTTCTCGTGCAAAATGGAAATATAATTCCCCTTTAGTCAAAATGAGATCTACTCTTATATTGCATTTATACTTCTGATGGAGTAATCAAACTTTCAAGAGGGAAAGCTGCAAGAGACGCACTAGTAAGGATAGCTCTGTGTGTCACCCTGACAAAAGGTACAGGGAGCATTCAGTCTCACTTCTAGGCAAACTTCACACCACATAAAACAGTCCTTTCAGAGGTGAAGTTCTCCATCTACCTATTCCTTCCACCAAGCAGGATATATATATTAGTATTTCAAGTACAAGTGGCAGCCATTAATCTTGTTAACAATCAAATCTGTCAGTAATGTTCTTTACCCTCAGCTTCTGCTTTGAAGAGCCAGAACTCAACTTCCCAGAAACAACAATATTCATAACCTTTAAGAGTATATGGTGTGAAAGATATCTGGTACAAAACATTCATAATTTCTAAACAAGAGGCCTCCTAAACTTTCCTGAACAATCACAGAAGTTCTTAGCATGCACAAGTTCCACATAGCCCCTACAGTATTTGCTCAAGGATCTACACATTTCGTGGTTGAAACCAGATCAGAGAGTTTTAACAGAAGACTGATCATGGTACAGTTATTGCTCTGAGCAGTGTAAATCTCTCTGAAAAGGAATTGATGATCATTGAAACACATTATTCAAAAAAAAAAAAATGTAAGCAATAGTATGAAAAATATGTTTAGAAGTTCATAGCTTCAAGACTGTAAAGAAGCTTTCCAGAAGATACAAATGCTTTACAGAATCGTATTCTCCCTCTTTCACAAAGAGACTCAAGAAAAATTTGCTTTTTTTGTATTTACAAGCTTTTATTTGTTATGGTCAGGAAGGATTTGTCTCCATAGAAAGCATAAACTCACTGCCTCCATCTCTGACAGAACTTCGGAAAGTATGAAGTCTTGACTGAATTTCACAAAGAGAAATCATTACAAACACAAACCATGACATAGAGTTCAATGGGTCATCTAGAGACAGGTTTCACACTTCTGTGTTAAAGAAGAAAAAGATCATGCAGTGGAACACGGAATGTGCCACAAGTAAGAAATAAAATCTTACAGAGCATGCACTGGTTTCATAAAACAATGAAGGTGCTCAAACCAAATTTCAGAGTATTTTCTGAGCTTAGTGAGTCTGGAGCCTCAGGAGGAACACTCAGCCATGATTTTGCAACCAATTACAAAAGCTATTCTACTTCTGTGGAATTTAATCACTGAGACCAAGGCAAAGTTAGTTGTAGCAACTTTCTGGAGTAAAAAGGCTTTCCAAATGAGGTACATGGACTTCTCACACTAATGCCAGACTTTTTCATTTTTACATATTTTGTTTGTTTGTTTGGGGGGTTTTGTTTGGTTTAGGAGTTTCTTTGATATTTTTTTGGGGGGGAGGGGTTGTGTTTTTATTTTGTTGGTTTGGATAGTTTTTAGATCAACGGTCCTAAAATAAAAGCAATAATAATAAAAGGAGTTGTCAGAACATCACTTCCTAATGCAGTAGTAAGAAATGAGAAAGGCAAAAAACAGGCTGGTTTTCCATTACCTTCTCAAATAAAATGACACCATTTTGTAAAATGTAAGTAAACTAATGAATGAGGGATATACATTCCATTGCTTCCTTAACAGCAGCTACAAAGTGGAATAAGTTAATTTCCATTAAATAAGACTTTCCTTGCCAAAAACATCTCAACAACTACCCCAGGCTCCACTAATCTCACTGTCACTTTACAAGTAACCTCAGTATGCTTTTGGGATAGAGGCTGTGGCATATATTCTGGAGAAAACTCAAAGTTGATGCAAGAAGGAGGGATGCTAGAAGTAGGATCCTGGAGACTCCACTCTCTGGAATACAGCTTTGCAGCCACTGCCATCTATTCAGCATTGCTTTGAGGAAAGATGAACCTAAGCTATGAAAGTTCTAACTCAATGTCTTTGAAAGAAAGAACCAAACCAAATCTTTACTCTTAAGAAATTACTTTTCTGCCAAACTTTGATGTCAAATCTCAAAGTTCAAGGGTTCAAATGAACAATTTTGAAATCCCATGTAAATCTATGTTGAACCTGGAGATTTTTCCCTAAGAAATTCCAAGGTTTGAAAAGTCACTGAAATTCTGTGTGGTTATGATAAAAAAAAATAAGAAACATACTTAACACTGATTTTCTTCCTTTGTCTTCATCACTATCCATCCTCTTTAGTAAAATGACTTCACAGTGCTTTAAAAGAAGCCTCACAGATTACAGGCTCCCTTTTCTTGAGAGCAAGAGGAGTAAGAGGAATACTCCCTGCGACAGAACAGACAGAGAGGCAGCTTGGCTACAGCAAGTCTGTCTCACTTGGGCTAACCCATAACATGATAAGGTCTGATGAATTTCCTACACTTCTCTTCCCAAAGCCAAGATACAAATAGTAAACTCTAATTTCACAACAGAGGCAAAAGAATTACATTAATGTGTGGTAGTTTTGCGTTTTCTTATTGTGCCCAAAACAAGAAAAAATACACATTCTCAAAATGGTAGAAAGAAAGTACCCCTCAGCCCACGCCAAGGGCTGGGAAGGGAGTGGGGGCTCCCTGGGCACCCTGCTTTTTGTTCCCTGCCATGAGAGGGCCCAGCCTGGCTGCTCGGTCCCAGCTCCCACACGCCAGTCCCAGCTTCTTTTATCCCAAGGGAGATCTGAAATACAGGGCTGTGGCTCCAACCGTGGTTTAAAGCTTCCCAGCTGCTCATCACAAAGGCCACAGCTAGGGCAGTTAAAATGGCAGAGATGCCATTGGAAGTATTCCCAATCTGCCAGACATCAAGCTCCTAGTGACCACTGAGGGTGACCACTCTGTCACTTCTTATAACACTCTGTCCTTCCAAGTTCCTTCAATACTGACAGAACTAAAGGGAAAGCTCAATCAAAAAAAATAAGCTTTTGCAGGAGAGTGTAAACCAATGTTAATGAAATCTTGTTTTCAGTGTATAGCTCATCCTGAGGAAATCTGGTCATAACACGTGACAAGCCAAAAAAAAGAAAGAAAAGACATTGCATTGCCCAAAATGACCACACTGAATTGCACACCTGAAATAAAAATCAGGGATAAAAATTCACATTTGAGACTTTGGCTGCTGATATAGGATATTACACCAGGTGCTTGCAAGTCAGTACCACAATACAAGGCAAGGGAAAATTATTTCTGAAAAGGCTTGTTAATGTAAACAGCAAATGCTTGCTATATGGGCATCACTGCAAAGGCATGATAAACATTATGTTCAAGGCAGGTCCCTAAAGGAGAGCAGCAAACCAGTTTCTTCGGGAAAGATGTAGAAGTCTGTAGAGCCCTGTTCCAGGGCTCCATTGAAACCCCTCTTTCAACCTGAACTGAACCTGAACAGGATGTGTTACCGGAATCAAATGAAAACTAACTGAAATTTAGTTGCAATTAGATTTGAAACAAAGCCATACCTTGACTATAGATTGTTTCTCTCAGGAGTGAATCAACTCACAACTGCTCACACCTCCACGTTGGTATGAAGTATGAATCTTTTACGTTCTCACAGTACAATTGGGACCAAATCTTGACCCTTAGATTAATTGAAACAACAATATTTCACAAAAATTACAAACATCCATTTAAAAAATAAGTTGTTCTGTTTTCCAAGGGGAAAAAAAATTGAGAAAATACTTTATGAAGAACAGAAAAGTTAATTATAACCATCCTAAAGGCAGTTGTAAGTGCCAAAGGCTTTAGTGAAGTCCACAAAGTCCTCAGCGGCTCACGCTTGACTGCCAGATATATGGTAGCAAGAAAATGGAAGAGATCATAAAAGCAATTCTACCACAGGTTCTAAAACCAAAGCTCTGAAAGCTATTTTCTTTGTAAGAAATTAGGAGGAAAAATGCAAACCTGCTGCTGCAGAAAACAAAACACAGTATTATCAATACTCGTTTTATAGTTCAACCGGTTGTGGCAGCAAATTAATATGGTTTTCCAAGAGTCATTCACAACTATAATCTCTCTTGGGGGGAGAAAAGCTTTGTATATGCCCAGCTACTACTGCAGTTGAGAACACAAAGATCTGGTTGAAATTAGCATGTTTTCCTTTGTGGCGACAGAGGCCTCTAAACACAGAAGTATTTGAATATTTCCAAACTGTTGCTGCATGTTGAAAAGTCTGTTTAATGTTTTTCAAAATAATGAATTGCATTAGCAGTATTTAAAATATGTATTAGAATCAAGGGGGTTGAGATTTGATAATCTTTCAGTTGTTGTTAATAATGTGTCTACAGACAACGCAAAGCACACTAGACATGTTATTGCTTGATACCAAACAGTATTTAATACATGTTTCAGCCCATCCTGATTATCTGCCAAAACACCTTCTGCATCACAAGATACTTCATGGTGTCATCGTTGACTGCATGGATCCTGCACTGCACAGAATCGCTATCACTGCACCTTGATTGACTCAAGATTCTGCTTCAATTACTAAAAGTTACTCCAATAGATTAGTGAAGTATTAAAAACTGTAAGCTTTAAAAAAATATTTTAAATTGGTGTACTGGAAAGGAACTGAGTATTCCCTGTATTCCTTCCAGTGTGTAAAGAGGTCATAATACAGTCATAAACATTTTTACCTTGTTTCTGATAAAATGTCATCACCGAAGAGAAAGTCACAAAAGAGAAGAAACAAAAATGATACCAAATATAACTTACAAACACAATATGACAAAGCAGAAAATATGCAGCTTGCTCTCAGAGTAGGTGTTAGTCCTGAAGAATCTCAGGAATTTTTTTACCTACACTACACATTAACCTGTTTCATTCAATCTTCTCCACCTGACTAATATTTGTCAAAAGACTGCACAAGAAGTGTTTCTGTGAGAAAGTTTTTTTTGTTTTATAACTGAAGGTTCAACAGCATTTGTTCTTCCATGAAAGGAGTTTTGAATTAGAAAATACTATACAGTTCTCTCTTCCAATACAAATTGTCTCAATATTCCTCCTTTTTTTCCTTTTAAGATCCATTTATCCATTTCTCTAAAATGGAGCTGTGGAAATATTTCTTTTGTGAACATATTCTGCATAGATTATAGAGCCTGAAAAGTTTCTGACTGAGTTTCAAATTACAGGCAGTGTCATGAGCATATGTTTGGGTGCATTAAACAATGCACTGAAATGCTACAATAGATTAGTAAATTTTAACTAAGATTAAGTTGGTGTTGATAACAGTTTCATTGCGTATTCTAAGGAAGTTAGAGTGTACAATTGAAAAAAAATACAATATACCATGTAACGTTTCTTTAATTTCCTAAAGAACTGCTGCTTATCTTTACATTTATCCATAAGAGATGAGCAGCTATTTGGAAGAGAGACATGGACAACAGCCTGAATGTTCACATGTGTCATGTTTAACAAGATGCTACAGTGGGAGCAACAGCTACAGAACAGTGTGAACTAAAGGCAACAAAATAGAATGCAACAACAGCAACATAACACCGTGTGCAACCCATAATATGTGCATTGGTGCCAGAGATCAGCATCTAAACAGCTAACACAGCTCTATGACCAAGCACTTGTTTCACAAGTTCTGCCAACTCTGAGTCCAGGGCTCCAAGGCAAGGGCTGAGACCTGACTTAAGTGCCTTAAAACTCCATCATTCTCCAAAAAAAAAGCAGGATACAGACAAGCAGAAACAGGAAAGGAAGAGAATGGTACATGCAACCTTCCGTTTTCCCCCTGTAAAGCTGAGGCATGACCAGCATAACTCCAGGTCCCACAGTGGCTGCCAGGCCAGTAGATACAGCCAAACATGTATATCCAAAAGGAAGTAATGAGAATTTTATTTTCAGTCTAATGCAATTCAGTATTTACCTTTTGTTTTGCACACTTGGTGTCAGAATCCTCCCATTTACCCTTTTATACAACAGCCATCTTCTTAAGGCAGGTGATGGTTACCAGCATTATCCATTCTCTCTGCCAATACTGTCACAGCAAAGACTGAAACCAGTGCCAGAAGCCCCTCTTCATTATGAAACACAGTGAAATTCAGCTTATAAGATGCAGGTCACTGCACAGTAGACAGACTTCATGAAGCTGTGTCTGAGCAAACAATCTACAGATGAAGAGAACCACCGTGCTACCAATCCATGGGTGAAATGCATTTTTCAGTATAAGTGATTTGATGTTCTACATTTCTTTGATAAACGCCTTTTTATAATTAATTTTCAGTACTATTTCAAAGACTAAGTTAGTCACGGGCCCCACCACTTAGGAGTATTTCAAGATTATTGACTGTTGTAACATGGCCATCAGCTTTAGTTCCCAACTGAATGACCTGTCTCATGACTTACCAACATACTGAGGATAAACTCAATGAAATGTAATTATTCTTCTCTACTAACCATGGTCATTAATACTCATTCATTCCTTGGCACTTCCACAGAGGGGGATGTGTGTGAAAATATAAGTCAAGACACAGACAAGAAAATAGTCTACTGTGGCAACCTACAGAATACATTATTGTTATGCTTTCTACAGTAGTTAAAAATTACCTGAAATGAAAGCCTGGAAGTAAGTAGGAAGAGTTACAGCTACCACATGTACACTTCACTTATTACGACTCTATACAAGTCGTATCCTCATGCAGTTTGAACATCACTTATTCGAATCTGCATTAAATCTCAACTTTTAAAAAAGGGCATAGGAAAAGCCTTAGAAAAGCAGGTGTTCAAAATACTGGCTGAAGTTAATCTCAAGAGATTCAGGTTGGGACATCTTTGAGGTTGTCCTTCCGTCCTTCTACGTGCAATGTGCTCACTTTTCCTCCACCTTATTTCTTATAAGCACCCCTTGCTCCCTCCTGATTTGAACTGGTATTTTGAGGCAGAGGACTGCTGTCCTATTACCTCTTTGTAATCCTAAAGGCTTTGCAGATTGATCCATTCACCCATTGAGCATTTTCAGTAGTGAGAGGCATTCCTAGAATGTTATTGAGAGAAAGGAATGTTATTGAGAGAAAGGAATGAAAGGGTTGAATGTTTGCATGTTTGCAGTGCTCCTTGTCTACTTGTAGAGATGCAAAATTACACAGAAGTGTCCCACAGATCTCAGAAAGCACCACCGAAATGCATACTGTGAGATCCCCTTGGACAGGGAAAATGAAGATGGACAAGACAAAAGAAGGAACTTTCAGAAGGATGGGAGATAATCTGGCTCAGTGCCTTTTGTCCTTAACTCCTAGGGACAGAAAGTTGCATGTGAAGAAGTTAGATGAGAAGTTCAGACACAGCAAATATCCCAGACAGGTAATATTCAATACTCAGAAGTTTGTTCTACTGCAGATGTCTGTTAAATTCTCTATCAAAATTCCCTATTAAAACTGAAATGCACAGACTTGTTCATTCCAAAATATCATTAAAAAAAAAAAAATCCCATGGTGAATCTACACTTGAGAATGAACCTGCCTTGAAAGGCAGATTGCTTCCATAACACAAATAACTGCCTTTTGCAATTTTTATGACTTTGATCTCAAAAATGTCTGGTTTATGTTCAGGTGGGTGGAGTAAAAAACAAGGCTGTGATGTATTGCATCATGTACATATGAGGGCAAACACTATCTGAAGTGGATGAATTGAACTGGTAAGACCTAAATCACAGTCAATTTAAGAAGTCTGTTTCTCCCTCCTAAGCAGTCAGTTTATTTAGAATATTTTCTTTCATCCAAAGACACGATATGTTTTCTAAGGATGTTTACATCTGAAGGCAACTGAGAAAACACAATGAATCTGCTTGCTATTTGTCCAGTATTTCTGGACAGTGAGAGGAGACAGTTATATTGTCATGGGAAACATATAAAAGTACACAGAAGGGGAACTGTAACATCACTTGAAAAATCCTTATCAGCCTGATCTTCTCCAGTCTGCCCACATGGCTTCTACTTAAGTCAGAGCTACAAAAACACACCAAAACTACAGAACCTCTGGCTCTCTACAGTAGTAAGACAGCCAAATCACTGACTATTAGATAATTACCTATATCCATATGAAATTTCAGCAGGGCAGGATTAACCTTACTGCAACATCCTTAATTGCTAGAGTCTATCTGCTCAATTTTTTTTCTGTGCATTCTGAAATCTGAACATTTTGGACTCTATCAGAAGGTGTTCCTTCTGATCATCAGCTCTCAAAGAAACATTTGGCCTATCTTAGAGATCACTTTTCCTTTTACTGGCTTTATATTTTATCCAGAACACACTCAGCAATACAACTTTGACCATGTGAACAAGCTTCGTGCTACAGGATACAGAACTCTACATAGCTAATTAGGAGAAGGGAGTCCTACAGAGATACATACACACACAGCTCAGTGAACAACTGCCTTGAAGACTGGATAATTTCTTTGTTCATCCAACACTACCCTGACCATTCCCATCCTCACATCCATGACTCCACAGTCTGCAGCATATATATCTGTGTGCTAAAGCCATGCAAGTGACTCTCACTAAAGACAACAAAAATAACTACTTTTAGCTGCTTGAGTCTGCTCAAACCACTTTCCTCTGCTGGATTTTTTTACTTCTCCTGCGTCTATATTTCTAACCTCTCTTTATATCCCACTGGGTATGTAGTAATAGTTAGAAAGTTAGGAATATTATACTAATATTATACTATGTGTGACAGCCAGCTCTTCTAGGGCAGACATCATGTTTGTGGGTGTTGTATGTTGGGAAGCCCCTTGTCTCAACTACACAGAGCACAGCAATATTGAAGATGTGTGAGATATACCCACAGTCCCTGGTTCCAAGTAATTTCTTTCTTGCATTTTTATTTGTGCAATGCAGATGTTTAACACTGACCAGAACTCTATTAAAGTGCTCATGGCTAGAAACATAAATGGATGCATTACGAATCAGATGCCTGTAAATGTCTTCATAAGGTCCAGACCAGAATCAGACCCTGAAAGTACACTTCTCATAAGATGTTGAAATGCTGTGCATATATTAGTCAACACAAAGAAAAGCAGAAAGAGTATTGTGGAAGTACTTACAGAGTAGTCACAACAAGAAAAACACACTCTAGTGTACAGTTACTGATGATGAAAGCCCTTGATTACATCAGTGAAACCATTAAGAGTTATTTACCCTACCAAGACATTCTTCCTCAATATCTCTCTCAAATAAGAATTATTCTGATCTAAATGCAGTTTAAGATTGATTTAAACTAAATTAAGAGATCTAGTAAAGGTTAAGCATGTTATAATAGGATCATGCATTAATTCTACCTTAATTGATTGTGGCTGAGCCCTCTGTTCATTTTGCTTCAATAAAAGCAAAGGGATTGAGCAGAACTTTCTAAGAAAGGACACCACAGCAGCTCCCTCACAATCCAATGCAGCAACACAGCTAAAGCTGCTCAGACTGAGGCCATGGATCCTCCAAGGCTGTCTCAGGGGTTAGTGGTGCAGCCACACTGTATTACATCTGCCAGAGCAATAACAAAAATGTCTGGGTTAGGCTCTGGGGTTTTGAGATGGTATTTTTGTTGTGGTTTTTTTTCCTAAATCTTCATATATCCTCAACAATCTTTAAATAGGGTTAAGTGGGAAATCAAGCAGTGAGTAGAGATAAATCTTATCTTACTTGTATAATACTGGTTTAGGTTAGGGAAAAAAAGCTGCTGGTGAATTTCTGTTCCCTGAGCATCTGTCACAACAGACAAAGGAGCTTGCTAACCAAACTAATTTCAGGCAGAGTTATATTTATTCAATTTTTGCTTTGCTCTTTTGGAACAATATATTTACATAACAAGTATTGAAGAAGGAGTATTCTGTTGCATAAGATCATGAAGTCTGAGCAATAGCAGACGGCCAAAAAGGTAATTTCCCACACAGAGCCCCACCCACGGCAATGCAAACACTCCAAATGTACCTTTTGGGCTACATTTCATTACATTCTGGGTAAATACTGCAACATCTTATAAACAAATAAAAACTCTCAATCAGAAATGCTGTTTTACTAAAATTCCTTTCTCCTCAGCCTACAACTACATACTTGAGTCACATGTTGACCAATACCTTCAGATAGTTCTATTTCATGCTATTTTAAGACTGACCTTTTATGCAAACTGCTGTTAGTTATATGGAGGCCAATGCAATTAAAACAGTTTAACTGGAATTTCACCAGAATTTCATAGAAGGGAGGTCTCAGGAGTTATTAGAAACATTAATAAAGAAGAAAAAAGCCTCTGTAGTCCAGCTGAGAGGTATAACCTCTGCACCATCTAGTGCTAGCTGCAACAATCACTAATACCATAAAAAGAAGCACCCCCAGTCACAGTAATTCTGTTTAATATATAATGTTGATTGACAGCACAGCCTATCAAAATGTCTCTTTGAACACAGAAGATGAAAACTTATTGTTTTCTAAGGTGACAATTAATAGTGTTTTCCCCTACTTCATTAAAGATTGTCTTCAACAGAAATAAAAATATGACTTTAGTACCTGAACGAAAGGAATGAGGCTCTATTCGTTTACGCTAATTTCCTTAGATCTTCTGATGGAAAGCAAGAAACATTTCTGAAAGCAACTGAAACAGGAGAAGTTACCCTTGATGGGTTTGTGCTGCAACATCAAATTGCAACAGGAACTCAAAGAATGGATTTTCTAATTTAATGAAATATAGTTTGGTGAATTGTTGATTTCCTCAAAAACAAATGAATGTTCAGCCTCTCTGAAAGAAGAATCATGGACCTAGAACCTGATTCCAGGATAAGAATAAAGTTTCTACATTTCCATCTCACGAGAGATCCTCATATGCCAGAACCTTGAGATAAGAGTGGTTTTTTTCTGAAGAAATATATTGAAAAATCTAGAAGAATGTTAAAACCCATAAACCTTAACCATAACTGTAACCCAGCCTTCAGAATTGATTCTTTGTTGGTTTTTTTTTCCCAGGGAAACCACATTTTAAAATACAAGATGTTCCCAGCTTTGAATCACTGTATATCATTCACTGTTTCTAGCACCTCTATGGCATTTATATTACTTTGAGATTTCTAATCATCTATTATTCAGATTATTATTCATTAAGAATGTGAGAGCAAAAGCAGCAACTCTGATTCCTCTGTTTCCCCACACAACAGGCTCTGAATGATCAACAGTAATGCTCTACTCAGGTATGTGTTGCCTCGATTTGGAAGAGTCCCCTTTCCTTTCATGGGAACGTTCAGTCCTTCAAAATCTATGTTGAAGCCACAGATATCAACTGGTAAACTTAACACAAAGAAAATGCAAGCAACAAGTATCTATGAATTACTGGAACAAACTATCAAGGGAAATAACAGATGACTCCATGGATGGGGTTCACATCGAGTCTGTATTCCATTTAACTCGATACAAGTCCTTAGGCAAACAAATATAAATACCAACTGAAGGTTGATTGCCTGTGAAGAACAGGACTCCCAAAACATTAAATTTTTCCTTGAACTTTATTAGTTTGATTTCATGTATCACAGTATCCAGTCTTCAGATGAAAACAATACACTGCTACTATTCTTCTGGGTGGTTCCCAAAGTTGCCACACAAAGGCTCATATATGAGGGTATTCCAATATGTCTCAACTTCTTTCAGTCATTAACTTAGGGAACATGAGCCACGTTAATGGAGTTAAGTAAAAGTATGGATGTAGTGTTTAAATGGATCCAGTGTTTAATTAGAAAAACTGACCTCAAGCTGTAGAAATTTTGCCCCAAATGAGAATGTAAACTTCAGGATTTAGAGCTCCTACTTCATTTCCTGAACTTGAGTCGAGTTCCCTGTCAATTTCTCATGCTTTTTTCCCAGAATAAAAAAGGCACAAAAAATTTGAGGGTTTTGTCAATTTTTAAGTCTAGGTTCTGCAAAACATATCCTAAATGGTAACAGCTATTACATTGCAGGTGTAAATAAAAATGGAAGGAGGGGACAACAGTTAAAGGTGTAATGAATACAGTATGAGCCTCATTCTTCCAACCTGTGAGGAGTAAAAATTTGCAATGCTCAGTAAATACAGGGTTTGCTTTCCTCATAGTCTAGTCTCCTGCCTTCCAAAATGGTTGCTTAGGGAAAAAAAACCCTGTATGTGCCCTTGGGCTCCAAGAAGACAGCAATAAAATATCAGGCTTAAGACCCAATAAACGAACACAACCTACTCCATAAAAATCTAGTGCAAATGTTTAATTGATTTAAAAGTATTACTTACAAAAAAGTATATTACTTAACAAAAAACCCTACAACTCTCAATTTAGTTTGCAACTCAAAACAGAAACATTCTTGTAGCACATAAGGAAAAAACATAAGCAATAGGACTGGACACAAGTATTATTTTATGTATTCAAACACCTTCAGACATAATGTGGAGCAAACAAGATTTTTTTTTTCCTTAGTCAGTCTTTAAGAATAAAGAACACTGGAAAAATATCCTCCTTTTACCTTTATAAGATTTACCTAAATGACTTGTAAATCCAATCCACAATTTATTATTCCAGTACATTCTTCAGAACCCTTTCATTTCTCTTCATTCATTTTATATAATTATAAGAGTAACAAATAAAATGACCTGGTAGCATTTCCAGATGAAAGTCTGGAAAGACAGAGGAATCTTCTCAAATTGCTTTAGAGAAAGGTCATAGTAAAAACAGACACATGATCCTCATAAAAGCATTTTTCCACTGTGCTTAAGGAGAGCACCAACCAGCACAGACCCACATAAAACAATGTAAGCTTAGAGAAGTTTTGCACATCTGCAGTGTCAGGAAAAGATCTCTCTGGTCTTGGATGATAGAACTGATACATCAGAGTAAATCTAGCCACATTTATCTGATGACGGACCTTGCTAATTAGGATCATATTAAACCACCAGTTGGCCAACACATCAGTTATAAGTCTGCTCAGTTTATTAACACCACACTTTAATACTAAATCAAGTGAACTTTCAGTGAGAGCCAAACATCTGTGTGTACACATCCCTTCTGAGGAGCACTCTCTCCCTCTGTGCTGGCAGCAGTTCTTCTAACTTTTTAGACAGATACTTCCTGGAGCATTCTGAGAGCTGTGGGTCTCATCAGCATCAGTCCCAACCCAGCAAAGTACCTGGGGTCACGCATGGTATCAACAGCCTTATCTGACAGGACTGCAGACACCCACCTTCCCATTTCAAAGAGGACCTGAGGAGAAGGGACTGCTGTCCCAGATAGCTGCAAACCCTATGTCAGAGCCTGGTTATCAGATAGCAACAAAGCAATTTCTTGAAATGATTCATTTCTTAATACTCTATAAACACAATCTGAGACTTTCTAAATACCAACTCCCTGCTTCATCTCTACACACGTGTTTTTTTAAATCCAAAGCCTGGAAAACATTTCATAGTGGAAGAGGCAAAACCAAAACAATGCAGGAAACTGGAGTATCCAATTCCGTTGTACCACTGACTAAATTCTCCTCTGATACTATTTGCATAGACAAGTATGGTGTGAGAAACATGCAACACTAAGTCTTTAGTCATACTGAAAGGCCTGCAAAAGAGAAGAGAATAGAGAAAATAAGAGTTGAACAGTCCCTGCCTGTGGAGAGGAGCATTTGCAAAGCCAGCAGTGCATTTTCTGTCAGATACCAGACGTGGAAAAGCCAGACACTTTTTTTCTAGAGGTGAGGCCATTGGTAGTGACAAACCCTGTGATACATAGGGCAAAGGAACTTTTTGTAGATTCTACATGAGCCCAAGAAGTAGGACAATTTGTCTCTTGAGATATCTTGCTGAAATTGCAAACTGTGGAGTAACATAAAAACTCATCTAAAACTCATCTAAAATTCCAGAGCTAAACTCAAATGCTGCTAAGGCATTTAAACACATTACTCCTATTGAGTTTGGGGTCAAAGGAGGAGTCACCATGCGTACCTAATACCACTGAGAACCTGAATCACAGCTAACACCCAAGCTTTTACAAAGCCTATATAACATGTACACCAGAAGGGAGTACTGTCAATGTTTGTGTACATTTCATCACTCATTTGAGAGAAGGCAGCAGTTTAAGGGTTTTTTCATTGAGGAATACGAGGAAATACCCATAATTCTGATTCACTGTGGCCCAATGCACTGCACTCAACTGTTGCTGGTTTTCACATCTGGGTAATCTTTACTGCTTATTGCAATAGGATGGTTTTAATGAAAATGTTTTCATTGTGTGTCAGGTCAGTGACTGGACTAATCTATAGCATTGTCATAGCCTCACAAAACAGGACAAATGGAAATAGAACTTATCGCATCTGATGCCTTTGCTATCCAAACACACAAAACCTACAGAAGTGAATTTCTGTTTATTGGATTCAGTCCAGAAATCCACAGGCAGACTAAATTCCCATTGATTCTACTTATGAAGAGCTGCAGCTTTAGATAGGGCTGCTCCTCTTGATTAGTTAGACAGATTTAAAAGAGTTTAATTACCTTAGATTAATCAAGCACTGAAGTCTGACTTCACTGAAGGCTAATAAATCCTAATTAACAAGGATTATCTCCAAATATCTATTGAAGACTAACCTAAGTTATCTTTTGGCCACAGGAGCTAATTTGTCAGTAAAAGCCGTTTTAGACAATGAGATCAGAAATGATTTGTAGGCAACATTTTTTAAGAAAATCTTCTTAAAAAGATAACTCTTTTACCCTCAATATCAAGACTAATACCATTCACCAGGCATATGATCTAACACCATCTAAACAACACTAGAAGATTCCTAACAAATTACTCAATTCAGAATGTTTCCAAATTCTCAAGCCTGCCACCAGCTTCAATGAGACTACATTAACAATTGTCTGTGTATCTTTTTAAAATCCTAGTCAAAATATTTAAGAATTCAGAGCAGGTGGAAAAACCTCAAGGCATATATTTTTAATATATATTTTATATCTGCATATATAAAAATAAATATATATTACTGGAACATGTATTTTATATATGTATTTAATATATATATATATTTCAGTCATAGTATTAGTGTGAGATATTTAGCTTAGCACAAAAAAACCTATGTGCTTGTTCCCTTACATTTTCCGTGCTACCAATTAAACTATAGAGCTTTCTTCCATCTAGAAAAGGATGAACCTTCTCTCTTAAAAACAGAAACATCTGTTTTCTCAAGACATCTGCTAAAGAAGCGAGAGCAGGATGTAAACTGCTTAGTCAAATAGTTTAAAGATAATGAAGAAATAATTAATTACAAGGGAAAAAACTATAAGATTAAGATCTGCTTGTAATTAGCTGTACTCAAAATGCCAAAACACTATGCTCCGAAAAATATAATTAATGAGTTCTTGAGAGCTCCTGGTGATTCTCACTAATGCAGTGATAAAGGGTGCTGCAATCTGCTCCAAATGTTTACTAGGCAGGACCTGTGGAGCTGGGTTCTCTTCTTACAGCCAGGCATATGCTAGAACAGTATGTTTTCATGCTGTGCCCAGGTCCCATTAGACTTGGCAGAGCCATAACCTGTGGATTATGAGGCTTGCACACAGCCAAAGGCAGTTTTACCAGCACAGCTTGACTTGGTCCAAGCACAACAGCATAAGAATATATTATGTTTTGGGGCACTTGTGGATTTCATTGATGAAGACTACATTGGATCTGATCCTTCACAAGCTAGTAATTTATTATAAGGTATGGAAGTCCAAGAAACATGTCATTTACATTTATTTAACAAGAAAGGGGAGAGACTATGTCCAGTTACTGTTCTTCCAGTGCTGAGTGTTTTTAAACACACAAGGACCAAAACTGAAAAATAAAAAGATGAACTCAAAATACAAGCGTGTTTTTCTGACTGATTTAATGGCAATCAAACTGTTTATGTTATTTCACTTTGTATTCCTATCCATGATGGATGCAAAAGTTTCTTTTAACCTACTGGTTTTAAAAATTGCCACTTCTTCCCAACTTCATATCTTCCAATCTTAGAAATAAAACCTTTTTGCTGTCTTTGCTGTCTCCTATCAGGAGAGCAAATGAGAGATACGTGCAGCACTCCTAGGGGAAACTACAGGATGGCCCAGTCTTTGATGGTGGAGCCAGATGCCAGTTTCAAGGCCTCTCCATAAGCTAATGGCAGAGAAGAGCAATTTCACAGCCCCACCATACAGGGATAATCAGCACGAGGCAGGACTGAACCAGCAACTTCCACCATCTTTAAACTGCCTGACTAGACACTCCAGAACAAGCCTCCTCCATGAGGCCAGATAGCTCCTAAAGGCAGAGCTGTTCACCCTCCACAGCAGCACTACCTTTTTGTGTACATGCTACAGGACAGGAGGGGGAAAAAAGAAATGACAACAGGGACTATTTCCTCATATCACATAAGAAACCTTACCAAGACCAATGCTATACATAGCAGTTGGTGAGCTGGGTGAGCAAAAGGGAAGTCAATCACCTCTTTTGGCTCCTCATTTTTTTTCCTACTGCAACTTTTTCTTCTACACCAAAGGAGGGTTAGGAAGACACTTCCTCTAGTTATCTACTTTGGCACGTAAAAAGAAATCAGCTTCAGACAGCACTGGGCTTACAGCCTGCCAGTTGGACCATTCAGATACAGACTACTCTGCACATTTAAAGGGCATTGTCAGGTGAGATCATAAAATTCCGCAGTTTCCTTTCTATGTTTCTTTTTCCTTCAGATAGTCAGAAAATTTAGAAAATTTTTTTTTTTATTCTAATAGAGTAATACTGATTTGTAGAAACAAATTTCTACAGCAACTGATACTGTCACAAAACTTTCAATGAAAACCAGATACAGAAGACCAGCCAGCCCACCCACAGGCAAGCTCCTGAGGGGGCAGTCATCTTGGCAGACATTCTGAGCTCAGTTTTGAAAAGAAAAATTAGTCGGTAACATGAAAATTTCCACAGTATGGATGATCCAGTTCCCACACAGCTTCCATGTTAATTGGCTGGTTAAAAAAAAAAAAAAGACAACAACAACAAAAAAGTATCTAAAATGTAGGCTCATCCTCTCAGGAAATCAAAACCAACAGTCAATAGCAGTCTTCACCATTTATCAGGACACATTGTACCATCAACTAAATTAAATGCAGAGGAAAGACTACCATCACAATCACAAAGAAGGGGGTAGTAAAGTGCTGATTCTCCTGGAGAAGAGAGGGAAAAGGTTTGTATCCAACTCTTAACAGGGAGTGGAGAAGCTGCTCTTCACTTATATGTCCTTTCCTTTGAGCTCAAGCCTTGAAGTGGAAAAACGTTTACACAACCAGCTTATCCACCTCAACACAAAGAATGAAAATTGTCATTTAATATTGGCATAAACCCTCTAGGCATGAATTATTCTCCCTACAATTTTTATACAGGTACTTTGAACACTATTGATAAAACAATCTCCCTTCAGCTAGCAGTGAAAACAAATATAACCCTGATGAAAAGGTCAAAGATTATTTCTATATACAAACAAACAACAGCAGGTCGTAGCCTCCACACTCCCTTTAAATTAAAAGCTGAAATTTTAATATAATCACAACTTCATCAGATAATTCAGAATGTTTTTCACACTGAATAACACAGGATAGGGATGCTTCCAAACTCACAATAATTAAGCAAGTCCACTCCTGCTAACTCATAAAACTAGATTAGAAAATGGAGTTATTTTATACATTTTCCCCTGAAAATCTGTTCCATGAAAGACCAAAACTGAGAACACTGCTCTCTACATTTCACTTTCTGCACTGGCAGCTAACATACGTATCACATCCATATGTACATACACACATTCTGATGTACACATGTGCTTATCTTTCCAGTCAGCTGCAGAACTATTCATCTTAGCTAGGCAAGCCCTCTCTGGGGATATGAGCAGTGCTCTCCTGCCTAAAGAGATGAGATCCAAAAATAAGTCCATGCTGGTTTCAGGCAGAAAGTACTCTGACCAGCCATATTGAATAAACTAATTTCAAGTAGCCCAGGATTAACAGCTGAAAGCCTTCAGTGGGGATTCAGCCAAGAGGAAGGAGAGAAGGTTGCTCCTCCATAGGAAGCCAGGTAGACTGAAAATCAAGCCAGGACAGGATACCTCTGGAACGCAATTCCTTGAGAGGTAACACAATAATGGGACCTGCTAATTTCTGATTCAAAGGTTAGTGACATTTTTTGTTCTAATTGGACTGTTTTGTTTTCCTTCTGTTTATTCAAACTACCCCATAAGATGATAAATCTTAGTTTGCCCACTCTAGAAAGTCAAGACCTGACTGCAGAAGGATTTTAGAATTTTCATCCCTCCTGCAGTTTGGCCACAGACATTACAAAGTGTGCTTCTGAAAAATATCACTATCTTCAGGATCCACGTGGAACCACAGTCCTACTTAGACCGACATCAGATAAGAAAATTAAGTTTTCTTAAATAGCAACAACAGCAGAGAAGTTAGTACAATTGTTTCATTTCTATGCACTTTCATGTGACCAGAACAAAGTATTCTCATAGCACACGTCATAGTATTCTGTTATTTGAAAATAAGTTTGGACTTGACAGGTTCTAAGCATACACAACTATTTAGAAGTCACCAAATTAAGAAACTCCAGCACTGAGGAAAACAAGAAACAAAAACCTCAGAAGTTTCCTTCTGAGAGATTTAGTCATTGTAACAGTTTGATTTCTCTGTAAAAATCTGGTGACCCAAAAAAGATGCCTTTCACAATACATTAAAAGATCCAGGACTGCCTTACATATCTCCAGCGACTCTACATTTTCAAGCAGAAAACATGAATGGAAGACAAAGTGATTATCAATCTTTTGTACTCTGTATTGAGCAAATGCCAAAAGTGCTTGTTTCATCACAATAACAGGTCAAGTGATTTTTTTTTGTTTTGGTTGGTTGAGAAGGATTTGTTTTATAAAAATATAAGCTCTTTCTTCTTTCTTTGACAGTCAGCTCTTGAA
Organism: Manacus vitellinus; assembly: GCF_001715985.3. Lineage (NCBI taxonomy): Eukaryota > Metazoa > Chordata > Aves > Passeriformes > Pipridae > Manacus > Manacus vitellinus. The sequence goes on from NW_021940773.1 coordinate 2,033,934, forward strand.
AGTCAAGCCTGGCACGTTTAGATCCTTCTACACTTCCACACCCCTTAGTAAATATTTTTAATTGAGCAACTTCTGTTATGTGCTGACAGGTATAAGGCTCCAGAACAGGAACTTAATGAACTCATTACAAAGATGTAATAAAACTTTCTGATTATACGTGAATACAAGGACAGAGACAAAGAGTGAGGATGGCCAAGAAAAAGGCTTGACTATCTGATGGAAGTGTCTTGGCTATAGCCAGTGTAATAAATAGCTGTACTGCAAGTTACACATTACAGAACTTCTTACTCCCCCGTGCCTGAGCGCACCCCTGCCAGAATCATTTTACTCCCCTAGCCTCCAAAAACACTCCAAACCAATGTACTCTGCATATTTGTAGCACCTCTGGCTAATACCCCTAATTGCTGCCTCTGATTTGGCATCCAAAGAATTGAATTTGTCTACATAAACACACTCAGAACTATTTGTTTCAAATGCTGTTCGTGTTACAGAAAGTAAGTTACACAAAGAAAAACGCATTATGTTTGCACTGTCACTTTCCAAAGCCATATGACAGTATGTTGCCATCTTCTTCAAAGTAGGGAAATATTTTTTCCACCATCAAGTGAGTGTTATTTGATGAAAGAAAAGCTTTACTAGCTCACAGATAATGAAGCATTTTTAGCAATGTCTCTCATCTACAGCCAAAGGGAGGACAAGCAAAAGCAAATTGCTTTTTCAACCAAGTAAAAAAAATTTTTTCATTTATTTTTATGTGTTCCACTTCTATTATCATTCATGGTATTTTTCATTCTCGTGATTATGTGAGCAGATACAATATTGTAACTTTCTAGCTTACCTGCCCTTATTCAAAACTCATTCCAGCAAAAAAGTATTACTTTCATTTAAAATTAGTCCAAGAAGTACCTTCATTTTGGGGCTCTCTGACAAAAGAACACATCAGTCCCTCTGTATCACAACACTTTTCAAGTACTAACATAAATGGCTTTGGTGAAATAAGTTGGGAGTTCTAATACTGCTACTTTTGATGAAAGTCAACATAAGTTTGGTACTAAACCCAGAACAGCAAGATTGAGAAAACAAAAACCTTTGAAACCATACCCAATTTTACACTACTTCAAAGCTGAACTATATTGACCAGGTGGAGAGAGAGTTTCCTTTTCCAAGGCCTGTACCACACAAGCTCAGTCAAGAATTCAAGGACATTTATCTTCAGTAACAGATCAGAGGAACATTATGACTTACAGTCTAGTAAGTCTGACTTCCATACTGTATTTATGGAAACTGTAACAAAGAATAAACAATAATGAAAAAATATGATATATTGTGGAATATTCAAAATAAACTCTTGAGTTTTTTCAAGGAAATATGAACATGTGTGCAAGGATCACACAGTAGATAGAATTTTTAATTTCCAGGAAGGTGCTTGTTTGTTTGTTTGTTTTTACAAACTTTACACCAAAGGCCATGGAACAAGAGAGAACATACTCTCCCAGACTAATTCCTGATAAAACAGTAAGGATAAACAACAGGTATAAATGCTCATATTTCATAACAGCTATAGAGGTAAATTGTAGAACTTCCTTGTGGAAGCAACTGAGATTTTAATCGCTCAATATGGTAACAATTACAGGGAAAACAGTGAGGTTTGCACATTACAGACAAGCATATTAACAAAATAAATAAAATCAATATTTTCTAGAACTAAAGCTAACTGAGAAGAGTACCAGAAAAAAAGTGCACAATCCTAGGTTGCATGCTAGAGAACTGCACATTAATGCACATGCCCTTAATAATGGGCTCTAAATTAAGCCATTCCTAAACACCTAGTCAAACCTGGAGTCACCTTGGTTACTTCATCTAGTTCAAAAAGCATAGAAAAATGTGGCCTTGTGAATCAGAGATACAAAACAGCTTCACCCACCAGAGCAGAGGCTATAAAAAAGAATGACTCAATAGTATGGAATACAGACAGCTCTTTGCTTGATCACGTCACAAGTCTGTAAAAATGGTGCAGAGAAAGTCATAGGGTGCAATTACTCACTTTCTCCTCAAAATGAGAAGTAGGGGGCATTTCATGTAATTACCCACAGACCTGGGTTAAGACAAAAAGAATAAACCACTTTTCAGACAGCACAAATTGTGGAACTCTGCCACAGGACAGTGGAAAAGTTAATATGCAAATAGACTCAAAGGGGAGACGAACAATTCACAGATAATTGGTCTGTTGGTAGTTACAAAATATAAAGAACCAGACAGGATCTTTAAGCCAGTAAGTTGGTAAAAAGTCACTAAACAGAAGTTGGGTGAAACTGGGCTGGTGAAGACAGAACTTATTTTGTCTTTCCTTAAGTACACAGAAAGCCAGTCAGGAACAGCACAGTAGATGGGGGAATTCTTGGTCTGACCCAGCATTGTCCATCATGGGACCTTAGAACCACCATCGCTGAATTGCTGAGCCAAGAGAACTGTGGTCTGTATCCACCACTGTCATAGATAATAGGTACCATCTTACTTTGCATCACCACATACACATCAGATGAAGTTCTCTATAAGTTTCAACTTTCTTTGAAGTTTGCTGATGAAAAGGGCTGTAGGGACAAAATAGAAAGAGTCAAAACACAACTTTCACTTGCATGCTATTCCCCTTCAGAGCTGATAGTTTGAGTCAATCTAAATTTCCCAGAATCCAGAATTTGACCCTAGGCTATTAATGGTGATGTGGGGGCATTCTCATCTCGTGGCTAGGCTTCGCGAACGAAGATTTGGGAAGGGCTCTACCCACGTTTGTTGCAAGTGCGTTGGTGGCTAAAAAGGCCAATACGAGACAGGCATGTCCGGTTGCAAAAGGCACAGCAGAAAGACTCCTTAGGTGGTATATTCTGCAAGGCACGATTCTTTCTGCGTTGCCTTTTCTCTTCCAGGGTGATCCTGCATGCTTTCTCAAAGGCATCAGCAGCGTTATAGATGGGGTGTCTCCAGGCCTCCCGATTGGAGGCCAGAGTAGACCAGTTATGGTGATCAATATGGCCAAGGCTGAGATGTTGTTTCAGGGAGTCCTTGTATCTTTTCTTCGGGGCATTACATAAATGGAAATAGACGTAGCATGCAGGAAAGCAGTGGAACAATTGTATGAAATTAGTGTATGAAATTAAGACTGGCTCTCAGGACTCTCTTTTAACAGATTTAGTTCAGGATAACACTACCTGATCAGCATTAAAGCTACTAGACACAAGACAAAAATCAACCTGTAGTGGACTATATATATCCAAAAAGAGGCTACAGTCACAGCACTTCGACTAGGAATGTTTAAATCATTCTGTGTCTTTAACTATGGTACACTTGGGACTATTTTGAATTATTGGACTTGGCCAATTATCTTCCCTTAGTATTGGTGAAATAACACATGAGGAAAATGAAAGAACTTATCAGTGAATCTCATTCAGGAATTTGATTCCCTGTATTTTTCCTAATACTCCATCATGACTTAAATAAAAGGCTGAGGGTTATTCTTACCTAGCTCCCTTTTTTTGGCCAGTGTTCAAAAAATAAAAAAAAAAAAGGCATAAAAAAAAAGTCAGCCAACTGTATAAAGTTCATTCTGAAAGTCTTTTTTTCAAAATATGCTTGGTCACTTGGTGCTATAAATACAATTGTGTAGAAACCAGTGTTACAGCATACCAATTGTTATTACTACTTTGACATAATCAAAACATCTACCATGTTCCATATTAACTGTTTTTCAACCAAATACAGCAACATGGCCAAGGCTCACAACTCAAAAGCGTGAGCCCTACAGAAGCAGGACAACATGTAAGGAAGCAAGGAAACCAGCCCTGTCTTCGCTAACATGGGGTAGGCAACTGCTTCTGCTACCAGACAGACAGATTCCCTCAAACAAGTCAGCACTTTCCATCTGCCACAAAGAGGAATCTCACCCTTGTTTTTCCTGTATTACCATTTAAAATGACATTTGGAAAACAATCTACAATATTAGAATTACTATATAATCTTTAATCAGTTTCTGCTACAACTGATTTGCTCTTATACAGAATTTCAGGACATTCTTTTCCATTATTCTTTACTTTTGTTTTTAATACTGGTGCCCTACCCCATTGCTAATTGTTTACTTTCCCCCTCCTCTCCCATGGAATCTTGTTTGGCCAAGAGCATCTTATTTTTCATGGAAGTACTAGTGGGAGGTAGGATCGCAGAGTCACAGCAATTAATGATAAACAGATGCTATTTACAGATTAGTCTAAGTATTCCACTGACAGAAGAAAACAGAGCCCATTTTAAACCTCTGTAAAGTCTGGACATATCTTTCCCTCTCCTTCATGATTCCTCTGCTAGCATCTGGGGGGGGGAAGAGAGTGTTTTGATTTGTTTGGTTTAGAGTTGGGCTTTTCTTAAGTTTCTTTTTGTACACAAGAAATTTGAAATGTTGTGACTGTTTTCTGTATTCCATCACATGCATAAAATACATTTTTTGCTGCAAACTTCTGAGAAACTTTAAGCCATTACATAGCACAGAAGAACTGATATCTGTTTAACTTTAGAAGCACAGCGGAGATGAGAAAGCTTCCTGTGTTCTCAGGTTAACTTGTGCATAGGAAGACAAAAAGCAGAAAGAAATAATGTCCACAAGATATAAATGAGAGAAAGCAAATAGGATCTGACTCTTCTCTATACCCACGCAACACAGCAAACAGATAGAAAAGGTATTAAATCAGAACAGCAGCATTTTACACTATTTTAAATGACACACAGTGCAAGGCAAGGAGGAGCGAGTCCCACAGAGGAAATGCGGTTTGCCCAAGGTCACACATCAAGTCAGTGGCAGAAGTTAGATGAGTTCCCTGCTTCTGACCCTTCACAAACTGACAGACCATGCTCCCTTGTGGCCTCTCCCTTCCAGGACCTTCCTGAAGCTTTTCCACTGCAAAAATGAAAAGGAAAAAAAAAAATTAGAAATCTGCTGTAAGAAACAGATGGGGGTATTTTTGTGATCTCTAGCCCAGTACCTGGAGCCTTGTTTATACCGTAACTTTTCGCTCTTCAATCAAAGGAAATAAAACAAGCATTTGTGTCTTTAGAAAATACCAAATAACTTCCTGGGACATACGTTATACGGCATATGAACTGAGAAACACTTTTGATCATAACCTTGGGAGCTACAAAGCACAAAGTAGTGTAAAGTTTATGCTCCTGAGATTTGTTTCCTGATGTAACAGCTACAAGAATTCAGTATGTATTCACTGGGAAAATCATGAAAGGTGGAAAGTGCATAAACATATGATTCCTTTAACTTTTATTACATGCATATACAGGGTCTAGTTTTCACTTAGCAGACGGTACAATGTAAAGAGAAAACTCATTTTCTAAATATCCCACCGTGAAAAGGTATTATCCTTACAATTCAAAGACTTCAGTTAATCTAGGATAAAAGATCAAGTTAACAAGCATAACAGCCACTCTACATAGGCTAGATACAAACCTTCCTAATTTGGTTATTTGTATTCTTAAACTGTTTAAAGATACAGGCAGAAACTTGGAAGAAGTGGCTGTTCTCGATTCATTCGCACCTCTCCTGTGCCATCTACTGCTTACAAGTTGTTATTGACACTATAATACTTAGTGCAAGATTCTGCTGACCATTGCTTCCCTGCTTGTAGAAAGATAGACAAGAGAAGACAAGCTTTCAAATTCGAACTTCAGTAAGGTAACGACTGAAAACCGAAGATAAATTTTACACATAAATAGATTAAAAATAAAAGAAAATTTTTTTAAAAATTACGCCTCAGTGTGGGAATTCAGCATATAGTTGTGGAAACACCACATTAAAAAAAACCAAACACAACACTGTTTCCCCGTAGTCACGTGCAACTGAAATGCAAGCAGCACATAAATTCCTGTTAAAGCATCTGGGTGGGGAAAAAGACACAGGGGAAGTCAAACCAAATAATCTTTTCATGCATAGCTCTTCCTTTCTGCTCACTCTGTGGTCTGGCCCCTATATTGTATCTTGTCAGAAGAGCCACTAATAGCACAGGTTGCAAAAACCTACCCAGTACTTTTCTCCCCAGCTTAAACCTTTGTCGTGCTGTGGACTCTACTTCTTTTCTGAGCTGAAAGCACGCACCACACAGCCAGATAGCACCGCCCTCCATCAGCCAAAAAGTTGCTTAAGGCTTCATGCTGCAGAAAACCACTGCTGATTTTGTGGTTGAAAGTGTGGAACCCAAAAAATGGACCTACAGCTGTGTCCTACATGCTAGACTTCTTGGCAAATAGAGGTCCTCTTTCTGGAAGGTCCAGTATTGTTCAAGTAGGCCACAAAACCATTTGTCTTTGGGGTGATGAAAGAGGAATAGAAAGTCTTTCAAAAACTATGAAAGTGGGGAGGAAATACTTGGGAAGTTAACTGCCTCCTGATTAAAATCCAGAAACCTTTTAATGTTCATTAAGCTATCAGTGAATTCCGGAAGAGAAAAGGAAAAATTCACCAACTCGCAGCAGAAACACAGATAACATGCCGTCAAATCCTCAGTGTCCCCCTGAAAGTGGCACAGTTTGAATTCTCCCCTGAAGGGAACTCTGTTTTGCCCTGGGTAGGCATATTGCAGTTGAAGGACCCCATGCTTGTATTCTTCTCTGTGGTCCCTAAACTACGAAGAGAAAGATGGTAGAGGCAAGCTCCAAACTACACTCCCTCAAGGCACTGAATTTATGTATTAAATCAGGCAAACCAACATATTTTTAGTGGTTCAAACTCAATATTTCCTTCTAATTCAAGTCTTATTCCAAGAAAAAAAATACTTGTTTTCCAACTAAAAGTTCAGGACAAAAAAAAACCCCAAACTTTTAATGGTAAATTTTTAGCTTTCAGGAATTTTATTTTTTTAACAAAGTAAACTTGTTTAATTCCTATAATTTGATATATGCACAGAAGTCTGCAATCTGAAAAGTTTTAAGGATAAATATGAAAGATAAATCAGGAAAATAAGATGTCATACAGAATCACATAAAAATTTCCAGTATATAGAACAATAAAAAAGAACAGAGCATTTGTAAGAGAAGTAAGAGAGGAGGCGTGATCTTGACAAGATCACTTATGCCTGATGATGAGAGTGCCAATAATTACCCATCATTATTGCTTCAAATTGCCCAACTCTGTCAGACTGTGCTCAGAAACACACAGGAGGTCAAGACAATGGGAAGTAACAGAACTGCTATAAAAAAAATTCACCGGATGATCCATTTTCCACTGTATGTGAAAATAGGTGGTAATACAGAGCACAGAGACTGTACAAGTCTACAACAAAAACACTATAATAGATATTTATGTTACATGACTATATGCCTTCTTTCCAGAGGGAATGAGTTTGATTTGGAGAGGGGGAAGAAGGTATTTCTTTCAAATTAATGTCCTACTGTAGCTATAAGGGACTTCAGACCACTACCTTCTGCTACTATATAGTCAACCCAACCTTACTCTTCTTGGTTGTAAAGGCCCTAAGTGCAATATCATCTCAATAATATAAGAAATTATATAAACCGGTCCTGATGGGAACAGCACATTTTCCAAAGGCCTGCTATCTCTGAGATGAGTTCATGCTGAGCTACAAGGAAATCATAAAATAGCCCACGGGCGGAACTGCTCCAAGAAAGCAAAGTTCCCAAAGTTGTTGTCATCTTCACTAGAGAAACTATCTTTTCACAATGGAAATGTTATGCTTCCAGTTCAGAAGTAATATTTCTAACAAAATCTGGTGTGACAGTATTTCTCCAGTCTCCTAAAACCTAGAGGGTTGTGGTGGGGGTTTTATTTTGGGATACCCACACCCAGCTCAAGACCTTTTCCCTCAGCCAACACCATACAGAAACACAACAATCTTCCCAAGAGAAAATGAGCTGTCTCACTTGTGTTGATGTACACTAAAATTCTGAGTGATGAAACTGAGAGAACTTTATTTTGAGGAGCGGGTCATGTTCCCTACACACTTTCCCCTCAGCATCTTCCAATCTGTCAGAGAGATCTGAAAAAACACAGGTGACCAGATTCAATGAAGAGCCAGAAGAAACATGGCAGGATGAGCAGGACAGAAACCACAAAATTGTTCTCTAGCCAGGACTCCATAAGAATCTTCTCTTGAGTGAGTAGACCCCTCACTATTCCCTTTCTGCCCAAGGTAATACGAGATAACAGAAATGAACACAGGTGAGGACGAGCTCCACTCTGTAAGGTGTAAGTAAAGTACAGGTAACAAGGTACAAGGGCTCGGATACATTCACTTGAAGCATGGACGTAGATGTCAACAAGCTACAGGAGAAGCAATGCATAAGCCCTCCATGAAGAGTCTTGATCACAGTCGTGTTTTTTATGAAACACTGCTTAACAAACCTCGCAGCACAAACAAAGAAACCATAATTAAAAACTAACCAACCTAGAATAACATGAGTTGGAGGGAACAGGGGGAAGACCAACCAAAAACATACATACATTCTTAAAAAAAAAAAAAAAAAGAAAAGAAAAAGCAAGGAAACAGCCAGGCAAATCAAGAAAAGCAGAAGTTCAAATGTTTTAGCAGCTCTCTGAAACTGTATCAAGGGGATTAAAACGTGCATTCTGGAAAGCTGAAAAAATAATTAAAAAAAGAAAACAAATATAAAACTGCAAGTCTTTCTTGGCAATAATCAGGAAGCTTGGCTTTATCACAAGACATTACATGAGCACCTCAGACGCACCTCGCTGTAAATACCCAAAAGATGCAAATAGCCCATCTAGCCTGAGTGTTATCTCTTTAGTTTCACCCTGTGCAGTTTTTTTATATTAAATTCAAAGGGGAATGAAGCGTAAAGAGATCATCTCCAGGGAGATATGTGCAAAGCAAGGGTTTCTCATATTATATTGATTCAATTAAATAAAAATGTCACTTGCTGAGATCTGTCAATTATCTAGGCAAAGTCTAAGGTTGTCTCTCCTTGGTTTTCCTTAAATTACAACTTTCAAGCCAAAAACAACTAGTAATATGATCCTTAAGTTTACCTTGATTCCACTTCTGATATCCCTTTTGTTTTCCCCAAATGAATAGTATTTCTCCTATAACCTACCTAAGATAGAATTAATCAAGTTATTTTGTAAAAGATAACAAATATTAACAGTTATTAACAATATAGCTTCTAAAGTACAAAATTCCCACATGAGGAGTTTTTCTTGATACAAATGTTTCATGAAAGCAACCCTTAACATGACTGCTATCCATACAAGTATATCAAGAGGACTGGACCACTTAAATTACAATTAGGCCTTAAAATGGAGTTTGGCTATTTAGCTATAGACAACGAATCTTGGAATTTGTAATAAAAGTTAACTTCCACCTGAGATCATTAATTTGTATCTCTAGTGCTGATCAAAAGGGTCGTTTCTTTTTAATTCACTGATTGTCTAGGACCATATTCAGAGATTTGGGCAGAAACAGAAAAAGGCTGCATTGCCTCAGGTTCTGTGTGAAAAGCTAAAAGCAGAAAAGACTAATCATTGCTTTGAGGATCTTACAGAAAAGGTTAAAGACAAATGACAACATGTTGTAACATGCACTAAGTAGTGCAAGAGAATGAGGTAAGCACAACCAACGCTATCTGACAAAAGTAAGACAGTGAAACATGAAGTATCTGACACATAGCAGAGTTAGCATGGTTCTGTGATGGCAAAGAGTTGCCAGGGTTTCAGGGAAAGGGAGGGTTTGAGCCTCTTCATCAATTCACTTCCCATGTTCTCCTTTTGTCTTCTCTTTAATTCCTCTTTTCTTTCTACCATTCTGTTAGGATCAGCTGGGCAAAGGAACAAAAACACAATTTCTAGTGATTCCAACACAAGTATTACATCTAAATATTTTCACAGATCTAGCTCTTCAGATCAAAATGTGAGTCTTTCATTTGGGTGATGCAATAGCAATAACACTCAGATGCCATTTGTAATGGTTATACATTTTCAAAAATGTAATTCCAAATGAAGGTTTTCACCCAAACTAGCTGAATAAACAGCACTACTTTTCTATGCAAGTACTCAATCCTCAAGAGGAGAAAAGTCAGTTGGGTAAGAGCAACCCCCAGTACCACGGCTGTAACAACAATGGTAAAAAGCAGGATGGAATCTTTTTTGCAATAATGAATTCTGAGTATTTAAATATATTCTATGTACCAGTATAACAATATATACAGCTTTAAATGTCATATGTTCCATTTATGAGATTATGGCCAATTTTCTTCTGAAATAAAAATTGGTGCAGCTCACATGGCCATTTTACAAACTTTCAAATGATCAAATTTATATAAATTTGAAATTGCAATGATGACGGCAGTTTTCTCTCACCATGAGAGTAGGGGAAAAGTGTTTGCATACCCAACATTGGTAATGTCTGGAGCTATGTGTGTACATGTATTTATATAGACACACAGAGCAGTAACTTTTGAATAGGCGTGCTTATGTCCTTCCATTTCTGATAAAAATGATTCCCTGCCTTGTTCTGGCTTTCTGAATTTCACCCTGCTGATTCAAACCAAGAGAACACTGTAACACTGCTTCCTCAGCAAATCTGTATTTCCGCTTTCTTTTTTAAATAATATATATATTTAATAACTTTAATATCTAAGCAGACACACAGATTTTAAAGAAGTTTGCTGAGGATATGGAGGTTGACATCTAGTTATTTGTACAACATCAGCATAATACCACACATTAGTACTGTTGTTAAAAAACATTTCACTGACAGAAGTGTGTGACATTTTATGACAACATCTGGCATTTTCCTTAAAATAATGGAACTCATTTTCTTATTCCCTAAGCAGACTTGATGAAATGTAGCAGTTCCTGAAGTATCTGTAACACACACATTCATAACCATAGTATCTCCAGTTTCTTCAGTCTTGAGTATTTCTACTGCCAACTTGAAAGTAAGTGATCATACTCTGATGTGGCTCACACTGGAAGCATCTTAACAAAAAAATCAATGGGATTCTACTGAGTGCAAGCAAGGCAGAATTCAGCCCAAAGGTTCTGACAAGGAAAAATTATGTCAGGCTTCCAAGCCTCACAGAAGCTTATTTTTCATGGCTTGCTCCCCTGCCCCTGTGGATGTCTAATGTATTCTTTGGCTGAAAGAAATCTGAAAATCTTGAGTCCTTTTTTGTTCCACTGAAACCACACAAGTTTGGAGAATCTCACATAAACAGACACATGAGAGCCTTTGGTAAAACTGCAGACAACAGTTCTAATTTTTTGTTACATTGGAAAAATAAGCTTAGCTTGTTTTCCTAACTGTTTCCTCTTCTCTTGTAAACTCAGCCACCCAAGGTCTTTACAATAGGGGAAAGGTTAATAGTTTAAAACACAGGAATATATTTTTTCTGTAGGGTTGCTGAAGGGAAGCACACAAACATACACCTGACTATAGAATTGTCATCCCTGGGACAAAATCTCTGAAGTCACTAGCTCCCAATGTATTCCTCAGATTGCTTTTCCACAGAATTTTGTCAAGTTAACCTTTATGGTTAAGCTAATTACTACTTGCCCAGATGACTTAGGAAAGTGCTCTTCTGCATTGCAATTATAAAAGCCTGCATCTTTTATAATGCCTCTACAGAGATATTTGTTACCAGAAGCAGCACTGTCATTTGAATTATCATTGTAGCATGGTTAACATGATGATGTATCCATTCACTGAGCACACAGAAAACCACAACAAGGATTACTGAATTTATGAGGAATGAGAACTGCATGCATTTTAGCATAATAAGGTTAAAGGATTTAGGCTTTAAGCTCAGCAAGTGTTAATCCATTTACTTTCACTCTGGTACATGGCAGTGGTCTCTGATCCTCAGATTACAGTGATGAATGATGCTTTTGCAAACAGAGTGCTTCATCTTATGCTACTCAGAAAAACCTCTTATTAACTCCAGTGGAAATAGAATTTGGCTTAAGGGAAGAAAGATCAAGCCATTAATTTCATTTTAATGAACAGAAAACTTCAGATTCTACTTCAACTCTTTCAAGGGAAAAATGCTTGAGCAAAATAACTACAATAGAAAGTCTGAAAGTCCTGGTCACTGTAACCTCAGTCCAGGATTCTTTTTGAGATGTACAAAATCCAACTTGCAAAAGAGTGATTGAAGAGAACTCCATCCAAAGAGATGCAGACTACACCTGGTAGGATCCTTGTGGGCAGGAACCAGCAGTTCACAGTATCTAAACTGCAGACAATGGAATCAGAAACTATGAGAACAAACAATCAGTAATCTTAACCTCCTGAGAGGCAAAAAAGCCCCAAATCCTCCTGCTCTATCAGAATCCAATAACAGGAAGACCATAGGCAAGGTAGGTAAACCTGTTCCTGTTCTGCTCAGTTTCCCAGTGTCCTTACTTCATTTCTCCCTCTGCGTATTTATTATCTTTTAGCTTCATTCAGTGAGATCAAAAACCAAAACAAATTGTGAGAAGACAGACATCACATATGCAACACAACAAGCCAGGTTATTTTATTTGTTTAAAGGTCTTGGTATGCTTATCTTACACTATGCACGTTTCTGTACTTCGAATTGAAGCATCAACAAAACCAAACAGCCTTAGGACTTCATATTGCATTGAACAGCAAGGAGAGTTACAGGCAGACCTTAAATCCTCTCCTCTCCCTCCACCTTCCCAGTCACCATCCCACCTTCAGTCAGCCCCATGTCAGAATCCCTCCAGAGTGGACAATAACAACAACCCTACCCAGCATAATGAACACACGATGACTTTCTGAACTAAAACATTCTAAAGAAGATACCATTTCATGGTGCCTCAATAGGGACTATAGTCCCTTGGAATGACCTGCCCTTTTCACTTCCTACCGGAGCTGTGAGAAGTCACCACACCGAACTCTTACAGCTGTGCCTAATAACTGCTGCGATAGCCTAAGCAATGCCTTCCAAAGCACAAGGATGGGGACCGACATTTTACTAGTCAGAGCTGCACCTGAAAGTGCAGTCTGTGATGGGACAAGACTGAAACCTATTAGCAGCATCCACAAGGGGTGATGTTCTGCTGTGTGCTACTACCCAGGATCCACGGGTGTGTCTCTTACAAAACCTTCCTATACTCCAGAGGCATTCACTCTCCCACTGACAGATTGCCTAATACATTCCACTATCCTATGATTTTCTGCTACTAGCCCATAATAAGAGCTCATGTTGGACTTGTGCAACTTCCAAGCAACCACTAAGCCATAAAGCTGTTCCTTCTTCCCACAGCCTCTCTTACTCTGTAATCTCATTTAGCCCAATATTCCCACTCCACACAGGCCAGTGCAATAAGATCTCCTGACCCGCAGACCAGGCACCTGCAGAAGAAAGAACATGAGCTGTTCTCCAGATCTATCTCAGAAATACAGGACAAGTTTCAGTACCTCATTTCACCCTCTGTTTCTCTCCCATTCTTCATTTCAGGTGCAGAGCCCTGAGGGCAGGGACCTTCTTAATAGTTGTTTGTTGCAGAGTTCACAGCTCCTCTGGGGTCCAGTGCTACCAATGGCAGCTTTATTTTCCATCTGTGAAAGGGCAGGGGAGAAGATAGCATTCCCACAGAGTCATCAGTAGGGACCATGTCCTTCTTTCAGTAGGATGCTCTCCAAGAAGGCACACAAATGCCAAGTCCATGCGCCCAGGTACAGATGTCTTGTCTCTTCTTTTAGTGAGAGTTCCAGACTAAGTGGTTCGCAACTCCTTCCTCTTCCCACTTTATATTCCTCAGAGACTGCAATCCTCAACTTCTCCTAACAGTCTCCTAAAATTTCCAAGGACTCTCACACTTTTTTTGGCATTTCTCTCTTCTTTTAGCCCTATTTTAACACATTTTTGGGCTACATGAGCTTCTTCACTATTTCCTGCTGATCTCCTTTTGAACTTGGTTAGCCAAAAAGCACCATGCACAAGGGGAAGCACAGATATGTGCAGCAGAGGGGAGATCTCACTTGTAAGACCACTCAGTTATTTAGGTGGGAGATTCCTGACCTCTGCTATGCAGCTATGCATTTGCCTTCAATGAAGTTATTTGAGGTATAAATCTCAGCAGATAAAGTCTGGTTCCTAAAACTTACACTTTAAAGTTGAATAAATCAAAAAGGAAAAAAAAAATAGTGAGTGGTTCTGAGCATTTGACTGTGTCTTCTATCAACATATATCTCAGTTTTTCCATTTTTTCTGCCAAAATGCTGACTATTCATTTTTCTCCTCCATTCCACAAAACTACACTAAAATAATTCTTTATTTATCAAGATTTTTATATTCAAGAAAATACTGTTTGCAAACTGACCCCATAACAGCCTTTAAATCACCTAACTGTCCTTCTTTCCTTTCATCCTTGAAGTATCTGAGCATCTTCCAACAATTCTCTACACAACATTGCAAGCACCTGCTACGTCAAGTTCCCTCCCTTTTATCAAAACAATCCTTTTTGATCCTAACACATTGCCTTGTTTGTCTTAGGGCAAGAACCTAGTCTAAGAGATGGATCAGCTGGAGAACTTCACAGGTCTTGGCCCTGCCCCTGGGAAATAGTCCTCCTTTTCTTATGTTAAAAGCATCTGCCCTTGTACAGTACAATTCCATTAAACTAGAGAAGTAGAGGTGAGACTCGGTTGACAGTACAACAGTAATACAGATCTTGAAATTAAGGGTAGGACTGCCTCCTTCCTCACCCTCTTCCCAAGACTACCCCACCCATCTGCACCAATAGTATGTGAAACAGAAAATACTTGCAGTATTGTTCATCGTTAATTAATTCTGGATTAAATCACAGACTAGCTCTATCACCATAACAACACATCCCTCTACTAAGCAAAAAATATTACCAACTTCCATACCACTCACTGGCTATAACTGCCAGTAATAAATGTCACTGTAGCCTTATGCTCAGTAAATGTCACCAATATGCTGTGATGAAAACAAAATTACAGTGTTAGGATTTCATTTTCAAAGTGATGAGTGGAAGACTGGGACATAAATCTGTGGCATTTGCCTCTGGAATTTCACAGCAAATTTTAAGATATACACCCTCTAAGCAAGTGATAAAGATTAAACTATTTAAAGTTCTTTCAGAAATTCTGAAAGTTCAAACCAGACCAATTTTGCTCAACTCCTACAAATGTTCTTCTTTGTTACAGTAGGTTTCAGAGACTATACATTGGCAGGAAGGAAGTTTACACAGAACAGAGCTATCAAAGATGAAAGGACCCAGCAGTGGAAATAACACTCTGCTCCCTGGGACGTGCTGCTGGATCACCCGTGGTCCCCATGCTTGACACCTGAGCTTCCCAAACCAAAAGGTCCATGGGGCACAGAAGCACTTTGGCTCCAAACAGTGTTCTATAAAAGAGTACCACCAGAGAGAACCTGGAACTTTTGAAGGACAGCTTGCTCAAGGGATAAAACATATATCCCACATTTTATTTAATAAAGAGGATTTACCAAAATCTAGTCCGGCACCAGCTCACATCCTTGAAATATTAGCCTGAAATAAGAGCAAAGCATCTTACCACATGCTTCCCTTTTAAGGCAAGGGCTGTTGAAGTACAGTCAGTCACTCCACATGACAAGCTAACCAAACTAGATTTGTTTCAGAGCAGCTTTGTGTATAATAATTATTACATGATGCATTATGCATTGCCAATTTCAAGCTGGCTTCAGTGCATATCTTTCTTTCTTTTCCATTGAAGGAAAGTAACATCTCAGTTTACACAGTTCTTAATTTACCAATCTTGTTAATGGTATGTGTGTCTAACGGGGACTTTGACAGTAAAACAGTCTTGTTAATAGCTCATGATTTATTACATTATTCACCACTTCCTTAAATCTTTTTTATTTCAGAAAAAAAATAGATATTTTAGAGTCAAGTTGTATTTTCCTAGGCTCTTCACCAGAATTGCTAGACTATACCTAACCATCTTCAGTGACAACTGTAAATGATATAAGCAGAGGAAAAATCTGATGAGGCACAAATAAAGCAAAATAACATTTGAGTGATGTAAGACAAAATGTAAATAATAGCAAGAGCAGGATAGAGAAGAAAAATCTAAATTTCTCAGTGAAGATGAAAGCATCTACAGAAGGTGATTCTTAGTACAGCCAATTCCACTTCCAGCATCCCAGTTCCATACCACACATTATAAATTATCATCACTGTTTCTAGGCAGTTAGAATCTAAATTTTGTTACTTGTTCCAGAGAAGCTTATGAATCTTTCAAGGTTTTTTTTTTCTTTTGGCTTGCGTTTTTTTCTTATTTTTCCTTTCTCCACAATCCCTTGTTCCCTTTCCTACCATCCTCTCCATTTCCAAGACCTCTTTCTTCCATCACTCCCAACGTGTCTTCCAAATCTCACCTTTAATTTCCTTTTCATGTTTTCCTTCTTTATTCCTTTATGGATCTTATTACTTACCCCTACTCATACACACCTTGAATCATCAACTAAGATCTTCCCACCTAAAGTCTTCTTATCTTCTTAAATTTAAAGTAATAGGGTCATTGGATCATCTTTTAAAAGTACACTTTTTCACTGTAGCCCAGCTCAGCTTTTATTTACAATTTTTTTTTTCTGGTGCGTAAAGAAAATATTTTGAGACAAAAGAGAACTGGAGCAGTTCTATAGCAGAACCACCACTGTGGGCCCAATCCTTCATAGCCTCGAGTGTGGGCAGCCTGCCTGTCTGCGGAGAGCACATTCCAGTTCCCTGCGACTGCTGGGAATTTATAATAGCAAAAGCAGGGCTGGTCTCATATATCACTGTGTCATCTATCCACAAGATACAATGGAGTGCTGAGATTCTGCCCCCTCCTTTCTTTTTTCTATTCCAAAGGAAGTAACTGATTTGTAGAAAATACTTTGGAGCTTTTAATTCCCCGGGACTTCCCATGGCTGAGGCACACTGACTGCTCAGCTACACGTTACCTAATTAGGAACTATGACTTTAAGCTACTACATTTAAGTTTTGAGCCTACCTGTTCCTATGGAACACTAGTAACAGACCTAGAATTAAAAGCCCAGAGACTGACATCTTCCTTTTATCCAAAGACAGCAAATCACTGTTTCAGGTCCCAACTAGTGCAGCAAGTTTGAGAATTTTTCTTCCTTCAAAAGGCGCTGGATAGGCCAGGGCTACAGGAGCCGGTGTTACTTGACAACACCAGAAGTAATTTAATAATATTTAAAATAAACACGTGACTTAAGAACGAGATTTCAATTTCCTCTTTTGCCGGTCTTAATAGCAGAAAGACCTGTGATGACAGGTAACCGGTAATTTCAAAGCTTGAAGTCACCACCTTTTATCTCCTCCCTTTCAACTGGATGCACTAGTAAAATCCTGCCTTTTTCTTCGTCCAAAAGATTGCAAAATGGACATATTACATCAAATTACAAGAGTTCCAAACAGCCAAATAGTCTGCACATCCTTTCCTCTTCAGTTCCTATAAAGTACTCTAGGCACGGTTTAGCTGTAATTGCTCTGTTTAGTACTATTTCATCTGCTCTGAGGGTACCTGGAAGCCCCATGACCAAGGGACTAAGATGCTAAACTTCACTTTGGTGACATTTGCTTTTGTATTCCTAATGTGTTTTCTTTTTTTTTTTTTAAATCACTTTCCACAGTAGTCAAAACAACTGTAACTGTAACCAGTAGTATGTCTCCATCAGGGTTCAAAACGTGTGTGAGCATTTGACTAATTAACCGTTCATTTGGTTTTTCCACATCATGGGTAAAATTCAAAAATTCCTTTTGCGTGCCTCTATACAGCTGTTATTGCCTACTATATGTAGGGAACGGATATCCAAGACCAGAGCCCTCCTACATGGACTTCCTTTTACACTTGCTATTTTTCCAAGTCATTCAGTGCAAGACTGTCATTTTGCAGGAGGAAGAGAGAAAAAAGAAAAATATGCAGTGTAACAAGACAGCAGTGTCAGAGACAAGAGCTTGATTCTTTGATACCAGCAACCTCTGCAATTGGTTATCATGCATTTTCCTGAGTCAAACAAAACAAATAACTAAAGATAAACCCCTAGAAATTAGTAGAAACTAGAAAAAAATTATTCTATAATTGCTTTTATAGTTAACTGGGAAAACATTTTTATATAAGCTTAGCACATATTCCATTATTTCTGGTTTTAAAACATAGTAATTTAAACCTATAAATCTTTCACTGTACTTTCTCAACTGTCCTCATATTTTACAATCAGATGATTTAGACTGAATTGTCAAAAACATATGCAAGAATCACCCTTCCACGGATATAAATAGAAAAGATTGAATATCACATGATTAACTTTCTTATGTTAGTGTCAACTGAGAACAGCAATTTTGCTTGGTGTAAAAGTTTAGTTTCTGCATAGTAAAAAAAATTCCAAAGCATTTTTTGATGATAATTTGAAGAAAAATGCTGCAAACAAGACAGGCAGGCAGTTTTTGCCACTCTTTAACAACCCATTTAAGAAACATGGAAAAAGAAAGAGACTACAGTTTCAGATCAGGATTAGACCAAGACCTCAATAAGAAAGGAAATAACTCTCCTTTGGACTTGTTTTGAAATCTTTTCCCAGAGTTGCACTGGCAGAAAAGCAGTTGGTTGTAGCAGTTTCTGCTATTGGAACTGTTCTGGATGACAGTCAGATGGACTCGTCTGGCCATTCCTTCTTGGTTGCCAAGCAAAGTATTTTTGTGTGGTGAAGAACCACCTTTTGCAGTAGAGCTGCTCAGAATACAGTCGGCATTTCCCCTATTGTAGCAACAACCACATCTAGGAAAAACAAAGTAAATCAACTTTCACTTCTCTATTTTTTTCAATTTATACAAGCTTTGTAGGTGCAAGGGTAAATCACAACTAGCCAAACTTGTGACCAGAGAAGCCTCATGGGGAGGTACAGTACCACTAAACAAGATCTTGGGAGAAAAATATGCCCCCATCACTTAAGTAACCAACTGCTAGACCTTTCCTCAGGAAGTTCTTGGTGCTCACAAGAAATTTCACTATCTCCTACTCTGCATGAATGCCTATATCAGCTGGTTGTCAGGCTTCCATAGATGGAATCAAAGAAGTACAGTTCAAAACATAGAAGAGAAGCCACCTCAGCTAAGAGTCAATATCTTCAGCAACAAAAGCTTGCATCCCTACATCATGTTTCCTTTCTGCAAGGAAGAAAAAAATTCATCTCTCCAATGTCCTTCAAAGCTAAAAGTTAAGCAGCTTAGTATCATAAAAAGCTTGGGGAAGAAAAATGGGAGACAGGCAACCAATTGTCCCTATAACGACAATCAGCTCCAGAGCACAGTAACCCTTAGGGGAAAACTTCTTTCTTCCCCATAGAATCAAATCCCTATTTGCTTCTATCACCATTTTATTAATCCTTCTGCCCCACTAGCATGGATTAAGGGATCCCACCCGCGTTGTCTATCTTCCTTTCAGAAGCCAACTCCCAGGTTGACTGCAATTGAGCCCTCCTTCCTTTTCATAATCCAGCCCCTCCTACTCAATGTGGCTTGCTGGTTCCACAGAATAATCTCATCATTGAAACTTGAAACCAAAGGGACTGAAAGTTTGAGCACCCCAAATAATATCACATTTTACAGGCTGTTCCTTGACCCCCCTAATTTTGGTATTTTGCCCAGCACAGTGATGACATGAGTACCTTGAAAAATGATGCATCAACTGGCTTTGAAGCAGTTAACAGTGAACTAGCCTTGACAAGCTTTAGAAAGGTCTGATCTGAATTGCATTTTCCTGGATATAATTTCTTCTAAACAGAAGTAATATTAAACAACTGCTCTTCTGCTTGGCATGCTCTCAGGATGCTTCCCAGGGCTGTAGTACTATAATCTCCTCTTATTCATGTTGCACACAAAGTTACATGGGAACATGGTGAACAAGGCAGGCAAAGCTGCTCTGTTAACATGAAGACATTTAACTCCATATTTGTATTCATATCTACATATATACACACATATATATTTCATTAGCCTCAGAAAAATATTAACAATTCTGGCCTCATTTACATCCTCTGTAGAAGCACAGCCCAGGAAGCAGAAGTATGAGATGCCCTCTGAGCCTCTCTTTGTATTCACAGTGTCAAGAAAGGACCTTTTCTACTCTGCAACTTCATTGCTTGTGACCTCTCCAGATGCGACTCTCCCATGTTAACTGTGCTATGCAGATTAACACACTGGGTGAGGGTTGAGACAAACACAACTGGTTGCTGTTCCTGGCCATACCACATCACATGGGGCTTTACTAGGTCCACCCAATGTGCTCAGGTATTCTTTTCCAGTGCTTCAGAGTTTATCTAAAACCTGCATCTGATGAAGGCTTAACTGCCAGCTGTTTGGACCTAGATGAGCTCTAGCTGGCACACAAGCAGGACACTATTTCTAGAACAAAGTGCAAGCATAAACAGGGCTCTGTGGTGACATAGCTTGGTAGCTTTTTTCAGTTGAGAGGCTGATTAAGAGGGGTAGGAGCTCAGAATATTCTTGCCCCAGTCAAAAACAAAACTGCATGAGCAATCATGGACTGTTGTAAATGGTATTTTTGCATTTAAACAAAATAGAACAGAGTACAGAAAGCTAGAGGAAACAATAAAACACTGGGAGTTATGACATGAAGCTTACTCTTTTAAGAGGAATTACCCAAACAGCAAATATTTACATGGTGAAGCCACAGCTACTTCTTTTGAAGTCAGCCTCATTAAGTATATGAGGAAATTTTTCCACAGAAGAAAAAACCACCATGAAGACTTATTTGAGCCTTACCATCAAGGAAGCTAAATATTTGTGAGTGATACTGGCAGCTTGTCTCCATAACTCCTGTTGTGCATTTCCCCCTCATTGGATCTTTTCTGTGTACCAAAAACTTTCTATGAATTATCAAAACTTGTATTTCCATAATGCTTCAAATATCTGAAAATCATGGATAGCCAGTATAGTTTTTTCTTCTATTTTTTTTCAGGTTTTTCTTTGGTTGGTTTGGTTTTTTTACACTACTAAATTTTCTTAAATGCTTTCTTCCTCAGTTTAATTGGCAAACATCATTCATACACTTTTTTTCAGTTTTCCTATAGGCAGAGAAGTAGCAACACTTTCTGGTCCTGGTACACATGCCTTCAAAATCACATTAAAGCCTTTCCTAAGAAGTCTTTTTTGTTAGGAGTCCAGCAGATAAATTCAGCGTACATCCTTGTTCTCAGGTTTAGGTAGAGGAATTATATAAAGAGGAATCTGAGTAAGTGATCAGGTTGGATGCAACCTGTCCTTCGGGATAACATTTTCTTCACAGTTATACTATACTGGCTCAGATATTTTTCCATGAACTAAAAGAAGAGTTAACAAAGCAACAAGCTTTACCTTCACTCTCTATAGACACTCTCATACAGTTTCCAAATGTGAGGAAGATAAATTTTCTTTCCTTTAATTCTTAATGCATCAAAAACACCCAACGCACAGGAAGAGGCTTTGGAAGCATGGATAACATGCAAGATTCTTTGTTTTGGGAAACAGTTACTGATAAGCTTTATGTTGTAGCAAGCTCTTTAGAATCACTTATTCCAAGATACAACCTGGTGTTTAGCAGACCCTTTTAATAAACTGCAAGAGTCCAAATTAGTTCATGTTAGTCTAAACAGATTATAGATGAATGGTACAGGATAAAAGGTAACTGCAGCACAGATAGGCTTCAATACTTGGATGATCCAACCACCCGTTTGACAAGTAGGTTATTTGACCGTAACAGATAAGCAAGCAAAATAAAGTGTTTCAAACTTGGCATATGATTTGAAAAACCAAAATAAAATTACAATCTCAAAAGTTTCTAAAAGAGCTAAAAGATGTGAACAATATCATCATTGACAACATTCAGGCTAGAGAGACAAGTAAATGCATATTGAAATGAATGAAACTAAATGAAGATTCGTGACTATGTATTAAAGGGTTTAGGCATTATGGAATTCTTTAGTGAAAACATTTGCCTAGAGCAAAGTAGCTGTCAGAGAAATTAAAATTGACAATTAATACCTAAGTTAGCACAAGGCCATGTATCGTTGCTTTTAGCTTTGACCTACTTAAAAGTTGGGAGGTGACTGAGAGGGGTGCATGTAAATAAATTTGGGAAGATGTAAAAACAGTCTAGAGAAAGACTACTGAATTTATAGAAAGAATACCCTACAATGAGTACTTTGTAAGTTAATTAACCGAAGAAGAAATTGATAATAAAAATAATATTCTATCATATCATTAAAAATGGTAACATAATATAGAAGAGGGCTAGGTTTGTCATTCCAAGTTCTCAGTTAACTTTATGTTGCAATCAAGCCTTGAAGCTATTTCAGTGAGTTTGGGGGAATACTTTTATGATGAATAATAAGAATTATTATTATTACAAGAAATTCTATAGAATAAGAACTCTAAAGAAACATCTACAGCAAAGATGAGGTTATTGCTTATTGTCCCCACAAATATTTCTTCTTCAAAAATTGTTTGCTCTCTGCCTCCATATGTAGCTTGCAGTGGAACTTCAGTTCTGTGTCACAAATTATACTTCATCACTTCACTAAAACTAGGAACTCTTAACTCTCCTACACTGAAAATGAAATCCAACAAGACATTTCATGAAAGGACTCCTATGGCTAATGGAGACTTCCATCCCTAAGACAGTCAAACGCTTAGAAAACTGCTTCCAAAGAACAGTATAAGATCACTCTCCATTTTATCAACTTTTCAGTTACTCTCCCCCACTCATGCACTAAAAACTGTGCTTTCCAAGTGTTCAAAGTTCTTTTCCTTAATGAAACCACTGTGTCATCTGAAAATTTCTTTTATGTTTAGAATTAGGAGCATAGAACAGCATTTTTCCAGATATCATGCATTAAGGAAATGGTTCCTAGGCAGCGACTGTGTACACAAAGTATCAGCATGGAACATTGCTAGAAGTTACACAGAAGTCCTTAGTAGTGGAGAAGATGAAAGCAAAGTTTTAGTTTGACTTTGTTACACTGGAAAAAGCAGGCTAATTTTCATTAGCATGCAAACAGCTTATTTGTGTCTACTTCCCAAAATCAAGTACTTGAGAAGGGAAAAAAAAAAGGAAAAATAGGAAATTGCATAAGGACCTGCCCATCTTAGGTCACAATGATTAATGCAACGGAAATGTTAATGCAGCTCAGAAGTGGTCATATCACATGGAAGCTTAGAAAATAAATATCAAGTTATTTCCAAGAAACTGTACCCATTAATAATCTCAAACCTCAGTTGAAACACAACAGGCATAAGGAAAATATGTTGACCCTTATGGTATTGATTAGACTATGCTATTGAAAGTTTCACACACCAACCACAGTTCATCTAGAAACTGAATTCTAATAAGGATTAAATAATTTTTAAATGGACGCGTAATTTCTGCAAAGGTTCTTGCCAACACTGGTGTACATCAAATGAAATCACAAGTTTCTCAGTCCCTCATGCCATATAAGATTTCTTCAACATCTGTACAACCTTTTTTGTTTGGCATTCTTTGTATCTCAAGATTCCTCAAGTCTTAATAGTACTAATTCTTTTTGCTAGTAATAGCTTTGTTTCTGCCCTACAGTACAATTCCCTTTATTATAGAATGGTGTTTCAAAAGTAGATAAAAATATTTTGTTGATAAAATATGTAATTATCCAAACACATTCAATATATTTTCCAAGGGATAGAAGGGTAAATTAAGATTGCAACAGTAATTATTTCAATGTCTTTCAGGGAAATATAGTACAAAATCTGCTGCTAGTCAAAATTGTCTAACAAACAAATAATCTGGAACATGATAGAACTCAATTCCCCACTGATCTGTACTGGAGATAAAACATTATTATTCACATTTGGTGTAAGCTTTGTGGAAACAAAGATAAATGGCTGCATGAAAGCCAGGAGAAAGACAAAATGGGGATGAAGAAAAAGAGCAAGAGCAACTGCTGAATGTTAGAGCAACTTAATAGGAGTGAGGTTGGGAAATAAGCAGCAGCTTGTACTGCTGTAAGCCTTGCAGTAAAATGCTTCCAAAGCTTCAGGGAAAAGGGAAACCCTGGGGAATGAGTTTTAAGGCTGCGCATAGGAGCCTCTCCCCTTTCAACTACCTGGAGGTCAGTCTCCTAAAACCTAGTAAAGCACTATGATTAAGAAGAGGAGATATAAAAGCTATGACCCATCATCTTTTTTCCCCATCTCTTTAGTCTCAGTTACTTAGTTACAAGTATGAACAGAATAAAACACATATTTGATGGATTACTTCACCAGTCTTTCCCATAAAGCCATCTCATTATTGTGCCTTAAGCTTGTCAAGGAAAAGCCTAATACATTGCAAGTGGCACATTCTTTGTTGTCAGGGAAGAAAAGTTTATCTACATGGGTGTTGCACTTTGTAACTTGGCATTGTTGTTGTTAAACATAGTCACAAGAGACAGCTGAAACGCTCTATCAGCAGAAAATTTGGCACTGCCCTATTGGTTTTTAGGCCTCATGGTGGTAAGACATACAGCTCCAGACTTTATAAAACAAAATGCTATACTGTTATTTTAATTGTTAGTTGTCATATTTTATTTTTCAAAGTTATTTGCAAAGCACTGAGCAGCTCTATGGGTATGTATGTCAGGGTTGGAGGGAGGATAGGGGAAGAGTCTACAAGATAGGCAAAGTCAGGTCAGGTCAGGATTCTTATGGGGGCCTCAGACTCCATATGTGCTTCACCAAGCATAATTGCTTTATCGTGCAGTAACTTTTGTAAATCAGTGTAAGGTTGCCTGCAAGACAGTATCTCAGGGAAATCATGTTTACTGTTCTTGTTTTCATTGGCAATTGTAGAATGTTAAAGTGCTTTATGACTTCATTCTGAATTTGCTATCATAAGTTACTTTTGTATGGCTACCTTGGAAGCAAACCTTAGAAGAAAGTATTTTCCTCAGAGTTTACAGAGATTTCATAAAACCACAAAACTTGCTACCTACCTAAAGAGAAGCATTTAAGAACTTACATTAAGTAGTCTTCATATGCTTATGGTGGGCTGTTTTCTTAATTCAACAGACAGCATACAAGCTATCCAGCTACAGGTCACTGCAAATAAGTCAAAAGGAACAGAGACTGTATCTGGGAAGGATAACTATCCTATTTGTTCCTAGGCAACACCAGAAGGATGTTTCATGGAAAAACATATTCAGACAATGTCATTAGTAAGCAACACAGCACCAAGTTAAGCATTACGAGACTGTAGGATACACAGCTCACACACAGGATGATGATAATGCCTTTGCTTAGGGTTGTCATCTCCTTCACATGTCTCGGATGCTCTTATATCTGCCACAGTTTTAAATGAGAATCAGAGCTTTTACATTCAAAATGCAAACCCCACTCTACACAGCTAGAAGCAGCAGTGAGACACTACCACTGATGTGTACATCAATAAACTCTGTGCTTTGAATATCAGGAAGAATTTTTTTTTTTTGAAAACCAAACTTAAGATGGACATTTTTAGTTTGAAATCTACATTCCTCCTCTTTCTGGCATGCCTGAAATACACTGGACTAATTTAAATCACAATTCTAGGTACATACAGCTCTATCTAGAGAAATGAAAACAAAGCCTTACACTTGTACAGAGCTGATTTTTTAAATATTTGTTCAACAGCAGGTCCAAACTAAGGGAAGATGCTCTGCATTGAGATATACAGAAGTATCTACAAGGTGTGTGGCTGATGAGAAATTCAAAGTCTCAGAGCCAAAACTCATCGCTTGCAGTGCAAAAGCAGCAGCTCTGTCAAATGGCTACAAGGTTATATGTAACAGGTACCTGTATTTAGGTATATTTCCTTTCCTAGCATAATTTAGTCTATTAACCTACATTATCAGGGTAGAGGTAGAAAACACAGTCCATGGTTGTTCAGGCAAAAGAAATAAGACCTAAACTGAAACACAAGCACTATCATTCCATGGTAAAATCTCTCACCCAATAATCTATACTTTTTTGTTGATTAGGGTTGGGTGTTTTTAACATATTCAAGTCAGCAATGTAAAAAAAAAAAAAAAGAGAGAGCAGTCAATTAGTCTTTTGTCTTTTCCTTGCACAAAACAAGTATACTAATATTCCTCATTCCTGTTCTGATCTCAGCTGAGTTCCAGATTAACTCATTTTTAGTATCGGATTTCAATAAGCACATGGGTGCTTGTGTAAGAAATAAGAAATGCATGAGAACACTAGAAATAACTTCACAAGTAATGAATCAAACTAAGTTTATGCATTTGTCATTGCACTGTGTAGCCTCAGTGGTGGTGTTGCCACAAGAGTCTGAGGAAAAATATAAAGGAAGATTTGCATAAAGAGATAATGTCTTTGATTAGACCAAACTACAGCATTGCAAGAGTAATAAGGATGTGTCATGGTTTGAGATAGCCCCAAAATCCAATTCCCTAGCTCCATTCCCCCTCCCACATCTCAACCTAATGTGAGATGGGTTTTTCCAGACAAAACACACCAGACTCAAAGTGGGGGAAAGGGAATATATTACAATGACTGTACAAATAAATACCATATCACATTATACACACGATCACAACTATCTCTACCATGACATATAGTATTTACAATGGATCAGATCTCTTCTCTCCTCCAAATAAAAGTCCAGGAGGGAAAGAAGGACAGATCCCTTTCAGTCTCTGAACAGCAGGAGTATCTTCTAAGGCAGCAGTGTGTCTTCTTCACATGCATGCAGCCGCTGTGGCTGGCTTTCTGCCAGCACTCACGAGGGAGGTATCCAAGCTCCCTCGGCCCCATCGCCTCCAACCGAGGGGTCTTCCGTGGGCTTCGTAACCCCAGACAAGGTCGTTTAACCACATCGTATCATGAGCACAGGGGGCTTCGTGACGGTCTGGTATCTCCAGGGGACTCAGCCCCTCGCAGAACTTCTGTGCCCTACCTTCAGGCTGCCACCATGGCAGCAGTGCAAGGGGGGGAGCCAAGGTCACCCCCTCTGCATTCCTCTCGGAGCTCTAGCTCCTTTCTGTAGTGCATGTCGCACTTCAAGGCTCTTTCAAGTAAGAGTCCATCATCTTCCTCTTTTCCAGGAGGTCTCAAAGGAGTTTTGGGGGAATCTGATATCAGTCTTACCCCCAGAACTCTGTCGC
This sequence comes from Manacus vitellinus, assembly GCF_001715985.3. Lineage (NCBI taxonomy): Eukaryota > Metazoa > Chordata > Aves > Passeriformes > Pipridae > Manacus > Manacus vitellinus. Next base: position 2,061,153 of record NW_021940773.1, read on the forward strand.
TCAGCTGCTGGCTCTCTCTCTCCCTTTCCAGGAGTCTTCTCTGCAGTGCTGCATGTTGTTTCTACTGCTCCTCCGGTTCAGGTTCTTATCTGTCCTGGCTCTCTGCCACTGTTTCTCTGGTCAGTGCCGGCTGCTGCTCTGCGCCCATGGAGAAAAACATCTCCCAGCATACTACAAAACACTTAGTCCAGTCCAGCACTGTTCCAGGTCTTTGCAGTTCCCCCCCAGCCAGGGCTGGGGGGCCCCAGAGGGCCCAAGGGGCTCAGAGCCCCTTCCTCGTGGCTCTACAACATGGCCACCTCTCCACAACAACCCAAACTACAACTCATCTCTTCTGGTGAGCTTGTGGGATGTTGACATTTTTGCAGGAGCGCCCATTGGGCAGAACTTCAAAACTTCCAGGGGTTTCCACCCCTTGGGGTCTACCACTTTTCTTAGCCTCTGGGGGAAAACAAGGTCCAAACCACTACAGGATGGCTGACAAGCCGCCTTGTTCTGAGATTTTCTGCAATTGTATCAGTCAATTTAACATTAGATACTACCTTTCCCTTCACGTACCGTTACATACATGTGGCACTTCATACACTACATTATCAGCTCCTCACTATTCCAGTCAGAAACAGCTCATCTCTGGGGACAGTATTATCACACTAGCCAAGGAAAGAAACAGCAGGAACATAAGAAGTTTTGTTTCCTCTCTTTCTGGAGCAGCATGTTCATAAAAATTTTATTTTTCTTTATCTTTAAAGTGTCTTAAAGAGAGAGACAAGCTGAAAGAGCTGGCATCGGTTGAATGAATCACATGTGAAGTACAACAGATGTTAAATAAAGCAAGCAAGTTACTGTTTTAGCTGTATAATAGTCTGTAGCCTTACTGGAGCATTATATGAACAAGCCAGGTCCCTTTGGAGTTGTTCTCTGATCATGTAAAACATCAAAAGACACAACATGAGTGTAATAACTCTAATAATTAAGATTCATGGAAAATATAGCCAAATACTGATTGATTTGAGATGCAGCAGACTCCAGATGCATGTGAAATTCTTCATTAGAACAGGCATATATTTATTCTGTAACAACTAAAAAGACATTTGTGCACAGCTTTATTAATAGGGTCTGCTCAAGAAGAAAGTAGGCGCCCAGAACACACACACAAAAACACAGCAATGACCAAGTTTCACACACATGGTAGAGATTTTAGACTTCAACTATGATTCACTGAATCTATGGGCCGAGGTCAGTGATAAGAGGTTCAACACGACCAAGTGCTGGGTCCTGCATTTGGGTCACAACAACCCCCTGCAGCACAACAGGCTGGGGGAAGAGTGGCTGGAAAGCAGCCCAGCAGAAAAGGACCTGAGCACGCTGGTCAACAGCAGCTGAGGAGCCAGCAGTGCGCCCAGGTGGCCAAGAAAGCCAATAGCACCCTGGCTTGTATAAAAAATATTGTGGCCAGCTGGACTAGGGCAGCAAGTGTCCCCTGTACTTGGCACTGGTGAGGCCACACCTCAAGTGCTGTGTCCAGTTCTGGGCCCCTCAACTGCAAGAAAGACACTGAAGTGCTGAAGCATCTCCAGAGAAGGGCAACAGAGCTGGTGAAGGGTCTGGAGAGACATATGAGGAGCAGCTCATATGGGAGTTTTCAGCCTGTTTGAAAGGAGGCTCAGGGGTGACCTTATCACTCTCTGAATCTACCTGAAAGGAGGTTATAGCTGGATGGGGGTCTGTTTCCTCTCCCAAGTCACAAACAACAGGACAAGAGGAACTAGCCTCAAGTTGCACCGGGGGAGGTTTAGATTGGATATTAGGAGAAAGGTCTTCACTCAAAAGGGTAGCTGAACATTGGAACTACTACTGCCCAGGGAGGCGATGGAGTCATCAACCCTGAAGGTATTCAAAAATCATGCAGATATGGCACTTAGGGACATGGTTTAGTAACAAACTTGGCAGTGCTGAGTTAATGGCTGGACTCAACAATCTGAAGGGTCTTTTCCAACATCAGTGATTCTATGAGTTCAGAGAGGATACCAGATAGAGAGATCATTCTGAACTATCTAGTAATAAGAACTCATACTTTCTTCTGCTCTACATGCAAAACAGTAATTGAATGAACTATGATTTAGATCAAGTTACTCTCAACTAAAAAAGATCATTTTCATAAGGCAGGAAGACTCTTTTCAAGGCCTTGTCTTCAGGAATACTAAAGTTATAGGTCATTAATTTAAGAATTTTTCAAATTTCAGAACACAAATGGGTCATTTCCTGTTCTTTTAGATTAATGAGGCATCAAACAATCTCCAGAGGAAGTCAAAAAAATTACTGAACCTTTTAAGCCTTTGTATTATACAGTTGGTTTTCACATAATGAAATTATGTTGCACATTATTTGTATACTCTCTTTACATTTTTCAAATTACAATGGCTGTTTCTCTAACAAAATCTGACCTAGGTATATGACAGCACGTGGTTCTAAGTTTTACACAGATCTTGCAGTTTATCCAGACCGGCAGAAAGCAAGTAATACATCAAATGACACATTACGCTGTATGATACTGGTACCATAGGACTCAGGAACCCTGCTATTTTATCTCCTTCCTCCACCCAGAAACTTTAATGTCACCAAGAACAGATATGCTATGCAAAAGTAAACAAATACACACTTAAGCTAGTCAGTAAACCAGAATATTCTAGGTCAACATTAGAAGTGAAACACAGCAACAGTGTTCACACACCCTACATCCTTACTGTGAATATGAGAATCATGGCTGTCAGATTAAACCTCCTCAGAGGTAACTTAAAGAAATCCCCAGCAATTCTTCTACAGACAGGCAAGATCAGAAGTCTCCAGCTCAGAGGATTGACATCTTCAGTTGTACTACACGGTCCTGCAAATCCAACACAACAACCCCTTAACATTTCTCTCAGGGAAATTAAAAAAAAATAAAAAATAAAGTCTTCTGTGTAATGGTTTCTCATTTTTTCACTGATAGGTTTCATGGGAATGCTGATGTTTAATTGGGAAGAAAAAATTCTTTTCCTAAATAAAAGTCTTGGGAGGCAGTATTCTCACGTCACACTGCATTGGTCAGTCTGTCAAGATAACCGGTTTCCTGAAAGTCAGCTCAGCACATACTTTTTTTTTTTAAATACTGTGGCTCTCAAATCACTAACAGATACCTAATTTGAGTCTCTGCTTTCTTTTCATAATTTGCTTTTCAACCCTGTATGTGCATGTGGTGGATTCACACTGTTTTCCAGCTAATGTAGACCCTTGTTTTTGACAGATCTCCAGAAATCCCGTGTCTTATGTTAATGAGCAGCAGGACCTTCAGATCAAGGCATCAAAAGGACAATTTTCTCAGAATATTATGCTGTAAGGGGTCTCTAAAGCAGCTTTCCCTCTGGGTTTCAATAACCTCTACTAAAGCAACATTCCTGCAGTTCAGCTTGGGACAGGAGAAACATCAGTATTTTGGACGAACCTTTTAGATGAAACAGGCAAGTGAACCTCATATGACTCTAGACAAGGACTTTCCACCAACCAAGAGCTCTTTTCCATCACATCCAATTTCCACAATCCTACCTAGAAAGATTTAGAGGGCATCTGTGGCTTGACTGTGACTTAATCCTCAAGTCTGACTCAGAAACCAAGAATTTCTCTTCTGTTTCCATTTCCTGCTTGATTTTGGCAGTCCGGTGTGGAGTCCCTATAGAAAAAGGCCCGCATGTATCATGTGCTTCCATCCAGACCACTTAAAACTTTTCCTTCACGGGTTCTACTACCATCCCTTCAGAGTAAAAATCCATTAAATGGATTTAATGGTTCAGATAGGGAGGGGTTTTTGTCTCCTTTTTAAAAAAATCAAAAAGCAATTCTAGGCAAAGAGTAATTTCATACAGCTAGGATCAGAGTCAGGTAGGAAGGGTTACAGAAAATTCTGGTGCTAACAAGAAATGTGGGCTAGTTCTTAGGGGCATAACCACTCAACAGCTTACTGCTTATAGAAAAAAAAATCGTAGTTACTGAATCATTTCAGAATAAAGAAAATCTTCCTGAATTTTATTCCTTTGCTGATCTTCAAAAAAAGAAAAGAAAAAAGTGAGTTATTTTAGCGTCAATCTGGAAAGAAAGCCATTAGTATAAGGAAAACAAGCCCTTAAGGAAGAGTTGCAACACCATCCATTACTGTTACTGAGGTGCCAGCAATGATGCAAAACTGCCATCATTTTATCTACAACTATGCCCAGAGAACAGGTGTAAGAGCCTGGGATACTCCTTTTCCTTTATCCCATTTTTTGTATAAACAGATGGGCATGTTCTCAGCTGATGTAAAAATGTGGTATCTCAAATGTTTGGGATTTTTTCCCATTAGTCAGTTCCTAGCCCTGCATAGAGGGCACCAAGGCTCTCAGTTTAAGGCCAGAAGTACAAATAGCTCTGTTTCTAATAAAACTTATTTTGTTGAGAGTATTTGAATGCTGGGAACTCAAGAGGCTTTAATAACTGTTAAATATTGGGTGTTTTCTAAGTGTACAGGGAGTTTCCTAAAGTTTTTGATCCTGGTTCCTGCAGGAGTTACTGAGACCAGACAAATAACAGGGACTATGAGGAGTCTGGAAACCACAATACAAGCATCTTCCAGTTCAAGAAAATACTGTGAACTAACAAAAATTACTTTTTATAGTTTTGCCACTACTTCATTTGACTTTTCCATTCTTACAGCAAAGCCTGTTGATGGTCTCATTTCAAATAGCACTGGATGAGTCCATAAGCATAATAAACATGGCTCAAATCACTGAAAAACATTTCAAGCTTCTTGGGTCCACTGAGCATGTCATCAGTGAAAAGGGCACAGCTAGACATATATACAGAAAGATTAGAAATACTATTATAAAATCATCAGTAACCTGTAATGAACACTTGTTTGATCCCTCACTCATCTCAGGAGACAAAGCCTCCTTTTTTTGAGCTCACCTTTGACTGTGATGATACAGCTAAACGTACTTCCAAATCAGAGTCAACATGTGCAGGTCATTATCTTCCACTTGGAAAAATGACAAGCACATTCATTATTTGGTTGTACTCCCAAATTACATTCAGCAGGATACTCAAGATGGTTTCCATGGCTTTCAAAAGAACTTCAAACTGATGCTATGGCTTGGGTTTATGGGCTACCATTAAAGGATATACTGCTGCTTTGAGTTAAATTCTTTTTACGTTCCCCATTTTAAACATCACTTTGAACAACATTTTAAGCACCAGTGCAAGACACAATGTATTCATCTAACTGCCTTACACAGAGCTGAATAGAAAAGGCACTAAAATGTTCAGAGAAGACCTTGCTTTGGTTATATCCAAGAATTTCCAGCAGAGGACAGACAATACTCAGTCCCTTTAATGTTGGAACAAATTCAGAGAAAATATTTGCAACCTCATTTCATAGATTTCTGTAAACTAAGTGGATGCACCAGAGTGCATTGAATAACTCAAAGTGTCCCTATGACTGGGTTATTACTCAATTCCCAGACACTGCATGAGATCATGACTGGTCATATTAACACATTTCCCCTAAGGGGAACATTTTCACTAGATCTAACAAAGGACAAACTTATTCTTCAGTTATCTACATCTGTATCTTTCTTATTTTTCTGCCCTTTCAACGATTAAATCTACATGGACCACCACATAATTCTCCAAACCTGGGCATTCCCATTCTATCTTGCAACATTCCCAAACATCTGCATCTTCTGCAGGCTCTTTTGCTGAGTATGGGGACTAGAGGACATGATATTTTCTGTATTATGGAAGTAAATGTGATCAGAGAGATAATTAATTTGCTCAAGTTTTTTACTGCAGATCCACAGCAATACTTGGGAATAAAACATCTGATCTGCCCATCTCGCATCCATTGAATTACAAGAAAAATAATCAATTAATAGCAAGCTGAAAACTTAAGCACTATTAATTTCATCTGCTGAGTTAGGGCATGATTGCTCACTAGCAGAAATTGATGGTAAACTCCCACTGAGTTCAGCAAGAGCAAGATTAAATCCCTGGTTTCTTTCCTCCCACAGGTTCCCTAGAGAAGCCGACAAATCACAAAAGTTAAATGACTATTTTTCACTTAGGAATAACAGTGAAAAGAAATGCACACTACAGTCAATGCACATTTTTTTTCCCATTCCTTGACCGGGCTTCTGATTTTTATTTGGAAAACTTAACAGGATAAACACACACATACACACAAAAACCCTCAAGATACAATAAAAGCCTGACCAACACATAAAGCCCGTCTTTGCAAAGCAGACACTTGTGCCTTTAGGATACTTTTAAAATCATACTAATTGAACTGAGAACTGCTCCCTCCTCCCCTCATTGTCACTTCCATCATGCCCCCTTTTCCAGCCTAATCCATGCATTTACTATGGGGATTGCCAATGTGGAACGTCCCACTGACCTTGGCAATGGGCAGCTGGGATCAATCACTTCATAAAATCCTATGTATCAGCTAGAAACCAGTTCTGTTTTTTAAAATAGTCAATCTGCTAAACAGCTTAAGTCATTAATCCATTCAAAACACTAGAAAAACAAACTCATTTGGATGAAATGTTACTTTATGCCTGATTCTCTTTTTTTCTTTTTAATGGTTAATAACAGAGAGGAAATTCTTCTGTGTCACGAGAAGCTGCTTGCAGGCTCCAGTGTTTGTATACTGGTTTATAGAGGGGATCTCTTCACTTACTGATGGAGCTTACCACAGGTACCCCTAATCATGACACCCACATTAGTAACATGCACAGAGCACATAGTTCCCAACTTTTTTCAGACAATTAATCTGACCTAAATATGAAGTTAGTTATCAAATAAAACAAATGCAAACAACTCTCCATAGAAACTAGTATCAGACAGAACTGTTATTACTAAACAGACGACTAAACAAATGAGACTTTTTAACCGAAGGTTGAACTTTGGCAGAATGAGATCAGCACAGAAAGTCATTCTTTCCATAATTATTTCCTCTTTAAAAGCAACATGTCAATGGATTTCTTTGGCCAACTTGCTCATTACTGAGACTGTATATTCTATTCTCTGCCCACAGGTAGTCCTGTGGGTATAATTTAAGTGATTTGTTAACCGTTTGCATACTTAATCCATTCCACAAAAATAAGAGTTTCTCCATTCAGCCCTTTGGATAAATCAGAATAAAATAATCTTAAAATATGCAGATCAAACATAAAACTTAAAGGGAAGAAAATAAAGCGAAGGAGTAAGAAATTAAGAAGGTACACTGAAGAGACAGAGAAAGAAACTAAAGAAAGAAAGAAGCTAACTGAGAACAAGTGAGGATAACAAAGAGATGACTCACTGGAGTCATGAGTCTTGAACGTGTAGAGGAGCCTGCGCAGGTAATCTACAGTAAAATCGGATCACAAAAGACTTTTACTACCTTGAATACATTGTAATACCTTATAGCAGTAGAATAATAAAGCAGAAGCTTGTCTCTTAAGACACCATTCACTCCTACAGCCATCTATAAGAACTAACTTATTTTCCAAGAATGCAACTGTTAAGAAGTACAATAATAAAATATATTTCCATTCACAACCTGAGGGAAAAGGATATGGTATTTTGCACATTTTTGCTATAAAATGAGAACACTGTGAAAGGTACCTTCTTATGGTACAATGACACATTTCCTTTCTCACACAGACCAATAAAAGCATGTAGTGCAGGCAGGGTATCACATCTCACAGGTCCATGTCAAAGTTACTCTGAGGCAGCATCAAAGACTAGGTTAATTTGTCTTTACTAGATTGTATGTTCTACTAGACTTCTAAATTTTTCATCTGATTAGTGTCTGCTGAGAAGGTTTTTTTGGATTGGACTCAGGCAGGGAAAGGATTTAAATGTCAGACTTATTTCCAACTTCTGTCTGACAGAGAAATTTTGAGTTCTCCTGGTACAAACAGGAGGAGAAGGAATTGGGAGTAGTTAACTACTAGTTTCAACCAGCAAGGAAAGGCACATACTTGTTTTCTCAGGGTATTCCTGATGAGGAAGGCAATAGGTCCAGAATTGTGGCTTGGTGGCACTTCATCACTATTATAGTCTTTGAGTACAAGCTCCAAAAAAAAACTTGAAATCCATCACCACTTAAACAAAACAGTTCTTCTTTCCCCTCATCACACTTTTTATTATGTTTATTACTTTAAGTTGGCTTCTTATTACCGATAAGTGAAAACTGCTTCTGGAAAGTGAAAGCAATATATGTTTAAATGCAACTGGGCTGTAGATTTTTCTGATTGTTCTCATATCTTTCAGTTAGGGTATAGGCGTTTATTTCTGGTTGAACAAGAAAGTTGTGAAAAAACAAAACATCACTCCCTCAGAGCTTAAGCTTTCTCACCTGTACAATAACAGCCAAAACAGCCTTCTCATAACTGGATGCTGGAACCGGTTTCAAACATCACACTTAAAAGCTGGGGATTGGAGAAAACTGCCTTGCAAAGAACTGCAGCTATTTTCTCCTTGAATGCTGTCCTATCAGCTCAGGGTAGAAGCTCAAAGCTGAACTCATCTCCAGAGTACACAAACGATATACAGATTCACAATCTCATTCTAGTCTCATCTGCCCAACACCCTGAAGTCTGCTTTGGACTTCTAATTTGAATTTACCATCATTTAATCGGCATTCAATTTGTTCAGGCACTTGACTAGGGACAGCGGAATGAGGGGGTGGGTGGGGAAAGGACAAAAAAAACCCCACCCACAAGTCCAGGCTTCAAATTCAGCATCTTGACAGACACTGACTTGAGTTCTAGTAGATAACAGACGAGCAAGCCATCAACTCTAACAGGAGAGTTTCTTGGAGCTTCGGTCATTTACTGCAATGAAAAGTTAGTTCCTATAGAGTAAAAAAAAAAAAACCTGTAGGCACCTAGAATTAAGAGGTTTTGTCTGCGTGGCAGAAAAACAAGACTTCTTAAATACATGTAAATGAGACCGCTTCCAGATTGCAGGGCAGATATACACTGTCACAGAGCAACGGGCCTGCCAACTACAGTAAAACTCTCTTCAAGCATAACTACCGATTTCATTTCCATGCAAACCAAGGCAAAAGGAAAACTTTCTTTTTTACCTTATTCATATAATAAAACCTATGTATAATCTGAAATAAGAAGTACCTTTATCCATATGTATTTAGGTATTTAGCCATAGTTTTGAATTTATAGTACAGCTTTTCATGAAAAATGTTAAAGTTTATTAAAAAATATCACATTTCAACTTATTTTTCCCAGATTTCAGTGCAATCTTTTTATCTTACTCTGCTTCATTTATCTATATTTCTAACATACTTACAATATCACATCTATTAGAAGTGTCCTAAAATTAGCAAGCGCACCATTCTCCCACATAACACACCCCTACACCTGGTCTCGGAGACTCCTGGAGACAGGATTTTGTATGACTCACTAGAAATGACCACTGGAATAGCTGATTAGGTACTTTGGGCATATAACATACCCACTGACTTTTGCAAAAAAAACTGGGGAACTTAAATTCCAGTTCAAGCTAAGTAATAGCAATGTCTTTGCATTAGTATCATCTGCACCATTTATCAAGTTGTATAACTTTTTTTCTCTGCCTCTAAATCATACCCGATTTCTATTTTATTAGAGCTACAGATTATATCTATCATCATGCAAATACATGAACCACTTAATTGTGCGTTAAGGGCACTGCAGCTGCACCCCAAGCTACCTGCATTAAATTAGTTCCTCAACACTATACTGTTCTAAATCATTCAGCAACAGCCACAGAAGGCAAGTAAAAATGTTTAGTCTGTACTGTCTTCAAAGTTGAAAACTTACTGATAATCATCACCCTTCAGGTGATGTCCCTCCTCTTACTATCACAGATCTTTCTCTATTGTCTTAGAGCTCAGGTCACAGCAGACATACCTCTTCAGGTTGAAGCTAAAGACCACATAAAAATGACCCCTTCCATCACTCCACAACCTCAGCACAGTGCTGTCTTGTGTTTACAATTGAGGTCTTAAAAATAGTAAGAGAATATGTGACCTCTCTCCATACTCTGTGGGGCATGGAAATTACACCAATAGAGAAGCACAGTTCAAGATCAAGGAGTTGTGATGGTCTACGCAAATGAGCAATGCATTTTTTCATTCCAAAACACCATTCATATTGGTTTCAATAAAAAGAAAGGAAAATTATATCAAGAAATCCAACATACCTGGCACCGTTGTCCACATTGTCACATTGTTCATTTGAGAAACAACACAATACAGAAGATTTGTCCAAACTATGACTTTGAGATGATTGGAAACAGACAAAAGACTTCTGCTTGGAATTCCTTACCACAAAATCATGCATTCTGAGAAGAAAATAGACCAACATGAAAAGAGCATGACGAAGTCGGAGCAAATTACCATTACCTGACTCAACTTCAGGAAAGGTCACAAGCAGAAAGAGATGTTCCATGGAAAAGGAAAATACACAAAAACTTCGAAAAATTTCCATCATTGGCAAAGAAAATGAATGGGAGCAGTATTTTGCAGGGTTGCTGCTCTCTGCTCACCTCAGATGTGTTTGTTCTCAGACTGCAGAAAAAAGAGGCAACAGTTAGTCTATTAAAAGCTATTTTAGTACTACAGCAACACTTTGCAGCTACTTAGCAGGTGTATGCAACATAATTGATTGTGTACACAATCCTTTCCAAGACTGATAGTTTTCTCTAGGGTGAGAGATATACAAAATGCTTACTCTGCCATGCTACAGCAACACAGAGAAAAGTAAAACCACACATTCAAAGAGATCAACATCCTACTTTGGAATTGTCTACTGAAAGAGAAAAAAAAAGGCAGCAATGTGTCTGCAAATACAACCTGCACGTCTGATTACAGCTATTTGCTCCCTTTTGTGTGCTGAACTACTCTCAGGACGTCAGCCTCCAAAGGTGAAATTTCATCCTGAGATTTGGATAAAAGTTGCCTTTCATTTGGCATCTCAGCATCACAATCATGCACCGGATTGCTCAGTACTTTAAACAGGCACGGGGAAATCAGGGAAAAGTCGAAGGTATTGCCTGTATTAGTAGATGCTGTGTAGTCCTATTTAGTCAATATGGTCAGAATTTTGGAGGTATTTAATGTGCTTACCTAGTTTACTTTAGTTGGGCAGTAAAAGCCTAAGGCACTGTATTTTCCACAAGTCAAAAGAGCATTCCCATTTCCAATGATACTTAAAGCTGTGAGAAATATCTCCAATTAAAGTTTTGGAGACAGCCGAATAAAGTGAAACAAAGAACTTTATTAACAGCGCGCTCGGTGCACCAAACTCGTGGCCAGATTTGAGCACACCCCGAAAAAGGAGGACGAGTCCTTTTAAGATCCCTTGATTTACATAACCACTCCCTCGCTCCTCCCATGCCAAGCCCTGCTCCTTTCTTCCTTAAAAGGTGATGCAGTCGTCGTCTTGCAGTCCGTGTGTTGTTTTAACCAACCAATCAAGTTGTTTCCCTGGCCGCACGGTTCCACGGCAGTGAGCCCAGGCTGGTCTCACCACCTTACATTTTTCCTGGCTCGCCTTCGCACTGTGACAGTAAGCAAGCAGAACTGCAAGTAACAATAAGTAGCAGTAAACAGGCAGAACTATAAGCAGCAGTAGGCATCAATGAGCAGCAATAGGTAACCCCAAGCAGAACTGTAAGTAGCAGCAGCAATAAGCAACTTCAAGCAGAACCACAAGGAGTCCACCAGTCCCCCAGCACAAAGTGGCTCCCCAGTCCTTCAAACAAAATGGCCCCCAGGTGCCCGGGCACGAGGTAACCCCTGCTTGTAATAAAACCATCTTAATTATTTCCCACAAAGCCATTTGATCCTTATCACTCTTCAAAGTTCTATAATCTTAATCAGTTTCAAAATTAAAACAGTAAAGCTATACTTTTGCATAATCCACCACTAATCACTCACATTACTTATTGACACATCACTAAATATTGTATATATAGCACATGTACATACATATATTGTACACAACTACGGATACTAATATTGATTGCATGTGTCCTACTCACTATAAGCAATTGCCTTTACTATAAACTGTCTGACAAACAGTTTATTCACCTATAAAAATTATGGTTGTAATTCTAAGATATTTTACTGCTCACTCCATTTCTGCATCTAATCATGACTCTAAAGATTGCTACAAAAATTCATGCAATTTTATGCAACTGAAAGGGGGTGAGACTCTCAGACTTGGATATGGAGACACACAAAAGGTACTATGTAACCTGCTCAGTGAAAACTGATCATGAGCATATTTCTACCCCACAGAAAATCCAGGGTCATTTAAAGGAGCAAACCTTCAAACTAAAACTTATGCAGTTCACAGCCTAGAACAGCTCATGTTGCAGCTAACCAGGCAATAGCTTGCTATTGGAGCTAATCCCTGAATTTGAACAGGTCTCCAGCAGGAAAGATGCCAGGTTACACTACCACAAGCCCAGGCAGTATTTCTCAAGACAAAAACTGCTGAAAGCGCCACAAGAAAATCCAGCAATCCACTTACAAAGACTGTAAGATCATGCACAAGCAAAATACATGCTTTAGAACACACTCCAGGGTGTCTATCTGATATTCTCCTGTGCTGTAATTAACTGCTCACTGAAGTCTGCAATGTGTAGCCTGAGGCCTTCTGGAAGCGAAGTAATGAGACTTCAACAATGCACTGCATCACACACCATCAATATCACATTCTGTTAAATGAAGCTGAGAGAAGAGAACAGCACTAGTGCAAGACCAAACACATTCAGTTACTGGTTACATTTATTACCTAGCTGGCAGAACTCCTTACCACAAACAGAAGCTATCCTATATCCATGTGAAGTTTCACAGAATCATAGAATCTCAAAAGGTAAGGAAAACAAGACAGGAACAAAGTTAGTTTTGGAATTATACATCACCAACATAGGTTAGCAAAAGGAAGCAATTACTTCATCACAGACCAGCAAACACAGGAAATAAACTGTTTAAGAGGTAAATGAAAAAGCCCATATATACATGAAGGAGACAGCTTATAGAAGTATATTACAGATGTGTAAAATCATAAATGCATTTTGTAGGCAAAGCAGTAAGAGCCCTTGAAGCACGCTGTACGAAAAAGCAGTGATACCCTGTAGCAGATTTGCCTAAAGCAATCTTAAGTTGCCCCTGGTGAAAATATCAAGCAATGAGTTTGGCAGCATCCTGTCCTAGCACATGGCAAAGTCTGGAGTTCTACTGCACATTTCATTTTTTTTCTAGTGGCTCTTCTCACTTCATATGACATTTCATAACCAACTTTGAGCTTCTACAGTTCCAAAAAACAGATCATAATATGTACAGCTAGGATCTAGTTGGACCTAGCTGCTTTACTTGAGCCTGAAAACTGTAAAAGCAGAGAGAAAAATATCACCATGCAAAACACACTTCATCCTTCTAGTGCATTTCCTTCTTGGTATGACATTTCTCCACTTTCAGCATAGATTACTTAGACCATGATCAAGGTCTGTTGTCAGTAGTTCTATGTATTTAATAACCCACATAGCACATCAGTGTATTACCCTATTTATATTAGTCCAGAAATCACTTCATGATATTCAGGTAATGGTTTATGCTATCTGTGGATAGGGAAATATACTTGGTCCAGCAAAAGTTTTTTCAAGATAAAAGTTAGCCCTTCAAGGTAGTTGGAAAAGTTAAAATTTCGCTAGACAGATGCATTGTATCCTGGGACTGTGGCTTTTAAAAACAAAACCAAATAAAAAAGAAAACTACACAAAGAGGGCTGCCCTAGAACGATTTACCATCTCATGGAAGTACAGCCTTCCAAACAGACAATTCCAGGATTTCTAACTCAATTTCACTGAATCCAGTGACAAACTCAGGCAAGACTCAGAGAAATCAAACAGGCAAACTTGACTGACAGTCTCTTCACAGTTGTGAAGTTAAAATTTTTAAAAAGTCTTTGTAAGTCCACACAAGTTTAGCATTTAAATCCACACTAAGCTCCACCATGTAAAATGAATTAGAAATTCTAGGGGAAACATACACCTTTGTGTGCATGTGAGATACTTACCTATCTTAGCAAAACACAGGTTTGCTAACACTATATAAAAACAAGAACACTATAGGTCAAGTCCAAGAAAGATTGAAAAGCTGAAAGAAAGTATTATTCATGTCATCTTGTGAGAAGTTCTTTATAAATACCATGGACTGGCAGGAAGGATGACAAAACATGCACTCTTGGCTGTCTAGACTGAGTTTGAGACAAACCAGCCACATATGCTACAAGAACGAAATTTCCCAAAAGCACTGGAATAAATACAGTTAAATTAAACAAACTGATAATAAAAACAAGTTGGCTCATTCCAAACAGATGTGATTTCCAAATTTTGTCTCACTAGATCGCACAAGAACAGAGCAATACTCCAAATCCCCATTATAGCTGGAGATGAGAAAATGGTGGGGGCTAAAGGTCCTCTTCATACGCCCCAGTGTCTTCAAGACTTCTAGATTAGGATATCATAGAATGAGTACCTCAGAATCATCCTGAAGTCCAACTCATAATCTGGGAAATAAAGTGAACTTGCCATTACAGTTCAAGAGAGTTTGAAGCATGAGGGTTTCATTTGCAAAAGACTGGAATCTCTTGTGTTTCAGAAGCTCTTAAGGTTTTAAATTTACATTAGAGCTCTGGCCTCTACAACTTAGTTTTCATGACAAAAAAGAAAAAAAAAATCACGATTTGGTTGTTTCTTTTCATGGGCATCAGCAACAAAAGTCTAAGAACAAATTAAAGTATGAGAAACTATCTAATACTCTCATCTTTTTACACTTTCTTTTCTGTAAACTAGGCAGTTCAGCATTGTAGTTGCTCACTGTAACCTGATAGCTAGAAAACACCCAACTCCATCTTTAATAAATTTAAAATCTAGCTAAGAATATGTTTCCCTCAAGTACTGCTGAAGGGTGGAACTAATGTCCTGCTGCACTGAATGCAAGGAGAATGCCTGCCAGGCCCTGTATAACACTCGTCAGCACCATCAGCCAGAGGCAGAAATCTAGCACTGCAGAGAACGTACGGGGATTTCCCCTGTTTCAGGATCAGGCACCAGAGTTTGGGCCTGGCCTCACCAATGACTGCACCACTAAGCAGCTCCAATTAAAACTCTCAACACAAGCTGCAAAGCATGAGTGCAAGTTGCATATATCATTACTACTCCTCCTCACCATGTGATAACAAAGGCATCACTGTTCAAAAGTTTTAAAAAAAGGACTCACACTAAGTCCAAGGCTAGGTATGCAACTTTTCCTCAAAATGATCTGAAGGCTACAGAGGGTCAAGGCTGCTCTCAGTCAGAAGATGTCTAATTGAGCTGTTTGTAGAGCCACAGAAACCTTCTCCTTAAAAAAGCCAATAGGCAAGGTAAAAATGGCTGCCAGCCACCAGCACTAAACATTTTTGTTAGCATCAGACAGCACACAGTTGTTTTGTATTTTAGAGGATCAATGAATGCTTTAATAAAATGAGCCTAGGAAATAAGGTCTAATGGTAGAACTGTTTGTGGACTGTGTACAGTGGAGGTCAGACATGTTTACTGCAGGAGAAAAAGAAATATCAAGGTTACAGATTTGTAGTGGAAGGGCATTTCAAGGAAAATCAAATCTTCTTCTTTTCTTTTTAAATCAAATTTGAATGGATGCCTTCTTTTTCCAAACGAGATCCCTCTTTCTCCCAGAAGAAAATTTCCCTGAAGTCTCAGCAGCACACAGAAAATATATTAGTACTTTAAACATGTGCTGAACTGATTGCCTTGATTCCCTTTAGTTACTGAATTCTACATTAAAATCAACTGAATTGTTTAATCTGAGCCCAACAGCAACTTTACAGGCTCACTTGCATTAACCCACAACCCTGTAGAGAAAAAAGCTACTGTGAATCTGGCTCCACGAATGCTCACATGCCATAATCATCAATAAAACCCAATCTTTGAACACGTATCTCTACTTAACTTTTCACAGGCTTTTCCTCATTGGAGAACATTATATGATAGTGTCTGGGGTCTTTACTGGCAAGTGTCGGTGTTCATTAGCAATAACAGAAATGCTGTCGGGAATTACCTTTGATGGCTAAATCAGCACTCTGCATCACTGAAATACACTGGCACGATGCTCTGAAAATCCCATCTACAGCTAGAGCTTTATTTTCTGCCATATAAAGCAATTCACTGTACTACCATCACACTTGGCCTTCTGTCCTGCTGCCGCCAAGCCCATTGTAGAGTTTTATTCATAAAGCCAAAAGAACTTCATCAAGAGTTATAGGTTTGAAATTTGTGTATACAAAATGGCAGTCATCTAGCTTATTTTGTTGCTGATTAATCTGCCTAACTCTATATAAAATACGTATTACTCAGACGATTTTTTTCAATTTCTTCTGTATACACATCTACCTTAAATGACCATTTATAGCTCTTTCATGCTATGCACTGAAGTCCTCCTTCCCTGATTTTCTCCCATGTATGAATGAGGTGATCTTTATCTCCATTTTCCTTCTGAAGCAGCTCTCCCCTTTCCCTCTCCCACTTCCAACAGTTACCAGTAAAAGATTTCTCCAAGTATTACCGTCGCTTACGTGGTACATCATGACCAAACTTATGCAGAAAGAGTTAAAAGCCAAGAATGTTAGTTATCTATATTTGCCTATAGAACATGTGTGGTACAGAAAACAATAAGAGTGGCAATTCTTCATACAGAAATAAAAAGCAAATGTTAAATGGCAACCCAAAAGGTAGATACTATATCCTATAAAAAGGTAGCCCAAATGTAGTCAGGTACAAACTTCACTTCAGGGGAATTGTTCCCACACCCACAAAATCATAACTTGGCTCAAGCAGCATCTTCACCATGACAGAAATCATCACCATCATAAAAGATGTCCAATGTAAATTTAGCCTGCTTATTGTGAAGTTGAAATTAGTTCTCATTAGAAACATAGGAATCATGTTCTGTAGGGAGATCATGTTCTGTAGAGACACATGTGTTGTACAAAACCATTCAACAAATTGTGAACCTGGAATGCTTTTGGGTGCAGATGAAAAGTCTCTGACCTCTCATATTTGGTTGCTTTTTCTAGTTCTATGACCCAAACTATTACTTCCATCTGCAAACCTGGCTTCCTGACCTACACATCTAGGTATATTTTACACTGACTTAGACCTTTGTAGATTGATAAACAACCAGAATTATATCATTTTTTTCAGGTAGCAGCCTACATAGCATATAAAATCATTAGAGCCACAAGTGTTTACACACTAACAAGGTTTTGTTTATAGTGTTAGGCACTAATGAGCTTAGGAAGTGGTTAAAACCAGAAGAACCTGCAGTTTACATGTGTAACATACCTTATGTGTTTGTCCCTTTATCAATCCCTTTAATAAAACTTGAACCTTACAGTAAATATTTACATATATGCTTCAAGTAACATATATTTTGTAGAAATCATTCTGATCACAGGTAGAAAGCTAAGTATGCTGCAGAATGAGGCCTAAAAGAGTCAGATAAATACACCTAAAACCAACAGCTTAAAACATAACATAAAAAAAAAAATACATCTTAAGAAGTTGGATCCCATAACATCTAGTGAACGAAAACATCCCACGTCACTAGTTCACATAGAGCCCATATCACGGGGAAAACTGGGACAGAATTTCTTTTTTTTTAACAGAACTTATTTATTTTAATATTTATTTATTTTACAGAACTAATTTACTATGTATACATTGTACCAACGAGTTATTTGAACTGTTATAACTATGCTTTTGTTTCAAGTTTCAACTGTTGCAGTTCAGATTCTCATCCTTGGTTCTCCTTTAAATCATCACATATTCTTTATCAGAGATAATGTTGTTAGTTAAGAAATAGAATAGTAATTTGAAAGCTTGATAGCAAAAGCACCATTTCCTGTAATCAAAGACATAGCTTAACCTTTAAAACACAAGTTAAAGTAACTAAATCGTGTGGGCTTTGTGTCATGAAAAGAATAGATTTGCTCTTGGCTCCTTGACCAAGTCCTAAGAACTTTCTTGGCAAATAAGCAGTAATAAATTTGTCATAATTAGTTGTTCAGAAAATGCAGTGACACTAAATATTTTACCTCACTGTCTGTAGGCAGTGACACTTTAAATCTCAAATCAAATGCTACAGCAGACCTAAGAAGCTTATATTCCCTAGAAGAGTACACTTCAAATATCTGCCATTGGATGATATTCACTATCTTACAGCCAAGGTCTGCATGCAGTCCTACCTCCCTTGTTTTCTTCTAGTGCTTACAATGCAGAGAATTTGCTTATAGTTCATGTTTCCCAAAAACAGCCATTAAAATAATACAATCCATTGCAAGACTTGAATTATCCCCATGCTACCTGGAGCCTTGTGCTCAGCAAACTGTGTGTCTTCTTAAGGACTGAGATGCTGAATGACTGTTAAGCAGCATGACCGGTGCCACCCTTGGGTGCTGGGTGCCAGGGTTGCTGTTCCAAGGGGAATTTTAGGAACAGTTACAGACAAAGTTGGTAACCCATTGTAAATATTACTGCAGTATACATGAGCTAGTAGCCTATAAATCCCTTCTCAGTGACACATCCCTACGGGAAAGGCATGCGAGCTTCCATATGGTGGTGATACATCACATGATTTTTTTAAAGGCATACTGTAACTTGGACTTATTTACTGCTCTCTCTTTTCATATCTGTAAACACAGAAAAGCTTAAAAGGTTACATTCCTTCCTACTCCTTGCTATGTTATTTAAACCAAACAGAGTTTAGCTACATAAACATCTGAACTTAATTCTTATTACTTTCTCTTTTTTCTTCTTTAGAAAATAAAATACCCAATGTGTCTGACTACTTAAAAGGGAAGCTGAACCATCTCATTTTTCTGCCAAGGTATCAGAAATAATGACAGCTAAGAGTAAGTGGAGAATTTTAAAAACCAAAACAATTACAAAAAATTAAGCATGTTGAACATCTACCATACCCTAAATAGGCATCCTCTATCTGCCTCCACACGTAACAAAAGACAAAATAAACTAAAATACCACTTACTTTTGGTTTAATTCACACAAGAATTCAAAGGACACCAGTCAATTTGCACAAATCATATTTAGGAAAAGACACATATAAAATGCTGTTTGAACATATGCTAACAAACAAAATTAAAATATTCAAATTTTCTTTTTACTTTCCCCCCACACACACCTCTCTGTTACACTCACACAGATTCAAAGAAAAATGGCAGATTCCATGAATAAGAAAATTAAATAATGGGACAGATTCAAATCCCCCTTCTTGTCACTTCCTTTCTGTCACAGTTCAAGGGGTTTCTGGGGGGTCACTGCCGGCCGCTCTGCCAAGGTTTTCAGGTTGGAATCATCCCCCCGCCACCCGTCCCTCGTGACAGGGACAGGCAGCGGAGGTACTTAAGCCAGGAGACAGAGACCACGCAGTACGCAGGGAATCCAGCAGCGAAAAAGAGCCTTTATTCAAATTTCCTGCAGCTTATAAGGGCTGCTGGGCCAAAGAGGGGATTGGCCAATTGGCTAGCCAATGCAAGGAGACAATATAATAACTATGGCAACACAGAAACCAATGGTAGACAAGTGAATTAACAGCTTTCAAACCCCGACACCTTTCTTCAAAGCAAACAATTTGGTTTTTAATTTATTTTTCTTTCTTAATTTGATATGGTGATGTAACAGTAACAGTCTACTAGAGCAACAGGAGACACAAGAATCATAGGAAAATTCAAGTTGGAAGGTACCTCAGAAGTGCTGTGGTCCAACCTCCTGTTCAAAGCAGGGGCAGCTCTGAAGACAGATCGGGACGATCAAGTCAAGTCCCACGCATACCCAAGGATGAAGACTGCACAGCCTCTCTGAGCAGCCTGTCCTGTGATCTAACTGCCCCAGGAGTAAAAAGTTGTTCCTTACATCCACTTTGAACCTATCACTTCAATTTATGCCACTGTAAAAAGTCTGTCTCCATCAATAATCTTGTCTTCACTAGAAGGCTGCCCCAAAGCTGTGTCTTTCTATGCTGTTGAAGGTAGTTCCCTCAGTCTCTCCTCACAAAACAAGTGCTTCTAGCACCTGGTCACATCAGTGGGTCTCTGCTGGGCTCCCACTTAGTGATGGTTTTCTCCTGTTGCTCAAAAGTGTATATAGTGTTCTAGATGTGGCAGGGACACCTTCCAGTACATAAGGTTACACAGAGCCCCATCTGGTCTGGTGTTGAACAGCTCCAGGGATGGGGAGTCCACAACCTCTGGGCAACCTGTGCCAGTGCCTCACAGAAGGAGAGGGCAGAACTTGTTCCCATGCTCTTTGGACATGTAGGAGCCAACTGTTCATTCTAGTCTCCTTTCAAGTGAATCAGAAACTTCATGTGAGGAAAAAACACAGGTACTTTGCGTGAGCAGCTGACTAGTGACACACAAATCATAGCTGTCTTGGCTCTGTTGACATGGAGTGGATATCCCTGACAACTAAGAGAGTGATGATAAGATGGAATACAATGGTAAGAAAGGAATGTAACAATGGCCCTTATTTAGGTGCAGATCAAGAATTTGCTTGGTTTTATTTTCCATCCCTGGAGGTACAAGGCAATAGATTTAAGCCAATGAATTTATTTTTCCCTTGTTCAGGTAGGGTGGTTTGAGTTGAGACCAGATGTTTTTAGTCAGCGGTCCTGGACCATGAGATTGTGCAAGGAATTATAATTTTGAAGAGGCTGTAGAATTAATTTTTGAAAATAAGAAAGAATGCAAAGACCAAGGACCCTGACTCTCATGCTCTGGCAGTTCACAGAGGAGAGGGTGGATGATGCACAGCTACCTATTCTTTACTCTGCCAGAGGCTACAGTCGCCACCACAGAAGGGGCAAAACAGGTGGCATCTCTACTCCTCATCTGAGGCAGTTTAGGCTGTCATATTAATGGAGTTGCTATCAGCTCTAGTTAACATTACTATGTGAAACAACTAAAGCAGCACAGAGCTCTGATTCATGATCCCTGCTGAAGTTAAGCGCAGTGGCTAAAGACATGGCCTCTCCCACAACTCCTCAGCCAATGCAGCTACATCTCACAGGGATCATGAATCAGAGTCCAGAGGGAGATGGGAATAGATTAAGAAAAAAAGTAAGACAGGAAATAGGGAAGAAGAAAGAGAATAAAGTAGTGAGTGCAGGAAAGAGCATTAGCAGACAGAAAAAGGGTTATTAGTGTGCCAAGAGAAAAAAAAAGGATAGGAATTTGTTAGGGTATTTCTCAAAAGTCTAAATTTAGGAGGAGTAAGGAGGCAAGGCACCTCACATCTATTAATACCACCAAGTTATTGATTACCTTTGGGCTTGATCTCAAAAAGAGCCAGTAACAAGCTGTTTGAATCAATTACAACTACAGAATTCTATAAAATACGGCCAGCAAACTAAGTGAAAATACTTCCATCTGGGATTTGGATATTCCAAGCTCCAGGATGCAGCAAGGCTACACCCTAAAGAGTTAATAACATCAGTATGGAAAAGATTTTTACCTGACTGGGCAATTAAGTGTCCAAGTGATGCACTAGAGGAATTGGCACCTCCAAAGCATAAGGCAGCGAGAAATGGCTTGTTCAGAAGAAAGGCAAAACTGTTCTCTCTTGAGTTAACAAATGATAAATTAGTAGGTCAAGGGAAAATCTTTCCATTGAAATGATTCAAAAGGTGTACAGGGACCAAACACGGAAAAGGAATCTGCCTGCTTCGGGCTCTGCTCAGTGAGTGTAACCTGAAGACAAAGACTTAGTGAAAACCAGAGACCTCAGTTATAAATGCTGCCAAGCATTTGCCAGCTTGTCAGTTGAGTCATATAGAGTAAAGGAAACCATTAAATCTGAATTAAGTGCTGCTTGGAGAATATGTTGGGGTTTTCTTCTTTCCCTTCTGTTCAACTGTATCTACAAGTTTTTGTATGTACCATCTGTTTAGGATTTGTAAATAAATATTTACTGACTTGTAGCTTAATTTTTGTTAGGAGTTATTCCAAGGAGGGTTGAGCCCTAAGGCATTCCTTTACTTGGGAATGGCCATCCTGAAAATTTGTGCCATAGATAATTGCAAGGTGACCACCAAGCCATACAGGCACATGGTTCTGTGTCTCTGCACGCAACAGGCTCTACTTGAGTCCTCTGGCAAATGGAGTTTACAAGGAAAATGTTTCTTTGGGGTGAGCACGGGGGGCCAGAAGAGCTCTTGGGAATGTGGAAAGGCAATAACTCTGTATTTCAAGGGTTTCATGGAACGTAAAATAGTGCTAAAGATTAAAACAATGTGGTGAGAAAGGGAGAGACTTATACCACGTGCTGCAGGAGAACTCAAAATCTCTCTATGTCCTTGATGGTGCTCGAAGTTGGTCTAAAGCTGAAATAGTCCAAAGAAACAGAATTATCCTTTCAGTACTATAGCAGATGAAAATCAAGGCCAGAAATGAGAAAATGGGAGGCAGCTAAAAATTAAGATAATAAAGAAGTCAAACAACAATCACAAGAAGCAGAGCACAGGAGGTGATTGGGACTGACAGCCGGTCGCCTGAGATGAAAGGACATAAACAGCAGAACAGAAGCAACTTTCCAAGTCACACAGTTTGTAATTCATACTGCAAAGACTGATCCTTCTGACAGTTTGTGCAGCATCCACAAAGCAGTCAAAGACTGTCAGGTATCTGTTTTATTCTTCTAGCTGAAAGGAAGAAACTTCATCTATTTTCAATGGTGTAGACTAGGCAGTGTATCAAATTACACTATATTTTACTAAGAAATTTTTTAATTATTCCAGCAATGAACAGACAGCAATGACAGAGCTTCAAAGAGCAGAATGGTTTAAGTCTCCTATAGAAACATTTGCTACATGTCATACCTGTGCCAAGAAGAGGATTGAGATCTTATGTGGTGGGAAATGAGGCAATTATTGTTCTCATTAAATTACTTTGGGCCAGGGCATCCCAAATCCTCAGGAAACAGTTCATTTAAATGTGGGGATGATGACATGTTCAGCACTAATCCCTCAGGAAGAGAATAAGAGAAACCTCAGCATCAGCAGATGGGCAATGGAGGGAGTAGTGAAATAATTCCCAGATACAGTCCCATCCCTTAAGCTCTCCATAGAAAATATCCATAGTAGTACCTTGGAGTATGACAGCTGAGAGTACAGCAAGAATGTAAAGTCACTGTGTCACATGTTCAGTGAGCAGAGTTAGAGCAAGGCAGGCAATTGGATGCTGTGTCCAGAGATGAGATGACAGATGAGATGAGATGTTGTATCAAGGTGTTTGGGAAAAGTCTAAACCCCTGTACTGATTGGAAGAACAGTTCTCCACGTGGGAAGGTAGAGAAGGCCAGAAGGGGCAGGTAAAGAATCAGTGAAATTTCCATTAAAAGAAAAGAGAAAGCCAAACAGAAAGAAGTCAGAGTAACAGCAACAAATTAATGTGGAACTAATACAGACTGGAAAATGGGGTCAGTGTGAACCAGCACAGGATTCCTAGCTTAGCTGGTTTAGTGGAATCAAGGAAAGGTTTTTGAAATATATTCCCATTTTCCCAGTAATGGTAGTGTGCTCTCACAACAGCCACATTGGCTCTACTCAGTTGATTCCAGGTGACCCCTGCAGTCAGATATCACTCTGCTTGAGCTAACCTGCCAGTCCCCGCTTTTATGTCTCTGAGTCTTTTATAAAGATTATCCACAAGCTGAATAAATCACCACCAAGAGCCAGAATAGCAAGATATAGCAAGAACTGAATGCTCACCTACCACCTCATGCATACATCTTCAGAGTATGAATGAATGTTGGTAGGAAGTAGCTATTCCCTTTCTTCTGGTAGTTGCTGAATGTAGTTGTTTTCCTTCCAGAAAGTGCTTTTTGTTCTGACAGTGAATTTGTATAGACAAAGTAGTGACACTTTTGTACAGGAGACTCTTAACATTTGGGTAGTTCAGAGGCATGACCGGGAAAATAAAGCATTAGCCCTTTTCCACTTCTTTCCTTCCTAAAATTTATGGTCACTTCTATCACCTTTCATCTGTGCAAGGAAAAAAGTAAAAAAAAAATTAAGGAAAGAGTCTTTTCTTATGTTCTTCACTTAAACAAAACCAGGCTTTCACATTCAAAGAGATTCATACTCTACCACCAAGGTAATAGTTGAGATGCAAGTCCAAAAGTGTCCCTGCTGTGTGCTGAGCGTTCATGGGTGGTCAAAGCTGTAACTGAGCTGCCTCACCATGGTACAGCAAGAATTCAGATTTATTTTATGCAATTGGGATTCTATTTATACTTTTTGGTCCACTGTATCTCAGAGTGTGTTACAGAGTGTTTAATCACAACATACTGTACCTACAGCACTGTTCCACCAGAGTCATTTAGCATATGAAAGGGGATAGAAGGGGGAGAAGATGAGAGAAAAAGGAAAAGAGGTGGCTTGGTTTTGGAAAAATTAATTCTCACCTAATTAAAAAACATTCAGGTGTTCTGATCATTGTCTTCCTCCTATTTCTAACTCGAATCAAAATCTTCTCACTCATTGCACCTCTTCTCAGCATCTCAATTCATATTGTTTGAAAGTCAAGCCTTGCTTTCTAATTCCCAAGTTGTTTACCCATGGCATAAATTCTCCACTAATCTCACTTTCTCTTCTTAACTGCCTTAACGTTTCATAACTGCCCTGTCTTAATTTTAAACTGCTGCAACTAAGCCTGTCTAGCAAGCAAACATACAGTCCAGGTACATAAAGACTTGTTCTCTCTTCATGCAAACCTCATCTCTCCCTTGAAAACACCAAGGGAGAGGATTTTACAAATATCTGTGGTAGCTTCCTATGCAATTTGCCTTTACATTTTGGTCTGTAACCTAAACTGCAGCTCTCCGGAATAGGTAAAGCTTTCCTATCCGTGCCTTGTAGCATGCCAAGTACATTGTCAGTACTTGACAAATAATTGCTGCCTCCACAGATTATTCTTCTTACCAGACAGCAGATCACTGAGAACTGCAGAGCCCCAGGAACTCAGCCCAGCAGCTAATGAGCAAAGTCCGGAAAAAGCAAATAAGCATTTTGATGAAAGCTCATCTCTCTCTCAGCTGCTTCTGGAACCAGAAGCAAACAAAGAAACAGAGGAAAAAAAACCCACATTTAAATAACTGCAGCCAGCCTGAAATCATCCCTTCCACAGCAGATTGGCCTCCTCTCCAGTTAGCTTGGCCTCTCTTCCAACACATGGATGTGGGCTCAAAGGTGAAGAAATATGTCGGCTGCAAACCTGTAGTGGTGGTTTATTTAGTGTATTTCCATCAAGGCACTTCAGCTTTGCTCCTTTTTTTTCCTATAGGAATATATTTTCATTTAATAGTACCAAACATAATGAGAAATGAATGGTTGATCAGACACATAAAAACCTAGAAAAGACAAAATTAGGAGAATAGAAAACCCAAGTATGACTCACATATAAGAGATTTGAGATCATCAAGGAACAAACTCCATTATTGCTAATCACTCAATGCAAGTACACTTTTACATGTGCAGAAACAATTTCATATATATATATAAGTTCCTCTTACAGGGGACAGATTTGTCCTTGTAGCACAGAAGAATGATGTGCTGTGTTGTTCATTTTGTGGCCTCTTAACAATATTAAAAAGAAAAGGAACACTTATTCTGAACTTTCAAGATGAAGAAGTTCTCTTCTAAGCTTAGAATTGAGCTTATACAAGAGAAGTGTTCCTGTCCACGTTCTCTGATTGGTACCAGTATTTCCAAGGCAGCTATGTCCTACCCAGAGGTTCACTCAGCATGAACCAAATGCCAAGACTTTTCAACACACTGACACATCAGATTCCCCAGAACCTCATCAGAATTCAGAGCACTCCCCTGGCAAAGCTCCCTTTGCCCTCCCTCTGGATTTGACAGATGAGAAGGAGCACGAGATGCCAGTGCCCAGAGAGCAGGGGAAAAGGGCTGGCACAGCCTTAAGAGGGCAAGGAGAGTCAGGGCACACAGAAAGCCTTGTTTACCTATGGGTTGCCAGGTGTCTTTAAACTCTGTACTGTGTGGTACAAAGGCAGGTTGCTTGCTTTCCATCAAAATCACTGTAACATACTTCTATTCACAGCCATGTAAAAACAAAAATATTCTATGGAGCCACAAGCACACAGAAAACTGTCTGTTTGAACAGTTTGTGTGGTTCCCTCTAGGAGAAGACAATACCTCTGGAGGATGTTCACCCTGCCTGCTGTTCAGCCACATCATGGGCAGCTCCAACACATGCAATTAATGACAAGAATATTACTAGCAAAAATGCTTCCTTTTTGCTTTTTTCTGCTTAACTTGCTTGTTACTTAGAGCATGCATCTAAGTATTTAACAGATTTAAGGAGAACCTTCTCACTCAGTCTATTCTCCATCACAATCATGATCACCATTATTGTAATTGCATCACCTCAAAAGGAAAAACCAATTAAAAAGTGTTTTTATGGATAGAACAAGATTATCTTAATTCAGAAGAACACTGATTTCGTTACTATTGCACAATAGTCAATAAAGAGATAACTATAACTTAAAGTCACCAACTGGAAGAATCTCAAGTAAACATAAGTTCACACCAATCCCAAGCCCTTATGGTTTACAGAATAAAGGGCAGTCAGAGCATTAAATCCATCCTTTCATCTTGTTTATCCCAAAGAGAAAATTATATATTTCTATCACAGAATCATACAATCATAGAATATCATAATAAACAGGAACTGATGCACTGGCTGTAAGCTGGGAGGAAGCAGCATGCAGTATTTCAGACATAATGAAGCTTCAAAAGTTTAGTTTGGTGGAGGTTGTTCCATACAAGCGTATGTGGCTGAATTTTCCAAACAGTAACAAACAGCCAGTGAAGTGAGTTTGTATTTGGATACACTTGGCTCAGCAGGCTGTGGTTTAGCCCCATAGGTAAGCTCAGATTTGACATGGGCTAAAACAAAATAGTCCTTGGCAATCAGTCATGGTAACTGAAATCATACTCTTGGAGGACTGGTTAAGAGGGTTCGGATCCAATTCTTCCACAGTCACTGCAGCTGGAACAGAGCTGGTCTGTCAGTGCCCAGCTCCATCAATCCTATGTGTCTGATCTGTCTGAGTTTCACTAAGAAAACAAAGTAAGGGAGCCCTGAGGCACACAGACATAAATAAAAAAACACATTCATGTTTCCAACTGTCCACACTTTCTCAGGAAAGTTGCACCTATGTTAGATTACTCAGCATGTGGTTTCAATTGTGACAACAATGTGCATTTGTTCAACTGTGCGCTGGCTGCGAACTGCGCTGCGAGCTGTGGTTAAATACAGCGTGGCCTGTGACTGCCTTTCAGGGTCAAGTGTCTGGCTTGTGCCTGCTACGTTCTGCTCAGTATAATCTTATAGATTGCCCAAGCAGCACACCCAGACTCTTTGATGTTCAGGAAGGCATACAGTGCACACACACTGTGTATTTTTCATAAGGTAGAAGGTCCAAGAAAGAGGGTACTAGGGAGCGAGTGAGCAAGCAAGCAAGCAAGAAAAAAAAACAGTATCTATCTAGGTCTTTCCATTTCCTTTGCATTAGATTTGCTAAACTAAATAATGATTTTACACTATCCTCCTAAAACTGCAGTTAAGTATTTTTCACTCATTTTTACTAACAACTGCTCGCTCATGAAAGTTATCTTGCCCTGCAGAACTGTTTGACTATCACCAAGGAATTTTTTTAAAAATACTTCCTATCACCCAGTTTTCTAATAAAACATTGGTGGTTTCAGATTTTTTTTCTTATCCTCATGGATTCAGGATATTGTCAACATTTTTACTAATAGCTGCGGTATCTTTATAGTGGGGAGACGGCATAGAAGTCAAGATGCCCCATTGAAAGGTATAGCCAATGTATAACTTCAGTGTAGAATTCAGCAAGAGAGAAAGTCTGCATCACTAGCCTGCCAGGAAAAGAGTTTAACCCATGTTTTCCAAGTGTTCTCTACCTCTATCTTACACCTTTCCTAATCTAGGTAATGCTTTCTAATACACTCTATACACTCCCTTATAAACATCCATTTAACTTACTCTTAATTTTTTGCAACTTGTGTTTTGAATGAAATCTTGTTGCAAGGCACTTGGTTTCAGAAATCTCTTGACCTCACATTTTGGAACAGTGACCTGAAATCAAACAGGGAGATGACCAGTATATGTGACAGCATAAATAAAAACAGCACTATAATGCCTGCTCAGCAAAGAATCAAATTAAACCTCTGCCTTCTCTCCCAGCTATGACACTTCCTAACATTTAAATATTCACAATTGTTATAAGGTTATAATTTTATAATGTAAAAATATATACCATAATTTCACAGGGGCAGAGGAGAGATAGTTATTTACACAGTTAAACATCAGGAACCAGTAAATTCAGGAAGCTTTTTTTAACCCTTTAAGTCCCAAAAATAACCTCTGAATGTATCCTTCTCTGATGCATCATGAATGGTCAGAGGGGAAGAAGTTCCTAAAACAATTAAAATTTCAATGAATTAAGCCATTAAGAGTTTCAGAGAAAGAAAGGAAAAAAAAGAAAAAAAATATTTAAACATTTTATGCCTGTCTCTGTTATAAAATATTCCATACTCTTCTTCCTACCCTGTAGGCTTTCAAGCTTCAGGTAGCTGCTTCAATGGAACCACACTTTACCACCACAGCCCTTGCTCTCCTGGTGCCAATTAAGAAGCTGTTCAGAGATGGTTACACAAGTGATGATCAAGGAGTTCTGTTTATATTTAGACTCAGACCAAATATTTCCAATGAAAGCCTCAGAG
Source organism: Manacus vitellinus (assembly GCF_001715985.3). Taxonomy (NCBI): domain Eukaryota; kingdom Metazoa; phylum Chordata; class Aves; order Passeriformes; family Pipridae; genus Manacus; species Manacus vitellinus. The sequence goes on from NW_021940773.1 coordinate 2,090,119, forward strand.
AAGAATAAGTTTAAAGGTTTGTTCACCTCAGAAGAATGTCCTCTTTGTAACAGAGGGTTTTTTTTACTTCAAGAGCCTTGAATATAGAGGCCAAGTAGAACACAAGCTCTTATTTTGCTAACATTCCTATACTCTTGAGATGCAAGAGAATAAACTTGAATCATGCTGAAATATAAACTGTACCAACATGAGATTTAAAAAAACCCAAAAACCAAAAACACACACCAGGAGAGGGCAGAAAGGGAAAGATCCAAGATGAAGAATCATTATTAATACAAACATATCTGCTGGTTGGGATTACATATTACAGATAAACCCTCCAAGCAATGAACAGTTTGCACAGGCAGATGGTGGGTGTTGACTTGACCTCTGATACTGATGGTAACAGGGCACCCAGATTGCTCTTGCACTGGGGGAGGTGGCTGGGCACAGAGTTAGCATCCAGCCAAGGTGAAAGATTAATGTCTAGTGATTGTAGGAATCTAAGTCTTTCTGTTATTCCTATTGCTTTAACAAATGAAAAGAGTAGATATAAATTAACGGGTCTTGGCATATCCAGCAATACTGTCACTCAGCCAAGCAAAGAGTTTTAAATAACCCAGAGCTGTGCCTGTGGTTTCTTTCTTTCTAGGTGTCTTGTTACACACCACAGCCAGGCACTGCTGCATCTGAGTTTAAAAAGGAGCTGTGGCACACTCAGCAATTTCTGAAAGTCAGATTTCAGTACCCAAAAAAGGGATTGAAGAGCTTTAGTTTGAGACAGTGTGTTTTCTGATCCTAACTTGAAAGGAAGAGGTCAGATAAGGGCCTCAGAGATGGTGAGATTCTGGACAGTGGAATAGTTTTTAGCTTGGCATAAAAACTGATCTTGTCTTTAGAGGATTGAACTTCAATTGTCAAAATCAAGGGGGCACGTAATACCAGCAAGACAATAAAATGAGTTAACAGAGGCTCTCTGAAAGATGCTCAGTGAATTTTTAGCGTGGAGTCCCATCCTAATAGAGGAAATCCCATTTATGGGGACATGCCCTAACAAAGAATCATTACTGATGTTTGCTAATCTCAGAGGATCAGAGTGTTCAGGCCATCCAGCCACAAGAGATTTGATAGCACTTTGAAGAGCACTCGTGAGAACTTAGCAAGAGTCACAACCTCTGGAAATGGCATAAATCGTGTCTTCATGTCATGCAATTATCACAGTCCAGCCAACATACAAAGAGACTTAGAAGAGGAAAAGAAAGAAATAAAAGAGATACAGAGGGGAAGGTAATAGAGATTAGTGTTATGTCAGATTAACACAAGCGGGTTTATGTGGGTCTAATGGTTGGCAGGGTTGATTCAAAGCCCGTAAAACTGGAAAATGTTTCCCTGCTGTGAGGGTTTTATAGCCTCTCCTTTAACAAATCAAGCATTTGTGAAAAGCAAATATTGTAATTAGTTTATTTATTTGCTGTGCAAGTCTGTGGGTACTTCTTTTCTTGTGCATATCAGCACCACTAATAAAAAATATTTTTATATCTTCTGTAGCAGAAACTGACAAGAAGCAACAAGGCTGATGTGGTAAAGAGCATTTACAGTGTCTCAAAGAAAGAGGAGATATGCAGGAATATCAAATGAACCTTTCATTTTTTTCCCTGTACAGTTCTATTCCAGAAAATTTGACAGACAGATTTATTCCCTCCTACAGCTTCAACAATAAATAGACACCATAGTTAGCCATGTCCATCCTAATGCAAATCCAAGACAACTTTAAGGAACAAACAAAAGCACTTTACAACACATATTTGTCTCCAAACTATAAAACCTTAATATATCATAAGGTGAAAAAATATAATATCTAAGCAACTCCTGATAGAATTGGTCAATAAAGCTTGAAATGGGGTTTGTTATTCAACACGTTGAATAACAGCTCTACATTTCATTGTCCAAGCAGTTACAGAGGTTTGTGCGGGTTTGGGTTTTGCCTTTTCACTTCCTGAAAAGTAAATTAGGAGTAATCATTCTTGACAGAAAGTGTATGAAAATTAAATCCATCTGCTTCTAATAAAATAAGAAATAAGAATATTTTGTTTGCTAACTACCAGTTATACCAAGCACTGATCCTTTTCAGCAAAACTCTGGTTCAGAACAGTGGCTCAGAGCAAACCAACTGCCTTCCCCATGCCCTGGCTGAACAGCCAGGGAATCTCTTCTCCCTGGGCAGGTACCAGCTGAGCAGTTACAGTTTACAGCATACACTTCCAGTCTGCATGTGAAGAGCCAGGCAACATCAGTTTAGTGATTTGAGTCAAGTTACTTTTCTCCGAACAAAACATTTACTATTACTTAGCTTTCAAACTGTAACACTGCTGTAGATGCAAATGATCCTGCATCAGCTCATTTACAATCATATGTACATTAACAACTCCCAAATATAGTGTGCATCTCCATCTCTTCCTCTGGATTTTTCTCACATCTATTCACTTGACTAGTAGGAAGTTTTCTGGCTTCACAATACATAAGGTACCTCAGCTGATGGTACAATGAGGGGTCATTTATATTAGTGCAGTGTTTTTCTTTGACAAGACAGACAAATCTTCTCACTTTTAAGGTCTCTGCTATTGAATTACAATTATTTTTTTAAAATGTCGCTGTTAATTTAGAAATTACAAAGCAGGTACATGATCCTTGGCATCTCCATTTCCCTTTAGTAAGTTAAGAATGATACTGGCTCAAAAAAATTTGCAAAATAGCAATTTTATTTTTACTGTAACCCTCATGGCAGTATCCAACAATAGTCTTCCCTACCTTTGGCATGTGAGCCTCTAGTTTAAATCAAGCATTCCTGATAATCTAATCAAGTATTTTATTTACCTCAGCTCTGATTCTGGACAATTACTGTCCCAGTAACTCCTCACTGCTGTGACATCCTGAAGCTTTATTCCATAAAGATAATCTGCATTATCTATGCAGAGAGCTATTAATGGGCCTGCTGAACACACACACACAAAATATTTTTTTTCTTGAAAAATGTCGAGACAACCATTTCCTCTTTTTTTCTGGGGAAAAAAACCCCTAAAACTTCAGAGACTTTTAAGCTTAAATCCTATCAGATGAGATAGTAACTAATTACAGAGTACTTGAGCATTCTTCCTCTGAAAAGAGATTACGACAGTCTGTGAGAGCAAAAGTATTTTCTTTGAATAAAATTTATCACAGGAATAAAACTTCGCTTAAGTCATAATCTGCTATTTCAGAGAGAATGCTCAGTCAGACTAAATACTGAATTAAGCACTGATCTTGAATAAAAGTTGAAACAACTAAGAGCTGAATTCAGCAGGAACATCCTATGATATTGCTAATAATACAGTACTCTTCTGTACTAAATATCATGCTATTGTAATATGCACAGATTTCTCTCTCCTGTAATTAGGAATCATTCTTAATTCCATACTTCCTTTTTCACAGGGATCCTTTTACAGTATTTGATTTTTCATCACGTTTATTGTGGTAGAAATGGTAGTTCAATTACTAGAATTGTTTAAAACAGTGGGCTTTTTTCCTTTGTTGAAAACTATAAGGAAATAAGAGCAATTCTTACAGAAGTGCTGTTCTCATAATAATCACGGCTTTATCAACCCACTTTTTAGAACTCATTAACAATTTCTTCACATGTCTAAAGGTTTTCTAATGTTTTGCATGAAGTTCATTAAAAACTTTTTCTCCAAATATATGTTCAGAGATGAACATGTTTGGTTTCAGGCTAACAGTATCAACAAACAATGCAATATTACTGTTTGACATTGAACTGCCATTCTAATAGCCTATTTTCACTGACTGTCCTAGTTAAAGAGGCCAGGACCCGTTTATGACTATGTGGGTATAACCAAAACTCTGTATTCTACATCCGCTATGTCATTTCTGATGGACTGTCAATAATGGATCGTTTTCAGTAGGTGCCCAGAGCACACCTGACACCTCAGGGTACAAGCTGGGCAGGAGAGTGTTTGTTTGTCTTCACTCCAATGACTCAGTTGTGATGACAGCTCTGGGGAGGCATTAGCACCTTCACAAACAGCCTGAGGGGTCGTCTCTGCTAATGGGCTGTAATGGACTGGCAGAAGAGTAGGCAGCAGCAACTGACCCAGACCATGAAAGATTCCAAAAATATCCTATGACTCACAGAGTTAAATCACCCATTGTGAAACTCCCTGCCCTGGGGGAGGTACTGGGCATTCCCACCTGAACCTAAGCATCTTGGGGTTTTGGGACCTCTGGTACCACTCATGGGATCCAGAGGAGGACCAGAACTTCGACAGGACTGTGACCATCATCCAGATCAAAAGCTTTCCTTTCCTTTTACTTTGCACCCAGGGGGGGCACATGGTGCTCAGCACAGGAGTGGACAAACACTGTTCTGTGCTTGTCCCAGGGTGCTGGGTTATACATCTGTGGGTTAAAAACAGTTTTCTCTGTATCGTTGTATTTATTGTAATCTTTCTAGTAAATTGTCACTCTGACTTGTAATCTCTCTTGAGTTTCATTTCTCCCACCAGTTTACTTTTAAACTAGCACACTGACATGTGCTCAGTATGATTTTTTTTAACTACTTTTAAGATTCATAATCTAATTCTCTCATCAGGATCAAACAACTATAGGGGAAAGTGTGACTATATAGCACTGCTCAAGTGCTAACTCTGCATGTCTCCACATCTCTAAAAAGTTAAAAATAGTCATAGAATATTTATTACTGCTCAGCCTTTCAGACAAATAACTATAAGGCTGTACCACCTTATCATCAGTAGGAACAGGAGGTTTTGGAGAATCATACAGTGGCCTGAGTTGGAAGGGACCTTAAAGCTCATCTAGTTTCAACACCCTGCCACGTGTTGCTCAACCTAGACCAGGTTGCTCAGAGCTCCATCCAACCTGGCCTTGAACAATTCCAGGGATGGGACATCCATGGCTTCCCTGGACAGCCGGTGCCTCAACACCTTCAAAGTAAAGTTCTTCCCAGTATCTAATCTAACCATACTCTCTCTCACTTGGAAGCCATTCCCCCTCATCCTGTCACTAAAACTTACATTTATTTATAGTATCCTAGGCACGTCATTGGAGGTTGACATTTACCAGAGCTGCAATTCCTAAATTTTGTGTTTATGACATTTTTAAACACCTGTACATGGAGCTGTCTCATCTGCACAGCTGAAAATCTTCTTATGCTCATGGATACAATTTCTGAAAATAGGCAGGTATCTGTGATATGTAAGTTCAGCAGTGAGCCCCACCTGAAGATTCATTGGTTTTCCTACCATAGAAAACTTCCACCAGTCTTGGGCAAAATATCAGAATATATCACGAACTGCTCAAAAAGAACAGTAGCACCCAGGCAGTCTTTAGTGCATCACAAAATGCCAAGAAAGAGACAAACTGATTGGCCTTTGAAATATGTGGGAAATATAATGCCAACAAAACTGTTACTAGCAAAACCTTTTTCTCCCTTAGTAGAAGTTATGGGTGGTCCTTGCAAAAAGAAAAAGAAATTATTAGGAAAACCTTGGCTGCAGTTCACTTGCTGGCAAATGCAAAACCAAATATCTGGCATCAGGTGTGAAAGTAGTGAGGCACCCCAACCTCACGGTCATTAGACTCTTGCAAGATTTCCAACTCAAGTAAGATTTCCCAGCTCACACCTCCTCCATCAGCCCTCATCACACTGGCTGAAATTATCTTGGCAGTGGTGATAATTATTCATCAGCTACAGTAAGTGTTACAGATGTATCTGAATCAAACGCAGTGTGCAGCTGGATATTCAGCCTGGAGAACTCCCACTCTGCTTGTTGAAAACTCTCAGGACTGGAGCTGCTCCTGCAGACAGCAAAGGCCTTGCAAAAACCCTCCTCCATGTTTATCTTGAATGAGGATGCCCCACTGTAGCCAAGTGACCAACCATCAACTTAAATTACCTTCCAGATAACTCAGCAAGGTGGCCTCATGCAAATGCTTCATGTAAAATCCTCATTCTCCTAAAAAGTAATCTAAACTGCAGATCCATAAGTAACCCCTCATCAGTCCCCATCCAGAAGCTATAAACTTGGTCTCCGGCTCCAATGTCATTGACAATTTATTTGCTTGTCCAGCCAGGCTTTTTCATTCCTCCTTGTATCAAATGTCACTTCAGCCGCCTAGGTCCCTGTCCTTCATACAGATAGTATATTGTTGGGAAGTGTTTACTTTTCTGTATGCCATCACAATCCTGGGATGAAGTATCAAGTGACAGGCTTTCATCTGGATATAATTTATTCATTATATCACTATTTCATATTAAAGAAAAAGCACTAGTGTGAAAATACGAACAGAAGATACCTTTTGGTGATTGAATAACCTGGAAAGTATTAAAGTTAAAAGCTCTTGACTCAGACAGAGCAGCATCATATTATTACAATAATATGCTAATGTTTCAGTCATGCAACCTCTGTGGGTCTTTTGAAACGCCTGTGGAAATAAGTTTTGTGTTATTCCAATGCTGACAAAGACACTGGGCTGAGTCACTTTAATTGCTCAAATTATCCATATGACTGAATTTTATGAGCTAATAAAACCCATCCTGATGTAAATATAATAAATACTTTATACAAAATACTACAAAGTCAATTTTCAACAACTTCTTCCTATTTTCTTCATTCCTCTTTTCCTGTTCCTCAGGTAGCATTCAGTACTAGCTGATACTCAGAAGACCCCTGATGCTCTGATGCTGCTTGCAGTGGGATGGAAACTCTGAGAACCCATCATCTACCATACAATGCAGAGTCTATCTTTAAAAACAATAGATACTGCAAAATAGATTTAAGACTTTCCAAGGAAACCACATCAATGACTCCAGTTTCCTTTTTCAGCACAGAGGAAGAGGCACCATTTCTTGCTGTCTCCCCTTCCGTTTGTTAGGCCAGATCCATGTTCCCAAATGCCATCACACCTCAGCTTCACCTACTAGCTCTTTGCTTTTACTGCCTTCCCTGAGTGTTTTGTCATCGATAACAGAGTCTGGCAAACCATTTTCCTTACCTAGCATTAACATCCCTGCTTTTATATTCATAATTGTGTCATAAAACTAAAAGACAGTAAAGTTTTATGATGTCTAAGGACAGGCCTGAGTAGCAAAACCTGCATTCTAAGTGAAAATTGTCCCAACTTAGGTAGTGTAGTGTTTCAAGCTCTACACATCTTGTTCTCTGTTCTAAATGATTACATGTTCTGCTACTTCTTAAAAGATTTGTGAATATACTAAGGCATTTTCATTTTCAGTTTCTGATCATAATAAAGAAATGTAGCCATTAGAGGTAAGAACATTAAGATGCGATAATTCAAACGTTTGGCTCAGGAGCATAGAAAATGCTGGAAAACAAATAGGTCACTACATTATTGAATTAATTTTTTTTTCATTTTTACTGCAGTCATTTTGAAAGCTTATGGTCCACATCAGTAAGGGATAACTAATTACAAAGTGGAAGTGTATGAATTAAAATCATGCAGCATTCCTGAAGCTGAAGAATTTATTATCAAATGGGTGACTGAGTAGATCTAAATTATGAAAAGATATAAGCCATTAAAAATAAAATGCAAACACTGGCCTAATTTAATCACAGGCTCAGAAGGGATTTATCATTCTCACAATATACGAAAAAAAAACTTCCTTCACCCTCTGAAAATCAAACAAATAAAAAAAAGATTGAAGTAGAAAAGTAGAGCATATATGCAATTTAAGCATCTCTGGCAAATACTTTTGTTCAGTTTTATCAAAATATAACCACACAGCTTCGTTAGCCTTCTGATTCTGTGTGTTTCAACAGTTCCACATTACTAAAGTCATTCAGAAAGTGCTTGCTCCTTACTGTGAGATATTGAAATAGCCAAACGCACCAGCTGATTATCCTATAAAATTTGGTCCAAAGCAAAAAACACAGCCTCCCAAAAGAAGCTGTCATAAAAAAATTCTTGCAGTGGAGCAGGACACTAAGAAATCCAACTGTCTAGCACAACCCTCTCTAGACATTACCCCATCCAGAGCAGAAGCGAACCATTCCACACCTACCAGAACTCACAGTCAAAATGAGAGCTTCAAATTACCAGCACAGCTGGTGGCACATCACCTTCCCCTTAGGTCTCACCTGGTATGAGGAGGAGCAGCTGATTTTTCCAACTTCTTTCAGGTGGGAACATTTCAGCAGGAAAATGCAGCAGAGCTGGAGATGGCTCTCATTTAAAGCACTGCAGCCCGATCTATTGGAGATGCCCTATCTGAGCACTTAATCAAAATTAGCAAATTTTAACTGCTAACAATAACACAAAATAAAATAATCACTTGATAAGAAAACAGGTCACCCTCCCAAGTTTTGCATTAGTATAAGATATCAAGAAAAAGTAAGAAAACCAAGAGAAAAAAATACTTTTGATTATATGACAATCATTTACCTATGAAAAGCTGGCAAGCCTGAATTACAGGAAAAACATTTCTGGCTTAATTGCATAATTCGACAGCTTATACATATATATACACCTATAATTTCTTGGTTATGCAGAAAAGCATAGGGCACATTTCTAAACTACTAAATTTGCAGCTAAGGCAGCAATTACAAGAAAGGGGACATTCTTGTTCGGTCACAAAAAGATCATGGAATTTTGTACAGTAGTTGTCCTATAAATCTGCTTTTCTAAATTCTCATTGGAGAATCTAAAGAGAATCTTAAGAGAATTTACACCTCACTGGGAACGAAGCATCAGCAAATGCCCTCTATGGTAGAATTTTAAAAATTCCTTCACAACTATGGACAATAGCACAATAATTCTAATGAGTCATATTTCATTAATGAAAATTCATTTCCAAGCTTCTCCCCAGAGCTTGGTGGGATTATGCTTAAGCAGCATAAATGGCATTTTACAGCTACTCTGCACTCTTTTGATGAGACTGAAGCAATGACCACTAGCAGTCACATACATGTGACATACATGTGACACATACATACAAGTAAATGACATTTGCATTCACATATAAATACCAAAACTATTCTGAAATTGCACAGTACACATAGAAGGAACTCTGCAGCATCCCCAGAAATTAATCCATGGAAGTTTTGCACTTACAGGCTGAAGATAATGATGCCATAGTCTCGACAGGAATCTATAATCAAAATATTTACAGCAAGGAACTGAAGCTTGAAATAATAACATCCTAAAAAACTGAAACAATGATTCCTAAACAAACAATTTGAACAACCCTGGAAGTTACTAATGCCAATGAGTAGGTGCCCAGAACTTTTGAAGCCAGACAACTTTCACCTCTCTTAATGTGCTTTTACAATAATAAGTCCTTGTGCTTGTGGTGACAATAACCATAGATCTCTGGAGCTCTGAATCATTTTCCATTCCTGTGAAATCATTTTACTCCTTGTGCTTTTTTTACCTGGCAGAAACCAGTAAGGAACTATGAATAACAACCCACTTTAATGAGCATTTATATTATTATAAATAACTGGAACAAGAGAGATGTGTATAGATATAAGGGGTATATATGTATATATACAGATACAAACAGATAGGAAGATACTACCTTTGAGTGCTTTTTTTTGTCTAATGAGGAAACCAGGATGTCCGTGGAGCAGACACAGGAATAATGTTTATTGAAGAATGCTATAAAATGGAAGTCATCCCATTTTGAAAAAACTCACTCCCCCTCACACCACTAGACTGTCTAATTAACAATTACATTCTTATGAGCATCTTAAAACCATAAGGAAATTCAGCCACTTCTGCAAGAGATTTAAATGTAAACACATTATCAATTTAACAGAAATTCCTTGCATCAGGCTTCAGTGTGGTGTTCTTTTTCCTTCCTTTTATACACATGTTAAAATAATCATGTAAAAGGATTCTCATACTGTGTCTTCAAATTTTTCAGAGGATGGTTCACTCTATTCATTTTCACTAGGCACAGTGCTGTGTAACTTTAACTGAACATACCTTTTATATATTTAATGTGGATCCAGACCAATCTGCAGAGACTGAATGACTCTTTGCTAATAATGCCAACAGACTGAAACAAAATACACATGTAGGAAAGAAAACAGGGGTGAGAGGGAAGCACTTGGCAAAAGGAAAGAAGCTTTCGGTGATTGGGTGGTATATGAAAGAAACTGGGCAACCTCCCACTGAATTACATCTTTCCATCTGCCCTGTTCCCACTCATCAGTGTAGTGGACCCATACATCCATCCCTTGTGTAAATCATTTGGAGTGCAGAAGAAAAAATACAGTAGCTCAATCAGTACAATTGAAGGATTAGGGAGCAGAAAATTGGCTTGCAAAACTGACTCCATCTCTAGAGAGGATGCCCATATATATGGAAGAGATCTGCCTCACCCATGAGCAAATCCTCTCTCTTCAGGATTTAAGCAGGACCTGCAGCAAGCTACCCCTAAGTATGCCATGAAGGTCCAAAAAGTCTTTTGTTGAGAGTTAATCATTCCCCAGATAGCTTCAGTCATTGCCAGTCTTGCCTAAGGATTGATTGATTTCCTATCACTTCCTATTTTTAAGAGGCTCACAGGCAACGCAATTTGCCATAGAAATCATAGAACTTTGCATGGCTTTGGTGTTAACATCAGTCATTTTCCTCCTCTGAAGCTGTTTTAAAGCTGTCAGCAGGCCTGTAAAGGAACGGAAGCATAAGGAGACGAAGTGGGTGCAAGGAATAACTGAGCTTTAATTTGAAATGCAGATGTATCAGTACTGGGGGCTACTTCAGCTTATCTAATCTACACTAATTCCATATGATGTGGACACAGCAAATCTGTGCCTCATGTAACTCATCCCACTCCAAGAGACCGCACGCAAGAGCCACATAGCAATTGAAGGAGATGCAGTGACAAGGTTGGTGGAGGTCATGGCTAGGCTTTGCAAACTAAAAGATTTGGGAAGGGCCCTACCCACATTTGCTACAAGTGCACTGGTGGCTAAAGAGGCCAATGCAAGATAGACAAGTCAGGTTGTAAAGGGTACAGCAGAAAGACTCCTTGGCTGGTATCTGTTGGGGGAGGTACAGATGAGTTATTCAGTGCATGAAAAGCACACCAAACTGTCTTTGCCAGCTGCTAACTCCTATTTTTATAGCCCTTTTAAACATATCAGTATCCTGTTCCACAAAAATCATCCAACTGATCATTGATACCACCTCATCCTAGTATCACTAGAGCAGTATCAGGAAGATAATATTATTTCTTTCCACACAAAAACAACTTCGAGGAGACAAAAAAAAAAGGAACAAATAAAAAGCCAGACTAGTAGTGAGTCAGACAACGATGGAACTGCCTCAAATTTCTGGATGACAAACCTCACTCCTCATGCATACACTTATTGTGATCTGTAACCGGCCTAGCCCAGGCTTTGGCCATGCAATTTAAGGAAGAGGGAATTGACAGCAGGTCTTTGCCAGTATGGCTCCATCTGACATTTTGGACTAAGGATCAAATTCAATGTGTTACACAATCCCTTCTAGGAAACCTCACTTCATAACCACAGTTGTCATTAAAAATCTCACATCCAGAGAAACTCAGGGAGAGAAAGAGAGAAGCTTCTCTGCTGGTGAGTAAAATCTTGCCTTTACTTTTTTATTTTCTAACAGTGAGGCTACAGATACTATGAAAGACTACAAAACAAAGAGAAGATGTATTTGCACAGTTATTTCCCAGGTCACACCCTAAGGAATCAAGGACAGACTAGCTTGGATCAGAAAAATCTAAATATTTGCCTTTATTTCTTAGGATGTATAAACAAACTTAAACAAGAAACAGAGAGAAAAGGAAGAGCTTCTGCTAGGTGTGAAGTCTGAGGCATCATGGATGGAAATGTCTGAAATCACTCACTGATTTATTTTCACAGCTCTCCAAAGTTTTTTCACACCTTTATTTGGGATCCAGATATTTATATAACACTCTGGAATTCATCGAAGACCAGTCTGAAATAGTCACATGGCAGCCAAACTGTCTCGAGATGCCTCACTAGAATTCAAACATATACGCTGCATGGGAACTTCTTCTAGCAGTCTTTACAGAAGGGACCGGATAAAGCTGCCAAAGAAAATGGACTTAACAGCCAGAAGTATGTGAAAATAACCCCTAGAATTGTGGCTTTTATCTCTACTGGGGACACATTTTCTTTTCCTTTCCTTCTTAATTCAACTTATAGTTATTTCCATTGTACTTTGGAAAGTTATTTTGCACCAAATCATTATTATTTCTATCAAGTTTTAGATAGACTTATTTTTACTTAATTAAATCATGTAGCAAGAGCACTAACTTTAATTAAGGGACTTTAGCAATTTCTTCTCTTAGTACATGCAGCCAGTGTCTCACCTCTTATAAAACATTCCACCATCTCTTGGTTAGTAGTTTTCTGTCGGTGCTATGATCACAGATGCAGTTTATACCTTGTAGACTATGCAAGTACCAGTGGACTTACAGTATCCTGTACCTGCAAGGACTTGCTTGTACTGTTTTTCAAACAGATTTTCCATGAGGATCCCTAGGAAGAACAGGATTGGATGAATAATTAGGGAAATCCAACGCAGTGGTAATAGGAATGCCACTAAAAACAAAGTGTTCTTTTCTAAGACTTGCAAAGAAAGCATGCAGAAATGTTCCAGTGTTCCCCAGAATCTAATTACCTGTACAGGGTAAGTTTGGAGACAGGTATTTATAGCTGTGGTTACTGTTGGTGCTGCTACTCAACAGTCACATTTAGGAAATCCTCAGTGTTATTCCACCTTTTCTTGTCTTCTCACTAAGCCTACATTGGAAGCACTACTGCCAGTCACAAAGAAGAGAACAATTTCCAGACCCGCTTCCTCTAACCTGTCCATATTATTTTCCCTCCACTGCAGGAGGAATCCACTGTATCTGTCATTTCAACAAAGAACAAGTCTAGTCTTCCTCTTCACCTCCTCAGATTTGCAACAGTCATTCACCGTACACACACTGTTGTACCATAATAGTTCTTGTAGTCCATCCCAGATGACTAATAATTCTGAATAAGACTGTTAAAAGTGCCTAAATATTTACTAGGGTTAATTGTCTTCCTCTGTTGGTATGGAGGCCTCTTACCTGGAGTGGTAAATGTTTTTATGCCTTTGGAGCTTGGGATTCTAAAGTACGCCCCTTTGGCTAGTAACGCTTGCAAGTGAGCTAAGCATTAAAGTCCCACTTTATTTCTGTGGGGCTGTAGTACCTCGCTACAGGATTTTATAAAATCCCTCAACACTTCAGACAATCATCTGTGCTTGTCACAAGTTGCCCTTGAAGAGCTTCCAGTGCCCATGAGAGAAGAGTCAGGCACTGGCTTGCCAATGCAAGTACTGGCTTACAACCCCTAATCAGCTCTTAGAGACATAATCAGAATTTACAATGGAAACCACTGCATCAACCAGAGAGCCAAAAATGTCTGTCAGCATTTAAAAAAAGCCCCCCAAATGGCTACCCCAGCTCCTGAAAATTAGCCACAGCTGTTGCTGAAAACTAGTCCAATTCCACAGGAAAACCACAGAACTGGCAACTTTAAAACAGTTACAAACTTCCCCAAGCAACTTTTAATCATGATCCCTCAAGGGGTGCAGAGCCAAAGCGGATGCATCATCCATTCTCCAAGCAAACCTCATCACAGTTCTCTCTGCTGGCCTCCTCCACTGTCTCTCCCTCACAGGTCTCTCCAGCATGCAATAGTCAAGAAAGGAGTCATCGAAATTTTCCAATGTGATTTTCAAGAACACATTTCAACGTATTTCAGGTACACAGCCTATGAACAAATGTACAGCAGTCACTGTTTTCCCAGAAACTTGGGGCCAAATTCTGAAGTAATTGGAACCTTATGCGACTGTTGACTCCAGTGAGAGCAAACAGGTGTTATGTCAATTATCACAGATTATCTCAGTGAAATAGCCCCAATTTGGGGTTACACTATGACAACTTGGTAACTGCTTGACATAAAAGGTCTTATAGTCAGCCTAACCAGGCACAAGAGGCTCATTCAGTGTTTTAGGGTGGAGTAGTGTACAATCAAAGGCAAGTAAAAGCGGCAAAAGTTTCCTCCAATCCAGCAAATCCCATTGACTCTTATCTCCAAGGAGTATATAACAGCTTGCACAAGTTAGTGCAGTGTAAGACTGTTCTGATATAGGCCAAGTGAAAGGCTCAGTGAGTGGCTGTGATAAAAATGGTCTAATAAAACCTTTGTTATCCAAGATGTTCTTTTATTTTAGGAGAATTTGCTCATTCTTTGCAAAATTAAGCCATTGTTTCATGCCTACAAAAGCAAGTGAAACTACCTGCACTCTACAAAATTAGTGTGTCTTCTTCCTTCCTCACTGAACAGGATTTCTGTCTAAATTCTACTCACCAACTCCTCCATCCCACTCCATTTTCTAAAGGAAAAAAATTACCTGCAACAGCTGTCACCCTGTACTTGGTCTGAAATTAGTGAAAAGAAGCTAGAATTCCTGTTTTTTCAACAAACATGCACAGCTTTTTAACCCTTTAGTGTCAAAAAAAAAAAAAAGTTGAATTCACGTTTCCCTCTCCTGACTAAAAAGAAGGATCAAGGAGTTAAGGATTTTCTAAGACTCAAATGAGATTGCCTCTCATAATACTATTTGGACTTTTCAAAATCAGTCTGGGGATCACAACAGATCATATTTAAACTTAAAGAGTTGGTTTGATTAGAGATGATGGAGCATGACAAGTAAACCTGTGGGACAGTAGATGTAACAAATTAAATTTACATCCCTTGTGTGAGTTTAAGGGTGATTTCTACACCCTTTAGCTTTATAACATGAATCTTCTAAGGGCAGAGGCAGTGAGAATTCAGCTTGATAGCCTATTTCCTGACAACATATAAAGATAAGTCTGCAATATTGTTTTGCCTATTTATCAGTTTGCTGAAGACATTTTTAAAGCACTTCACTTACCCATAATTCAGAAAGAAAAGCTCCCCATTTGCAGCTGAAACCACATCAAACTTCTTGAAAATATTGAGGGAAATTTTCACAAGGGCAGAAACAAATTCTGGCATCAACCAGTTATGTGGCCTCCAAAGACCACAGGAGCCCCACAAATGGAAAGGTATCATGGTAGTACCTGCCTTGGCATTTAGCAAATGTGTAGCCAGCCATGTCACACTGACAGGTATGCGGATATTTGGCAAACAATTTAGCACCAGTAGCTGCTCCACATGCTTTTAGTCAGGCTAGCAGAACAGCAGGAATATATGCATATGACATAATCAGTCTGGGACAATATTTAAAACACAATTGTTACTTGTTCTTAAATCCAGATGCTACAATATACAGCTGTATTTGGAGCCTTTGGATGCTGGCACACGTGCTAGATGGACTTCCTGCACACAGACAAGTGCTGGAAATGTTGCCTCATTAAGAGAAACTTTTCCCACATGCTCTGGGACTGTTTGGAATTCCAGTGCTTGAGAGATTACCTCATTGTTAGGCATCACCTAATTTGAAACACAATCATGACAGACAGCTTTCCATTATCACATTAGGAAAGTTTGCCAGCTCTTTCTGGTATTAATAGACAATAAAGAGGGTAATTGCATCATGCCTCCCAAAGCCAAAAATATTAATCCATGAGGAGAAATCTCTGATGTTCCGTTATACAGCACTTGAGATACCTGTGCAAATACTCTTTCATGGATGGACAGATGGACATTGGAGCAAATTGATAACTGGAAGGCTTGCAACATTAGGTTTCTTTGTATTTAAAAACAAAAACTATTTATTTTTATTTTTAAAAAATCTATTTTTTTCACATCTCCCTTATTCTTTAAATGTTTCAACTCAACATCAAAAAGCCTTCTAAAAATAAGATAAAGACCAAAAAACAAGTCAGCTGTAATTACATTAAGCAGCCTGATGAATTAAAATAGTATACAATTTAGCTCATTGAGTAAGGATGGAAAGGAAAAAGTAAACAAATTTAATTAAAGTGCACGTTGGGTAAATGCATTTTAAGAATATGAATCTTCCCTTGAATCTTTAAAAAAACAGGAACAAAATTATTCCTTCAAACAATTCTGATCAATGTAAAGGAGTACTGCTGGGATGGTATTGGTCCTGTATTTTTTACCAGAATCTCTTAACTTTACAATTCATGTTGTTATGCAGTCATGCACAGAAAATGTTCCAAGTGGCTTAAAATAAATTGCACTCAGATGTGACAATGATGTCCATTCTCTTGTGATTAAATTCACAAAATTACAGGCAAGAAATTTATGATGAAAAGAAGGTTCAAGGGAAACAGTTACAGCAAATAAGAACACATATCTGTTACCTTGTGCTTTCTCCTACCACCCTGTAAATGGAATATAAGTGGAACCTAAATTATGAGTCAGAACAATGCTCACCAATATTTTGTCTTACACACTAAATATTTCCACATCACTACCAACTTGACCCAATAAAAATATGAGACTCAGCAGACTTCTGGTTTTTAGCAGCTCAGAATCTGATCCATCACTCACAACTTCTGAAATGTCGATCGACACATTAAAAATATTTCCATGAATACATGTATCAAAGACACAGACATCTACTGAAATGCTGGTTACATAAAACCAGACTTTTTTTGGTGAATTGTAATGCAACAATAAAAATCTCACTTCTGAAAGAGGTTTAGAAACTGATTCAAATTAACAGTTAAACAAAACAAGTCTTTCTATTCCTTTCAGTAGTCTTTGGATCAGCCCCTGATTTATTTATCATCAGCTATTTATGAAGACCCTCAGGGTGTCAACTTACTCATTAAATTAAATCTAGATTAACAAAAAATATCCTTTTGATTCTCATTTCCTACACTTTGAGGAAACAGACTATCTTGAGCGATGTAATTAGTTGATGAGTATAACTATTGATTTCAGAAGAGTAACATCTAGTTTTGAACATTTTTCTGCATCTCCTCCCAAGCTCCATGGAGATATTTTATATGAGCTATTATTCAAAATCTGTAAGTCTGCTAAATTAAACAGAGGGCTCTGGGGTCTTTGAAAATTAAGTGTGGTGAAATCAGAGACTTTTACCTATACAACTTAGTGAAAATAAGCAGCTACAAAGCACATTGCACTTCATTGTTTTGAGTTATTAGCCCATTACTAAATTTAAAGCCAACACTTGGGTTTATAACTTCTTTCCACAGATTTCACATTTCTCATCTTATTTTCAGTGCTGGTTAGAACTGGAGCATTTTTCTGTCCCTTTTTTCAGATGAGGGCTAAGAATAGACTTCCTCCTGTCATGTTATTAATATTCCTGCTTTGGTCCATGATAGTCTCTGGTTTTCTATGTCACTTTGAACTTTGAACTTCTGTTCATTATTTTGTGACACTCGCTTTATTCTTCTGCTTTCATCTCAAAGAAACTCCAGATACTTGAAAAGTTATTTGAGATAATGATATTAGGGGAATCATTTGTTCACCTCACTGTACGTTTTTGGTTTTAATACATGTGGTTGATTTGTTCAGATCATAGTGCAGTGCAGTCCACTCTTCTTACTTCTGGAAATAGTTCAACCAGGCTTTACACTAATTTTATAGCCTATTACGGGAACACATTGCGTAGCAAGTATCTCAGTCACCCCATTCCCAAACAGCTAATATTTTATTCCAATTCTTCTTTGAAGTTTTCTCTAACTAAACTATTATATTTACTAAAAGAGATACTTTACAATAGTTGTAAAAGATGTCAGCAGAGGCCATCTTCATTGTGGCCTTCTTAAACACATGGTATTCTCTGGATATTGATGCCTTAAGCCCCTAATTTTTTTTTTATTTTTCTAATATTGGTAAGCCTTATAAGTTTTATAAGTAGATTTTAAAAGCAACAACCCTCCCTCCTTTGTCCCTTGTCCCTTTCCCTTTCCCTCTAGTACCCTTGTTTACACATTCCTTAACCCTCTTACCCCATTCTATGCTCCCTATATCACTCCTACCCCTGACTACAGCAGAAATGTTTAGTCTTTTGTCAAGGCAAGGCCCAGATTGTTTGGAGAATGCTTGTATCTTGGCCTAAACCACAGAACACAGTCAAAAACTGGGTGACTATGTACCCTTTGTGCTCTGATGAAGATGAAGATGGGATGAACAGGGGGTCCTGAAATGCACCCCAGACCCATTTTCAGGGGGTGGACCTGGGGCAGACCAGAGTAAAGGCCACAGGGTGGACACATCTGGGATTGGATGGATGGTATTATAAAATGTAACATCTCAGGCACGGCCTGCGTGTGTCTTGTAACATCTTTGCCTTGGCATAATAAACCCTTTCTTATCTCACCCCTAATTAACTGCTCCAGGAGATTTTTTCAGCACCTAACTCCCAAGGCAACAGTATTTACAATAATTATAATACATTGTTTCTTTTGCTTTCTTTTTTTGCAGGAAAAGATAAAAATTAATTTAAAACAACAACAACAACAACAACAACAAAACAAACAAAACAAAAAAAAAACCCTCCCCTTCACCTCTCTAGCATATTAGTTCAAGTCTGAGGCAGCACTTAAATCCTTAAGACCTCAGATCAGGGTGAATTTCACCCTTGAAGAACTACACAAAGGGAACCAGTTTCTTTTGTCCTGCTTTGAAAAAATCTGTCTACTTCATTGTGTATCTGGACTTTTTCCTCAATTGTGGTCTTCAAATCACAGGAGTCCCCAGATTACCTCTGGTTAAGAAGACATAACTCAACTACATAATGATGCAAAAAAAAAAAAACCAATACAGAACAAACAAACAAAAAACCAAACAAATTTAAGATTCACTAACTGAAGGAAAAAGTATTTGTTGGCACTTGGAACATGATTCTGTGACAGATGGGCTGCAAGTTGATCTTTACAGCAGTGTTCTTTATCATATTTATCATACCTTTGTTGTTTATCACAATTGTTGCAAGTATCTATGAGTACTAATAGTCCTGGTCCAGGAAATGCTGTTTGTCTAGCCCGTGTTTCACCAGAGGTATTTTGGTTTTGCTGTATCCGTGTCTTAAAGACAAAAATACGTGTTCTGATATTGCTCTTTCTAGAAACAGGAGTAAGACAAATTTTTCCCTTCTCAGATTTCATAAAGATGAGGAGGAAATTACGAATTCTGTCATATGAACATTCAACCCCCTCTACAATGCTCTTTTCTGAATGATTACTTTTTCCGCTGGACAAAACGAAAACATTATACATTTCCTAGGAAGAGGAGAAATCAAGAAGAAGAAGAGCTTGAGCTTGTCTCTAAAAAGCTAATAAAATTCTTTTATAGTGAAATTTTACAACATAAGGCATGTTCACCTGTCCTCCAGTAATCTCTGGGGATCTTAATGTTACTCTCTGAGTCGTGTCACTGGCATTGAACTGCTCAGTTAAATGAGAGAACTCAGGCTGACGTGATACCCTTTTACTCTTTTCTGGAGGATGATGCCATAAACCTTACTACATAGGCGAGTGTTGTTCTTCAGTTCCTTCTTCATTTTATTCCTACTTCAATTTTCTTCTGAATTTGCATAGAGCAGTTACCTAAATTACTTCTTATATATCAATAGTACAAGAAATTTTTCTAATTAAAAGCTTTTTCTTCTACTACTAATAATAATTCTATTACATCAGATAAAAAACAAAATACTCATGTTGTAATGACAAGAAAATATATAACAGTGTAGCATAAGCTTATCTTAAAGTAAACAGACACTATTCCATTTAGGTGGCTAACACATACTAAGTACCAGAAAAGGAAGCAACATTAAGGACTGGAACATCAGTTGTTTAAAAAGCAAGCACTTAGATTAATGAAAAATGTTTCCCTTTATTAGACTGTCTTATAAATACTTATTAGGCAACATTAACAGCAGCAGTAAAAGAACTATGTGTAATATAACATATGCTGTGTATCATGCATTTGCCTCTGCTTATATTAAGAATTTGTATGTTATTTATGAACAGCAAAGTTGTAAGTTTAAAGACCTATTTTGGGGAACAAAGTTAGATTAGGCACACTAAGTGTAGGCCACATTGTTTTTCATTGAGTCTCATAACTTAGAATTACAGTACAGTGACTTGTGTCACATGCAGCCACATTTCAGCACTGTTTGATTCACTATGTGGCCTCTCCATGTCAAAGGTGAGCAACTTGGTACAAAATTTACATGGGCTTTCAACCAGCTTTCAGGCTCAAATTTCAAAACATATGGGACTAATTTTGAAGCCAAAGTCTACCTTTAAATCAAGTCACAAGAAGAAATTAATCATTTTAAACAATTAATCATTTAATCATCACAATAGGAGAAACCATCAAACAACCCAGGTTCAGTTGCTGGAGTGTGTTTTAGATACATGGTGGCCAATAAAACAGAGAGCAACTTAACTGATGATTAAATATGTCTTGGTTAAATATGTACTTTATTTAGCTTCACTGACTTTTTTCACCTATCCCTCCACACACACAGACTCACCTCACTGAATTATCAGAAATAGTATCTCACAAATATCTGACTCCAACAATCACAAAATTATGAAATGGATTGGAAAGGACCTTAAAGATTATCTAGCTTCAAACCCCTTGCCATGAGCAAGGGACAAATTCCACCAGACCAGGTTGCTCAGGGTGCACTTGATCTCTTTGTCTACATCATTACATTGTCTACATAACAAAGATATTAAAAGCATCCTGCCTTGCTTACAGAATGAAGACTTGTAGGATGCATCTATTCAAAATGCTCAGAGGCATAATACAGTCAAATCAAAAAGCAAGCATCTAAAATCCATTTTTTAAGTATTGAAATGCTCCATCAGAGCAAACCCCCAGGTACTTAGAACTCCTGCTCCAGAGCTATTTAACAGAGACAGAATACATTACCATAGCAGACAAAATACATTAGAAAAGGACACATGAACACAGGATGTGGAAATTTTACTAATGACACACGGCTAACAACAATTCCTATATTTTTAGTTTGAACTATTCGCAAAAAATACTAAAATCAATTCTATTTATCAGCATTTTTAAGAGCATGTGTTCAAAAGACAATAAAAATAGACAAAACATACTGTTGTAATGGCATTTTCCTTACTATCTCCTTTTTTTCTCCTTAAAATATGAAGATTAGGTTAATTTCACCACCTCCTCCCCGCTTCAGCTATGTCAGTTGCTCAAGAGCCAACCGTCTCCATGTGGAAGAGAACAGAAGGATAGTTTAATGGACTGCCATTATCCAGAATAAGCAAGAAAGAAAAACTTCAACAAGCAGGTGACTCCAAATATATAGTTAGGAAAATAATTATTTAAAATGTCAGGAAGGAACAGGGCAAAAGAAACAGGAAATCTGTGTATGGTTTGACCATCAGTGCTATAAGCATACACGTATATGGCTCATAACCTTTAGAATTTTTCATTTAAGAATTGTGTTGGTGTTAGTCTGGGTTGAAAACTGCCATCATACATCAGAGTCCAAAGAACATTTTAAACAGATGCACAAAGGAAAAAGCAGAATATTGATTGTACTGAAGGATCATGATAAAATGAATGGACCTACTTCACTCTTTCTAAATTCTGGTCTCTATAAGGCAAAGCTTCTTCTATCATTTTGCACTACTATGTAGAGTTCATCAGGGATCTTTTCTTTTCCAAGCCGTTTTCTGGCAGGGATATACTGCAGAAACAGTATATGAATGAAAGCAGGGCTCAGTTTTATCCCAAACACTGTACTGAAACGTCTTAGCAGAAATTAAGTCAAGCTACTTCCAAGTCATCCTTAGAAGAGCCAGCCACCAGCCAGTGCCTGCCTTGTGCCTCAAAGCACAATAATATAAACTGCTGCATAAATTTTACCCTCTGTGATATCACTATTGATTGCAAACGTGACTTTCATCTTTTTCTGAATTATTAGTTTTCAAATACATAATGATGGTTTTACAGTTCACGTTATTTACTATAGCTGCAATACTTATTAACCACAATGCTCATTTTTGGCACTAGTAAAATGTATTAATTATGTGTTATATCAAAAATGTCATCATTTTTCACAGAATGGGTCAGGTTGCAAGGGACCACAGGGTCATCCTAGAGCACATGGCACAAGATTATGTCCAGATGGTTCTTGAATATATACAGTAAGGGAGGCTCCACAATTTCTCTGGGCAATCTGTTCCAGTGCGTGGTCACCTGCACAGTAAAGTTCTTCCTCATGTTCAGGTGGAACTTCCTGTGCATCAGGTTCTGCCCATTGCCTCTTGTCCTATTGCTCAGCACCAGCAAGAAGAGCCTGGCTCCATCCCCTGACACCTTCCCTTCAGCTACTTATAGACAAGGATGAGGTTCCCTCTCAGTTGTCTCTTTTCAAGGCTGAATAGGCCCAGCTCCCTCAGCCTGTCCTCGTAAGAGAGATGCTCGCGTCCCTTCATCGTCTTTGTCACCCTCCTCTGGACCTGCTCCAGGAGCTCAATGTCTCTTTTGCACTGAGGAGCCCAGAACTGGACACAGCACTCCAGATGTACCTCACTAGGGCTGAGCAGTGGGACAGGATCACCTCTCTTGACCTGCTGGCAATGCTCTTCCTAATGCACCTCAGGAAAGGAGTAAAAGTTAAAATACAGCTCAATTTTGCCATAAGCAGGTGTACAGCAGGTACGAGGAAAACCAAAAGTCAGAAGATGATATTAAGAAAAATATCTTATAAATCCACTGTTCCTCTAAATTAAAGGATACACTGATGGAATGATGAATTGTAAAAAATACTCCTCTCAATTAATATACACACAGGGCATTCCTGAAGTACCAAGAGGAATATATTAAGTGAGTGGGATTCTGCTTTGTGCAAACAAAGAAAAATAAATCATTATTATGTTTTTTACCCTCCATATTTGTTTTCCCAGATAAATGCACTGTCTATTGCAGAGAAACAGTCAAATGGCTATTTGGAAGTAAATCTACCTGTTACCTATGAACCATTTCAAGTAAATTACAATTATTTTCTTTGGTTGTTTGTGAAATGTGACTGACTGTACATGAGGGTTGTTGTCCTCAGGATTGGTGCTGCTCAAACTACCACTCCCATAAAAAACTCTCTGCCAAGGCAAACAATGGCCTGGAATTCGGTGAATTTTTCTGAGCAGAGGTAATGAAGTGTAGTTGACTCCCATCAAGCTCAACCAGGCAAGTGCAAGTGGGTTATTCCAGAGGCAGTGAGAAGGGCTGGCTGGAAACCAAAACACACTTTATTTGCAAAAGAGGGGGAAAAGCTTGCTAAAGAAAGAGCCTGGAGAGATGTCAGAATACCCATTACAGCTGAGAATAAAGCAGAGAAGTCAGCAGCAACTCATGAATTTATGAATTGTGGTGGTCTTTCAGAAGTCTTCTGAATCCCACTCATCCTCTGCAAGCTCTCAGACCCAACCACTGTTGATGCTGACACTTCTCCTTGAGTTACCTAAGTGCTCATGGAGGAAGTCTGGCACTCCCAGATGATTTGAAAATCAATCTAATTTCAATATCAGCCATCTTTTCCTTTTTTTATTTCTTCCTTCCTTCTCTAACCTCAGAACTTCTCTCTTTGCTTTTGATACCATACTAGATTTCTTATCGGGGAGAGAAGAGGGAGAACCTCGGAGCACACAGAGGTTCGGCAGTCTGGTTTGGGGGAGGGGTGGGATGTCGGGTGGGCCATGGGGGCCCTCGGGCTGGTGGGAGGCCAGGCGGGGCAGTCCCGTATGGAGTGTATGGTGTGTCGTGGGTGAGCAGTGCATGGGTAGATCTGTGGTAACACGGTGGGGGGAGGAGAAGGTTAGAGTGGATAGTGGGTTCATCTGGGGGGTTGGGGGGGTCTCGTCTGGGCTGGGGCCTTGGGAAGTACCCAAGCCCTGGCTGGGTGTGGGGACCGGAACAGTTTGTTTTTGGCTCACCTGCAGCTACTGCCCAGGTTTGGTATGTTTTGGACATATTTACTGTGTCCTGAATGGATGGTCAGGACAAAGGGATGTTCCTGGGTATTTCCCTGAGATTGTGCTTAGATGGGTGGCAGAAAAGTAGGGGGGTGAATGGCTTACCCCAGTCCACTTTAGTGGAAAGAAGCCTGTGTACCCCTTCGCGGTTGCAAGCTATGCTGGCGATGGTACATGCCTTGGCAGGATCTCCCATGCCAGACAGGTCAAAAACGCAGGGTCAGACACAATACATCCAAGGGCAGGATAAGCCCGCTAGCCTTCTGGCAGTCATCCTAGGAGAAGGACAACTCTAATCCCAAACCAGAGCAGATGGAGCTCGCTTAGCCCTGTAAGGTCGCTCTAAACAAACCTACATCCTGAGGACCTCACTGCCACCATCCAAGCTCGCTCGGCCCTGGCAGATGAACCGTAGGATTAAAGAGCGGGCCCAGTTCTGCGCACACTGCGTCTCACCTAAAAAATCCACTGCACAGGCTCAAAGGCTTTACCCACATTCACAAAACCCTGTAGCGATGGGCGAGGGTCGAAATGGCAGGTGAGAGGTGCACTGGAAGCCACAGACCTAACCCTGCATGCAGGCGGTTCAGGATATTGGTCATTTGAGACTGACCGGAGATGACAGTCTCTTGGAACAGCATCCTGAACGACCAAGCAGCCTTTTCAAGGAGAGCACTGCTTGCTCCACTCGGAGAGGGGCCTAGAAAAGGTGGCCTAAACAAACCTCATCTCCACCTTCACCCGGTTGGTTAACCACAGGCCAACGGGCATCTTCTACTAATGCAGTCACACAAAGACCAAAAGACAGAGGCACGCACCTGCCTCCAAAGGTGTACCTAAATTAACTCTAGCATGTTGGAACATCAGAACCATGCTCGATTCTGCGAACAGCGGACGTCCTGAGCGTCATTCTGCCCTAATTTCCCATGAACTGGCTCGTCTCAACATCGACATTGTTGCTCTCAGTGAAGTTCACCTTCACGAGGAAGGCAGCCTCAGAGAACATGGTACCGGTTGCACACTCTTTTGATCAGGTAAGCCCAGAACCGAAAAACATCTCTCAGGAGTAGGCTTCCTGATCAAAAACTCTGTTGTTCCTAAACTTGAAAATCTGACGACAGATCACTCCGACAGCATTATCTCCCTACACCTTCCACTCCACAACAAGCAAGATGTTGTCCTCTTTTGTATATATGCCCCAACTCTCCAAGCTGACCCTGCTGAAAAAGATAAATTTTACACTGACCTGCGCTGTCTTACCCAAAAGGTGCCTGCTGATGATAAGATCATTATCCTTGGTGATTTCAACACCAGAGTAGGAAAGAACTTTGAAGCCTGGAAAGGAATATTAGGCAAGCATGGTGTTGGAAACTGCAACGATAATGGTTGACTTCTGCTAGAATTCTGTGCAGAGCAACAGCTCACCATCACTAATACTATCTTTCAGCAGAAAAATAGTCTGAAGACAACCTGGATGCACCCCAGATCTAAGCACTGGCACCTCATTGATTATGTCTTGGTGCGACAGAGAGATGTCCGCGATGTCCACTATACCCGTGTGATGCCCAGTGCAGAATGCCAAACAGACCATTGGCTTGTGCGCTGTAAACTCAACTTCAGTCTTAAATTCAAACCTAAAAGGGGCAGTATCCCAAGGAGAAGACTCCAAGTTAACAATCTCCAGTCAGCCACAGTAAGAGACAGATTCCAGGCAAACCTTCAAACTAGGCTCAAAAACCATTCCATAGATTCTACAGATTCCTCTCCGGAAACAATTTGGCACCATATTAAAAAATGCATCCTGAAATCCTCCGAAGAATCCTTAGGGTTCTCCTTCAAGAAGAACAAGGACTGGTTTGATGAAAACAATCAAGAAATCCAGGAATTGTTGAGGAAGAAGAGAACTGCCCACCAAGCACACCTTGCACTGCCATCCTGTCACGCAAGAAAAGCAGCCTTTTGTCTTGCATGCAGCAAGCTTCAACAGAAACTCCGTGACATCCAAAACAAGTGGTGGATCAATCTAGCTGAAAAAACTCAATTATGTGCAGATACAGGTGATCACAAAGGATTCTATGAGGTCCTGAAAACAGCATACGGGCCTACATACCAGGTCCAAAGCCCTCTGCTCAGCGCTGATGGTCAAACGCTTCCAACAGATAAATCCTCCATTCTGAATCGATGGTCTGAACACTTTCAGACTCTTTTCAGTACCAACCATGTAGTCCAAGACACAGCAATTCAGTCCATCACACAACAACCAATGAAGTACGACTTTACTGCCCATACTTTAGGAGAAACCCTCAAAGCCATACAGCAGGTGAAAATTGGCAAGGCAGCTGGGGTTGATGGAATTCCACCTGAAGTCTGGAAACATGGGGGCCTTGCACTCCATGCTAAATTTCACGAGTTCGTGGAGCGCTGTTGGGAGCTCGGCGAACTACCATCTGACCTTCGTGATGCAGTCATCATCACTTTGTATAAGAAGAAAGGAATTAAATCAGACTGCTCAAATTACCATGGTATTGCTCTGCTCTCCATTGCTGGCAAAATCCTGGCAAGAATACTCTTGAACAGACTAATACCCGCTAGAGCAGAAGGAATTCTACCTGAAAGTCAGTGCGGTTTCAGAGCCAACAGGAGCACCACAGACATGGTATTTGTTCTCAGACAACTGCAAGAGATGTGTAGGGAACAGAACAAAGGTCTCTATGTAACCTTTGTCGACCTCACCAAGGCTTTCGACACTGTGAGCAGAAAAGATCTATGGCGGATTTTGGAATGTTTAGGTTGTCTCCCAAGTTCCTTAAAATGATCATCTCACTCCATGAGGATCAGCACGGCCAAGTCAGATATGGCAATGCACTTTCTGAGCCCTTTCTAATAACTAATGGTGTGAAACAAGGCTGCGTTCTCACACCAACCCTATTCACAATCTTTTTCAGCATGATGCTCCAAAGGGCCATGGCAGACCTTGATGATAAGGATGGTATCTACATTCGATACCGTACTGATGGAAGCCTTTTCAACCTAAGGCGACTGAAGGCCCACACTAAGACCTTAAACCATCTTGTCTGGGAGCTGCTCTATGCTGATGACGCCACCCTTGTTGCACACACAGAAGCAGCTCTGCAGCGTTTAACATCCTGCTTTGCAGACGCTCCTGAGCTCTTTGGGCTGGAAGTCAGCTTAAAGAAGACAGAAGTTCTCCATCAACCAGCACCTCAGGAAGTCTTCCATCATCCCCATATCACCATTGGCAAATCAGAGCTCAAATCAGTCCAGCAGTTCAATTACCTAGGTAGCCTCATCTCAGATGGTAAGATTGACGGAGAGATAGACAACAGGTTAGCAAAGGCATATAGTGCTTTTGGAAAGCTTCATAAAAGAGTTTGGCAAAATAAACACCTGAAGAAAAGTACAAAGATCAGTGTTTACAGAGCCATAGTGCTGTCTACTCTCTTATACAGATCTGAATCATGGGTCACCTACCGCCACCACCTGCGTCTCCTAGAACGCTTCCATCAACGCTGCCTCCGCACAATCCTAAACATCCACTGGTCAGATTATGTGACCATCTGTTCTAGAACAAGCAACAATCACAAGTATTGAGGTCATGTTGCTGAGAACACAACTGCGTTGGGTGGGGCACGTCTCAAGGATGAAAGATCATCACCTCCCTAAGATCTTGCTTTATGGTGAACTTGCCACTGGTTGCTGCAAGAGAGTAGCCCTGAAGAGGAGATACAAGGACTCCCTGAAACAACATCTCAGCCTTGGCCATATTGATCAACATAACTGGTCTACTCTGGCCTCCAATGGGGAGGTCTGGAGACACACCATCTATAACGCTGCTGCTTCCTTTGAGAAAGCACGCAGGATCACTCTCGAGGAGAAAAGACAATGCAGAATACACCATCTAAGGAGTCTTTCTGCTGTGCCTTTTGCAATCAGACATGTCTATCTCATATTGGCCTTATTAGCCACCGGCGTGCTTGTAACAAATGTGGATCGAACCTTTCCCAAATCTTCGTTCACAAAGCCTAGCCATGATGATGAGATTTCTTATCCTCTTAGTGAAGACTGAAGCAAAACTTCATTAAATTAATTAACCATTTTATCTTTTCTTCCTCTTTGAGCAGTAGACCAGTCCTTGGTCTTGGTCCTTGGTCTTCCTCTTAATGTGTTTGAAGAATACCTTCTTGATACTCATCATATATATTCTTTCTATATATATATTCTCTATATTGCATTCAATGTATTCATACAATCTCCTGTTAAACACTTTCTAATTTCTATTTCCATAATAGTGTTTTGACTGCCATGTCATTTCTGTTCTGTGGATAAAGAACTTTGTCCCATTTGCTGATTCAGGTAATTTCATAAGGAAATTAGATCTGATATTCTGCAAAAAGAAGAGATTCCTTGCTCTTCATTACAAAATTTCCCCCATTCCTATGATTTGCAATATTATATAATACAAGGCTGTTGCTGTACGTAGATTCTTGCCTTTTGTCGTAGGTATTTAACATGTACAAAAATATTTCACATTAAGGCCCACAATTTAGGAAAAAAAAAAGTGTAGACTCAGCAACCACCAAGTATATTATATGGACTGGCAATAAAAGTAACTGAACTTTGAGGGCTGTGTTCAGTTCCCTAAAGGAATATGAAATGTATCTTTACACTGATGGTATTTTGTCTGCAGTGTGTCATTTTAAATTAGCAGTAACTCATAACCCATCTCTCCTACTCCATTCAAAGTCCATATTCATTTAGCAAATGTCTTTGCAGACAACTGAATAAGGAACAAGTAAAAAAGATTAATAATTACTAATAAAGAAATAGTAATAATGCAATGTTCATACAACTATATATATTTATAAAAATCCAATTCTAATTCATAATTTTGGCAAAAGATTTTTAGGGCTGAAGCTTTCTTTGTTTGGTCTACGTCTGAAGAGTTCTTTGCCAAGTATGACAAAATAGAATTCTGACATCTTATAAGTTACTAGATCACAACATAGTTTAAGATGCTTTCTTTTTACTCAGAAAAAATTATGTCTAGGATTTTTTAAACCTCAGACTTGGCAGGTGACACCACTTTGAATATAAAATATGAATATAATTCATATTTAAAATCCGTTATTTGCACAATGTTGCCATTGACATTGAGACCTGGTATCAGTAAGAGCAAGGTCAAAATGTCTGCCAAATATTACATTGAAGAAGTCATGATCATTTTGACTTTTACTTCATGTAAGCAACAACAACATTTCTTTTGCTCTTCAATTGCACAATATAATTGCTAAGCACCAGAATTAGCACCGTAACTAAGTATGTGACTAAAAAAAATTACATATTTCCACATATATGGGTGTTTACATCACTCAGAGGTCCTGCTTTCTTTTTTTCTGGGTCAACATATTTGCCTTGGATAACCATTTGGGAACGAAAAAGTACAGTTTACCTTAAGACGCAAAATACAAGCAGATACATCATTTTGCTGTATTCTTC
The DNA here is from genome assembly GCF_001715985.3 of Manacus vitellinus. Lineage (NCBI taxonomy): Eukaryota > Metazoa > Chordata > Aves > Passeriformes > Pipridae > Manacus > Manacus vitellinus. The sequence goes on from NW_021940773.1 coordinate 2,119,640, forward strand.
TCTAAATAATTTCTTCCATATTTTTGGCTTCCTTTGGAAGTGGCGTCAAATTGTTTTGACTATTAGCTGATGAAAATGAGGAGACTTTCTTTCCAATACACTGCTATGCACATCTCACCTAATTCAAATTATTTCCTTTCATATCATGACTCACAAGTACTATTTAGCCACTTCATTGAAGAAATATATGTTGTTTCCTTCCTTTATTCTCTAGGTTCTCAGGGTTACAAAGAGTCTTAGAACTTCCAGACACAGTGCTCAGATGTGCATCCAAAATCTTGCAGGCAGAGATGCATGAAATTGTCTCAGGAGTTAGAAACATAAAGCATCAGATACCCCTCCTGCTTCAAACCTTTTTTGAATCTATAGCTAAATCTATATTCTATTCAGGGAAGAACTCTGGTACAAGATCAACCCCTTTTCTCAGAGGCTGAGATGTCCCTTGGTTCATGTTTTGCTTTGGGTTTTGTCTAGGCAGCTGGATCAAAGCTGCAATTCCTGTTAACCTCAAGTAATTCATATTTATTGGATTGCCATTGATCTGTTGGTAAGCAGAGAGTGGACACCAGTTACATAAGACTTGACTTCAAGTACTGGAGCTTCATAGTGGTTGCTGGAAGAAAATAATTAAGAGATGATGGGATACAGAAAAGTCATAGGTTTATTTTCCATTTGGCACATCCATGTCCCAGTAAATGACTCTGAAAAGATTTTGTGTATTTGGGTAGATTAGGCACAAAATCTTAAGACTAGAGTGCCTAAGACCAGTTGTGCAACTATATACTCCTAAACTTCTAATTTTTGGAACATAAAACCAGCTGAATGATTCAGAACGTGAATGAAAATCAAAATGGCAAAGATTCAGAAGTATTTTAATCACTGCCTGTACTGGACTGTTAATTATCCAAATTTACAAAACTTTCCAGTGCTTGACACCAGCATATAAGTCCATAAAGCATTCGATTCAGTATTTCTCAGGCTTAAATTTGAGCTGCATATACGGTGGCTTAAGTATAAAAATGTCAGTAGTTAACAATAGACATTTGTTATGCCAGTAGAAAGCAATTTGGGTTTGGCAGAAATTTCACTAGAGTACAGGCAGAACCTGGCTCACAGGTGTAACTTGATACTCAGTTTGGGAGAGCAAACTTGAGAAGGACTGAGTGGAGGAGACTTGTTAAAAAGCCCTTAAGATTCGGAGGGAATCCCTGATTTAGACTCATTCAACTGATAGTTGCCCAACAGGAACTTCTTGAATGATTCCTCCAATGTTTAGATTTCTGTGGATTCTTCTACAACTGAGAAACAAATCCACACATCAAGCTGAGCAGATGTACTCAAAATCCCCACCTCTAACTATTTTGGCCTCCTTCTTTTGTGGTTTTGTAATCCACAAAACACCATAATACCTCATACAAATCATTTCAAAAGACACGTGGTTTAGAAGAGATCTACAGCCAACTCAAGGAGACATTATTTTCATTTCATTATTCATTTTTCCTCCTTACATGTCTGGTAGAGTGGTTCAGATTCTGTCTTCCATTGACGTCAATTCAAGTCACATACATAATACTCAAGAACAGAATTTATGATCCAGCATATTACCTATGATTTTAAAAGGTTACATACACTGCAGTCAGACCATGGTATGAATGAAAGAACAAATGTTTAACCTGCTACTTCCAAAGTATTACATTCTATTGTTATTAAGAATTCTTTCAAGTTTATTCCTTTATCTAAGCATGAAACAGACTACTAAATTTCCAGTATTCTTCAAACTTATCCAAAATTTTCTACATTTAGAAAAAGCCAAATTTGCACTTAGAGTAGAAATTCCAAACTATAAGCCATAAAAGATATAATTCTGCTTTTTCTGATCCATGCCAGTCCATAATCTAGTCCCTTGAGTATTTCAGAGTGTGTCAAAATGGATTCATAGTCAACTGCCATTCAATAAAGTATAATATAGCCTCCCAATCTAATGATGACAATTCCATTTGCTTTAATATAGTGTTCAAAGCAATAACAGATTCCTTGTCCACTATTTTTGCCTTTAGCAGATCTTCTCTAATCTTCAGATTTTGCAACACTAAACGCCAGCCAGTTCTTAGCTTTTGACAAGAAAGAGAAGCAGACCAGTCATATTTTTCTAACCAAACACAGAAGACAGAGCTGTTGTGTGAAGAATCTAACATAGGATTCTCTCCTATCCTGTTTTTTCTTCAAACAGTCATTCACCCTTCTGCCCAGCTGATTAACAAATGAGATCCATCCACTCCTACAGATACTATGAACAAACAGAGATGGCAGCTATTTAGCAGCAGCAGAATAGTACAACTGGAGCTGATGATTTCTTAGTAACTTCTTAAATTTCTTACCTGGAAAACAGGATATTTCTGTTACCATTCAGCAGACAATGTGGCTAAGGACAACTACTTTAGTTGGAACAGAAATGGTAAGCACAGTTATTTCTGATTGATCTAGCCACAAAAGAGAATGATTTAAGGAGTCTAGAAAAAGTAAAGAAAACATGTAAAAAGGAAGTCCGGAGAGGATTTTTACTTTCATCTTCAATTTTGATAGCTTTTCTTCTCCTGAGTACAAATCTCAGATCAGTTGAATCCCTTTGTATTTCCATAGGTTTCAGTGGTCTGACAGGAGGAATGAGTTTTGCTTTTTCATCTCTATGTAAATGTTTATATAAAAATAGATACACTGCCCCAAATTCTGGGCCACGTTCCAGCAAATTCCCTCTGTAGAAATGAGATAGATGTCTCCAGGGGATAATTAATTCCTTTGTTGGAGTGGAAGCGCAGATGACACAAGCTTAGGGGAATGGCTGTATTCTTCCCTCAGGTTCCTCTGGGGATGGCGAGGGGAGACTTTGATGAGGGTGTGATGAGTTCTGGTTGATTCCACTGACTGTTCAGTTGTCCCTAAGACCACTTCAGTGGTCACTCTCCTAAAAAGTAAGTCCCCCAAATGTTATGAAAATGTTTGAAAAGATGAATAGCACAGAAAAATATTTGACCTATGCCCACTAAAAAGTAGTATTGATTAAATGGCTTGGAAAAGGAAAGAGTTTTGTTTCCATGTTTGATCCCTCTTTTTCAACACCTAAATTCTTTTTCATATCAATGGTTTATCAAGCATAGGAACAGTCTATACAAAGAAGCTGTTTAGTCCCCATCCCTGGAGATAGATAAAAGACACATAGCCATGGCACTTAGGAACATGGTTTACCATTGGACTTGGTAGTCTAGGTTTACAGTTGGACTCAACGATCCTAAGGATCTTTTCCAATCTTAATGATTCTATGAAAGCAAGTGTTCAGGATTTAGGATTTAGAATTCCCCTTTATGGGGTGTCTTCATTGCTTCTACAGAACCTGCTAGCATTAGGTAGTGTTGTTTTTCTTGTATTACAGAGCCCTAAACTCATGATTTTTAATTCCCTTTAATACAGCCATTTACTGCAACAAGCTTTCTTCCAAAACTGGGATTGGCAAGACATGTGAAGAAGAATAGAGCGGAAAATCTATCTTATATGCAGCTGAAGAGTCGAGAATATCACCAGTTCCTGGAAACAGGTTGCTACAAACCCATAACCTATAGAACAGTCTTACTTCACTTCCTATCCTCTCCTCCTTCCCAGCACATTACTCAGAAGAGATCATAAATGAGGACTTCAGGTACAACCATTTCTCATAAAGGGCAAAGTGCTGGGAATTCACAGCAATAGGAAAGGCTGTCTAAGGTGTCACTGACCATTTTAGGAAAACATTACATACTGAAAGTGACAAATTTCAAGAGCTCATTAAATAGATACCAGTTCCAGTAAGACTGAAAAGAGGCCTTGTTGTGGAGTCCTTAAAAATCACCATCAATTCCCTCGCTTTAGCACAGCAACACAGAGTGCCAAGCCACCAGCTGTGGCACTTGCTCTGAGCACCAGAGCATCCCACCAAATACAGAAGTTTGAAGCAACAGACAATTATATGCTAAGAACTCAAAGAACTCCTTTCTAGTCCATTCATGTTTTAGCAGGAAGCCTGGGAGGAATCTGTGGCCTCACAGTTTAACTGTCAGACTTGCAGCCACTATTCATCACAGCCTCTGCATTGTTTACATATTAAGAATGTTTTTAAGACAAATAATGTGTTTCATATTTTCATTTTATTGTGTTTTATAGCTTTTCTTTTGTTTGTATCTAGAGCTGCCTTGAATTCAGAGGAGGTAACTAAATCATGCAGTTTAACCTCCACAAAGAAAGCATTGACCTGGGTTGATTTCGAAGGAAAGGGGAAGAGGGAGGTTATGTTCCATCCAGAGCTCTAAGCCAAGTAGATTCGAAATGGAGAAATGCCCAGACTTCTTGCAGCATGTATTCACTAAATCATACTAACTCATTGTGTACTGCAATTCCATAGAATTTATCAGATGCCTTGAGAATAGTAGTCTCGGATTTCTTTTTCCCCGTATTCACAGCCCTGGTCTGCAGAACAGGAGGTCAGTGTTCCCATGTCTGCACAGGTTGGATGAGCTACTCCTGATGATCTAATTTTGAGATGCTTTTGATACGATTGCATCAGAAACACAAACTAAACTCACAGACATAGTTGGAGTCATTCCAGAGGTTTCTCACAGGGGGCTCTGCATAAAATAAACTTTAAACTGTTGAAGAAACAGCTCTGTCATGCATTTGTTTGACTGACCAAGGTGCTAAAGTGCCATCAGGCAAATCAGTTGACTTTCTTACCATATGAGCATTTCACCAAGCCTGTCATGTACCTCTTCTATTTCTGATGTGTTTCCTGCACTTCTGATATAGAACCTTTTGTCACTAAGCCTTCAATGTACAGATTCTGTGTACAGAATCGCGGAAAATATTTGGAGAGCAGAATAGGAGAGGAATCACATATTCACGTAGTATTATCCCACAGTTATCCCACAATCATATGGTAGATGTTCATATAATAAGCAGGCACCAGGCAAAACATATGCTCTGCACAGATTCGTTCAAAGTAAGTTCTTCATTTCAAAACTCAGTTAATGCTGACACCACACCACAGAAGGTCTCTGATAACTTGTGTAGCTGGACTTCAACATTCACTGTTCTTCATACACTCCAGAATCTTTTGCTCTAAATAATCCTTTAGAGGACCTTTTCCTGCTCTGTAAAACTAGTCATTTTCTTGATCAACATAATCATCTCCTTTACTAGGTCATTTTGAGAATGCAAAGACTGTGCAAAGTATCTCGATTTCATGGATTTATGATACATAGTAGCAATTTAACTACTAATCTAACAATGTGAGTTTAGCTGTTAATCAAACTAAGTAATGCTATCCAAAAGTTCAGTAAGAGGACATTTATAAAGTCTGGTGCAACATCATGAGTAATTTTTATCCAGTTGAGTATTTTATGATAAAATCTAAAAAGAGGAATGCTGGTGTCTTAATCTAAGACCAAATAAATACATATATGTCTCTACTGTAACTCTATGTGACCCCTTTTATCTTTGTATAGTGATTCTCCACCCACATTCAGGTGGATCACCTGATAGTATCTTTCCATTTTGTGGAGACCAAAATTCTTTTGGAAATATCTTCATTCAAAGAATAAAAACATTAAACTTTTTATCGTAAAAAAAAAAAAATTCTTCAACATGCATTTAAAGCTACACCTTGACTACCTAAAGAAGCAAAAACATTTTTAAATATTAAATTTCCATGCAGCACCTCAAAAATGTAATAACTCTCTTGGGAAGGAAGAAGTCTGACTGTTTCAGGCAAAATTTTGTTTTCTTCTTCCTTAAATATGGATTTTTTGAGAATCAAGTCAAAGTTTTTCTTCTAACTTACCTTGCTTTGTTTCACAAAGCCAGGCATTGTCTCTAGATTTTAGTATATATTTCATCAATATTAGAAGTAAATAATCAAATGATGTGCCCTTTGGCTATTTTCTGTTGTAGTGATGGATTAATCAATAAGGGGCAGGAAGACCACTTGTCTTGGCATTTCCAAACAATATTTGAGAGCTGATCTCATAGTATAAACTGCCATAGAAAATTCCAGGGATACAGAAGAAACTTTTACCAAGAAAGGAAACTGTGATGTAATGGGAGAGAGGGAAAAAAAACCAAACTCGAGGGAGAACATGGATGTTCTGTCACTGTCTATTTTGTAGAGCATTTCAGAGTTTTAATTTAACATTTTATTTCTGTTTTGGAAACAAACACACAAAATCCTAAAAAACATGAAGTCTCTACCTGTAAAATCACTATAATGATTTTCATCTTAGAATTACAATCTGACATCCAAAAAATTAGGTAGATTTAACTTCAGAATTTCTTGGTACTCTTTGGTTTTGCATGGTACCTAAAACTCTATGTCTGTCCTATTTCTTTACCAGACTTCAAGCTGATCAGTAGCTTAAAAAACACCAAAGTCACTGTATGTTTTGAGGTGTGAAATCATCAGAGTATTCAGGTTTTAGTTATCCAGTACTGTACCAATGTTCCTATGAAACTTGTAATCAAAATTCAGCATTTTGCACATAGTCCTTGCTTCTGGAACTGAGGGTTTACATCAAAATCTTTCGGGATTTTCAAACAAACTTTTCAGACCCTGAAAAACTTGTTAAGAAAAAAGAACTACAGAAATCAGAAAGCATTTAAATTAACATACAAAATTATTGTTGTTACTTAGCCAGTGACTTTGGGACTCTATCAAATTCTTTTTTTAAAGTTTTTAAGAAGGTATAAATTGCATAATAACCAGTTTCAGCTTTACAGTTGCAAGAGGACAATAAGGAAGGGGAGAAAGAAAGGAGTTGAAGACACTTTCCATATTTCTACACACAGACACACACACACAGAAGAATGTAAAAAATAACTTAAACCACAAAGAAAACAAACTCAAGGTGAAAAACATCAGACCAAAACTATGATTTGGAAAAGCTGTTCATGCTTTTAGGAGTTTTAGCATCCCTATTTTTTTCCCATGGTTTGGGTTCCCCAGAGAGATCACACCTCTCATCACATACTGTAATCTGGGACCCTCAGAATGAATTTATGTTTAGCAACATGTATTTCCAATGATGTTAAAGTTGTACAGTAGTTATACAGTTTCTGCCCTGCTAATAACAAAAGTTGTATGAAGCAATAGCTGGAGATGATGCATAATGTTAGAAAAACTGAAAAACAGTTACTTAAACACAACTGTTTATGATACAGATGTCCACGGAAATGGTAGATTATATACCCCAATCCTTTTGAGTGCCTAAACAGCTCCATATCTCCTTGCTCTCCAGCCCATTTCCTTTATTCCATAGATTCCATATACTATTTCGTTTCCGTAGGGTACCACACTGTCATTTCTGCTCTGCACTGCCTTCCAGACAATGCAATTCCAGTCATATCCCACTACACCCTGAGGTTTCCAACAGGAAAATTAATTATCGTAACAGTTTCAGGTAACCAACAGAATGATTTAGAACTATAAACGTATCTAATTTCAAACTTGAAAAAATCTGAAGGAATTTGTGCTGGGATCTTGTAGAGACAAGACTGTCAGAAAGATACATCACTGGTCAGTACTGGGGCCTCTGTCAAATAGAAGTTCTCAGCAAAGCACGGAGAGAAGAGAGGAAGGAAATAATGGTCAGGACATTTTTTAAGTACTTGTTGAAAGATCCAGCAGAATGGGAAAAGAGTGTCCATGTTAAACTCACCAGTGATTTCCTAAGCTTCACTGTGACAACAGTTAAAACAGAAGTCTCAGAACATCTAATGAGGTTTCATTAAACAGAGTTTAATTCCCATTTCAGGAATGGGAACCTTTCACAGGAGTTGAGGGATAAGAGGGAACTCCAGGAGGTTCCTTCAGGAGCAAGAGTCATGCAGTAGGCTACGATGGCAGCAAGACAGTTTGGTCAGTGTTCCTACCCAGACTAACATGACTAGCTGATGGTCTGTGCTAAGCCAACTTCTTTTTCCACTATCACTTCTCTTTTTTCAACAGCAGGTATAAAAGTTATGAAAACTTAATATTTTGTGAAGTCATTTAAAAAAAATCCTAATTTATTAAACAGTGGCCCTTTTTAAGTGTCAAAACTTGCCTTAAAGAAAAATAAGAACCAGCACTGGTGAGAGCCATGGGAGCCTTCCACTTGCTTAAGTGAGTAAAATAAAAAAATGTAGTTCCAACAATTAAAAAGAGGTTTTATTTTTATTAAAATTGATTAATGCTCAGAGAATAACTCAGAGGCTTGAAAAGTAGCCATTATACTGGCTACTGGAAAAATCATTTTTTTATGACTGACCCTCACAACTGTTAAGCAGCTGGGAAACCAACTAACTAGTTTTGTATATTTTATTTCAAATATCATGGAATTTTCTTTAAAAGAACATATGTTTTACTTCTAAAACTAAAAAATGTCTTTGTTGTTTGAGGGGAAAATATAAATGCAAATATATAGAAGTTATTTTAATCTTCTTTCATAAGAAAAGTTCAAAGGCCCCATAATATTCATAAGATGATGCCCAGCATTAAACTCAAGGTGGGAAGCATCCCAGATAATGTCCATTAGATTAAGATTAATATACTGAGGGCGTTCCCCCTCTCCTGCTCATGGCTGAGCATCCCTGTACCCTCAACAGCACCTTCTCTGAAGGCCTGTGGTGGCCTCTGCAGCTCTCCTATGGAGACCACCAGCTACTACAAAGGGATGAACAGCATAAATGCATCCAACTAGATGGTTTTAAAGCCCTGGCAGCTAAATCATATAATTTACAGAAAATTGTTGGTTAAATTTAGATTCAACTTAGAAAATAATGGGGTTCTAAAACAAATTTTAAGGTTTTAAGTCCTGTTTCTGTTTTGCTCTCATAAGACAACAGCTCTTTTAAAAGAAATTCCTTCTCTAACGCCAGAACCAGACAAGCACTGCCTTCAGAAAACCTCTGCTGTTTGTGTAGTACAGGCTTCCATTTAATAAGACATATATGTTTTTTAATTAAATTTCCCATGAGAAACAGTGGTTTAAGTTGAGGTAAACTGTGTCTCACAAAAACTCAGCAATATTACTGAAACCAAGAGCTTATTTGAGAAGACAGGAGTTTTTGTAAAAATCCTAAACATGCTCATTTCTCTATTTCTGAAGGTACACAAACCCTTCATTAATTCCTCCTCAGGCTTACCCATTTGGATTTTTTGGGGTGAAGTATCAGGAAGGGTAAACAATACTATGTGGTGCTTCATGGGTGTTTTCTACAGCTGTACTTGGTAGCACTGGGGTAGCCCCACAGAAGTGCAGGGCTGGAATGCCTGACTATGTTCTGTTTGCAGTGCAGCATGTCCTGCAGCACTTCCCATGTTCCTAGTGCCCCATGCCTCCCCCAGCCACTCAGAGAAGAATGTACCTCCTTCCAATCCTGGGAAGCCAGACAGGAGGTGAGGGAAAGGTGATAAAATTCCCTATCTCACCCTAATCAGGACCTAGAATTTGACCTGACTGAGTACCTTCAGCCAGGAACTGTGGAGCTCTCACAGACTTTGTAGCTGAGACCAAGCTGGTCAAAGCTCAGGAAAAGCCAAATAGAAGAGTAGTGGAGGAAAACACTCCCTGCTCCAAAGAGGGAACCACATTTTACATCATGAACAGGTTGTGCACTTTGGTAATGCCCTGACATGAGTCCTGGGACAAACCCAGGCACCAAATCTCTAAGCATTGGCTTTGGAATTCCAGCTGTTCTCAGCTGTTCAGAGCAAATGTGTCCAGCGAGGTCTCTGCCAGCAGAAGATAACTACATCTACCTCCAGCTGAAAACAATTGCTATGTCTAACTCCTCACATTTCCTTGATATAGCTCCCAAAACAGCTCACACATCTATGCCATATCCCAATATTTACCTGCTTCTCAGCCACAGGAGCACAACCTCACTCAATCACATATAAACAGCAATTCTACTTACTTTACTCCTTTTTAGCAAATAAATGTCTTCTCTTTCTTGTTAGCATGTTCCAAATGTATGCCAAGACTTGATGTAGTGATGTTGGTATCAGTGATAAACAATCAATTTCCAAGTTTCCTGCAGCAAAACTGGTACCTTATATTAGTAGACTACCACTACAATGTCTCAAACTACTTTGCTCAGTTTGTTGCCTCTCAGCTTGGTACTCAATGTCTTTTAATTCTTAAGGAAATATATCACACAAAACACAGTAAGTCAAAAGTATTGGCAGAGGGGATATAGACAGATTGTGCACAGACCAATATGATCGACAAAATGTCCGATTTATTACAAGAAGGATGCTCATTATATACTGCTTCTACATCCTGGCACATGATCACCTCTTCTACAGTATTGGGTACATAAGAAAAACATACTTTGTTGTCCAATGCTAATTGGACTACAACAGGTGTCCATATGATCTTGAGGGTACATGTTTACCCTCTTGAAACTCCACCTTCACCTTGGCATTGATCCTCTGTTCTAACTTCAAGGACTGAAGCCATGTTAGCTACGCAGTTTCTTTTACTGTTTGTGCTTTAGCTATGCCAAGGCAAGGCTCACAGAAATGCACAGGAAATTGTTCACACACAGTCTTTGTTCTCCCAACACAAAAGTCTACGGAACACCAAGATACTCATTAAACTGGATGACTCTGCAGGATCATTTCCCTATATTCTGTTGTAGCAAAGGAGTATGTTAAAGCACAAAGTGGAAAGGGATTGTGCTTCCATCTTCCACCTTCCACACAGTGTGAAAGCTACACAATTCTTTCACAAACCAGGCCCTCCAAGGTTCTGCCTATATGTGGGTCCTCAAGTTATCTTATTCTAACATATATCCTGGAGTCAACACAGGCCATCATATTTCCACAAGCATTTTGAACCATCATAAATTGGACCTGAAATGGAGGGCCACCTTGTCTTCTCCTGCTCTGCTCCGTCCCTCAGGCCGGCACAAGTCTTTGGGCTGCAGCACAATTACCTGCATTAATCACATATTTGCCTATGATCCAGGTTAAACATGCCCAGCTTTTTGCTATGCTAGGCTTAACCCAGTTCCTAATTACACCAGATAAAAGTTTGGATAAAACTGCAATGGTAAAGCACAAGTCATCTGTTGACATAAAATCCAAATGTCCTTTGGTCTCTCAGTCGTCACCATCTCAAAAGCAGTACAGATATCTTGGCAAGAGAGTGAATAGGTCTTGCAGCCCTATCCACCTTCTCAGGTTACATCTATTAGAGCTCCACGTTAATTAGACTACTATTCTTCTAAACATAGGCATTTTTTCCCCCATTTTTGGAGGTATTAGTTTTGAATGTGGACCTCTGCTCTCTAAGGCAAGTATTTTTAAAGGGCTCAAAAGACAAGCACTAAGTTCAGTGTTAGAGCCTTCAATTCCAAATGAGGAGAAAATCTGTTTGTTTCCAAATTGCTTTCTTTAGTTTACACTGACTTCTTTAAGTTATGGTGTCAACTTCAGAATCCACATTTGAAAGTGTGGGATGAGGAAATTAGGGCTTACTACAGCAGGAAAATTCTTATTGTTTCATTAGTCTCTAGTCCAAGAAACCAACATACAGCAGCAAGGCCAAAACTGACAACTCATGTTCCAGAATAGTGAATGGTAAATCATCGGATATGGGAACGGTGAGGGTGGAAAGAGAAAAGAATGGAATTGTTTACTCCCTTATGTCTTTAATTGAGTAACATTAAAAAAAAATCTAGTTATAGCAAAAAAAGAAAAAACTCTTGGCTTATGCCTGCAGCAGCCCTAGGTTTTGGACAGAAGCAATGTTATAATGTATAATTATATAACTTGCTTGAACAGTTGCTTTCCATATGGGAAGTAACAGATTTGCCCAGCTGCATTTTGGCAAAGCCTGAATCTACCATTATTCAGGGTATAACAATTTTGCTGAAATTTGGAAGTCTTACAAAGGTATCTACACATTTCACTGATGGTCTTTGACAATACTTCTCTTCCTAAGAATAATACATGGCTTCAACCCCTTTTCCTAAGGTCCTGAGCCATATTTATCTCCCAGGACTGTAAGTATAATTGTGTTCTGACTACGGATGACTAGGACTGCACTCCTTTCTTCCTATCATGAAAGAAAAGATGGAGCTTCAGGAAGCATGAAAGAGGTGCTTTTGAAAGTCTCATTTAAACATTTTATTTTGGATAATCCTCTAAATATACAGATTTAATTCAGACGCTTAGTGGTCTTCATCTAGGGTTATTTTCTGTCTTCTATACCAGTCAGTAACTGAAGTAGGAAACAGTTCTCAGTAGTCTTAAAGCAGCAGCCTGTATTTGCTGCTTATTTCAGTAACTTAACTATAACCCCAACATGGATTACACTTCTTAAAAGTTTGAAGAATACTAGACTTCCAACATTTACGAACCTGAACTAACAGTGGCCGTGACTGTTTTGTCAAGAGTCCTTATCCAATAGCTAGAATACTACTTGATCTCACCAGGTTCCCTGCTGCCACACTAATGTCAAGAACTGGGAGATTTTCAAAACTACACAGACAAGTAATAGGCGCAGATGTTTGGCATGTATATATAGGATATAAGTTGTTAAGTGTGAGACTCAGCAAAGAAGCTACAAAAATTGTCACAGTCTCAGAAGATGTCAAAGTGACCTGGTTACCAGACTATCTGAGTCCTCAACTGGGAGTCAAATGTGTATTAACTGGACCTTCCCTGACATCCAGCCTTTCAAATATTGTACAAGACATAATTCCTCCAAAAATATTTTACAGGCTTATTTCATCTAGTGTTGGGAAAATACCAAAGGTGTCCAAAAAAGAGACAATGCTGTGTGAATTAAGAGAGCACCAACAAGTGGTTCCACAATGCCACTGTATTCTCGGGGGGAGCACGGCAGCCACATAGCCCATAATATTTTCAGTATCCCAAAGGGAAATTACCTCAGATTTCCTGTGTTCTCATTTGTCTGACACATGTTTTTGTTACATTTTATATCTTTAAGTATTTTACGTTCCATGAAATCACTCCAAAAAGCAATTTACCACATTATATTACTTTCTGCTATCTTTATGCATCATCAGAATTTTAAGAACTGAAACTACTGTGGTTTGGAGAATCCATGAAGGTATCTGGCACAATTAGCAGAGCTGAAGAAGAGACTGCATTTGTTGCCAGATGGTCTTCTGTATTTTGCACAAAACAGTTGTTGAACAAAAGACAGGAACAGGCCCGGGACATGGAAAAGAATGGAGGCACATGGGTGAGAAGTTTGAATCCTCACAGGCAGACAAAGGAACTGAACCAGTCTCCATACATCCAGGCTAGGTGCTTCAGCCACTGACACTTTAGCCCAAGCGTCATCCCCAAAGCCAGCAGTCCCACATGAAGGTGTTGAGCAGATGGAGAAACTTCCTTGAAGCCCAGATTGAACCACATGACAAATATTGAACCACATGTACAAATATAACATTCGCTCCATCTTTATGTTTCCCCCATGCAGTCTGGGCAGCTCTGTACTTAGCATAGGAGCTGATTTGGGTCCTGGTGTCTTCTCAGTGCTTTGAACACTGTTTTAAACACCAGCTATATGGTTGGCTCATATTTTTAATTTGCAGCTGAGTTTTTAATCCAAGTCTTGACCATGAATACAGGGAAGGGGAGGAAATTTGAGAAGGAAGCATGATTTTTCCCAAATGGTAAATACACTGAATCATCCTGTGAAATAACAACATTCCCCACAGTGTGTATGGCTCAGCCTGACAATAAAGAGAAGCAGCTCAGGACGCAGATTCTTCTATGAGGAAGGAACAGAAAGTGAGGAAATACACCACAGTTCATGTCTTAAGGAGGACCACTAAAGCAACTTAATAGCTGAACATATTGTCTTATTGAGGCACAAAATACTTCCTCTACAGGGGTCCTGCTGTACAATCATTTTTTGAAGTGCAGAATTTTGCTGACTTTACATACCAGTAAGTGATCTGGAGTAGCTTACAAATGTTGCCATATTTATGCAGAGGGAATAACTTCAAACTGCCAGCCCTCCACAGGCCACAAAAATACTCCTTCCCCCAGCCTCACAGTTCATACTCAGTGTTTTGTGAACTTAAGGCACTGACAATATATTTAACCAGTTCTTCAACAACTGCTATTCTAACTTCCTGCAACTGTTAAGAATTGTGATCTTCTGCATTTTCAAAACAATTTAAAGAAAACTTCCTGTATCCATTTGATACAGAGAGGCACATACTCTTAATCAGAAGTTCTGAAAGAAAATAAAGCAAGATGTTGGAATATGCAAACCACCCTCTGGCCAAGGACAGGTTAATGCAGTGCTCTGGGCTCTGCCCCCCTATGCTAGTAATAGGAATCAGGCTTCTAGGGAAGGATTTTTGGTGACTGGCCAGCAGGAGAGCCTGTAATCTGCAAAAGATGAGATCTGGGGCTGAGTCAGAAACTTCCTGAGAGTCTTCTGCCTGTCAGAGCCTTGCTAAGTGCAGCCAAGTCTGCATGCAACAACTGGGGATTTCTCCGAGACCATATTTGTTCGCCATGTATGCAATGCTCTATTGAAAAGGAGGAACAGCCACATAAAATCTATCAAATGCTTCAGCCAGGTGACCTTTGGTTATGAAATTGTGGTGGTCTTATTACAATTGCTCCTTAAGTTACAGTGGTCAAAGGCACATGAAACAGGGACATTTCTTTATCATTTAGTTAATTCCAAACAATCGCCTGCCTTCACTGAAATGAACAAGTGACACTGGAACTGCAAAACGCTGGAAGAAAAGAGTCCAGAGTTTTATTATTGGGATATCTGGTAAGGTGTAACTCAGAGAAGCTAGCAGAGTCTTTTCAGAAGGGTCCATGCCAGCCCTAATAACAGATAAAAGAATCTGGCTTAGAGAGATTGAGAAAGGCTATAAAAGGCTCATTATTCCAATAGTCATTCTATTAGAAGAATCTAATTGTGATCACTGTTCAGCAGTTCACTAATTCAGCCAAAAATCATCCCTATTGAAACTTAGAGGTATAAAAAAAAAAGATGAACCTTCTGTGTGTTCATTTCAGATCCCTCAGTTAACACACTACTTCTATAAAAATCATAATGCCCAAATACAGATTGAGGCAAATACTAAACACCACTCTCTATCAACTCAGTTGAACTGCTTTTTGAGTGAAGTAGTCAGGAGAGCTTATTGGTAGACGACTTTAAACAAAAAACAACAACAAATAACCCAAACTGTTGTTTATGCGTATTTTACTTGGTAGAATTATCAGACCTACAGTGTCAAGAAAAGTATCAGATACACTGAAAAAGTAATTTGCTTTCAAATACAAAAAGCAACAGTCAGGAAAAATCCATGGTGCATCTTCCATTTTACAAATGCATTTCAAAACCAGTGATATCATCCTTGTGCATAGTTAACACCAACATTGTGATAAGACAATTGATAAGCTTTATTTCTTCCATAAGAAATAAATCAGTATTTTTCTTCTTAAGGTTTTGTTATCTTTTTTTGCAGTGCTTAGCAGTAAAAGTTTAATGAAGAGCATTCAAAGAGCCAGAGTGCCCTCTCGTGGTCCTACATCATCCCTGTTACTTCATTTTAGGAACCAAAAGAAAAAAAAAAATGCTGGGTTGCTGGGTTCTTTTTTTGTTTGTTTCTTGACTATTCTACACAAAAATCTTATAGCTATCAAGCCAACATTCCTAAATATTCTCTTAACAAGGATAATTTCAAGAGCTAGACAATTAAGTGTGCAGATCCAGACTGCCAAAACTCACCCATGTAAAGCAAAGTGCAGAAAATAAAGCCCATGCTTTATCCCCAGCAATTCCAGACATCACAAAAAACTGAAATGCAAACCACAGCTTAGATAAACTTCTCAGCGGCTAACTTGGTTTGATAACCTAAACACCAACATTGGCACGACACAGAAGGGAGGAGAGGGAATTAACCCTCTACATTGAACGAAAGGAACCATCTGGGTAAGGAAAGTGAAGAGAGACTTCCCAAATTAGTTCTGCTGTAGCCGACACAGAGCACTAATTCCTTCCAGGAGCTCCTGCTCCCAGAGTGATATCTGCTAGTGGCCAGATATCAGGTGGTTTGGGGCACAGACCTTCGGTCACTGTTACTGATGCTGGGCATGTATCAGCATCCTCTCAGACATACTACAGCTAATACAGAGTGGGATGATTTAACTTCCAGGGGATTTTAACCCTGTGCTGCAAGGAGAAGGAAAGGATTTAGTCCTTCAGTTTTTCCATCTGTCATCTATTTCTTGGTTCCTCATGGGCTGCCTCCCGTTTTCACTCAGGGATTGCAGCTTCCCTTACAGCAGTAAATGGACAATTCAAAACTCTTAAAAATAAGAGACTATTCCCCAGTTCAGATGAAGGACATCATGCAAGCAATCAAAAGTAGATGGATATTTTAATGCCTTGTTCTAGTAAGCTGCCAGTCACGTCACGACTGCCAGTTGTGACTGGACTAACATCTGCTTTGTAACTGATACCACTGCAGGCAGAATAGCAAAATATTCTGAAAAGACATAAGCTGAGCTGCAAACACACCGATATCAGGTCACCACTGGCACACTGGTGGTACAAAACCAAAACCTAAACTTTCAGAATTAATTCAAGGCTAAACAGATAACACCATCAAAGACAACTAATTCAATGTCCACTCTCAAGAACAGTGAAGCAGAAGTACTCACTGCAAATACTTCAGACAACTTTCCTAGGGATTTCAAACATTTTGTACTAAAGGTCCAATAGACATTCAATTTAATTTTTTCAATCATGTCCAAATGTAACAAAAGTAACACTGACTCATTTCTCAAGGAAACCAAGAAACTAACAGCAAAACAAAGTAGACCAGGAATTAAGCATATATATTTTCTAAATAGCAGATCTTTCAGTTCCAATAGAGTTTTAAAACAATTATTTAATACATTATTACCAAAGTTACCCAAAGAGAGTAAACGAGGCTCTTAGCCACATCGAACCAATTTCTTGAGGCAAACTTCATGGTCTGAGTTCCCAGAAATGCACTGGAAAATTAGCAAAAGGGAACATCTTTCACTGCTTTGTTTTAAGCCACAGAAAACAATGTCAGGCCACATCCACAAAGAGTTGATTTGATTCCCTCTGGCTGTAAGAAGTAACACAGCTTCTAGAAATAAAAAAAAAAAAAAAAAAAAAAAAAAAAAAAAAAAAACCAGGTAAAAATATCTACTTAGCAGGTATTTGAAACCATAAGATGTGACAGAAAGGCACCAATTCCGTCTTCTGTCCTGAAAGCCACATGGTGGTTTTTACATTCTTTGTTGTTGTTGTTGATTATCAGCATCATAATGATCCAAAATTTCCTGTTCCTCAGCTGAAAATCATCATCATAATGGTGATTGATTAGCACAGCTCTGCTAATTCACTCATCCACATTTGCCAATGCCGCTGAACAAAACTATGTCTTACTAATCCACAAGGAAAAGAAAAAAAGTGTGTTTCCTCTCTGAAAAGTGGTTTTGTAAAATAAATAAATAAGAATTATTTCTTGATTAGTACAAACTGCTTTCTGCTGCTGAACTTGGATCTGCTCACACTACCAATATCAACATCTTTACTGCTTTTTTCTCTTTACTAGAACAGATGCTATGATCTGGACATTGGATGGGGTGAGATGCAGACAGAGGTACAATATGTCAGTGCTTGCTAATTTCAAATATTTATTTTGGATTGTTAGGTCAATGTAGTATTAGATATTGTACTCATAATTCTTACATGTTGCCTCAAGGAAAGATTTTTCTGATGGTATCACAAAGCGAAGTTTAGCACACTGCATCTAATTGGCCAAGCTTTGGAAAGGAATATTGAGTATTTAAAGGAATCATCCTTTTCAGTTCTGTAAAAACATTACTTGCTAGGGAAAGGGAACCTCTCTTCAAATTTGAGGAATCATTAGAGAAAATAGCAAGTGCCTCTCCCAGTGGGCTATTCTAACACAAAGATGTGTAAAACACCTTTATCTGTGACATAAAAGTCCTTGAAGCCACCTAAAACTTTCACTGTACAAAATGTGCAGGTTATATACAGAGAAATGTTAGGAGAATAAAAGGAAATGTGTCCTCACTTGGAAAAGTCTTATGTCATGACAGAAAACTACTAGCAGAAAAAGAGTAATTTCTTATTCCATGTAAATGCTAATGCTTACTCAGAGGATCTTATTTTTCAGTAGTTCCCCTTAAATCATTGCTGTTTGTGAGCAGACCAAATGGAAGATTTAAATTATTATAACATGAAAATTATAGTCATTTAAGTTAATTTTCTTACTGGTAAAAAATAGGGGATATCAATGAGATTAATTCAGTTAGGAGAGCTACTTCAGTAAGTGAGGTTTTAAGTCTTCTTTAGCTGGCAATAAAAGATCATCTCCTGAGTAAATAAAGATGTAATTTTGCAGTTTGCTGTCTGTTTTCCGACTACATAGCTCCTTTGTTCCTAAGGGTGAGCATTCTTAAAATTTCAACCTAGAACAAACACATGAAAGCAACTGAGTAAGATATTCTCTAGGACAGAGAAGAATTTAGAAACATATCTGCTCTAGGAGGTATTGTTTAATCTACCAATAAAACCAAAACATACCTGTAAATCAAACCCAAACAATATCATGCTTGTATATATTTATAGCTCATCAGTTAAATCTCAGCCTCTGCAACTATTTTCATCTCTTTAAATTATAAAAAGATATTATTAAGTGGGCTAGTCTTGAACACACAAACTCAGCTCTCTCTTGTAAGGATATTTCTAGGTTTCCTTGTGCTCTATCACTGACATCTTCCTCAGCATTGCAATAAAATACTATTAAGCATACCTATGTCTCTTTTGTCCTCTCTCACTCTATTACATAGCATTTGAAGTACTACAAATACTTATAAACTTTCTTACAACATTATCAAGGTATGTTCAACAACTTAGACCAAGATCAGTAATGTGCACTTCAGAACTGTGAATGTTAAGGATTAGCAGAAAAAGGCACTGACAACAAATTCTAGACCACAACCCCAATATGTTTTCATTTAAATCAGTATTTACTAAACTAGAAAGAAAACATTTGATGGGTGATCCTATTACATGGAGTATTCCTAAACCCTTTTGAATCATCAGTAAACTTTTCCATATGACTTTGCATCAGGTTATTTGACCTACCTATGCCTTGGTAAAACCAGCTGGAAAAATGTGCTATAAACCTGGTAATGTATCCGAGCTGAGTTCAGGGCAAGTGAATTGCAAAAGCAAGGAAAAGACCTGGAGGCAGCTCCATGCCTTGTTATTCCTGGGAGGCCCAAGGTGTGAGACTGCAGCCAGACCCCTGTCTTTGGGGGTTAGGCTAATGGATATTCATTAGCACGTGGCAACATACGAAAACTCAGCTAAGTCTCATTTTCTCGCACCAGTTCTCCACCTAATCACAAAGGTGAAGTTAGTTTGCAAAACGACCATATCAGTCTTTGCCTACTGTAGGCAAGAACTGAGGCAGAAAATACAAACGATTGTCTTTACATTCCAAGGACAGCAAGTTCCCTTCTCATTTCACAGTTTCAGTTCACAATTACTGAACTATTGAGAAAATTATCTGGTCAGCTATGATTTACACAAGTTGCTTTAAAATTACTTCATCTGTGGGATCTTCCAGTGTAGTTTTGATTTGTTTCCTGAATTTTCAAATTTGATGCATTTCTGGGCAATACAGACATTCAGCTTAAATCTACAGAGCTGGACATACTGTTGTGGCTATGTAGCACGTGAAATTCACCCCATTCATTTTTCAGACTTCTAGATACACGGAACAACACCTTAAGAAAAATCAGTTCTTTTGAATGCACTGAAGGAGAACAAGAACACACAGATGTGTACATTGTTGGGAGAGAGGGAATGACGACTCCTACATAAGTGAAGCAGCCTCAAGTAAGGTCCAAATTAGTCTGAGTTCTCTTGTAAAACAAAGTCTAATTCCTTAAAGTTGATTTCTAAGTGCATTTTAAAGTTTATATTTTCACCAAGAGGTGGAGCATCAATTCTGAAGTCATTATCTGTTTGTGATCTAAAACAACCTAAATATTTACTAAACAGTAAAAGAAAGTGTACTTCACATCCTGGCTGATGTGAGAGGAAGAAAAGCTACGCAGAGTAAAAAGGACCAACTATTGCGCCAAGACAGGAAGAGTAAATAGGGGAGTGTGCCAAAAAGAAATATAGTGTTTCAGTATCATGAAAATATAGAGTATTTTTAGTCTAAGCTGTACTAAAAGACATTTTCCTTTTTTAACTGATTTTCTATAGCCAGTAAGAGCAGCTTCTAAAAATGGCTAAAGTAGTACAAAGTTTCATTACAGAAAAAGTAAGCAAGACAGACATGTTTCAGAAGTTTGGACACAGAGATCTGGAAAAAGCATTTGGTTTTTCTCAAGTATAGCACTATAATTTCTGAATTTTTGACAAATTGCTAAATTTTAGGGATTAAATCTACTTCTGGATTAGTGTAACTTCCCTCAACTTCTTAAAATAACCATTCCCCAAAAGTTGAAGAAAATAACATTCCCAAGGAACTTCATAGTCAACAGGCCATTATTTTGGGTCTACTTAATAACAAACTTTCTCTCTGCTGAAGTATCAAATTAAAATTTCTGTACTAGAATGCATGAAGCCTGAGTGATACTTCACATACAAATAATCAGAAAACATGTTGTGGTTTTGGCATCACTTCTGTTTATAAACTGTGTAAAATAACAACACTTTAGGCAACATTTGAGGGAAAAATATGAATAATTACTCCTTACAGTATCGCATAGGTCAAAATACTATCACACCATTTATAGTGCCCATAGGAGCAAAATATTGAAGTTTCTTCCTTGATGCAAACCAAAATGTGTAGACATTGCAGTTCACAGCAAATGAAGCTTTGTTGGGCAGGGAGCAAAAGAAGGGGGTACAAGGAGAAAGAAGCATTTTATCAAGTATAGGAACACAGGCAACAGTTCAAAGGAGAGGGGAAAAAAGGTCACAGCTTCATTTTAATTAAGTCAGTGTAATCTCATTGATACTCAGCTGATGTCAGACTGAGAATTTAGGAGGCAAATTTCAGCCTCACTGATAACTAAATAAAAACTCTAATACATTATTACAATCTCCTGTTCCTATAATTTCTGTAGTAAATTCACAGGACATTTATTCATTCAAATATTTCTTACTCTTACAAACTATCCCTATTTTCTTCGAAGCAAATATATTCATGAGTGAGAACTGAAGGATGAGACCAGAAGCATCAGGGTGCTTTTTCACCCTGAAAATCTGTTTGTTTGTACTTTACATAAATCCACTTGTTCGGGCTATCTGCCCTTTCCTAGTCTAAAAGACTTTTTCATCTGTTTTCTGAATAGAGTCAGATGAATTGACTGAGGTAGTGATACACCTGCACAGAAAAACCAGCACAGACACATATGTGCGTATATATATATATATATATATATATGTATGTATATATATTTATATATATAAGAGAGTCATAGAATCACACAATGGTTTGGGTTGAAAAGGACCTTAAAGATCATCTGGTTCCAACCCCCCTGCCATGGGCAGGGACACCTTTCACTAGACCAGGTTACTCAGAGCTCCATCCAACCTGGCCTTGAACACTTCCAGGGATGGGGCATCCACAACTTCTCTGGGCAACAAGTTCCAGTGCCTCACCACCCTCACAATGAAAAATTTCCTCCTAATATCCAATCTAAACCCACTCCCTTTCAGTTTAAAGCCATTCCTTCTTGTCCTGTCACTATATGCTCTTATATCTCTTATTATATATATTTTTTTTTAATTATATTTTCAGCAGCTTCGATGTACAACAAAAGACTAGAAAGTCTCCTTTAGCTGGAACAGAATTCAAAGAGTGACAACACTCTTCCTGCAGAGGAGTGCAGTATCTTGTAATGATAGTTTTTTATTATACAAATTAGAGCACTTCTCTACTCTGTGAAAACAAAAAACTGAAATATTTTTGCCTGGTATCGTTACATGGGAAGCCATGTGACGGTATAGTCATGACAGTATTGGGTAGATCATAGTGAAAATAAGACTTTGGTTCGTACTCAGGTCACCAAGATAATATCTTTAAAAGCACTTTGGGAATTTAAAAAACACCCAAGAGAGTATAAGGATACAGGCAGGCCACAACTTATCACATCATTTGTGTCCAAAGCAGATTAATGGAATGATTACAAATTAAATTGAACAATAGAAATGTATTACCAAATCTCCTTCCGAAGTAATAAAGCAAAAACCAAACCCTTTGATGATCTTATATGAGACTTAAAGAATGGGGATATTTTAACAGTCCGTTTTCCTCAGTCAAATTCAGTTGTTGAATATGACATCCATGAGAGTTTCTCTTAGGAAAAACTCTTTACTTGGGAGTTAAAAACCCACCCTGAAAAAAATCCAGATACAGCATAAGCATTTTTGCAGTCAGTGGCATGTGAGCAAGAGGTCTTCCTGAATCTGTTATTGTTGAGGTCTATGTTCTTAGCTAACAGATGCCAGAAAAAAACAAAATTTAATAAATAAGCTAGGATGACAAAGCTAAATTTAAGTGAGGAAATGAGTTGGAAAACCTTTTACTGACATATGATTCTAAAGATAATGTAATTTAATTTTACTTTGTTAATTATCCCAATGTATGTAATTTGCTATTTTATCTGCTTCTTTTACACATTATGTTTTTCTGAAGAGAAATTATTTTTAAAACATATTCAAAATTAATTTCTCTTGATTATAAGCCCCATTTCAGTCCCAGTGATACAATATTTATTAAATTTCAGGAGTACAATGAATATGTAATAAAATCTATTGCATGATATGAGAAAAAAAAAGTGGGGGAAAGAATTGGTGAAGGTCACATATATGAAAGCTTGAGAAGAGATTAAAGTCATGCTGCTGATCTTCTGTTGGTCCTAAAACAGAATTCTCTACAAACAATTAACAATATTTTCACCGTGCCAAGAGAATGCTGCATATAGATTACTGGGGAAAATCACTATTTAAAACAGGAGACTTGAAATTAAAGAGAAATACAGCTATTCCCACGAGGGTTGTTACATTTGAAATTCAAGATTCTTCAGTGCTACTCAGGCTGACCCAGGGAATATGCCTTAGGTGTCCTGAAGTTCAATAGATGGAAAGAGCTGCAGTACAAGTTAATGTTAATTCAGTTAATTACATTGTTAATCTATGATAAAGATATGAATGCTATACCAGTTTTCTGTAGGTTACCTAAAGCACAAAATGACTGAACTAGATAAATTAGAGCAGAGCAGATCCTTAAGCACAGAGCAACCCGTTTACTCTTGAATTTTCCTATAGAATTACAGTGTTTGTAACATAGTTGTATCTCATGCAGTGACACGAGAAAACTGTGTACCCATGGTATCAGAACCGAGTAAGAGAGGGACAGTGCCTGGCTACTGAGAACCTTAAAGTAGCTCTCTTCTAGTTCCAATGAAAAAATCGCATTAACAAGTATCTCCCTGAGTGTAACTAGCAGTTAGGTATTATTTTGGTGAGAATTTTGATGATAGAGAGATCTAATCATTTCATACAATAGATATTTCTGTCACTTGATTCGCAGCTTCATTTTATCGCTTATGTTCATCAGCATTGTCCAATTTCCAAACACACTTTTTCAGCCTTTCAAACTGAATATTTAAAATAATGCTTCATCGAGACCTGGCAGGTCACAAGTGCCAGGCAAAGTCCTCTCACAGATCCTTGACCAAAGCAGAGTTTTTATGGAATTACTGTAATGTAATTTTGTCTAACTTTTAATTTTCTGATGTGAATTCTGTGGATCACATTACCCAGGAAGGAGAGCAGAAGTCTCTTTAGAGTTGCAGAGGTTGCAAATAGTTGCTGGAGTAGAGTTTTGGCTTGTGCCACGTGCTCTGCTGCCTGATTAGAAACAGTTTTATTGCTGGATTCAGGTGCTCTTTGGGAAATTTGTTTTATGGTAGACATTTCACTGGCTTCTAGTTCACAAAGACATTGTGACTATCTCTGTTGACAAACAATGCTGTGTAACACAAATCGAACAAGAACCTTTCAGAAGTATTTCTTCATTTTTTTTTTAAACTGATATGAAATATTGTGATATAAAAATTCTACAGAAGTAAACAACGAAAGTACTGAGTTTCAAAGCACTTGATATATCAAAAAAAATTTATACTTAATGTGCAGACTGAGACTAAAGCTGCAGAAGCTACTGTATTACTATGGAGTAGAGTGAATATGTATTCCTGGCTCTGCTGTCAGTTGAAGTGTCTATGTGTGTCTTGGACGTGCCATATGGCAAGGAACTCAGTGTCCTGGTTATTACCTGTGGAAGCGGGAAACCTGAACCTTCAACTGGAAATAACTGTAATTGTGATCCACTCTGGCAGTGAGCCTGGAGCCATATATCGTCCCTCTGTGGGCTCCTGCCCACTCCCACAGATGCCATAGCGGTTTGTCAATACAGACAGGGAAGGAAGAATGAGACTATAAAATTAAAGGTAGCCTGAGAAAGGAACCCATAAATAAATGACACTCAGTGCATTACATGTGGCTGTTGGCCAGTACTTGCGCTTGGGTGTAAAGTGAGTGCAAACATACTGAAGTTCCCTGGTTACACTTCCCCGCTTTTATTTGCTTATGCCCTCAGCTATTAATTACCTTAGAAGATGACTGTCTTCCACATAGCCAGCAAAAGAGGTAAAAATATTATTTTTTAAAAGGCAAGAGGAAACCATCCTTGTGTTGAGTAAGTTCTCTGTGTTTCCTATTTCTTTTGTGCCGGTCAAGTGGTCCAAAGTGCAGAGGGAGTCAAAAACTTTTATGAAGAGAATTCTTTGGTAGATGAGAATCTTGAAGAGATAAAGATGCAGTTCCTACCCCTAATTTCACACGAGTTAAAACACATATTAAAAGGGAAACAGAGACTATTTATCCTTGGAAAAAATACAACTGCAAGCACAAGCAAAAGCATGTAAAAGAATTTGTTGCAATTGACAGCAGCCATTTAAATCGTGTTGAAAAGAGGTGAGAAGGCATGGATAAGTATGCAGAAATAAAACAAGAGCATGCTGCTTTCCAGTGCCAGCTTAAATTATTCTTCAAAAGCAAGTCAATGCTACAGCAATTCCCTGATGGTTCACACAGCCTGGGATTTCTTTACTTCTTTCTCTAAGTAGAACACATTGATAAGCAAAAAGTAGCAGTGTACATTGACATTTACATTTCCAAGTCAGCATATTATCTCATTTTCTACAGAAATCTAATTTATTTTCTATTTCCCTGTAGAAATACTCACAGGAGTATTATATAAAATAAATAGTCATCCTTGCCTGACAAGCAATACCAGTTTTAGGTTTTCTCTTCTTTCTTTTTTTTGGTCAATTTTTTAATGAATAGATATATTGATGAAAAACAACCAGAAAAATTACAGCTAATAATAAGGTCAGAAGATACTTTAAACTGTTATATGCAAAACAAGAACAAATCTATTAAAATTTGTTTCTGCAACGATAAAATTAAAAATGCTTTAATCTTTCCCAGTATTATATTTAGGATACACACTGCATCTATATCAAGAGGTTTATCTTGAAGGAGACTCAGTACAGACCACAGAAGTCTCAATATTTTTCATATCCTAATTCTTAAAAATGTATGCAAACTGCTCAAATATAAATATCTAAAGCAAAGTAATTATATAATTTGCAGGCAAGCAAAAGAGTAAGAAGAGGAAGTAACCCAGATGTTATTAGCATTAACCTCTAAAAGCTAAATTCTTCCTATCTATGTAAATTCCGTAGTAATTCCAAAGAATCAAGTTATCTTTTATTTACATTGCTCTGTATTAAGGGACAAATGGGTTTCTAATCTGTGATCTCATCTTTCAACAACCTGCAAGTGTATGAGATGTTACTCCACTGAATTCAGACACCATTGATACAAAACAACGAAGTCTATGGTTCACCTATGCACTACAGTAAATCAATTGATTTAATGAACTCCTTGATGGAGTCATTCCTGTGAGAAGTGCATTCCACACAATAACAATCTTTCAAGGCAAACAGGCATTTGTGCTTCACTGTCCCGTGGCCCCCTACTCTTAAAACCTTTTGCTTCTTCTGGCTTAATCAAAAGCAACAACGAAGATTTTTTTTTTCCCAGAAAAATGGTCCAAAGTTGTGGCAGTATTTCTGCAGTTATCCTGGGTAACACTGCTGAAGAAGGTAAAGTCTGCAGCCCTGTTTTCACTATGTACATCAGAGCCCTAGGAAACCAGACTGGATGCTATCAATTCCATAACACAAGGGAGCTATTTCCTATGGGACAATTCCTGGAGTGAGGGGTTGCCTCTCCCAGTAGTAGTGACAGCTAATCTCCCTTTCTGCCCCCCCTTCTTCAATTAGCAGAAGCAACTGTGTCTCTCTGGCCTTCTGTCCTCTGCACAGGTACAGGAAATCTATAGAGTAGTAGGACTGAAGCATAGTGAAAAGGGAACTCTGGGGAAAGAAAACAGGTTGTGGAACCCCCAAAAAAGAGCATGGGGCAGGGAAGGCTACATACTTTCACAATGATAGGAGAGAAAAAAAGCAATTACACAGCCTTTCATAACCCTTAAAACACCCCTGGTTTCTTACCCGTTCAAATTCTTTACTAGTTCTCTCTCCCTCTGAGTGCAAACCCTTTCTGTCTCCTTCTCAACCTCCCTGCTTTTTTCAGCACTCTTTTCATTTGCACCCTCTTTATCTGCTCCAGCCTTCATTGATCCTATCCAACTGCTTTTCATTCAACAGCTTTTCACCATCCCTGCCAGAATCACATCTCCACAAAACTGAACTTTGCTTGCACTACTGAGGAGCTCTAACCCAGTTTTTCCTTCACTGTTGAGGATCTTTGATCTAGTTTTCAGTCTCCCAGATTTGGAAATGTTTATCTGGTCTCCAGTTCTGCAAGGTCTACAGCAGAATCACTGTGCTTCACACAGAAGTATTTCTGCCCAAAGAGAAGTCTAAAGCCAGGCATTAGTATAGAGATTCACCGTAACAGAAAGCAGGCGATGTTATAGATACCAGCTGGCTCCGTGAGTCCTGCATTCCTTTCTTCATTCTGTGTTTTTTAAATTTGTCTTTGACCCCTCTAAATTTCTTTCTCATATGGATACATATTCAGTCAAACAACTTAGTGTTTTACTTAGTTAAATAAACAAGGATAATATATTGTTTTTAATTTAAACAAAATGCAGAAAGTTGACACAGCATCTCTTTTTACCAGCTTTCAGATTACATGTGAAATTATGCGCCTTCCCCTCTCCCCAGTGACAGAGCTGGAGAGGAAACCTAATTTGCATTATTGTTTTCATAAATGTGTATGTAGATATTTAGATATTGATCAAACTTAGTGCTGTTCAACACATGTTACAAAGAATGAAAGCCAAAACACTGAAACTTTTGCATTCCTAATGAGAAAACTGTTCCCTTTTTTATTGTCTTAGTTCTGGTGCGTTGCTGGATTCAGATAGCTCTGATAAATGGAATGATACAGAGATAGCAATAGTGGAACACTGTGCAGGTGTACCTCATTAATGTCAGATATGGAAAGATGGCTCCTCAGAGACTAGAGATTTATATAGCCGAGTGCTTTACATATTCTGTGCTGAAACAAGCTAGATGCCGCAAGTCTAGGCCAAAGCAAAGCCAAAGTTCACAGCTAGACTCTACAACATAACTAGCAATCAACTATCTTAAAATGAAAAGCAGAACTTCTGCTTTAAAAGTATCATGGGACATAAACTCACATTTACTTTCAAGTTCCACAGCAACTTGAGTCAAAATCTTTTTTTTCTCCCCAAGTTTCTCACAGGAATGGGTAAAAGTATTATTGTGAGGAGAAAATATGCATTGCTTTCTCAGAGGAGTTCACACCATGCAGTCCTTGCATTGATTGGAGCACCAGTTCTTTGGAAGAGGGCAGTAGGAGCTTTAGTCTCCTGTCAGTGCTAAGTGGTATAGCCTCCAATTCCACATCATGAGGCAGAGTCACAACCCTGCAGCTTCCTCGGACACAGGGCAATGAGTTCTGGTTTGTAACACTTGCCTGTGATCCTTTCCATTAAAATTGTAAAACTAATATCAGAACAGATTGCACTTTTGAACTCAGGTATTATGACTGTTCTTCCCACTATAGAGTAGAATTTGCTGGTCTTATTCCTAAATTTGCCCATATCGTCCAAATAGGATTTCTC
Source organism: Manacus vitellinus (assembly GCF_001715985.3). NCBI lineage: Eukaryota > Metazoa > Chordata > Aves > Passeriformes > Pipridae > Manacus > Manacus vitellinus. The sequence continues at coordinate 2,148,002 of NW_021940773.1, forward strand.
GTGCATAAAGTAAATAGACCTAATAATGTTTTAATAAAAGTACCTCAGAAGCCACACATTAACTCAATTTCTAAGTCACGCACCAGTTCGACAGAGCATTCATTTTAAAATTCTCTCACCTTTTCAAATTACAAACTCTCTAGCCTATTTCAGTTTTAAAAAAATATGTTTTAGTAACTGCAGATAATTTAAACAGACTTTTGGAATTTGCTATATTCCTGACTAATTTTTGCTTCCAATTTTTCCACTTCCTGTCAAACTTTCTCTTCTATTTTTTAACTGGCAGGCTAAGTTCCATTGAACTTTAGGTTTCAGCAAGACACACATCACTAAGAACTTTCCTGGGCTGTCAGTACACAAAAATATCACCATAAAATATCCACATATTCTCCGTGGAAACAATGGGACAGGGCAGAAAGAGAATGTGAGAATGTTTTGTGTACCCCTTAATATGGCACTGAGTGCCAAGGAACCTGTGCAAAGGTGCTGCCAGTTGAGTTACTGCTTGTCCAGTAGTAGAGAGACTCATGGATTCTTAAGCACTTCTGTGCAATTCTCCCCCTTCCCTATCACAGGGTATGACTTTTGACATGATCTGTTGGTATGAACTGGATTATTATGGCTTATACTTTAATGCAAACATCTGTAAGTATTCTTGTAAATATTGGAAATCTCACTGCACACATGTTCTAAAGTCAGACCTCTTCAAGGCAGGAAAAAGGGAGGTTAGATTCCAAACATAAAAGGCATTTATCTTATAAATTCGTAATAGGAAAGACTGCAGTTGTCAAAAACAGGCAGTTTTTCACTTGATTGCATATGCATCCATTATGGGTATTTTAAGGCACGCAGCAATGTGATTCACATCTCCAGCTTCAGGAGGGGACTGCAAGACTGACACATTCAGTAATACAGAAAGACTCTTTCACTTAAAAAAAAAAAGTGCAGCAATTTTGATGAATTGTCTCTACATACACAACAGAAGTCAGGCTTGTGCAAAGTTAACCACGTTAGGAAAGATACCAGAGAGTCACAGAAGTTTTAATTCACAGGTTGAGAAAATAATTGCTATGATGGCATTCCCAGACTGTTGGCCCTGTGACTTCAGAACTATGAGAGGTTCAAAGGAATCTAGGACAGATGAACATGAATTGGTACATGGAGTGAACTGTTTTGTTCACAGTTACTGTATGTTGTGTTACCTTGAAAGGCTGAGGCTGAGTAGCAAGGAGAAAAGCTCCCTGTTCCCGTAGTACTGGCTACTGCTCTCTGGGTTAAGGAGAGACAGGAGAGTCACCACCTCAGAGCAGATAAACTTGCTCAGCACAGAAAAATTGTGGAGCACAGTCTGCAGCAGCCAGAGAAAGGAAGCAACGCACACATAAAGTGAGAAACCCATTGCAAGAACAAACTAAATTCTCTTTTTACAAGCCTCAGAGGTGATGAAATCTGCCCCCATGCTTTACCAAGGACATGCAGGATATTCTGCAGAAGTCTCTGCAGCACATCAGACCATGACACTCTACTAGGAACAGCAGCAAACCTGAAGACACCTCATGCAAGGACAGAACATGTAGACGAGAGTCACATACAAACATTTTTTTCTGTCAAATCTGCAGAGAGATTTTTCAACTCAGTAGTTGAAAGCTCACAGTTCCAGTTTGTGCTTTAATAAAATTAAATTTTGTAGTTCAATGTTCTTTTTATATTTGAGGGGAGAGCTTCCCAACAGGAAAAATGGATCACGAAGACACCTCTAAATTCTGGGTGCACTGGAGTCCTGTAACAACCTTTCCTCCCTTGCCTTGCTGTGGTTTTGCGAGCTGCTAATACAGAAATAGAACCTTTGTATGAGAATTCTGGCTCTAAGGCAATCTGAGAAACTGAACTGTATCATTATTTTTTGTTCCCATCAAGACCAGTAGCAAGAGTATTGCCATCAGCAGATCTTCTTTGCCCCTGTCAGGAAGCATACAGCTTTGAAGTGAAACGGAAAAAGAATTAGCTGGGTATGCCATTAAAGAAAGAAAACAATAGAGGGGAATTAATTCACCTTTCAACACCCTTCAGAACAAAGAGTAGCAACCAGCATCCTGCAGAATAATGCAGGTCATTCCTGCTGGTACCAACATCCAGTTGTGGATGCAGAAACCATCGTGTATTGATGTGGATTTATAAATGAAATTGAAATTCATCTGGTAAATACAGAGTGAGATTTTCAAAAGTGTTTATCTCAAGGCCAAATAACTCCAGTGGGCATTATACAACTTGTGTTCAGGGCAAATTAGACGGACACTGAGATTTTCTGGAAGTCCCACACATAGGGCTTAACTTGTAGCTCAGTTATAGTCACATAAACCAGACATTCACTCAGGACAGCTGAATGACATTAGATCAGACTCAGATCCTTACAGCTCTGACTCCTGCCAGGCATACCAGGTTCATTTCATAATAGACTCCATAGCAGATTGGGAACTTGGGAGGCTATTTGATCCACCCCATTGCCAGTAGGAAGGATCAGATAGACATAAACCATCTCTCATACATGTTTTTCTAATCTGTTCTTAAAAATGTCTCTGACACCTGCTCTATTTATCTATCTTAGGTACAGATTGCCAATAAATATTTGATGTCATAAAAACACAGTCTCTTACTATTCCTACCTCAATGCAGTTATTTTTACACATCATGACTGAATTGTATTTTTAAATACTTAAAAACTTTGCTGCAGTTGGTCAAGATACTTTAAAATTCAAATATTATCAGCTAATTCTAGAATGAAATTATTAAATCTAAGATTATTTTCTCCAAGGGACTTTAATGAAATATTCTATGCCATCATTCAAGTTATTAACGAAACTATAAACAATAATGAGCACAGGAGAGACTCCTGAAGAACTCCATTTGGTGTATTTTTCCTTTTTGTTGGGAACCTTTGATACATGGAATATGACTTTCCAGCAAAACCTCCATTCACATGGTAGTAATTCAATCCACACCAACTTTTAATGATTTGTTTAGCTGGATGTCATCTGAAACAGACTCAAAAGCTTTTTTAAGGTGATGTGATATGTGCAGCTTCTGTTCTACACAATGAATTCCGCCAGAGATGAAAATTAGATTGCTTTAACAGGATTTACCTTGAAAATTCCATGTTTGTTCTTTCTAGTCACTTAGTTACCTGCTAGGTAGCTGCAAATAGATTAGTTGATTATGTGGGTTTTTTTATTTTTATGAGATTTTTAACTTGGGATGACTCATGTATAATTTTCTTTTAATAATTTCACTGTGAAGACAGGCATGGTTACCTCCCAAGAATCTCATCTCTTCTTTATGAGTCCTCAAATACAGCTGCCAAGAAGTTACTATTCCCTCTGTATTATATTTCTAAGCCAATTTTATATTCAGAAAGAAACCTTGAACTAAGGTACATCTATATAAATAATAAAAGACATGAACTGTCACTTCTTAGCATAAAAGCATATCAGAACTTTAATGAACCCCTTTAAAATGTTCACTTTTATGTTTCAGTTGATCTGTCAGGGTAGGACACATCTATGATGAGGATATATCAGGCTGCTCATTTTTAATCTTTAGTATTGTAAACTGAAAATGTCAGGCATATAATGATTCTGCCTAGTAATGTTTTACTGCAGTGTGTATTATAGAATGACTGACAAGTCAAAACAGGTAAAAAGAGCTTTTAATCTTTGCAACCCAGGCTGCTGCAAAGACTATTAGTCAAGTAACGCAGCCTTTAAGAAAATGTGGAAAAACAGTGTTCCAGGTGAACGTCTCTCCACATCCCTGAAGTCTCACTCTATTTCTAAAACAAATTCCAAACGAAAACACATTAACTCAAACTGGTGGGCTATGGCCACTTGCCAGGTTTCAATGTAGGAGAGAATCTGAGTGTTTTCCCCGCAAGTCCCAGGCATCTCAACTCCACAGAACACCTGCTATAGCAAGGGTGAGCACCAGATTGCCCCCTCTTTCTCCCTACCTTTTTGCATTTTGTACTAGACAAACAATTTGCCTAAAATGTAGTGAAATGGCCCTTTTGTCCCTTGGTTTGTAGATCAAACTCTCAAACTGCAGTCATCTCAATTTCAATAAAACAAACAATAGCAACAACCATGACCACAAAAGTATTGCCAGTGTTCTATGCAAGATTATCTGCCACAGCCTTTTGTGGGAATACAACAAAAGTGTGTGGCTATCCTCTCAGTGCAATAACTTTGACCAAGAAAGTTAATAAATTATATTTTAATTGCAAAAACCTGTGCATTTTACAAACTATTTTTGAATAAAGGGTGGAGACATGGAAAATGAAGCTGAGTGCTACAGACTAACTTAGCCAGAGTGTGGAAAGCCTGGCAAAACTACACTTGCTTTTAGGCTTCACAACTAGGGAAAAGCCATTCCACCAAAAAGCATATCAAAGAGATGAAATAAAAACCATTAGAGAAGTAATTTCAAATTAAACTGAAGAGCAGATTTCAGCTGTTATATGACCCGAGTCTATCACAAGAAGGAATCATGAATATGTCACAGTCTTTTTCATATGGCAATGTCATAGGCGTGATATAATTGCAGCTGGATCCCAGACAAATAAACCTACAGACCTGCTAAGAGACGCTGTGTGCAAATATGTTAAGAAAGGAAACATGCCAAAGCAAGCATCAGCACTTCAAAACACTTCTGGAGATGGCTTTTTTCTTGGATAAAAAGAGAGAAATGTCAGGACAAGGCAGTAAAAAATGGAGGTAAAAAGGCAAAAGGAAGTATCTTGCCAAGAATGTTGAAGTTGTTGCTGTAAGAAGTAAGAGTAAATCACTTTACTAGTTCAACAAAATCACAGTAAGCTAGTTTACATTATCTGGATATCAAGGATAAACAGAAAAAAATTAATACAGAGAGAAAAAACAAAAAGTGTCACTTTCCAAGGACTAATTCAGCATCACTGTACTCTTCACCAATGAGATTACATTCCCAGAACTATACATTAAACATGTTTCATCACAGAGTGAGGACTAGAGGACCTACAAACAGATAAGGCTTGCGAAAGTGGAGGCAGTCAGGGAATTATATGGGACCATGAAAAAACCTTTATTATAACAAGACTTGAAATTGAGATACCAAAAGAAAAGCCGTATATGAGTGTGACTTAGTGTAACAGTGATGGAGGTGAAAAATACTATGGACATAGTAATTTTAAGCTCCTTTTTTCCTTTTTTTTTTTTTTAGGGTTGAAGTAAAGCAAGAACAAGCTGCATCTCATATGTTGGACAGATTTTTACCCTCAGTACAATCATCAAAGAGAGCATCAAATACCATTTTTACCACTCAGCACAAACTTCAGAGATTTCCCCAGCACATGGGGATCTTCTAACCACTATAGAATGTCTTGAACTGTTATTATGTTCCAAGAAAAATTATTGCCATCATTACAGCGGAGCTTACATAGTTAAAATAGGTTTGAAAGAATGGTTAATCGAATAGATTGATATTAAATAATGATGTTATCATGTTTGGTATTGCAATTAACTTTAGTATTAGAAATATAGAGAAATGATATAGGCATTCCATTCCACAGTAAGAATAGATTTTGAAGATCTAGAGTTTGCTGATGATGTAGCTTTGAGTGCTAGCTCAACAAAAGAGCAAAGACAAAAGCAGTCTTATATTATTCCATAAAAAAAAAAACCCCAAAAGATTTTTCTGTTATGAGCAAAAACCAACATCTAATTAAAACATAAGTAAACTGTAACTCAATCACTTCATTAAAAAGACAAGTAAATACAACAGGAATCAGTCAATTTCCATACACTGGCAGTAATGAATGAAAAATCTACAGGATTTTCAGAAGTATATCATTAATAAAAGGGCAAGGTGGCACGTGCGTTTACCAATTTAAGCAAGATTTGATCACTAAAAATCTCAAATTTCACAATTAATCTGTGAACTTGTAACACACATTGTTTTCATCATACCATCGATCTGAAAGTTAGACATCGACTAATACAGGCATAATACACCTTACCTTTCTGTAACAAATGTGGATAGAGCCTTCCCAAATCTTCGTTCGCGAAGCCCAGCCATGATGACACCTTACCTTTAAACTTATCAATAAAGAAAATGGAAATATTCAGGGTATGTGAAAAGATCATCAATCAAAATTATCAAAATTGCCTTTTCATAAATCTCCTGGGAAGAGATAGTGTATGGGAACTAGGACTCTCATTCCTTTTCATAGAATCACAGATTCACAGAATGGTTTGGGTTGGAAAGGATCTTAAAGATCATCTTGTTTCAACTCCCCTGCCATGGGCAAGGACACCTTTCACTTGACCAGGTTGCTCAGAGCTCCAACTGTCCTGGCTTTGAACACCTCCAGGAATGGGGATCCACAACTTGTCTGAGCAATCTGTTCAAGTGTCTCACCACCCTCACAGCAAAGAACTTCCTCCTCATATCCAATCTAAACCTACTCTCAGTTTGAAGCCATTCCCCCCTTGTCCTGTCACTACATGCTCTTACAGGCTCTCTTCAGTTACTGGAAGGCTACAAAATAGGTCACTCTCAAGCCTTCTCTTTTCCAGGCTGAACAAATGAAATTCTCTCAGCCTTTCCTCACAGCAGAGTTGCTCCATCCCTCTAATCAACCTGGTGGCGCTCTCTGGACTTGCTCCAACAGATCAATGTCCTTCCTGTGCCGGGGACCCCAGGGCTGGGTGCAGCACTGCAGGTGGGGTCTCACTGGAGCAGAGCAGAGGGGCAGAATCCTGCTGCCCACACTGCTTTGGATGCAGGCCAGGACATGGTCCAAACATGGTCCAGAACCATTTTAAGACATAGTGGTAAAGCCCTATTAAATCCAAACAAAACTCTGATACTATAGAAAGAATTCTGACTTCAAATAAACAACAAAAGGTATAAACCAGGCATATTTAGAAAATATTTGCTTGGATTACATCCTATTTATAGTTCTTGCAGCAGGATCACTTGCTGAGAATTCAATATAATATGAAAGAACAGAAGTACAACATACTAGATCATTAGTTATAAAAGAACAGGTTGCCATCTGGCAACCATGTAACAGGTATTAAAAGACTATTTATAAATGGAATTTTAATTTAAAGTATTTCTCAGATTTGGTCCTTAAAAAGTTTTGAGTTTATTTCAATTGGGTCAAGTTAGCTTTATAGCATGTATGAAAATATGTAGAACTGCTTCAGGTTATTGCCCAGACGTGCTGCCAAAGCCATGCATTCTGTATTGGGGATTAAACTTTCCATCATAGCAGGAAGCTCAGCTAACAGAAAAATCTTCATTTGCAATCCTTTTCTACAGACACAGAAGTGCCAGCAAAAGAATCCATGTGCCTGAAGAGTAGCAACCAGTGTCATTAGATACTCTAGGACATTCAAGAGTTTTGCCTGCCTAGGTGTGACAAATGGAAGAGCTGCTCTTCCTTATCAGCAGTTGGAAACCAGATGGGATACCTCAAAGCTCCTAAAATAATACTAGATACCTACCCTTGAGGTATCTGGCTCATACTCATTGCTATATTCTTGTCTGTTTTATTAAAATACCAAAAAAGAAATCACAATCTGATTAAAATATGTGCAGTATGAGGTACAAATTACAGGCATAATTTAATAATTTATACTATGAGTTTAGTCTATGCAAACACATCAAACAAACAAACTGAGGGAGGGAGATAGTTTCTTTTTCACATTCTTGCTGTTAATCAGTGTACCTGACTAATACTAGTTTATCTGCATTCATGGCACAAACCACTGTTTAGATAAAAATATTTCATTTGGAGGAATATGTTTTTGAATAATTTTATCCAGATGTTGAAAAGAAGCTTCCAAAATAAAATAGTTTACAACTGCCAGATCTTATGCCCCCCTTCCCACAGCTGGGAAGTAGGATGCTGTCACCCAAATATCCAGTGTAGGACCACCTGATTTGACGCTGGGAGTTATGCAAGTAACTAGTCCTGTTATTGAAGTGGGACACTAAAATGGGATTTAAACTACAGTTCATGTTGCAGCCAAGATATTACTAGACAAAGAATGAGTGTGGGCAGGGAATGACAACAAAAGCAAAGCATGAGGGCAAACAATCACATCCCTTGCTCTGACTCCTCTGTTAATAATTTCAGACAACCCATTCATTCTTTAGGAACCTGTTACCCATCCTAAAAAGTCCAAGCTGTATTTCAGGCAACAAGTAACACAAAAGACTTCACAAAACTATCCCTCAATGCCTGATCATCAAACTAAACAAGATGTTAGGAGAAAACAGTGTTAATCTCTCCCCATTTCCGGTACTCTTAGCCAAGTACAGCAATGACTCTAACTGACAGTTTTGTGTAAGTAGGGTAATCTATATTTGGCCCCTTTCCTATAGCAGTTTACTATGTCAAACAGAAAATGCCCTTGATGAATCTAAGCAATGACAGGAGTTACGGAACATGACTTTTTCCCATCCGAGCCTTTCCCATCCTTCCAAATCTAATAATTTTTTTATAGAACAGCTGCCTTTCCAGTTTTGTGCCATTTTGTCCCACAACTTCACAAGGCTTAGCCCCATACTGGCAAATATAATTGGCAAAATATTAATTAAAGAAAAAAATAATTGTAACTAACTATTAAGAAAACCATAATGAACATCTGATCAGAATCAGGTGCAATGCTAATTGTTCTTTAAACATATGGCTGCTGGTCTGGGCACTGATAAATAGGGCTTGAGCTGCTTTCCTACTATCAGAAAAGACTCCCTTACCACATTATATAAGATTACAAAAACCCTCATTTGTGAAGAATATGTGCAAAGGTTAGTCTCCCAAGGCAGTCATATCACAATGCAGTTTTAATAATTCTTTTTTTCAGTTCCACTGACACCAGCTTTTAAAATATTATATAGCAAAAGCATAATCTGATACACCACCCCAAATAAACAGATGGAAGAAATTTAATTCTTCTGTACCTTTTTACTCCTATGCCTATGTAACTCTTCTAAGGATAGACATTCCCTAATTTTTTGAAGTCACAAAGACAAAGGCAGACTATTGCGGAAGCGAATTCACTTCTGTCCTTTCAGGTGACCCATGATGTTTTTTCAGAGCATTCAGTAACATAAAATCTGGGAGTGTTAGCAGCAAGACATGTACTTTACTTATATACCCAATTCACAATAATCTTAACTGAAATCTTAATTTCCAGTTTTAAAATGAAAACTCTGCATCAAAATCACCTCTGGAAAGGAAACAGTGCATACTTCCTTCCTTTCTTTCATACTTCCACTGTAGGGAGCACTAAAAAAAACCTAAAAAACTAAAGAATAAAAAAAAAGCTTTTCCTCAAAGGCTGAAATTCAAGTCAAATAGCCTTCATGAATGGAAAAACATACATAGTCCCATATAACAGCCAACTAAAGCTATGCTATTATTTTTTCACCTGTCAAAATCTTTGAAATTTATATTTTAATTTAGCACTTTGAGTTCCTTTTTCTTATTGGCATGTATGTAATAGAGCCATATTTAATTCTTACATGTTTAGCTAATTCAATTCTCTTAGTCTATTCTTCGATAGAAGCAGACGTAGGATCAATCAGAGCTTTTACAGGAGACCAGTCCAAAAAATTAAGATACTGTGTGACAGCAGACTCACCAAACAGACTCATACATATATGCGTTAAATCCTCAGAAATATTTGTGCTCTTATATTTATTTTATTGCTGTCTTAATGGCAAAACACCACCTTCCCCGCTCGGTTAAACACAAACAGGTCCAGGGAAGTCACTGGTGTTAAAAGGGAAAGCATTTGACCCACTCTATTGACAGAAACAATTAGCATGCTTGTTATAAGAGCAAATGGACTAGGTTAAGGTTAGGGTTAGGAAAATGGGAAAGAGAAAAGATTTAGAGCCCTGGAATCCATAGACTGGGAGGCAGTGAGTGAGGTGAGCTAGCTGTGCTGTTACACTGAAAGAGCTGCATATGGGCTTAAAAACAACAGGTGCCCTTTGTCACCTTCAGAATCTCCAGACACACAGCTGAGGGTGAGTTTTAATATGGATTATTAATATAGGATACAAATGTGTATGCTAAGAAGGCAAATTCTAATGAAAACTTGTGTTTTTAAAAGAATTGTCTCTCTATAATGCTTTTCCTTCAAAAAAGGAAAGTGAGTGTTGCTGTTCTTACATTTAATGCATTTCAAGCAAAAATGACATTTTACTGACTTGTCTGTGTGTGAGGATGATGCAAATTGGACTGTATATGAAGAGACTCCTGCTTTACTGTCATGTTTGAAAGGCATTTCTCCAATAATGCCATTCAACAAAAGAAAACTGGTTTTTTTTCCCTGTTGTTGCAATTCAAATAGTTATAAAACCTGGTAAAGAAAATGCCTACATGTCTCTCATTTTGTCTCAGTCTGAAAAAGGATTGCTGATTTTTAAATAGTTGCTTTTCAACTACTTGTTCAGAATCCCTTATACAGTTGAATATGCCAGCTTGTCTCTTACTAATCTGCCTGAGGCAGATTGCTATGATTTCAGAACAAACAAATATTAAAATACACATAGAATTCATCTGAGTGTTAAAACAAGGCAGTGGAGTCTGTTAACAGCTCACTGCAATGTTTCCACAACAACCAAGACATTATATTTTATGAAATTACTTTAAAGCTCTGTTTATCAGAAAATTTCTGTTGCTGTTGCCTTATACTCGGAAAGCCTAATCAAATCATCCTTAACTCATGCAATGAGACTGTTTTAAGTCAAATTTTAGCACTTTTTTCTCCAGATATAATCAATCTGATGTTTCTGGACCATGAAGGGACATGTAGTACCATTCCACTGCATTTGCAAGGAGAATTTTGAAGGAATATTTGACAGAGCAAAGCTATGACTCTAGTGATTATATTTTTCTATAAAAATCTATGTAGTGAAGAAGTGTGTGTTCTTGGAAAGGGTAATTATAAACGTAATGCTAGGTAATTCTTTTCTTCCAGCATTTGAGCCCTTGCATACTAACCATTTCCAAGTTTAAAATTCTTTTTGAAAAATAGTCAAAATCCTGAACTAATACATATACTAATACATGTATAATACATAGAATAATTTTCTCTGCTGAGATTTGATGGGCTATTTGGTGCAGCATTGATTATAGAGAAATTTCAAAGTCACATTAAGCTTAAAAATGTATGGCTCTTTCTTCACTAATAATTATTCACAGCTCAGCAACTCTTCCTATGAAACAGACTATTTGTCAAAACGAGTTTTGGTCACCCTAAATTTGTCTATTGCTTATTTTTGCCTCAAGACCTCACCTGGAAGCTTTTTAGGGATAGGCAAACAAAAGGCTGTGGTGGCCCATAAAAAGGAATTGTGTTTTACACAATCGGTATTTTTAAGTTGTCCTAGATCTCCCTTTCCTCCTATTGAAACAGTTGACTGTCCCAAATATGTTTTAAAGAATCATTGGAACAGGAACTGGTTGGGTCGTAAACTAAGAGTTCTAGTCACCAAATGAGAGAACTATTCTGTCTCTCTCATTCTGAGGCAGCTCACATTTCAGAATCTTACAGAAAATTACACAGCTTCTACAGCAGTAACTTTACAGAGGTGCAAAGCTGCCCTGCTCCAGGGTAGTGATGATCCTGGGAGAGATTATTCAGCATCAAATATGGCAATGTCTTCCATTTCTATTTGTATACTCCATTTGCTTCAGTTTTAAGCTCCCCAGACACAGGCTTACTACTAAATACAACAGAATTCCCTAATCTGCAATACTTATAGATATCAAGTAACATCCAAATTGAAGCTTATGTGATTGTATATTGAACAAGTAGTGACAAGTGAAGAGAGATGCTCAAAGAAGTGCATCAAAAGACAGATTATTGTTAATTATGCATTTCAACAGAAAAACTTCTATTCTCACCTCTTTCATTTCAATCCCTGATATAAACTTATTGAAATATATTCAGGTAAAAGAAAGCAAACTAATGTGGTGTTTGTATCATTCCTATGAAATAGGCAGCTCTACAAGAGTCATCTGAGCGTTCTGGAGTACAGTAAATAATCCCCACAATGTCGAACCAGGCCAAGACAAATTGTAGCTTAACTGTCCTTTCAGCAACAGTAGCAGCATCGTCAGTCTAGTCTTGTAGGTGAAGAAATACTTGAATGAGGAAAAGATGAAAACCTCTGATTTCATTTTCTCCACAAGGGCACACTATCCTGTTACTTAACTGGTAAAAATACAACCCCAAGGCTTGCAACTCTGAAGGGGATAATGTTACAGCAGTTGACATTTTAGAGCATAATTTTACAGGTGTACTTAAAATACATTTTCAAGTAAAAATCCTTGTTTAATATCATTGATTAATCTCTAAACGATCCAGGAATTGTTGAGGAAGAAGAGAACCGCCCACCAAGCACACCTTGCACTGCCATCCTGTCACGCAAGAAAAGCAGCCTTTTGTCTTGCATGCAGCAAGCTCCAACAGAAACTCCGTGACATCCAGAACAAGTGGTGGATCGATCTAGCTGAAAAAACTCAATTATGTGCAGATACAGGTGATCACAAAGGATTCTATGAGGCCCTGAAAACAGCATATGGGCCTACATACCAGGTACAAAGCCCTCTGCTCAGCACTGATGGTCAAACGCTTCTAACAGATAAATCCTCCATTCTGAATCGATGGTCTGAACACTTTCAGACTCTTTTCAGTACCAACCATGTAGTCCAAGACTCAGCAATTCAGTCCATCACACAACAACCAATGAAGTACGACTTTACTGCCCATACTTTAGGAGAAACCCTCAAAGCCATA